>NW_028270159.1:57342406-58033656 GCF_037043375.1 Chiloscyllium plagiosum
GGGGCCACTGACAATTGGCTTCAGCAAGGTGTTCGACAAGGTTCCACATGGGATAATGGTTAGCAAGGTCAGATCACATGAAATCCAGGGAGAGGTAGCCACTGGGGTTGAGGTGGAGGATTGCTTTTGGGTTTGGAATCCTGTGACCATTAGCGTTCAACAAGGATCGGTACTGGATTGACTAGTTTTCATCATTTATATAAATGATTGGGACGGGAATATGAGGTATGGTTAGTAAGCTTACAGATGTCACCAAAGTTGGTAGTGTAGCGTACAGAGAGGAAGGTTATCTCAGAGTACAACTGGACCTTGATCAAATGGATCGATGGGCTGAGGAGTGTCAGATGGAGTTTATTTTAGATAACTGCGATGGGTAACATTTTGGTAAGGCAAATCATGGCAGGACTGATAGATGTAATAGTAGAGTCCTGGGGAGTGTTGCCAAACAAAGATACCTTCACAGAAAACCTACAGAGTGGAAACACTCCATTCACCGCATGGAGTCCACACTGATCCTCTGAAGAACATTCTAGCAGACACACTCCTACCATATCCCTGCAACCATTCAACTCCCATGGCTCACTCATCAACCCTGTACATAATGGGTCATTTAGCATGTGCAATCCACCTTTGGACTGTGAAGGGAAACTGTACCATCTGGAGAAAGCCCAGGCAGACACAGGGAGAATGTGCATACTCCACACAGAATGAAATCAAACCTTGTTCCCTGATGCTGTGAGGCAGCAGAGATAATCATTCTGGTACAGTTTCACAGATTCTTGAAGATGCAGTCATATGTCGATATGTAGTGACAAAGCCATTTGGAACTTTTGCCTTTATTGTTCAGTGCTTCGATAATAGACATTTGGATGACATGATGCATCTGCACAGGACATCAGTGAGGACAATTTTGGAATACTGCTTTCAATTGTGATCTCCCTGCTTTAGGAAAGACACTGTTAAATTTTAAAGAGTTCAGAAAAGATTTACATGGATGTCATTTGGGTTAGAAGGTTTGCGCTCAGGGGAAAATCTGAAGAGACAAGGACTATTTTGTCCAGAACATTGGAGATTGAGTGGAGACTTTATAGATGTCTATGAAATCATGAGTGGCATTGATAGGTTGAAATGTCAAAGTCGTTTTCAAAGGGTACAGGAGTTCAAAAATAGAATGCATCTGCTTCATGTGAGGGGTGAAAAGTATCAATGGCCTGAAGGAACAACATTTTTTTATGCAGAGGTTGGTGTATATATGGAATCAGTTGCCAGAGGTTTGGAGGAGGCTGGTACAATTGCAACATCTAAAATGCATCTATTTAGATCAATGAATCGGAAGGGTTGAGAGGGATGTGGGCCAAATGCTGGCAAATTAAACTAGGTTAATTTAGGATAGCTCGTTGGCACGGACGAGTTGGATCGAAGGGTCTGTTTCCGTTCTGCACCAGTCAATGATTCATTGATCCAATTGACCAAAATCTCTTTGAAATCTTAGATAACCTTCTTCACTGTCCATTGTACCATCAATTGTTACATCATCTGCAAACTTCCCTCAATACTATCATCTCAGTTTTTGATGTAACTGGCAGGCAGAAACAGATCCAGCACCGATCCCTGTACAATAAGCCTGGTCACAGGCCCCCTGGCCGATTTAAAAAAAAAATCTCCATGAGCACCCTGTCTCCTGCCATTCAGCAGAAACACACAGAACTGCACGCACACACGCACACAGACACACACACACACATAGGAAAACAGGGACACAGACACAATAGTTTCTTTAAACCCTAGATAGATAAGTTTTCATTAATAAAGGGATTAAGGTTATGATGAGAATGCAAGAGAATTTTGTTGTGAAACATGTCTGTCAGGATTGAACAGCAGAGCAGGCACGATTGGCCAAATGGCCGAATTCTGCTCTAATTTCTTCTACTCTATGGTCTTATGTTATCAGACATGTCGTCCCAAGAGAACAGTCGATGCTGAGATGAAAAAGTATATGACTGAAGAAAATCATTGCGTTTGAGGGGTAGAATAGTCTATGTCTGTTCCCATTTGTTGCACCCTTATTACTCAACAGAGGAGGTGATTTGCTGTGAGATTAACACACATGAAAAATGTGGCGTCCACCAACTAAGATTAAGATAAAGATATTAATTTCTCTTTAACACTGTGTTGTCTGTTATTTTCTCTTCCCCGGGGAACAGTGAAGACAGTGCCACTGAAGATATTCAAGGCAAAGCTTGACTGATCTTTGATAGATGAGGGAATCAGTGTTTATTGGGAATAAACAGGAAAGGGTATTTAACCACAATTGAGCAACAGTCTCAAGAAACTGAATGGCCAAATGCAGGTCCTATCCCATGTGTTGTCCTCTCACTGAACACCTCGAAGCTCTTACAGAGGTAAAGGAAGACCACAGTCAATTAGTCAGGATTGTTACAATGAGACAGAATGACCGCTTTCAGTACCTCAGTGGAGTTACACTGGAATAGAATGAAATATTCATTCATTTGAGTGCATTAGACAGCACAGGATGAGACCATGCAGGGGTACCTGGTTAGCTAACAGGGAATACAGAGTAAAGATAAATACTGACTTACAGGTTGGAAAGCTGTGACGAGTAGGATCCCTCAGGAATCACTGTGAGGTCATCAACAATTTAAAATTTAGATTAACGATTTGGATGAAGTGGCTAACTAGATTGGAGATCTAGTTAGGATAGTCCAGGATAGTCATTCAATAAGATGTTAAGTGGACACAGAATGTCTGCAATGGGATACAGACAGAGGAAGTTAATGAGAAAACCAGCGTCAAAAAAAAGTGCATTGTGAGTGATGGGAAGTTTGTATTTTGGGGAAAGAATAAAACAACAGAAAATTATTTAAATGGAGAGAGAATGCAGAATTCCGTGGTTCAGAGGAATTTGTGTGTGCCGGTATATGACTCATATAATGTTAGCCTGAAGATGCAGCAAGTGACTTTGGAAGGTAAATAGAATTATTTTGTTTCTTGCAAAGAGTATCTGTTATGACCTTATGAATCCGTATAGGGCATTGATGAGATTACGTCTGATGTACTGCGCAGTTTTATTCCCATAACCTGAAAACGAAAACATTTCTGATTTCGAAAAATTTCAGAGATATTTATCTTTATTTTTTCTTGGAATGAAGACATTAATTATGAAGGACTAACAGATTAGGCCAAGAATGAGAGAAGTCCTTATCGACCATATCAGACAGTGTAGCCGAAAGACAGCTGATGTATATTTCTTCTTGCATAGGATAAAAAAAATGGGAAAGAAACTTAGGATATGATGCATTCATTTTAATACACCTTAATGAAGACATCAAATGTTTTATTTTTAAATTACATAGGCACATATAAACATGCCTTCAAATCAATTGGAGCTACTTTTCACTCAGGAAATTGCTCTGTGTATGACAGCAGTAATGCTGCATCTCCGTGGAACAGGGAATGTGATGGGGTCATACAGTTTGGATGATGTTCATGATGTTCTTGGGGACAGATAACATTATTGTACAATTCAGCTCAGAGAGGGAGTAAATGTAACCTTCCTAAGAAGCAACGGCCGATTGCCCACTCTCTATTTCCTTGTTCCTCCTCACAGCAATATATGCAAGCTAAAAAACCCCTTGGTCATCTTTACCACTCCTGAAGGATTCCTGACAGCGAATCATTGCAGTTCCCCCCCCCCCCCCCCTCCCCCCCCCCACTGCTTGAAGAAAAGGTAATATAGCGAAATCCAACTGTTCCAGGACGAAATCCAATTGCCAGCAGCTTGTGTGAAAGAATAACTTCAGAAGCAAAATAACATCTGGGACAATCTCACAATTTTCCTTTTGTTTTGAGTTCAACTAATATTTGGCCATTGGTCTTTCAAGTTAACAATCTGCAGAAATTGTGTATTTCTGTTTCTCATCAAATGTACGTGTGTGTTTGCACGCCTCTGTGTGTGTGTGTGTGTGTTTCTCAGTGTTTTCTGAAAGGTAAATATCGATGTATATATTTGAAGTTTCCAAACTGCTTGTCATTCATTGTTCCATCACTGTTCAGTAACCTTATTATGGTCATAAACTTGTTAAATTTAGCAGATTAAAGAAATCGGCCTTGCTTGTTTGTAACACTGACACTGACCCAGTCTGAGATCTATATTATTGGTCAAATCACCCTCCTGATCACATTTAAAATTTGCTGTGACCAGTGAAAGACTGGGACTAGGAAAGAAAACAGTGACTGACAAACCCAGAGAGCTATAGACTGGTGAGTCTGATGTCAGTAATGGGGAAATTGTTGGAGGGGCTTCTGAGATATAGGATTTACATGTATTTGGAAAGACAAGGGTTGTTTCGGAATAGTCAACATGGCTTGGTGCGTGGGTAATCGTGACTCACTAACCGGATTGAACTTTTGAAAGAGGTCACAGAGAAAACTGATGAAGATAGATTGGTAGAAATTCTCTGTATGGACACAAGGCATTTGGCAAGGTTCTGCATGTCAGATAGATTAGCAAGTTGAGGTCACAGGGACAGTGAGCCAGTTGGATACAAAATGGACTTGAAGGTCAGAGAAATAAGGTGGTGGGAGAGGGCTGCTTTTCAGATTGAACCCAATGACCAGCCGTGTGCCACAAGAATCAGTGCTGGGCCCACGGTTTTTCATCATTTATAGAAATGATTTGCATGATAATATCAGAGGCATTGTTAATAACTTTAAAAATGACATCAAATTGCTTAGTTTACTGGACAATGAAGGAGGTTAGCTCAGCATACAATGGGACATTGATCAGATGGGCTCATGGACCAAGAAGTGGCAGGAGTTTAATTGAAATAAATGTTAGTTTTTGCAATTTGTTCAGTTAAAGCAGGCTAAGACTTATACAATTAATGGGAATGCACTTAGGAGTGTTGGCGAGAAAATGAGACCAAGGGGTGCAGATGCATAGTTGCATGAAACTGGAGTCATAGATAGACGGGATGGTGAAGAACATGTTTGAAACGCCTGTCTTGATCATTCAGAGCATGAATATAGGAGTTGGGTGGATATTTTGCGGCTATACAGGACATTGGTGAGGCCAGTTTGAGAATTCAGTGTACAAGTTGGTTCCCTCTGCTGAATAAGTATGAGGTTTTTAAACATGAGAGGATGCAGAAAAGTTTCAAAAGGATGTACCGGACTGGACAGTTGGAGCTTTAGATTGGGGGCTGGACAGGCTGGGCTGTTTTTCCTTGGAACATCGGAGGCTGAGGGATCATACTACAGAGGTTTATGAATCCAGGAGGGGCATGAATGGTGTGAATAACCAAGATCTTTTCCTCAGGATAAGGGAGCCCAAAACTAGAGGGCATAAGTTTAAGGTGAGAGGGGAAAGATTTTAAAGGGACCAAAAAGACAGCTTTTTGAAATATTGGGTCGTATGTGCATGGAATGAGCTGTCAGAGGAAGTGGTGGAGGTTGATACAATTCCACGTTTAAATGGCATTTGGATGGGGATATGAATAAGAGGGTTTCACAGGGATATGAAACAAATGATGGCAAATTAGACGAGATCGGCCATTTACCAATATCTGGGAAAAAGAACCAGAAGTGATATCATCCACCTTAACAGACCAGGACACGTGAATAGAAAGTGGGACATAACACCAGTTCTTCACAGGCAGCTCAATGATTATGTTCCTAGCATGGTGATGAAACTTCTGAGAACGAACCTTCCAGCTCAGCAAGCAAACTTGCAACATGAAACTCAACTTGAGATACAAATTTTCTCAAAGAATGGACTAGATCAGATTACCATATCTCATCTGCATGGACAAATTGGACTGTTTTCATGAATCTATGACAGCATTAAGAAGAATTCTAAATTCTTAAAAAATCCTTTCAAATGGGAATTCTCTTCCAAATACATTTTTGGTGCTACTCTGTTTAGATTAGATTCCCTAAGTGTGAAAACATGCTCTTCAGCGCACACTGACCCTCCGAAGAGCAACTCACCCAGACCCATTTCCCTCTGACTAATGCACCAAACACAATGGACAATTTAGCATGGCTAATTCACCCTTCCTGCACAGGTTTGGACTGTGGGAGGAAACCTACACAGACACAGCGAGAATGTGCAAACTCCACACAGGCAGTTACCTAAGACTGGAATCAAACCTGAGACCCTGGTCCTGCGAGGCAGCAGTGCTAACCACTGTGCCGCCAAACTGACATTGCTAAATATTCGATAGACAAATGAGTCACAGATAACCGGATAAGATACAAAAGTGGGGCTGAGACCATAGCCTCATCAATCAAAATTTAGTGCCTGATCGAGCAGGCTAAAAACATTTAATGACCCCCGCCTGCTTCTCAGTCTTGTGTTCTATGTTTCATTCAGCTCCTCAAATCTGCTGACAGGAGCAGTTGAAGGTCACTTGCTCCAAGAACGTGATGCCCAGAAACCAAGGAAATCATTCATCCCATTAAGACTGTCATTCACGGTTTAGGGTAGTTTTGATAATGTCATTGGAAAACCCAAGCTGGGAAGTAAAAAGGACCCTCATATCTCTTTACAGAGATTCCCCTCTCTGTAACTTGTGCTTCATTTGTTGGTCATGCCGTAGACCCAGATTCACTGTGGATACAGCTTCCGTACCTCACCTATAGATGGCTCATGAAATCTTCTGGTCTCTCTCACTGCAACATTCAATAACAGAACTTCCTGGAAAATAACACCCACTAACTTTCCAATAACAGAATATATAAGGAACAGGACCAGTTGGTTAATCGGTTGTAAACTCTCTACAGGTTGGAGTAACTTAAAGCACAAAGGAAACTGTTTCTGGTTCATGGTTATCAATTCCTTCAGTACAAAGAAGAAATGAATGAACAAAGATTATTTACAGACCAGGAACAGGCCCTTATGGCCCTGCGAGCCTGAGCCGATCCAAATACACTGTCTAAACCTGTTGCCCAATTCCTAAGCATCTGCATCCCTCTGCTCCCCACCTACTCATGCATCTGTCCAGACACATCTTAAATGAATCTACAGTGCATGCCTTTCGTACCTCTGCTGGCAACGCGTTCCAGGCACGTACCACCCTCTGAGTAAAGTACTTGCTGCGTGTATCCCCCTTAAACTTTACACCTCTCACCTTGAAAGCGTGAGTTCTTGCTATTGAATCCTTCTTCCTGGGAAAAAAAGCTTATCTCTATCTACCCTGTCTATACCCATCATGATTTTGTCGACCTCAATCAGGTCCTCCCTCAATCTCCTTTTTTCTAATGAAACAAACCTAACCTATTCAACCTCTCTTCATAGCTAGCACCTTTCATATCAGGCAACATCCTCATAAACCTTCTCTGCATCCTCTTCAAAGCGTCCACATCCTTTTGGGAATGTGACGACCCAGAACTGTACACAGTATCTAAATGCAGCCGAACCAATGTTGTATGCAATTTTAACATGACCTGCCAGCTCTTACACTCAATACCCCGTCCGATGAAGGCAAGCATATCGTATGCATTCTTGACCACTCTATTCACCTGTCCAGCAACCTTCAGGGTACAATGGACTTAAACTCCCAGATCTCTCTGCTCATCAACCTTTCTCAAGGCTCCTCTGTTTACTGTATAATTCGCTCGAGTGGCCCCAGCACTCATTCCTGTGCAACACCGCTGGTCACCTTTCTCCAGTTTGAGAAACTCCGTTCAACTACTACTGTCTGCCTCCTGTTGCTCAACCAGTTCTGTATCCACCTAGGTAGAACACCCTGCACAACAAATACTTCACTTTCTCTATTAGTTTACCATGGGGAACCTTATCAAATGCCTTACCAAAGTCCATGTATACGACCTTTCAACCCTCCCCCGCACAAAACCATGTTGTCTATCAGTACCGTCTCCAGCAACTTTCCCACCACTGACGTCATGCTCATTGGTCTGTAGTCACCCGGAATATCCCGACTACCCTTCTTATACAGAGGGACAACACGAGCAGCCTTCCAGTCCTCCAGCACCTCACCTGCATTTAAGGATGCCACAAAGATATCTGCCAGGGCTCCAGCTATTTCCTCTCTCACCAACTTAGGATAGATCCCATCCGTTCCTGTGGATTTGTCCACGTTAATAACCTCTAGCCTACCCAACACATCTTCCCTACTTACGTCAACGTGATCCAGAGTAGTCAAACTATATTTAGATTAGATTACTTAAAGGCCCTTACAAGTCCACACCGCCCTGCCGAAGCGCAACCCACCCATACCCCTACATTTACCCGTTATCTAACACTACAGGCAATTTAGCATGGCCAATTCACCTGACCTGCACATCTTTGGACTGTGGGAGGAAACCGGAGCACCCGGAGGAAACCCACGCAGACACTGGGAGAACGTGCAAACTCCACACAGTCAGCCACCTGAGGCGGGAATTGAACCCAGGTCTCTGGCGCTGCGAGGCAGCAGTGCTAACCACTGCGCCACCATGCCGCCCACGAACACAGGGTAAACAATCCTGCTTAATTTAAAACCAGCAACACAGCAAAGATTTATTCCATGTAATAATCTGTAAAACTTCGAGTGGCCAAGAACTATTTAAGTAAAAATTGGCAACTTCATTTCTTAAAGTAAAACGAAGAAAAATCAACTAACAACTATCTACCATTCCTTACTATAACCTATCTGTTACCTTCCCTTCTATAATACTAGTCTGATAAAACTCCCAATCAAGATTTTAAAAAAAACACCCTTCTTCTCTCAAAACCGGGCAGCTTTCACTCTTCTATTCAGATCTTCCTGTGTGTACTTTTCTTTTCCTTTGGAATTTCTGTGTCACAGATTACTGATTGAAAAGGTACTTTTAAGAAAGCTATTTTTCAAGCAGTCTGTTTACATGCTGGACTTGGCGGTTCTCCTCTCAACTGTTCAATTTACTCTGGTGTTAGACACATACACAGCCCCCCCCTCCCCCCCCCCCCCCCCCCCCCCCCCCAAAGCATTGCATTGTATCATTAGCTTTTAAGATTGTCAATATACGAAATTTAAATTGGTTTGGAGTTTTATATATTGTTCAGGGTAGAATTTGATTGACCAGATTCAAGTTTGTGTTGTTGTCTCACAGCAATTCAGCAACTGCTGTTTGTTTTGAATCACATGTTACTTTGTAAATTCTCCAGCACTGTGTATACTTGCCGAGTCCTTCACTCTCTTAAAGGCACACTGACAACTTCATAGCAACTGTTCTGAGGAAGAATTATACTGGTTTTGAAATATTAATTCTGGTTCCACCTCCTCAGATTCTGACAGAATGGTTGTGTTTCTCCAGGTCTTCCAGAGAATGCATTAGTTATCTGACATATCCAATATTATACTTTCAATTGAATGGTATGTTTGTGTGTGCTTGTTTGTCTCAATGGGCGCTTAAGTGTTTAAATGAACGTTAGGATTTAAAGAGTCAAATGAAATGATAGCTTTTTGCACTTGTTTATCAGTAATTAGAATCTAGCCATTTGCAGAAGAAAGGAAGCATTGTTAAGTACTGAAACGTAGTCCGTGTTCTCTGTTATTCTGAGTCGATTGATTTGGTATTTCAAAGAGCTTTGTGTCCTTCTGATAAAGGTTCGCTGGACTGAAATGTTAATGCTGCTTCCTCTCCCAAGATGTTGCCAGACCTGCTGAACTTTTTTGGTATTTTCTGCTTTTTCCCGTGAACTTGATTTTATTCTTTGAAAAGAAAACGTTTATGAAAGTTCCAAGAATGATTTCCACTGAGCTACCACAATGAGGCAGAATAACAGGGAAAGGCTTATTGGCGAAATAGATGCTAAAATATTGTCCACTGTGGGAGAGATCACAGCTGGTGGATGGACAGTAAAACAGGAGAATATCATTGTTACGGTGGTGACGAGAGACCATTTTTAATCTCTCATAGGGTCATACTTTTGTGGAACACTCTTCCCACAGAGCTCTGGAACATGAGCTATTGCATGTTTTTAAGGTAGATGTAGATACAATATTGATACAAGAGATACATTAAGTACATAATACAAAGACAGGAAGGTATGGATGAGGCCATCGTCAGATCAGCCACGAAATTTTCGCATGGAGGAGAGCATTCAGATGGGAAAATTGCTAATTCCTGATCCGAATTGATAATGTTTGCAGATATCAACAAACAATAACATTCTTATAAATTGGAATTTTAAAACAGCGCTCAGGAAAGTTGAGTGGCTTTGGGAAAAGGGTGGTGATGTCGAATTGTAAACCTCACTGAAAGCACATCCGGCCAAATGAAAATCCTCAGCCATTCAGAATATTTCTTTATTTTTCCTGTGAGATGAGTGCCTTTGGACAGGTCAGCATTTTTTTTTGTGTGTCTGCGATCCTTTCCGAATATTGTGAAGACCTCCTGCTGTACTTGCTTTGCAGGGACACCAATAGTTCAATTTCTGATAGAGACACCGAATTCTGAACACGTGATCATGAAGGTGCAGCGATATTGATGCTCATTAACCTTCAAATAGTGAGACCATATTTTCTCTCTTCAAAAACAAATCTTGCATTCTCAGTGAGCTGAACTGTCGGTCGGTATTTCCTTTCACTAATTTTCTCTGCTTGAGTTGAGTTCTGCGCTGGCCTGGTCTGGGATTCCTCTCCTGCGCTTGTCTAGTCTGGGATTCCCCTCCTGCGCTGGCCTAGTTTGGAACATGCCTCCTGCACTGGCATGGTCTGGGACTCATTCCCACACTGGCCTGGTCTGGGACTCAATTCCGTGCTCGTCTGGTCTGGGACTTGCTCCTGCCCTTGTCTGGTCAGTGACTCGCCTCCCACGATGGCCTGGTCTGGGACCCAGTCCTTCACTGTACTGTGTCTGGCACTCACTCCCACGCTGGACTGTTGTGTCACTCACTCCCAGGCTGGCCTGATCTGGGACTTGCTTCCGTGCTTGCCTGGTCTACCACTCACTCCCGTGCTGGCCTGATCTGGGGCTCAGTCCCACGCTGGATTGGTTTGGGTCTCCCCCCCACACTGGCCTGGTCTGGATCTCCCACCCGTGCTGGCCTGGTCAGCGACTCCTCCCATGCTGGCCTTTGGTGTAATATGCTTACTGCGCTGCCCTGGTCTTGGACCCGCTCCTGCGCTGGCCTAGTCTAGACTTCGCTCCCATGTTGGCCCAGTCTGGGACTGCATCCCACGCTGGCCTGGTCTGGGACTGTTTTCCACTCTGCTCTGTTCGGGAACTCCCTCTGGTGCTGGTCTATTCTGGGTCTCCCTCCAGCTGGCCTGGTCGGGGACTTACTCTCGCAATGGTCTGATCTGGTACTCCCCTCCCGTGCTGGCCTAGTCTGGGTCTCACCCCTGGAACGTGCATCATTCCCTGGCCTGATCTGTGACTTGTTTCTCGGTCTCACCAGTGATGGACTCCAGTGTCAGAGTCGTCCCCTTCATTTCCCTCCCAGTGAGATTAAGATGTTAAAATTTTGTAAAATAAACTACAGGGAAGAGAAAAATGTAGAACAAAAAGATGAAGAAGGTTTGGAACAGAGGAGCTCAGAGTGGAGCGTCCTATCCTGCTCGTATCAGGGCAAAATCAGAACATAGGACTGAACAATACAAGTGGGTTATTTGATCCTTTACATTTCGTTGTGGTTCCAGTTGCACTTTTCCTTTCAGACCATGTTATCCCTGACTCACTCTCCATCGAAAATTTAACTTGGTCGGCCTTGATATGATTTAATTGTCTAGCCTCCACGAACTATTGTTGAAGAGAAATATCACTTGAATGAACCTCTAAGAATGTCCCCTTGGCCCTCTTCAGGTTAGTGTTCAAGAATGACTGTGATCCTTTGTATTCCCAGTCCTTGACCAATCACAACACATTTCAAATTTGACACGGTTAATGATAAAGGGCAAGATCAGAAAAAGGAGTTCCAAAATTTGAAAAACATTTTAAAAGTACAGAATGGCTAAAGTAAAATGTTATTCTTTAGATGGGCTGTAAATATATTGTCTCAGTGAAAGCTAATTTAACCAAAAATGTTTAGGTTACCTGGTGTCAGAGTTCATATGCATTCACATATAGAGGATTGTCAAACATGCCCTAAATACATCAACCGAATTACGATGGCACCTTCAAATTGAAAATAGAAATGTGCTCCGTGTCATGAAGCTTGTGAAATTCTGACGGAACCTGAAAGACAAAAAACTGGGCATCCTATTTGGGAATGGTCTATTTTTAATTCCTGAAGGTGAGAGGCTTACAAGTGAAATGGCAACAGTTGTGAGTCATGTGTTTCTAGAGGAAAGATCTCGAAGGCAGGACGGCAGTGTGGGTCTGACCCTGCTGGTGCTGCTATCACAGAGGATTACTAGGAGTATTTCTTAATCTAAAATCGCACTGAATTTCACTAACAGCCACTTGTTGTCTATTTGATGCTAATGACCATGTAATGCTCAAAATGACATGCATTTAAGTTTTGTATCTATCACAAGAGCAGTGAGAGAACAAGTTCAGAAAGAGAAACTAATGTTTGAGATTGTTTTTATTTGTGACATGGTCCCAGTGCATATTTTCTGTACAAATATAATCTGTGCCTCAGCTCAGAAATGATTTTATTTGACCTTGAAAGATTAAGTTTGTTCACCAGGTCTTCCTTTATTTGTTGCAATTAACGTAACAGCAATTGTGATCCTGTTCCAGGGAAAGTGTGGACTTTCCACTTCCACTACTTGCTACCTGGTGGCCATGGCATTGATGGATCTCCTGGTCATTATCACTGAAGTCATACTCCGTCGAATCAACAATTATTATTTCCCATTGAATGTCATGAAGCTCACTTCTGTGTGACAAAATCTCTATGTTGTGAATCGTGTAGCCGTAGACTGTTCTGTCTGGTTCAATGTGACCTTCACTTTTGATCGATTTGTTGCCATTTCTTGCCAATATTGCACCAAGTAAACTGCAAATGTGGTTCTAGCCATAACTGGCATTCTCCTATGTTTAAAAAAAATTCCCATTTACTTCAGATATAAACCTAAGTGGGTAATTAGCAATGTAGAATGGCGCTGTTCTAATAAGCAAATCTACTTTAGAGATCCAGGGTAGACTGGATTTAGGATGTTTGAAAAGGTTTTAACACCATTATTACCATTCGTTTTAATTCTTTTATTCAATGCTATGACAGACACATTGTAATGGCCAGTCAAGCACGTATGGGACTGAAACTTCACAAAAAAGACGAAACCACAGTGACCAAGTGATAGAGAGCAGAAGGAAGTCGGTGATTTTACGTTTTACCATATCTGGCACTTTCATCCTCTTGTGGTTTGTTTAAATTGTATATTTTTTTGGTTTTGTTGATTCCATAGTCAGTTCTGGTGGGATGTTTGAAGTGCTTGCCTATATGCTGAGAAATTTAAATTGTTGCACAAACACGTTTATTTACGTGGCTACTCAGTCCAAGTTCAGAGAGCAGTTAAAGAGCATGTTGAAATATCCCCTAATGTCTATTCATAAACTCGTGAATAAACAAAACTGAGAGCAGCAACTAATATCCAGACAGCAATAGACAAGTATTAACCCCCGGGTTATAAAAAACATTTTCAAATAGTCGAAACAATGGAAAATCAAGGGATGTATGGTAGGGGGAGGGCGGGGGCTGGCATCGTTAATAAGCCTGGACTATGGATCAGCAGCAGCGAAGAAAACTGGATAAAGAAGAAGCATTGTCAACCAGAGGACAGGAGGGACAGGAGCAGAATAAAACCACACGTCAGAGAGCTGGCAATCAATGTTAGATATTCATTTCGGATGAATAGGGGTTAGAAACAGTAGGAGTCAGAGCAACACACGATGATGGGACAGGTGGCAGGCAGTGGAGACCAGTAAATAGATAATTGCTGTTGAAGAAAACAACAGAATAAATAAGGAAATCATAAGGTGTGACTCTTGAAAGAGGACGTGAACAGGAGTGCTGAGGAGAATAACTGAACTGTTGGAAGGAATAATAAGAATCACTTACAGGTTTCACTCTTACATTCTCAAACCTGTGCATTTACAAAAAAACAAATGGAGTTTGTGAACAGCATCTTCTTTTAGTGTTTTACTACTGTTTTTGCAAACAAATTATTGTTGGTAATTCTATGTTTAAGATGGCGATGAAGAGGACATTTATCTCTCAGACGGTAGTTAATCTGTGCAACTCTTTAACACAGAGGGTTGTCAAAGTTATAACAATAAGTATATTAACGCTAAGACAGAAAAACTTTGTAATTATTCAGGGACTAAATGGCTCTGGGTCAAAGTCAGCAAAGTGGACTTGAGGATTATCAGATCAACTCAATGAATGGAGAGCAAATTCAATTGACTGAATGGTATAATTCTGCTCCTATGTCTGATGGTTTTATCATCATTGATTTCATTAATTCCATTCTCCAGTATTCCTATTCTTCTGTCTCTATTTGTACCAGCAATTAACTCAAAAGTTTGTCTTTACCTCATCCATTTAACACAAGTCCGACAAACAATAGATCTCAATGTCATAGGACGTCTGGAAAGTCTCTGCAAACCATGGACACGATGTTAAAAACCTTTTTTTTAACAGTTCCATAATTACACGAAACGTTTCATTATCTGCTATCTCACCTATTCTTTACAATCCTCTCTTCTCCCTATTGGTAACATCTTCAAGATGTGAGGACAACCTCTATCACAGTGAACTACATGAGGCCACGCAACCCTACTCTCATGCAAGCATCATCAACCATGAAAACGCTCCCTATTTCGGTAACATCCTGCTTCACCTAGAATGTTTACTGTCTCCAGATAACTCATCATAATAAGCTTTCAACACTTCTACAATATTCCATAGTGCTGTAAAGGTGTCCAGGCCCTGTGGCCCTCCATATTTTTGTAACGAACTCCAGACACGGACATACCATATCAATTGAGGACATTGCCCATAAACATACACTTTCCTTAACTTTTTAACCTTGTTCTTCTTAACATTATAACCTGTTTGCATCTTCACTTTGCATCATTCTCCAGAACACTGCAATTCTCCCTGTCTTTGTTACCTACTTCAGATTTTCAATATTCCCTGTCTCTGTAACCTCTCTCAGTCCTTCAGCACTCACCATCTTCAGGAATTCCTCTAGTCCGTGTAAAATTTCCACACTGAAGGGTGAAATATTAGGACGTTAAATAAAATATAATAAAAGCTCAGCATTATAAGTGATAGAAAGGATATAGTGACTAAAGCCACAGAGCCCATGGTGCTAACAGACTGCAAATACAGAGAGGACAGATGACCAAGAGCAGGAATTGAAGATGCAATGAATGACCTGTTCCCTACACTACACTGACAGTTCTGACAACAAAGCAGACTCTAATTTTATTGAGATCATGTGTAATTAAATAAGTAGGACTCTGAAAGTTAACATTGGATCTGCATATACTGTCATGATTTAACTTAGAGTCCTCGTGGTAACACTCAATGCACAATGTTTGTGCTTGCACCTTCCACATGCTATTTAATGACAGCTAGTAAGAAAGTTCAGTGTTTAGAATACAGTGTAATGATATTTGAAAAAACATGTTGCGACATCGAACTTTTCTTTCACAGTCTCCACTTGCAAGCATACTTTTTCCACCAAGATTCCTGCCCAGTTTCCAATATCCACAAGCCTGACTGCCCCAGCCGACCCATCGTCTCAGCATTCTCATGCCCCACTGAACCCATCTTCACATACCGCGATACCGTACTATTCCCCCAGTCCAGAAACTTCCCGCATAAATTCAGGACACCACCCACGCCGTCCACCTCCTCCAAGACTTACGTTTCCTTGAACCCCCAGCGCCTCATCTTCACAATAGAGATCCAGTCCTTATATATCTTTATCCATCATGACCAGGGATTCCAAACCCTCCGATTCTTGCTCTCCCGATATCCCCACCAGTAACCCTCCACTGACACTTTCACTTGTTTGGCTCAACTGGTCCTCACCCACAATAACTTCTCCTTTGAATCCTCCCACTTCCTCCAGATGAAAGTGGTAGCCATGGGCACTCACATGGACCCTGGCTATGTCTGTCTCTTTGTCAGTTACGTGAAACAGTCCATCTTCTGCAGCTACACCAGCACTGATCCCCGCCTTTTTCTCCACTACATTGATATCTGCGTTTGCCCCACCTCGTGCTCCCACGAGGAGGTTGAACAGTTCATCAACTTCACCAACACGTTCCACTCAGAAATTAAGTTCACGTGGACCATCTCGGACACCTCCCTCTCCTTTCTGGAATTCTCCATTTCCATCCACACTGACTGACTCAACATAGACATAGAGTCATCGAGATGCACAGCATGGAAACAGACCTTTCAGTAACACCTGCCAGCACCTAGCCCACATCCCTTAAATCCACTGAAAAAATGCTATCCCTTATTCCTAATTCCTCCACCTCCACCACATCTGCTCTCAGGAGGACCAGTTTCACCACAGAACACACCAGATCTCCTCCATTTTCAAAGACTGCAATTTCCGTTTCCACGTGGTCAATGGTGCCCTTGAGCACATGCTACCACTTCCCGCACCTTCGAAACACAGCCCTCCAACCGCAACAAGAACTCCCCCTGTCCTTACCTTTCACTCCATCAACCTCTGTATACATCGTCTTATCGTCCACTGTTTCCGTCAACTTCAAATGGACCCCAAGAGTAGAGATCTACCTCCCCCCCCCACCCCACCTCTATCCGCTTTCTGTAAAGACCATTGATCTGCGACTCCCTTGTCAGCTCCACGGCCCCCACCAACCCGCCCACCTTCCCCTGCCACCTCATGAATTGTAAAATCTGTGCCCACGCCTCCACCCTCACTCCATCCAACGCCCCAAAGGAGCCTTCCACATCATCAAAGTTTCACCTGCCCTTCCACACATGTCACTTACTTTACCCATCCTTCCTGATGCAGTCTCCTCTATATTGTGGAGACAGGATGCCTACTTGCAGAGCGCTTCAGAGAACATCTCCGGGACACCCACACCAACCAACCCCAATGCGCCGTGATGGAACACTTCAACCCCCCCTCCCCCCACTCTGCCGAGGACATGCAGGTTCAGGACCTCCTCCATCTCGACTCCCTCACCACCTATCGCTTAGAGGAAGAATGCCTCATCTTCCACCTTGGGACCCTCCAACCAAACGGGATCAATGTTGATGTCACAAGTTTCCACATTTCCCTTGCCCCCAACTTTATCCCAGTTCCAAACTTCCAGCTCAACACCGACCTAATGACCTGTCCTACCTATCCATCTTCCTTCTCACCCATCCACTCCACCCTCCTCACCGACCTGTCACCATTACCCCCACTCCATCTGCCTATCACACTCTCAGCTACCTTCCCTCCTACTCCACCCCCCTCCCATTTATCTCTCCACCCCTTTGGCCCACAATTTTCATTCCTGATGAAGGGATCTTGCCCAAAATGTCGATTCTCCTGCTCCTCGGATGCTGCCTGACCTGCTGTGCTCTTCTAGCACCACACTCTTGACTCTGATCTCCACCATCTGTAGTCCTCAAGTTCTCCTGTTTGACAAAACAGTCAATTTGCTACTGCTTTGAGGGAGCGTGTATTTATCTGAAGCCACGTTTATCCAGAATAGGCCAATTTAAAACATTTTTTTAGCAGTTATAACATGTGACATGCCCCAAGTTCAGTGATCAAGAATGGAGTGTGCTTTTATATGTTTTGTATAAAAATCACAGGTGTTGGTGGCTCAGTGGAGAATTGTTTTGTCCTGCTCCCGAGAAAGGCCACAGGAGACCCAATGGGAAGTCGCCATGTGACAATTCTTTTATTCGTATGACATTAGATTTGGTACCATCCCAGGAACTGTCAGGCACCCCAATAATATTTCATCCTAACAATATCCTTGGTATACATTGCGAGTGAAGGTTTCACTGTTAAGAGAGACCAAGGTGAGAATCAGACAAATAACCCCATCAGACCTCTCTAAATGGCCAAATGAAAAAGAACTTGAGTGGGCACCAGAAATGGCACTAACTTGATTGCTGGCTGTTACAAATAAGGAACCTATTGAGAGAAACAGATGTTTTAAAAACAGCTGGAATCCAATCCCCATGCAACAGGGTTTGTCTTAAGATAAAGAAAAGAAAGATCATAATGAACAACCATTGGATCTTTCTGTTTAGACAGAACGAAGACACAATTAAGTGAGTGAATAATATGTTAGGAAACACACATCAGAAATTTGAGACACCATCACAGAGAAGGAGATCATTCTCTGTTTGAATTTAGGATGTTGGAATTAAAAGGGACATTCTGTACATATTACATATTCGTCAAAGCTGGGAGAAGGAGTGGAGGTAAGCTCCTATATTGTGGAAATGTCCTGTAAGTGATACTTCTGAATGCAATTGCAGAAATCTCTCTATCTCTCACTCCCACTCCAAGAAAGATCGAAACAATATTAAAATCTGAGATTGCAAGAAGTTAATTAAAAGGTGAAGAGCTTTGTTATGTGAAAAGAAAGAATCCCAAACTGAAGCGGATGAGTAGCTTGGGCTGTTATTCTATTGTGTTAAAAGAGGGTTTCTGTCTGATTGTGAATTTCTTAAATATTGAAATTCACTGAAATATATATGAACCCGTTGTGGCCTGACTTTATATATATTTGTACGGTGGGTCATAATTGAAACCAGTTTAGATTTCCATGTTTTTCTTCCCCTCTGCAGTTCCCGTATATGAGGACATTATGATACATTGAGTTTATAACTTACTAGAATTCATATTTCTTGGAATGCATGGAAATATGAAAGTTGGATATGAATCTGCTCTTCCTGCATCAGTTGGAAACAAAGAGCTATCTGGTTAATTTGCAGAATTGGGTGTTGCATTTAGTGTTGGGCTTCATGGCATTATTCTGACCAGCTGGTCTGAAGGAAGAATGTTGACACAAACTCCAAATCGATTAAAGGATGGAGAGGCTACAGTGTTCTTTCACGGACAGGGCATTTTAATGTTCACAAAAAGAGACTGCTTCCAAAGTTTAATTTGAAGTTAGAATTTAAAGATCTTTTGTAAGACTTTCCCTCAGCTATAATTAGTTACATAAGGCCAACTGGAGTAATAATAATTAGGAAACTACATGTAATTTGTACCCACTTTTCCTGTGTTACATTTTGATTAAGGAAAATGTTTTTGATAATTGGTTACATTATTAAATTGTCAAGATTGGAATCTCATTTTCTGGCTATAGTGAACTTTCGAATATTATTATGACATATGGATGAATCTTTATTTCTGCATTATATGATTTCCTCATATTAAATGTCCATGAATTTGAATTGTTACTACAGAAATTAACAAACAATTGGAATTTTGAAACAGTGAAATGATAATTGGCTTTGGAAAAATGCTGTATGAGTGTATGATCTGAAACTGAGAATGCATTGGATCTCAATTAACGACTGTACCAAAGAAATCCTTCAATAAGTTGTCACTTGAAAGTAGAGAGGTATCAATGGGAATTGGACGGGGGAGGTGAGTGAACAAACATTTCTGCAGAAACAGTGTGACGTGGTTTATGAGAATTTGTCCATTTTGACCGGAAGGATAAATCAACAGTAAACTTTTCAACAGAGTAAGATTGCAGAATTGAGCATAGCAGATAAATTGTGTGTCCTGATACATGAATGACATGAACTTAGTCGGCAGATGCAGCAACTGATTTTCATGGTAAACAGCATTCTGCTGTTTCTTGTGAAGGTTATTGAATATAAATGTTAAGTATTATTTGCTTCATGTGTACAGGGCATTAGTGAGAACACATCAGATCAGTTTATGCAGCTGTGACCTCCTAATTGGAAAACAAAGAACCTCACTATTTTACAAACAGTTCAGAGATATTTCACTTCATTACTTCCTTGATGACGGTGTTAACAAGTTTTTTGTTGCTTCTAACAAATTAGAAGAGGTGATCATATTGAACCATACTAGATATTGAAGACAGTCGAACATATGGATTCCCAATGTATGCTTGTACAGTCTAAAACATTTTTTTTCATCAGGTTGTGGACATTTTTAAAGAATTTAATCTTGGAAATAAACAAGTCATTTGTTGTCGACGAAACCAACCTGCATTATTCTTAACAGTGAACTTAGCCCATAGTGGGACAACACTACTATCATAGGGCAAGCCAAACAAAGAACAGCCAGGGAATTCCTAGAGGCATGGCATTCATCCACAAACTCCATCAACAAACACATCGACCTGGACCCAATATACCAACCACTACAGCGGACAGCTGAAACTGACAACCGGAAGTGGCAGGGACAGACCACTATAAACACCGGAGGAAAAATCAAAGAAGCGCTTCGCAGGAGGCTCCCAAGCACTGATGATGTCGCCTAGCCAGGGGACGAAACGTTTGCAACAAAAACTTCCAGCTCGGCGAGTCAAGTCTTTCCAAATTGAGTCTGTATGTAATACGACAGCATTCCATGTTCACTTCTGTCTCGAATATGATTTTGTTATTTATCCCGCCACAATATTTTTCCCAGCTCTAAAATAACTTGTTTGCTGGTAGATTCAGAAAAGAGTTTTCATCAAAACTGTCCTCGTGTGACATCAAGGAACCCTTGTAAAACTGGAATCAATTGATATCAGGGGACACGCTTTCTGCTGGTTGGAGTCATACCTGACATATAGAAAGATGGTTGTGGTTTCTGGAGGTCAGTCACCTCATCTCTGTATGAGTTCCTCAGGGTAGTGTCCTCGGCCCAACCATATTCAGCTGCTTCATCAATCACCTTCCGTTTATCTAAGGTCAGAAGTGGGGATGTTTCCAGATGAGTGCACAATGTTCAGCATTATTCCAGACTTCTCAGATAATGAAGCAATTCATGTTCAAATGCGAGAGGTTCTGGACAGTACCCGGACTTGGGCTGACAACTGGCAAATGACAATCACGCCACATAAATGCCAGGCTGCAACCATGACTAATAAGAGACAATATAGCCACTGCTTCGTAACATTCAGTGATGTTACAGTCACTGATTGTCCTGCGATCAACAGTCTGAGCTCTACTATTGAACAGTAAGCTGGACTCGCCACATAACCACATTGGATACAAGAGCAGGTCATGGCTCAGAATATTGATGCGAGTAACTCACCACTTGTGTCCCCAAAGTCTGTCCATCTCCAGCAAAGGAACAAGTTAAAGTGTGGTGGAATGCTTCCCACTTGCCTGGATGGTGCAGCTCCAAAAACACTCAAGGAGACTGACACCATCCAGGACAAAGCAGCCCGCTTGATTAGAATTACGTCAACAAACATGCACTCACCCCACCACCGATGGTCAGTGGCAACAGCGTGCAATATCTACAAGATGGTCTGCAGAAAATCACCAAATATCATCAGATAGCACCGCCTAAACTCACAACCACTTCTATCGAAGACAACTGCAGCAAATACACAGGAACATCATCACGTTCACTTTCACCCCCACACTGTAATATTCTGGCGCCAAGCTACTTACCATTCTGACTTGAAAATATATCACCCCTCCTCCACTGTCACTGGGTCAAAACATTGGATTTACCTTCCCAATGGCATTTGTCTAAACTCACTGCACATTGACTGCAGCAGTTCAACTCACCACCATCTTCTCAAGGGAAACTAGGGTAGGGCGATAAATGCTGGCCAGTCAGCAACACCCTAATCCCACAAAATGAATAACAGAAAGAATGGTTGGCTAAGTCAGCTTTCAATTCTGCTTTTTACATTTCGATTTGTGAAAGTTTGGTGAAGTTAAATCGTCCACAATTATTCCAGCAACAGCATTTACAGCTCAAATATTCTTTTTTATTTTCAGCTTATTTTAATCTTCATCTCACAGGCTACTTATTGTGAAGCTGTTTATTGTATTAGAGACTTCAACTCACTCAGTTTTTTTTCCATTTTCACATGATATCCTGGTTTCACCTTCACTGAGAAAGACGCAAAACAAAGTAATTTGTTGGAGAGCACCGATTCCTTGAAGGGAGAGGAACTGAATGATAACGAGGCAAAGTGTGTTGGTGAACTTGATGAGAATAAACCCCGATAACTCTCAGTCCTGATAAGGTGCAGTGCAGAACACTAAAGGAATTGACCTTGGAAATCAGTGCATTGGTAATTGTCTTTCAAAATCCTGACATTCCGATATAGTTCCTACGAATTGCAAGTTGAGAAATGGGACACTTGTTAAAAATGCGGTCAAAGAGAATTCTTGACGGGTTAGACTGACACCGTTAGTTGGGGAAAAGTTTGTTGGAAAACATTTGATAGCTATGATAAGATCAAATAAACTCAGCACGGATTTTCGAAAAGTAATTCTTCCTTGAAAATTACTAGAAGTTCTCATGGATATAAATAATAAAGTGAGTCGAAGGAAACATTGTAAGGGTTAACTGGACTTTCAGAGGGCTTTTTAGAAGTTCCACATAGAAATTAGCATGTAAAACTAAAGGGCGTGGAATTGAGGGAAGTGTACTGACATGAAGAACATGCCTATAGGAGGATGACAGAAAAGAATAGAAAGAAATGGGATTTCATCTGAGAGGCAGGCAGTGACTGGTCAGGCAGCACAGGGATCAATAATTGACCTCATCTGTTTACAATACATATTAAGGTTTTACATCAGGGAACTTAGTGTCTTTTCTCTGGCACTGTAGACAACACAAATTTGGTTGTGGTGGAGAGCTTTGAGGAGTAAGCAGAGATACTTCAGTGTGTTTTGTACAAGTTGAATGAATGGACAAATTTATCGTAGATAATGTAAAATTTGGATAAATGTCAGGTTATCCACTTCAGCAAATCAGAAAGGCAGATCATTAATGATATATTGGTAGATTGATAAAGTGGGAGGTGTAATGAGATGTAAGTGTCCTTCTGTACCAGGCAATGAAGATTAACATGCAGGTGAGTGGAAGGAGAAGAAGACAAGTGATAAGTTGGCTTTCATAGCGAGAGGATTCCAGTACAAAGCGCAATCATATACCGTTATTGCATTAATCTCTGGCAGAGCAAAACTGTGGTATGAAGAGAGACTCTATCAAGGAAGATTATGCTCACTGGCATTGAGAGGGGATCTCATCAAATTTGTAAAATTGTAAATAGGGTCTGAGCAGGTTAACAGATGAAGAATGTTTCTAATGACCACTGAGTACAGAATCATTTGTCACAGTCTACAGTTAGGGCATAGGCTATTCAGCACTGAAATAAGTGAAAATTTCTTCACCTGGTGAGTGGTGAGCCTATGGAATTCTCAGCCAAGAAAGCTATTCAGGCCAAACCACTTAAGACGTTTTCTGAAATAGTTTATAGGTCGCAAGGGATCAAAGGATCTGAGAAAGAAATATAAGCAGTCTACTGAGATAAACGATCAGCCAGAATGATACTCATTGTTCAGGCATGCTCGGAATACCCTACTCCTGCTCACATTTGCTATGTGTTAGGGTTTGCTGCATTGTCTGGGTTTGACAAGAGGTGTTCCGCGGCCCTGGGAAATTAACTTCTCACAGTTCCCAACAATAATCTCATGCGAAATCATGGAATCTAAATTCAGATGTTGTTTGATTCAGCACAGAGGTGACCACAGACCTAGGTCCCATCTTTCCAGGGTCCCTTTCCACTTTGTTCCTGGGTTTGCTGGAGCTTGGTAAGCTGTTCCTCGCAAACTCGGGATGGATCCAGCAGATCTCTTTCCCAACAGCCACTCAGGCTGTGCTCTCAGAGCTTCCACACTCTGCAGCCTCTGCTTCATTTTTTGTGTATGTTCAAAGCCAAGATACATTGTAACTACACTCCCCAAGTTTCATTCTGAATTGTGTGGTCAAACACTCAGGTCTCCCTGAAAAATCTCCAGTAGTTCACAGTATAACCTCCAGCAAAACATTCTAGTCCTTCCACTATCTTTCGAGGAACAGAATTAATTGAAATGACAATTTCCAGCCAGTTACTTGCTGGGTGCATTGCAATAAGAATTGAAGGGCCTCAGCATGTTGCTGAACACGTGATCAGCTCAGAATAACTAACACAGGCACTCCGTGCGCAGGCACAGAGCAAGTTTCCAACACGTGAGCCAATGCGTGGTTGAAACCTCTTTACAATACAGGGCTTCACAGCCAGCTCCCGATGAAATGGGTGACACCCCAAAACATTCAATTTCATTGTTTATGAGCTTCATAATACAGCACTGCAGACACAGCAGCTTTAAGCAGCAGCTGGGTTGATCCGGTGAAAGATGTTCTTGAGGGTTTATTGAATATAATTATTAATGGTCAGGATATGGAGCAAGGAAATCAGCCAGTTAAAGGGATCACTGCATATGTGGAACAGCTGTTGTATCTTCAGATATTGGCCAGGGATGGAATGTAGTCACATGAAGGAAATGTAGTTTATTGCCAGAATAGAAGACCATGAGTTTTATGTTCCTAATCTGCAAAGAATGATGACAGGAACGCAATGAAACGTAGTTCACAGATGAAGCTGAGCAATCTCCCTCTTGAGTGTCGTCCAGAATCAAAGAGAAAACAAACAATTAGATTAGATTAGATTACAGTGTGGAAACAGGCCCTTCGGCCCAACAAGTCCACACCGACCCGCCGAAGCGAAACCCACCCATACCCCTACATTTACCCATTACCTAACACTATGGGCAATTTAGTATGGCCAATTCACCTGACCCTGCACATCTTTGGACTGTGGGAGGAAACCGGAGCACCCGGAGGAAACCCACGCAGACACGGGGAGAACGTGCAAACTCCACACAGTCAGTCGCCTGAGTCGGAAATTGAACCCGAGTCTCTGGCGCTGCGAGGCAGCAGTGCTAACCACTGTGCCACCGTGCCGCCCAATTAGCAATGGTTTGCAGAATAAAAGATGAATTCTGACTCTCATCAGCAGCAATGACAGCAGGAAAGGTAGTAGAATAAACGAAAACAATAACAATACCATTAGCCATGGTTTATAGAAATAATAACTGGGCAGTGAGACTTACCAGGACGCTAATAAAAGAATTCAGTCATGCATATTATGTAATGGAATTGCATGGCTAATGGAATCTTATAAAAAGCAGAAAAGGCCAACAGATCCCAGTACACAGTCCTGTCCATTGTTTTAACATTCATGTTCAGTATTACTAGATTCTGGTCCATTGATGAAATATTCCAGCCAACTTTATTCTCAGATTCTAATCTCTCCTTTCCCCGTCCCTGGAACTGTTGAGTGTTGGATGTGATGCCGCTATTGACTCTATGGAATGTCACATTGAAATGAGCCTGGTTTTAACATAAAAGCGAATTATTCCAGTGTCTTAGGTAGAATACATGGACACTAACATTAATTTCAGTCACTAACCAAACAGATTCATTTCAGCTGGGAACCAGAGCAGCAGGTCAGGAAGTGGAGGGATTGAAGTGAAGGTAGATGTAATAACCAGTAAATCCAAAAGGAAAGACAGGCAGAGACAGGTTAGTGAACACAATCGTACGAATGAGCTGAAGTGCGTTTATGTCAACACAAAGAATACTATGGGTAATGCAGATGAATGTAGAGATTGGGTGAGGACATGGGGCTATGGTATTGCTACACTCAGAGAGGAGTTACCGGAGGGCCTATCTACTAAAGGATTATTGGGAGAGCTTATAAATAAGATGGGTACAATCATTCTAATATGATGATGCTCTAGGCCCCCCAACACGTTGCTGAACACCTATGTCGGCAGGTTATGGAAAGATACAATAAGAACAGGGTTCTCAACGTGGGTGACTTTAACTTCCCCAATATTGACTGGGACTCCCTTCAAGCAAGACGCTTGGACAGGGCTAAATTTTTAAGTAAATCCAAGAGGGCTTCTTGAAATAGTATGTCCAACTAGAGGAGGGGCCATATTGGACTTTGTATTGGCTAATGAGCTCACCAGTTGACTGACCCACAAGTGGGAGAGCATTTTGGAAACAGTGATCAGAACTGGTTACGTTTTCAGATAGCTATGCACAAGCATATTTCAGGACCATATGGGAAAAGATTCAACTGGGGGAGGGCAAACTATATCAGTATTAGCCTGGAGCTAATGAGTGTTAGTTGGTAGGATCTGTTACAGGTCAAGTCCACATTTGACATGTGGGAATTGATTAGGGTTCAGGACCAGCATGTTCCAGTGAGGAAGAAGAACGGGATTGGCAAGTTAAGGGACGCTTGGATAACGAGAGAGGTTGTGAAATTAGTCAACAGGAAAAGGGAAGCATAAGTAAGTTTCAAGAAAGTAAAATCAGACAGGGCACGTGAGGAATATAAAGAAAGCAGGAAAGAACTTGAGCAGAGAATTAGGAAAGCAAGGAGGGGCCACAAAATGACCTTGGCAAGGAATGTTAAAGAGAATTCAAAGGCATTCTGTACTGACAGTATAAACAAGAGGATATCTGCGAGGTCCACGCAATGATAAAGGAGGGAAATTGTGCTTTTTTGCAGAAGGTATGGGTAAGATCTTAAATGAGTACTTTGCATCATATTCACTCAGGAGAATAATACGGATGATCAGCAGAATAATGTGGAGCACGATAATATGCTGGGGTATTTTGAGATCATGAAAGAAGTGATGTTGGGTCTCCTGAAGAGGATTAGTCCCCAAGGCCCGTTGGTATCAAGCCTAGGTTTAGAGAGAAACGAGAGGAAATGAATGGGGCCTTGAGCATGATCTTTGTAAACTCGCTAGCCACTGGAGAGGTCCTGGAGGACTGGCGGAGAGATAATGCTTTCCCACTGTTCACAAAGGCAAATAGGGATAGTCCGGGAATCTGCAGGCTGGTGAGTCTGACATTGGTGGTTGGGAAGCTATTGTGGAGAATTCTCAGCGATAAGATTTTTGCACATTTCGAAAACCATGGATTAATTAGGAACAGTCAGGATGGCTTTATGCAGGGCAAGTCATGTCTTACTAACATAATTGAATTTTTCATGGAGTTGACAAAGATGATTGATGAGGACAGAGCAGTGGATGTTGTTTACATAAATTTTAGTAAAGATTTTGACAAGCTCTCTCACGGTAGTGTCACGAAGCTGGTGTGTAAAAATGGTAACATTGTAAAATTGGGGAAAGCAAGGCATCTTCCCTTTAAAGTATAGTGTTCTTTTTAGTGATTTCAGTTAGTATGGGAAAATGGAGGTGCACAGATTGAAGCATTTTACATTGAACAGCCAAGCAGCATTTTTACCATGACAACAATCCTTTTCAAATGTTGCCAATTAATTCATGAGGAGAAAGTGAGGTCTGCAGATGCTGGAGATCAGAGATGGAAATGTGTTGCTGGAAAAGCGCAGCAGGTCAGGCAGCATCTAGGGAACAGGAGAATCGACGTTTCGGGCATTAGCCCTTCTTCAGGAGAAGGGCTAATGCCCGAAACGTCGATTCTCCTGTTCCCTAGATGCTGCCTGACCTGCTGCGCTTTTCCAGCAACACATTTCCATCGCCAATTAATTCATACCAAGCACTTTGAGATTTACAAATAATTGTAAATCTGATTATGTTGACAAGCTTGAACCAATCCAATTGGAAAGAAATCAATGTTATCGCTGGGATAATGATGGGGTACTTGGACAGAGAGAGGAGAGCCAATTGCCATCTGAAAAGATAAGAAACCTCTGTACTCACAGAGAAAAGAAACATAATTTATTTGTGAAGGTACATGGCACGTTTATCGAACATTCCTGACATCGCAACTCAACCGAGGGAGATGTTCAGAGCCGACAAATTCACAGAGAAAAGATCCCAAACAACAGATTCAGTGGAGAGGTAGAGAGATATTCTGGGAGACACATTTTGTGTGAGTTTTGAGGGACTAAGCTTTAATTTGTTGTTTTCTTATTACCTGGATTTAGAAATGTGGGTCCTGCGTTATTGAAGCAGCATACAAATGGAGTTTAATTCAGTGAGTGAATAGATAGTAGTTTGGGAGTAATTGTTAAATTTGTGAGGAATTCTGTGAATTTGTTCATTGTTGCAGTCAGAAAAATAAATTGTTATTCATTAATTGCAGTGCGAGCAAAAGAATTTCATTTCATTTAATCTTTTTTTTATAACAGATGGGGGAGTGAGTCATAAGTTATAAACCTTGTCACACTTCCTTATTCGATTACAAGGTGAGGTGTTGCTCTCTGGGTGTTTCGGTTTTAATTATCAGAAGGGTGACAACCTCCCCTTCATAACAGTCGGCTCATCAAGAAGATTCAGAAGCATGGGATCCACCGTGACTCGGCTGTTTGAATTCGGAATTGGCTTGCTCATAGAACACAGACGGTGGTGTTGGAAGGGGAGATTCAGACTGTAGGACCGTGAACAGTGGTAATCTGCAAGGATCTGTAATGGGATCTCTGCTGTTTGCGTTATAAATGAACGACCTGGATGAAAATCTCGATGGTTTGGTCAGTAAGTTTGCAGAGAATACAATAATTGATGGCTTTGTCCATAAATTAAAAGGTTGTCAAATGATAGAGCAGGATATAGATCAATTGGAAGGAAAAACAGCAGGTGTGTTTTAATCCAGGTAAGCATGGGTATTTCACTTTGAGAGATCGAATGCTAAGGAAAAGTATCCAGTTAATGGCAGGAGCCAGAACAGCATTAATGTGCAAACGGTTCTTGTGGTACAAGTACATAACTCCCTGAAAGTGGCTGTGCAGGTAGATAGGGTGGGAAAGAAGGCCCAATGTCTGCTTGCCTTTATTGTTTGAGGAACTGTGTGCAACTGTCAGGATGTGATGGTGCAGCTTTTTAAGACTTTATTTAGACCATACTTCGAGTATCGCATTCAGTTCTGGTTGTCACATTGCAAGAAGGATTTGGAGGTTTTTGGACAGCGTGTAGAAGAGGTTTACCAAGGTGTTGTCTGGAGTAGAAAGTATGAGGAACAAGGAGACGTTAGAAAAACCCTCGTTGCTTTCTATGGTGCAGCGAAGGAATATGGAGAGACTTGGTAGAGGTCTCTAAAATTATGGGATGTCGGGTTATGTTTGGCAGTCAGGACGCTTTAAGCCAGAGTCGAAATGTTAAATACTGTGGGGTATGGATTTAAGGTGAGAGGGGAAAATTCAAATGAGCCATGAGGGCCAAGTTTTGCATGCAGACATTGGCTGGAGTCTTTTTTGGTGGTCGCAAATACAACAGGGACAATGAGAGGACTTTTTGATTATCAGATGAATACACAAGGAATGGAGGTATGTAGATCAAAGGCAGGCAGAAGGAATTAATTTAATTTGGCATCACGTTCGCCACAAAATAGTGTGCCATTGGGCCTATTCCTGTGCTGTATTATTCTATGTTCCATATTCTGTGCAAGATTACAACATTTTTCAAGATAGCATAAAGGTTACAGAGAGGCAATAGTGGACATTGAACCGCTGGAAATGCACCTGGAGAAGTAGCAATAGAGAACAAAGAAATGCTGGAGAAACCTTGCATCAGTTTGCCCAGTGGATGACACTGGTAACATACCAGAACTATAAGACTTCAGGGAGAGGGTTGAGCACAGTGGCCACCATTTAGGAGAAGGTGCTGGGAATGCTGACAGATTTAAAGGTGGATAATTAACCCGGGTTGGATGGGTTACACCAAGTTCCAAAGGAGATAGCTGAAGAGGTTGTAAAGGCATTGTTGGTGTTCTTTCAGGAATCAGCGGAATGAGGTGGAGGCCTGAGGATTGGAAATGGCAAATGTTAACATCCCTGTTTCAGGAGGGAGAGAGGCAGAAGACAGCAAACTAGAGGCTGGTTCGCATGGCTTTGGTCATTTTTAAGATTTTAGAGTTTGTTTCATGGATGCGATTGGCGAGCACCTGATAAAATCAGGCAGAAACATCAAGGCTTCCTCAAGGTTCTGCCTGACAAATCTGTCAGATTTCTTTGAGAAAGGAATGAGCAAGTTAGACAAAGGAAAGCCAGTGAATGTGATCTGTTTGGATTTCCAGAAGGCCTTTGACAAAGTGCCTTAAAAGCATGAACTTAGACTTTTTGAAGTCTGTGTCCTTTATGACCTCACTATAAAAAACACAAGACCAACATAACCTTGTTAAACATCGTCACACAACAGCTTTCTGTGCTGCACTTTGTCAAAGGCCTTCTGGAAATCGACACAAATCCATGAATTTAGATAGATAATTACAGCAATAGATCAGGTTTTAAATTTGCTGGAGATGCTATCAGAATATTTAGAAATGGCTAAAATTCAATTGAAAATAACTTGAGTTAGAGGCACCTTCCAAACCCACGACCACTTCCATCTCGAAGGACAAGGGCAGTAGGTACTTGGGAACACCACCACCTGCAGGTTTCACTCCAAACCACTCACCAAACTGATGTGGAAATATACTGCTGTTCTTTAACAGCCATTGGGTCAAACTCCTGGAATTCCCACCCTCCTGGCATTGTGAGTCAACCCACAGCAAATGAATTGCAGCAATTCAAGAAGGCAGCCTACCCCCCAAACTCAAGGGCAAATAGGGATGGGCTATCAATGCTGGCCAGCCAGCAACACCTAAGTCCCATAAATGAATATTAAAAAAGACAAGGAATTATGATTAAAAGCAGACGAATGAGAAAAAGAACAAATCACATTAAAAGAATAAAAAGAAAAAGAGAGAAAGAGAGAGAGAAGAAAGGAAGAAAGAGAGAGAGTTAGAACTTCAGAAATTAGCACTGAGACAGGATGTAAAACCTGAGGTAGGGACAACTTGTGAGGGTGAGCAGAAAAGTTAAAACATAAGATTAGCATCTGAAATAGCTGACAATTATGAGTTGGTCCATAAATCCAAGATTGGCTTCCAAAATCATTTTCAACGGTCAGGATAGAAACTGGGAGAAAAGAAAAATACTCACGTGGAAGGAAAAGGTAGATGTCGATGTACACCATAAGGATAACATACCACAGGGTAAAAAACACTGAAGGGCCTGTTTCCACACTAAGTAATCTAATCTAATGAGCTGCCAGAGGAAGTGGTGGAGGCTGGTATAATTGCAATATTTAAATAAATTTGGATGTGTTGATGAATAGGAAGAGTTTGAAGAGATATGGGCCAGCTGCTGGCAGGTGGGAATAGATTGTGATGGGATATCTAGTTGGCATGGACCGGCTGGACTGAAGAGTCTGTTTCCGTGCAGTATGACTCTATGACAGCTCCGGAATAAAATATTTCAAATCTACTGCTTACCATCCAGAGTCGCAGGAAGTGCTAGAAAGGAGGCATCTGATATGAAAGACGGTCTTGAGGACTGATAGTTAAAACTATCCAGATGATTGGGGTAAGGGAATACTGTTTGTGCCTTTTTGCACCAAATCAAATCGAACAAATTCAGTCCATAGTGAATTAGTCTTTGAGCATGAAGTGAGATGACCGTGAAAATTGATGAAGGAGAAATTGATAAGTCATAATTCAGAAACCATGTATTTGGATTACATGTCAAATTTTCAGGAGCAATTAAACAGCATTGGGGAGTTGGCCAGACATAATTTCAATGTTTCATAGTGTATAATGAAAATGGAAGCAGACAAGAAATCAAAAACTCGCAATTTTGCGATTGGTGATAAGACGTTACTGTTACTTCAAGTGATAGCATAGTTTAGTGGACCTTATTATGTTGAAAGAAAATTGAGTGAGGTGTACTGTTTGATATGGAGTCCAGAGAGAAAGAAATCTCAAGAAGTGTGATGTGTGAACATGCTCAAAAGGTACTTTGACAGGGAAGGAAAGCCAAAGGAGACTGTGTTATTGGTTAGAAAACAATGAGAAGAACCAAGTGCAGAGAATTCTGAATTGGGCATTCCTCAGATTAAATTGTACAATTAAGTTGTTGTCAAAATGTTGAGATAAATTATTGAGGAAAATCAAAATGACCTGAAAGCGTTATTAATGTCACACGGGAGATTTGTGGAAATACGCTGGGAAGTATGAACCTAATTATGCATGATGTACGTACAGGAGATGCTGTTGCGATTAAGCAACATCTTATCGGCATAACCCTCTAAAGTTGGCACAGGTTCAAAAGAAGGTTGAATACATGTTCTAAGATATCATAATCAAAGTGAGTTGCAGTGGCTGAAGCTCACCCCTTGTAATGGCGCTAAAACCAGATGGTAACCAACAGTTATGTGTGGACTATCCCAAAGTCAATACAGTTACAAAGACTGATGCATATCCGATTCCACGTTTGGAAGACTGCATTGAGAAGGTGAGACAAGCAACTGTGAGTTCTAGTTGGACTTGCCGAGAGGATACTGGCAGATACTGGCTAAATAAATGCAGAGACCAGTGACCATGTGGGTTTTGTTGAGCCAAACAAAACTTGCAGGTAGATCTAGTGAGGTATTCTCATCACTATAACGGGAGGTATCTGGGGTTTATGAGGAGGTGAAGAAAGCCATCATAAGTACTTATGAGCTTGTGCCAGAAGCCGACAATCTCAGAAATCGAAGGAGGAACCCTAGTCAAATTTACATTGAGTTTGTAAAGATCAAGCAAAGTAATTTTGATATGTAGATCAGATCTTTAAACATAGAACAAACCAATGATGCACCAAGAGAGAAACTTACTTTGGATGAGCTCAAAAAAATCACTTCCTCAAGTAGTGAGAACACATCGATTTTTTGTCATTTACATAAATGATTTGGATGCGAGCATAAGAGGTACAGTTCGTAAGTTTGCAAGTGACACCAAAATTGGAGGTGTAGTGGACAGCAAAGAAGGTTACCTCAGATTACAACAGGATCTTGCCCAGATGGGCCAATGGGCTGAGAAGTGGCAGATGCAGTTTAATTCAGATAAATCAGAGGTCTTTTCCCTGCAGTGGGGGAGTTCAGAACTAGAGAGCATAGGTTTAGGGTGAGAGGGGTAAGATATAAAGGAGACCTATGGGGCAACATTTTTACACAGAGGGTGATGCGTGAATGGAATGAGCTGCCAGAGGAAGTGGTGGAGGCTGGTACAATTGCAACATTTAAGAGGCATTTGGATGGGTATATGAATAGGAAGGGTTTGGAGGGATATGGGCCAGGTGCTGGCAGATGGGACTAGATTGGGTTGGGATATCTGGTCGGTATGGAAGGCTTGGACTGAAGGGTCTGTTTCCATGCTGTACATCTCTACGACTCTATGAATGTATGTGGAAGAGCAGAGAGTTAAAATAGCAAGATTAGCACCTGAAATGGCTGATGATTATGAGTTAGTCCATAAAGCACGGTTCAGCTTCCAGAATCAATTTCATTCCATGAGGGATAGAAATTCACGAAAGGGAAATTTTCATGTGGGAAATGTAGATCTTTGTGAGGATCATAAGGGTAACTTACCACAGGGTAGAAAAGAAAACTCTTGGAGGGAATTGAAAAGTTAAGAAGCTCCATGAGAAATCACAGTGTTGGTGGGTTAGGAGAAGTACTGGGAAGACAGACATTGGAAAGCAGGACAAGCCAATGAATTTTGTTGGAGTGGTAACAGAAATCACAGTGGATGCCAGAAAGCTGCATCATAATATACAAGCTGGAATGAGGTTGGTTACGGACGAAGTGCCAGATCTTCTTCAATCCAATACCTTGCAAACATAAACTTTAGTAGCATAGTCCAGGAGCAGCAGGTAAAAAGGTCACAATATTTCGAGACATAGGATCCTCTCAATCTTTGCTGCTGAAGGATGATAAGATATGTCCTTCTGAAGGACTATTGCCAGAAAAGGTACCTGTAATTCGAATTCACGATGAGACAAGAAGCGTTCAATTATGTAGGGTGAGGTGAGAGTGTCCAGAGAAGAGTGGGAAGTCGAGGTAGGTGTACTGGACAAACTCTCACCTCCAGGAATACAGTTTTAGTGCTAATGATTCACTAGTAGGAGTGCTGTCTACTGTGGTTGAAAAGTCAGTGGAAACTCAGACAACTGATCCATTGCAGGACACATATCCTGGAATTTTTCCTGACTGTGTGGTAACGAGGTGACAAAGTCACCAGCTGAAACAGGAAAGATCAACGAGTTTGTAAAATTGAAGTGGAATTAGCAGAGACCCTGTTTGATCAGTTTGTTGAAACAAACAAGGGCCAGATCGATGACAATATCTTTAGCTCAGATAAATGATCTGTGTTACATCAGAAGGATGAAAATTTTAAATCAATTGTATGAAAACGATCCGAATATATTCCTGAATGTTATTACCTTAAAAGTGATTCCTTAATGAAGAAATGGAGACCATCATACATTCAGGCAGATGACAAATGTTCAAGGCAGAAGTTCAACAAATCGTATTGCCAGTGGGGTACTGAAATTGTGAGTGTCGCGTAAGCTACCACTGGAGGTCATTTAGGAGTGAGGAAAACACAGGTTAAAATGCAAAAACATTTTTAGTGGCTTGAACTGCTCCATTACACAATATCACAACTAAAAGGATTGGAGAGGATTTCTCAGATCTTTCACTAGATACACAATAGTGACAGAGATACAATCAGATCAAGGGTCAAACTTCACATCAAAATTATTCAAGGAGGTTATGGTCAGCTGACGAATAAGACAATTCAAATCTACTGCATACCATCCAAAATCGCAGGGAGCGGTAGAAAGGTTGCATCCGACTTAAAGGACCATGTTGAGGACTTATAGTCAAGACAATCCAGATGATTTGGATAAAAGAATTCCGTTTGTGATTTTTTGGGATCAGAGATGTTCCAAATGAATTAATCCAATTCAGTCCATTTGAATTAGTTTTTGGACATGAAGTGAGAAGACAGTTAAAAATGATTAAGGAGAAATTGGTAAGTCAGACGTCAGAGATCACTTATTTGGAGAAATCCTCTCCAATCCTTTCAGCTGTGACATTGCGTAATGGGGCAGCCTCTGGCATTCTAGCTGATACTTTTAGATTAGATTAGATTACCTACAGTGTGGAAACAGGCCCTTCGGCCCAACAAGTCCACACCGACCCGCCAAAGTGCAACCCACCCATACCCCTACATTTACCCCTTTAACCTAACACTATGGGCAATTTAGCATGGCCAATTCACCTGACCCGCACATCTTTGTGACTGTGGGAGGAAACCGGAGCACCCGGAGGAAACCCACGCAGACACGGGGAGAACGTGCAAACTCCACACAGTCAGTCGCCTGAGTCGGGAATTGAACCCGGGTCTCTGGCGCTGTGAAGCAGCAGTGCTAACCACTGTGCCACCGTGCCACCCACAAACAACCTTTATTATTAAGAAATAACGATTCCCTCTTATTGTTTTAGGTCGGCATCATGCACAATCAATTAAAACTCTTGGAAAATGATCCTCAAAAGCTGGAATAGGTATTGAAAGTGTTAAATAATAGGGAACAATTAAATAGAGCTGGGGATTGGCTAGGCAACATTTAAAAGTATTGCAGCATGCAACAAAACATTAAGCAGACAAGAAATCAAAAATTTTCAATTACTATCGGGGATAGGTGCACCTTTAAATGAATGGTTTAGAACATAGAACGTAGAACAGTAGAGCACAGAGCAGGCCCTTCAGCACACAGTGTTGTGCTGACCATTTATCCTCATGTAAGGTAAACCTAATGTACGAACCCTCAAATTTCTGCGACCATATGCATGTCCAGCAGTCTCTTAAATATCCCCAATGACCTCGCATCCACAACTGCTGCTGGCAACGCATTCCAGGCTCTCACAACTCTCTGCGTAAAAATCCCACTTCTGACATCCCCTCTATCCTTTCCGCCAAACAGCTTAAAACTATTACCCTTGGTGTTAACAATTTCTGCCCTGGAAAAAAGTTTCTGGCTATTAACTCTATCTATGCCTCTCATTATCTTGCACACCTCAATTAAGTCCCCTCTCTTCCTTCTTTTTTCCAATGAAAAAAGTCCGAGCTCAGTCAACCTCTCTTCTTAAGATAAGCGCTTCATTCCAGGCAGAATCCTGGTAAACCTCCTCTGAACCCTCTCCAAAGTATCCACACCTTTCCTATAATAGAGTGACCAGAACTGGACACAGTATTCCAAGTGCGGTCTAACCAAACTTTTATGGAGCTGCAACAAGATCTCACGGCTCTTAAACTCAATCCCCCTGTTAATGAAAGCCAAAAACCATATGCTTTCTTAACCTTGTCCACCTTGGTGGTAATTTTAAGGGATCTGTGTATCTGCACACCAAGATCCCACTGTTCCTCCACACTGCCAAGAATCCTACCTTTAATCCTGTACTCAACTTTTAAATTCGACCTTCCAAAATGCATCACTTCGCATTTATCCAGGTTGAACTCCATCTGCCACCTCTCAGGCCATCTCTGCATCCTGTCAATGTCACGCTGCAGCCTACAACAGTCCTCTATAATGTCAACGACACCTTCAACTTTTGTGTCGTCTGCAAACTTGCTAACCCATCCTTCAATCTCATCATCCAACTCATTAATAAAAAGTACAAAGAGTAGAGGCCCAAGAACAGAGCCCTGTGGAACACCACTCACCACTGACTTCCAGGCAGAATATTTTCCTTTCACTACCACTCGCTGTCTTCTGTCGACCAGCTAATTCTGCAACCAGGCAGCGAAGGTCCCCTGTATCCCATTCGTCCTGACCTTCTGAACGAGCCTACCACGGGGAACCTTATTAAATGCCTTGCTGAAGTCCATATACACCAAATCCACTGCCCGACCTTCATCAATTTGTCTAGTAACATCCTCAAAGAACTCAATAAGATTTGTGAGGCATGACCTGCCCCTCACAAAGCCGTGCTGACTGCCTTTAGTCAAGCCATGTTCTTCCAGATGGTCATAACTCCTATCCCTCAGAATCCTTTCTAACACCTTGGAGACGACAGACGTGAGACTGACTGGTCTGTAATTGCCAGGGATTTCCCTATTTCCTTTCTTGGAGAGGAATTACATTTGCCTCCCTTCAGTCCTCAGGTACAACTCCGGTGGAGAGCGAGGATGCAAAGATCTTCACAAGCTGCAAACAATCACGTTTCTCGCTTCCCAACGCAGCCGAGGACAAATCTGGTCTGGCCCTGGCGACTTGTCAATGTTAATGTTTGTCAAAATTTTCAACACTTCAGGTTCCTCAATTTCTATCTGTTCCAGCGTGCTTACCTGCTCCTCAATGATTTCATTCATTACTAGGTCCTTTTCTTTACTAAAGACAGAAGCAAGATACTCATTTAGGGCTTCCCCTACCACCTCAGACTCTATACACAAGTTAGCTATGCTATCCCTGATCAGCCCTACTCTTTCTTTGATAATTCTCTTATTCCTCACATACGTGTAAAATGCCTTTGGATTGTCCCTAATCCTTCCTGACAAGCCTTTTTCATGCCCCCTCCTGACTCTCCTTAGACCATTTTTAAGCTCCTTCCTCGCCTGCCTGTAATCCTCTAGAGCTGAGCAAGATCCTGGCTTCCTCAACCTTACGTAAGCTGCTTTCTTTCTTTTAATGAGAAGCTCCTCCACTCTCATCATCGAAGGTTCCTTTATCTTACCCCTTCTTGCCTATCTCAGAGGAACACATTTGTGCATCACTGGCAACAATTGTTCCTTAAACAGTCTCCACATATCTATAGTGACTTTTCCATGGAACAATTGCTCCCAGTCCATGCTTCCCAACTCACGTCTGATATTATTATAGTTTCCTTTTCCCCAATTAAATATCCTCCAATTGTCCCTGCTTCTCTCCTTCTCCACAGCTATGTAGAATGTGAGGCAGTTGTAGTCACTATCACCAAAATGCTCTCCCATTGTTAGTTGACCTTATCCAGTTAAAAGGAGATTGAGTGAGGTGAACTACTTCATAGGGACTTGCGACAGAAAGAAATCTCACTGATTTTGTCATGTGAATATGCTGAAAAGGTATTTTGACAAGAAAAGTCCAATGAGATTTATTGGAACACAAAGGGAAGATACAAGTTCAGAGGATTCTGAATTGGATATTCCTAAAATTAAACTGGATAATGAGAACCTTGTCAAAAATTGGGATACATTATTCAGTTACCTTCCTGAGGAAAATCGAAATGACCTGAAAGAATTATAACTATCACAGGGAAAATAAGCTGGGAAGTAACAATCTATTTGTTCACAATGTAGATATAGGAGATGCTGTTCCAATTAAGTAACATTCTTATAGGCATAACCTTCTAAGGTTGGTACAGGTTCAAAAGGAGATTGAACACATGTTGCAAGAGAACATTTTCGAACTGAGTTACAGTGACTGGCGCTCACCCATAGTAATGGTGTCAAAACCAGATGCTACCCAACGGTTATGTGTGAACTATCACGAATACAATACGGTAACAAAGACTGATGCATATCCGATTCCACGTTTGGAAAACTGTGTTGACAAAGTGGGACAAGCAACTTACATTTCTTATTTGGACTTTCTCAGAGGATGCAGGCAAATATCTTCGACTGAAAGAGGAAAAGCAATTTAGCGTTCATAACACCAAATGGACTGTATCAGTTTAAAGTCATGCCATTTTGCATGAAAAATATTATGGCCACATTTCAGACTACCCAGTCAGGTCATTGCCAGATTACCCAATTGTATCGTATATAACAATGACCTGGCGATTTTTAGTCACTCATGGAAGGAACATTTACAATATTTATCAGACTTATTCGATTGATTTCACAAGGCAGGTTTGCTGGCTAAAGGTGAATTTGCCAAAGCCCAAGACACCTTCCTGGGTCATGTTATTGGACATGGACAAATGGTCCCAGGGGAAGTCAAATCAAAGATGACTGGGGAGTTTTCAATACCATTGACAAAAAGAGCAGTACGAGGATCTTGGGATTAACATAGAACAATACAGCACAGAACAGGCCCTTCGGCCCACGATGTTGTGCCGAACATTTGTCCTAGCTTAAGCACTCATCCATGTACCTATCCAATTGCCGCTTAAAGGTCACCAAAGATTCTGACTCCACCACTCACACAGGCAGCGCATTCCATGCCCCCACCACACTCTGGGTAAAGAACCCACCCCTGACATCTCCCCTATACCTTCCATCCTTCACCTTAAATTTATGTCCCCTTGTAACACTCTGTTGCACCCGGGGAAACGTTTCTGACTTTCTACTCTATTCCTCTGATCATCTTATAAACCTCTATCAAGTCACCCCTCATCCTTCACCGTTCCAACGAGAAAAGGCCTAGCACTCTCAACCTATCCTCGTACGACCTATTCTCCATTCCAGGCAACATCCTGGTAAATCTTCTCTGTACCCTCTCCAAAGCTTCCACATCTTTCCTAAAGTGAGGCGACCAGAACTGCACACAGTACTCCAAATGTGGCCTAACCAAAGTCCTGTACAGTTGCAACATCACTTCACGACTCTTGAATTCAATCCCTCTGCTAATGAACGCTAATACACCATAGGCCTTCTTAAAAGCTCTATCCACCTGAGTGGCAACTTTCAAAGATCTATGAACATAGACCCCAAGATCCCTCTGTTCCTCCACCTCACTAAGAATCCTACCATTAACCCTGTATTCCGCATTCTTATTTGTCTTTCCAAAATGGACAACCTCACACTTGGCAGAGTTGAACTCCATCTGCCACTCCTCAGCCCAGCTCTGCATCATATCTAAGTCTCTTTGCAGCCGACAACAGCCCTCCTCACTATCCACAACTCCACCAATCTTCGTATCATCTGCAAATTTACTGACCCACCCTTCGACTCCCTCATCCAAGTCATTAATAAAAATTACAAACAGCAGAGGACCCAGAACTGATCCCTGTGGTACTCCACTTGTAACTGAGCTCCAGGCTGAATATTTGCCATCTACCACCACTCTCTGACTTCGACCGGTTAGCCGGTTTTCTATCAAATTGGCCAAATTTCCCTCTATCCCATGCCTCCTGACTTTCTGCATAAGCCTACCATGGGGAACCTTATCAAATGTCTTACTAAAATCCATGTATACTACATCCACTGCTCTACCCTCATCCACATGCTTGGTCATCTCCTCAAAGAATTCAATAAGACTTGTAAGGCAAGACCTACCCTTCACAAATCAAGCAGTGTCTTTCCAGATACTCATAAATCCTATCCCTCAGTACCCTTTCCATTACTTTGCCTACCACCGAAGTAAGACTAACTGGCCTGTAATTCTCGGGTTTTATCCCTATTCCCTTTTTTGAACAGGGGCACAACATTCGCCACTCTCCAGTCCCCTGGTACCACCCCCGTTGACAGTGAAGACGAAAAGATCATTGCCAACGGTACTGCAATTTCCTCTCTTGCTTCCCACATAATCCTAGGATGTATCCCGTCAGGCCTGGGGGACTTGTCTATCCTCAAGTTGTTCAAAATGTCCAACACATCTTCCTTCCTAACAAGTATCTCCTCTAGCTTACCAGTCCGTTTCACACTCTCCTCTTCAACAATACGGTCCCTCTCGTTCGTAAATACTGAAGAAAAGTACTCATTCAAGACCTCTCTTATCTCTTCTGACTCAATACACAGTCTCCCACTACTGTCCTTGATCGGACCTACCCTCGTTCTCGTCATTCTCAGGTTTCTCACATACGCATAAAATGCCTTTGGGTTATCCTTGATCCTATCCGCCAAAGATTTTTCATGCCGTCTCTTAGCTCTCCTAATCCCTTTCTTCAGGTCCCTTCTGGCTATCTTGTATCCCTCCACTGCTCTGTCTGAACCCTGTTTCCTCAACCTTATGTCAGCCTCCTTCTTCCTCTTTACAAGACATTCAACCTCCCTCTTCAACCAAGGTTCCCTCACACGACTATTTCTTTCCTGCCTGACAGGTACATACATATCAAGGACACGTCGTATCTGTTCCTTGAAAAAGTTCCACATTTCCATGACATCCTTCCCTGACAGCCTATGCTCCCAACTTATGCACCTCAGATCTTGTCTTACAGCATCGTAATTACCCTTCCCCCAATTGTAAAACCTACCCTGTTGCACGCACCTATCTCTCTCCATAACCAAGGTGAAAGTCACAGAATTGTGGTCACCATCACCAAAATGTTCACCCACTAACAAGCCCATCACTTGTCCCGGTTCATTACCGAGTACCAAATCCAATATGGCCTCCCCTCTGGTTGGACAATCTACATACTGAGTTAGAAAAGCTTCCTGGACACACTGCGCAAACACCGCCCCATCCAATCTACTAGATCTAATGAGCTTCCAATCAATATTTGGGAAGTTGAAATCGCCCATGTCTACTACCCTGTGGCTTCTGCACCTTTCCAAAATCTGTTTCCCAATCTGTTTCTCCACATCTCGGCTGCTATTGGGGGGCCTATAGTAAACACCCAACAAGGTGACTGCACCTTTCCTATTTCTGACTTCAGGCCATACTACCTCCAAAGGCAGATCCCCCTCGAACTGCCTTTCTGCAGCCGTTATACCATTTCTAATTAGCAATGCCACCCCCCCTCCTTTTTTACCACCCTCCCTAATCTTCCTGAAACATCTGTAACCAGGAACCTCCAACAACCATTCCTGTCCCTCTTCTATCCGCGTTTCCGTGATGGCCACAACATCGTAGTTCCAGGTACCGATCCACACCTTAAGTTCACCCACCTTATTTCTGATACTCCTTGCGTTGAAGTATACGCACTTGAACCCATCTCTGTGTCCATAAGTACTCCCTGTCTGTGCTACCTTCTTCACAGCCTCCCTACATTCTTGGACATCCTGACAAACAGCTAGCCTACTTGCTGGACTACAAGTCCGGATCCCATCCCCCTGCCAAATTAGTTTAAACCCCCCCGAAGTGTGCCAGCAAACCTACCCACCAGGATATTGGTGCCCGTCTGGTTCAGGTGCAACCCGTCCTACTTGTACAGGTCCCACCTTCCCCAGAATGCAGTCCAATTGTCCAAATACCTGAAGCCCTCCTTCCTACACCATCCTTGCAGCCACGTGTTCAACTGCACTCTCTCCCTATTCCTTGCCTCACTGTCACGCGGCACCGACAGCTTTTAGCTTCCAGCCTAACTCCCTGAGCTCTTGAATAACCTCCCCACCCCTCTTCCTTCCTATGTCGTTGGTGCCAACGTGCACCACGCATTCTGGCTGCACACCCTCCCCCTTAAGGATTCAGAAGACACGGTCCGAGACGTCTCGGACCCTGGCACCCAGGAGGCAACAAACTATCCGAGAGTCTTGCCCATGTCCACAGAACCGCCTGTCCGTCCCTCTAACTAGAGAGTCTCCTATAACTAGCGCTCTCTTCCTTTCCCCCTTTCCCTTCTGAGTCTCAGAGCCAGACCTCGCGCCACAGACCCGGTCACTGCAGCTTACCCCTGCTACCCCAACAGTATCCAAAGCGGTATACTTATTGTTTAGGGGAACGACCACAGAGGATCCCTGCACTGCCTGCTTCCTCCCCTTCCCACCTCTAACTGTTACCCAGCTACCTCTGTTCTCTGGTGTAACCATGTCCCTGTAGCTTCTATCTATCACCCTCTCAGCCTCTCGAATAATCCTCAGTTCATTCAACTCCAGTTCCAGTTCCCTAACTCGTTCTGTGAGGAGCAGGATCTGACTGCATTTCCTGCAGATGAAGTTGGCAGGAGTATCGGTGGTCACCCCTACCTCGAACATCCTACAGGAGGAACATTCCACACCCACTCAAATATCAATCACTTACCTTCCCGACCAGCTCTGCGCTCCAACCTCACTTCCGCCCAGCTTGCACCGCTCTCTATTAAGTGGACTTTATCAACAATCTGTGCCAAATTTTAACAGTGTGTCTCATTGAAAGTCAAGAAGTGTCAGTGGGCAGTCGACTGTCAGAAGGCATTTGACAGCCTGAAAGTTGTGTTCACCACTGCCCCTGTGATAGGCATACCTAAATATGCAATGCCTTTCAAGGGGCTATTCATGCAAGTGATGTGAGTTTGGTGATGTGATCTTACAGGAAGACCATGAGAAGATAGAAAGACCTATTGGGAATTTGTCCAAATAGTTGAACATTCATAATCAAAATATTTGATGGTTGATAAGGTGATATTGAGCTTAGTGTTGGCGTTGCAACATTTCACTGTTTGCCTTACCAGTAACGTATCTGTCACAATCATATTCGCTGATCATAACCTATTGAAGTTTGTGAAGAAATCTAAGGATTAAAAAAAGCTCAACTGTTTAAATAGTGCTTGTTGTTACAACACTCAATTTAAAAATTGTGCCTGCACAGGACAAGGAAGCGTGATTGCCAATGCATTGTAGATACTCAAATGAGAGACAGAGGTGTTCATTGACAGGAGTACAACAGGAGTCCAGTTGAAAAGGCCTATAGTTGTGCATGTTTGCACACTTATAGTCGATGTAATGCATATGCATGTTTGGAGTACTGATCGATTTTTTGAAGAGTTTTCAAAATGAAACCACTTGTGGTTATTGATGGTTCATTGTTTTAAGGGGGAAAGTGTGAAGAAACTGCTCCTTTTACAAGGTTATGTTGTCCTTAGATTTTAGGGATAATTTGTTCAGAGCTAACAGGTACTACCTCAGGTAGAAGTCTTTCAAGTTTTAAAATATTACATTTATATAATGAAAGGGGAGTGGCTAGTTCTCCTATCTCAGCTTTTCTCTGGTTCGGTTTTAGTAGTGAAGGAAGACTGTTGGAAGCAGGTCCATGCTCGTTTTCTCTTTCTTTCTGACTTCTCTCCTGTAAGAACTTGTTTGATTTCACCTTTGGTGCCAAGGGGTGTTTATGGAGATTGTTGCAAATATTTTGTAACAGCACCATAAAGTGGGATGATCTGTTGAGTTTCAGATAGGATAAGTTATTCGGTATTCTGTTTTCTGTTCTTTGTGTTTCATTTCATAACCTTGTAAATAAACTCTGTTTTGTTTAAAACTAAGTGGTTTGACCAGCTGATTCTCTCCAGGAATGCACATTTTCTAGCTGCTTAAAACAACTAGCAAAGTTAGGGTCCTGGGCTACCTTCTTGAAATGTTTTGAGGGCTCTGGCCTAACCCATAACAGGAGAATTCACAATTTTGAAGGACAGATGGCTGCTCCTACTTGCCGTACCCAGTGCGTCGATGAAGTCTTTGGACAGTGCATGTCTTTACACTTGGTTGAGTCCACTGATGGAGTGGGACGTGTAAAGGATTTATTGTGTGAATACGTGGTTTGTCTGCTTTCTAGTGATTTTTGCAAGCCCAGGTTTCATATCAGCATGTAACTGAGGCTTTGTGTCCATCGGGTTGGTAGTTTTTGGACCTTCTCGGTGCTCAGGTCTGCCTGGTTGTGGTCATCAATGTTGGTTCCCTTGGTCAGGAACAGGCCCATGTCACTTGGTATCTGAATTGGAGTGTTGGATCAGTCTTCCGGAGATAGGCGTTGGGATTGCTTTCAGGCTGGCAGCTATCTGGGATACTTCACCTGATGGTAGCTGCGAGTATAGTCTCTGCAATTATACTCATTGTGGAAATGTTAACATCACGCCAAATCTGCATTTGCCTCGGTGTTACTTGTATTCCCTTTTGATGTCAATTGGCTTCCTGATAGTCAACAGTAGGTATGAGTGAATGAGTGTTTGGAATAAGTGGAATATTCAGTAACTCTGTACATGAATACTGATCAAAATTGAATATCCGGGTATTTATGTACCCCCCCCCCCCCCCCCCTCCCCATATGTCTGATTTTGGGTAGCCCAAAGTGTAAAGTTAATTTTCAGTCTAAACTGTTCAGTCTGATTAATTGGTCATTTAGAGTCGAGGTGTGCATTTGGGTTTCGGGCTGCAAAACGGGTTCCAAGTAGTTATCTCTGTTTCTCTGCATTTTGCCAGAACAGAGTTCAATCTTACTGCACACAATGATTAAGCATCTACATAAACTCAATTTTCCTACATTCCATCTCAAAGGGGATGTGATGGATTAGTGGTGTTATCATTGGACTGCTGATCCAGAGACCCAGGTAATGTTCTGGGGAAGTTCGAAGGGTGGCACATTGGCTCAGTGGTTAGCATTGCTGCCTCGCCGTGCCAGGCACCCGGGTTCGATTCCAGCCTTGAGCGACTGTATGGAATTTGCACATTCACCCTGTGTATGCCTGGTGCTTCAAAGATGTGAAGGCTGGATGAATTGGCCATGCTAAATTGCCCATAGTGTTCGATGCATTCGTCAGAAGGAAATAGGTCTGTGTCAGATACTTTATGGAGGGTCAGTGTGGTTGTTGGACGAAAGGACCTGTTTCCACACTGCAGAGAATCTAATCTGAAATAAGCTACGATCCGGGTTTGAATCCTGACACGGTAGGTGGTGTAATTTAGATTCAACAAAACATCTGGAATTAGGAGTCTATTGATCACCATCAATCCATCACCGATTATTGGAAAGCCGATCTGGTTCATTAATGTCCTTTAGGGAAGTGAACTACCATCCTTACCTGGTCTGTATGAGTAAAAAGTAATGAATATCGTTCCACACCATTCCTTCTTCCAAATGGATTTTGTTTATTTTCTCTGCACTTTTCTCTCTGCTATTCCGGCTATCTGGATGATATTGGTTTCTCCACAGCCACCGTTTACTATTCATTTATGTTTCTTAACCAAAGACATTTCAATTCTGTGTCTGACCCTTTAATTCCAAGAATCAAGGTAACTGGAAAGGTAATATTTAATTGTTGGCTGAGGCCTAAAAATCTGAAAAAGAAAATGCATGTAAACTGTGCGATAAATTGCTTGCAACTTTAGAAACAAATTATTGAGGTGCATTGTGTTAAAGTTAAAACATTGCCTTGTGAGAGCAGTGAGGGGAAAATCTGAAAAAATCCACACTTCCTGTTCAGGGCAGTTGACCCCAGAGACAGTTTTTAAATTCCAGTTATTCTGGTGGAGGAGAGTTGAGTATCGTAACATCCTCATGGTTGTCTCTTCGGAACATGGTTACATAGAACATTGTATGTGGCTAATACAGCAGCGTCATTGAGCCTGTGAAGAAAAAGTACCATCCTTCTCCTTTACCTCAAACCTAATAAGAGATGGGCAGTAAGACCAATAGCAGGCGATGTCAACATCCCACCCAGACCAACTATTGTTGTTAGTTTAAATGTTCTGCATTTAGAAGAGTTTAAGTGGAGCTGATTGTTCAGTGAATGTGATTGATGGCAGTCTCCATGGATTCTAACTGTCTCCCTGGAGAGGTTCCTTCTGCTATAAGCATGAAACTTCTCTCAATGTGTTCTCCCATAGTGTCAGCGGCAGCATCATGCTCAACAGCAGCTTCAGAGAGAGGGAGAGATCAGAATCTGAGACCAACAGATTGGAATGTTACAACAATGGACAGGGATTTATCCTGGGGTCTTCACTATCTTTCTTAGGATTGTGGATATTTAAAAAGCAGATTGAAGAATGGTGATAATTCAGGCGGGTTACTTTCCCTTCCTCACTATTGTTGGTGTTCCTGGAAAGCATATATTTTTCCATCTATTAATTCTGTAAATCATTCTGATCACCATAACTATTTCTGTCATCTACGTTTAGCAAAGGTATAAAATATTGCATTTGCTTTAAATCACAAACTCCATTCCTATTCCATGAATTTCATACCCTTCACTTACAAATATCTGAGGAGGAACAATGTCTTCATCTTCACAATGTCCCGTTTTTTCCCGAGCTGATTTACATCTCAATATTCTATCTATCATCAAACATGTCCACCACCACCTCCATAATGTCCCCAGTCTTCATGTCTGCCTCAGTGCTGTTTCTGAATAAACCATCATCCAAATCTTTCTGGTTGCAGCTCCCCCTCTGGCCAGTCTTCCAGTTACAAATATTTTGATCACGAACTTAATTTTTGCTCTACCTGGACCTATGCCAGCTGCAAAGTGTGAAGGTATCTGATTCTAAAATGGGGTGGTCACAACTTTGTGTCACTTCTTTCAGTATAACCTATAACTTCATATTAGGGAGAGGACTGTGCTATCAGTGACCATGAAGTGACAGCTTCATTGAACTGTTTTCATTCTAAAACTTTCTAAGCACGAGTGAGTGCCATGTTCATCGTCCCTCAGGTCCAGTACTCGAATGTATTCGCTCAGTGATACTCGCTGAGGGGAATGCATTAGTTCTGTCTCCAGCGAGGAAGATTTTTAAATTGAAGGTTGAATTGAATTGAAGGTTGCTGCAACAAATGAGTTCCAGTACTTATGAGGTGAGAATAGAGCGAGGGAATAGACTCATACAGCACAGAGACAGATGCATAGGACCAAATAGCCCATGCTGAACATAATCCCAAACTAACTCAGTCCTACCTACCTGCAATTGGCCCATATCCCTCCAAACCTTTCTTAATAATGCCCTTAACTAAATGTTTTTTAAATGTTGTAACTACAAGATTATCCTTCAAATTTCTTTGGTGTCTGGAAATCTGAATCTTGAAGACTGGAAAGTAGCTATTGTAACCCTAAATGTTGAAAACGGTATTGGGAGGGAAAATAAAAACAAATCGGCAACTTGATATCTGTTGTGAGGATGATATTAGAATCTTTAATAAGGAAGGTGATAACTAGACACTAGGGGAATCATGATACGACTTGACAGAGTCAGCTTAGATTCAGGAAAGGGGAATCATCTCTGAGAAACCTGTGGACTTCTAATACAGGCATCCACAAATGAGAACCAGTGGGAGTGGTGTATTTGGATTTGCAGAGGACTATTGACATGGATGCTGACAGGTTGAAGGAAGAAATTTGGAGCCCATGGCGAAGGGAGGAATATACTACACGGACTGAGAATTGTTTAGGTGAGACAACACAGAGAGCAACGCTCCTTTGCACTGAAGTCTGATACTCATTGGGTATCGCATGAACCACAGTGATTTGCAAGGCAGACAAAAGATATGGATGCGGGCAACAAATAGCATGTGTCTCATTTTGCATTGATTAAATGGTACGAGGTTGGGATTAGTTGTTGTCCAAAAGGACCTGCATGTTCTTGATCATGAGTCACCAAAAATAGTACATCCAGGGGTGTCAATAATGATGACAATTAATGTTATCTTAATTTCATTTTAAGATATTTCAAGTATATAGGTAACACAATCTTCCTGCAATTGTAGATCTTTGATGCAGTACACAGTGCATTTGGGGCACTGTGTACTGATTCGTTCTCTTTTGTAAGGAATGGATCACCTTGCCACAGACACAGTTCAAACGAGTATCACCAAATTAATCCCTTGGATGATGGTACCATGAGGAGAGACCTTACACAAAACATGTGGCTTCCCTCCTGACAAAAACAACGTTAAAGTCCACGTGTGTACCACAAGCAATGGAGGCACGAGGAACAACATGTATCAGTCTGTTTGCGCAGCCTCTGCTCCATTTATTTGTCATGTTGCACATCAATTACTTCATTCTCTGCTGTAGTTCTGTTCGCCGAGCTGGAAGATTTTGTTGCAAACGTTTCGGCCCCTGTCAAGGTGACATGCTCAGTGCTTGGGAGCCTCCTGTGAAGCGCTTCTGTGGTGTTTCCTCCGGCATTTATAGTGGCCTGTCCCTGCCGTTTCCGGTTGTCAGTTTCAGCTGTCCGCTGTAGTGGCCGGTATATTGGGTCCAAGTCGATGTGTTTGTTGATGGAGTTTGTGGATGAGTGCAGTAGGAATTCCCTGGCTGTTCTTTGTTTGGCTTGCCCTATAATGGTAGTGTTGTCCCAGTCAAATTCATGTTGCTTGTCGTCTGCGTGTGTGGCTACTAGGGATAGCTGGTCGTGTCGTTTCGTGGCTAGTTGATGTTCGTGGATGCGGATCGTTAGCTGTCTTCCTGTTTGTCCTACATAGTGTTTTGTGCAGTCCTTGCATGGGATTTTGTACACTACATTAGTTTTGCTTCTGCTGGGTATCGGGTCCTTCGTTCTGGTGAGCTGTTGTCTAAGTGTGGCTGTTGGTTTGTGTGCTGTTATAAGTCCTAGTGGTCGCAGTAGTCTGGCTGTCATTTCAGAGATGTTCTTGATGTATGGTAGTGTGGCTAGTCCTTTGGGTTGCGGCATGTTCTCGTTCCATTGTCTTTCCCTTAGGCATCTGTTGATGAAATTGCGATGATATCTTGGCGAATACCTTGTATAGGTGTTCCTCTTCCTCTTTTTGCAGTTCTGGTGCGCTGCAGTGTGTTGTGGCCCTTTTGAATAGTGTCTTGATGCAACTTCGTTTGTGTGTATTGGGGTGGTTGCTTTCATAGTTCAGGACTTGGTCTGTGTGTGTGACTTTCCTGTGTACCTGAGTGGTGAATTCTCCGTTTGGTGTTCTCTGTACCCTCACGTCTAGGAATGGGAGTTGGTTGTCCTTTTCGTCCTCTCTCGTGAATCGGATTCCTGTGAGTGTGGAGTTGATGATCCGGTGTGTTTTCTCTATTTCCATGTTTTTAATGATTACAAAGGTGTCAACAACGTATCTGACTCAGAGTTTGGGTTGAATTTGTGGTAAGACTGTTTGTTCTAACCTTTGCATTACTGCTTCTGCTATGAGCCCCGAGATCGGTGAGCCCATGGGCGTTCCGTTGATTTGTTCGTATACCTCATTCTCCCCTTGTACAAGTGACCTGAGGGACTCAATAGCCTCCCTGTGTTCCTGTGTAAGTGACTGAAGGTACTGAATAGCTTCTTCTTCGTCCGACTGGATATGGCCAACAGCCCCAATTCAGCTCCTCCTGCTTTCTGTTTAACAGCTCTGTGTGCTAACTAGTGTGACAATGCTGTAGTTTTCAATGGTTATTTTGTCCTGGTTTCTGCAGATTGAACAAGAGATGCAATACCGGCTAGTTAAGAGCACTGGAGAAAACACTTTGGGTAGCCTTGAGTTATCTCTAATGCAGCCTGAATGGGTGTGGCCAGCTATTACAGATTAGGAATTCTGGGTTTCGTTTTTCAATGGCATCAGAAGTTGTTGGAGTGTCAACAGACTTGGAAGTTTCAATGCAAGCACCCTGAACTACTCGATCTCAATTTTCTCTGGATGTTTTTTTCCCTACTGAATTGGAGAATGCACCTGAGAATCTGTGTCTGAAGCTTCCTTTTTGCCAAGGGATGGGATGTGTTTATGGGATATTACTGTTTTGGAGCAATTAATAAGTAATACTTACTGTACCAATTATTATGCTAAGTTTTCAAATACAGTTAAGTTATTCTAAATTCCTTTCTTTGCTTGTATTTCAGCTGCAGTATTTAAATAAGTTGTTCTGGTAGCTTTGACAAAGGGTCAGTTAGACTCGAAACGTCAGTTCTTTTCTCTCCTTACAGATGCTGCCAGACCTGCTGAGATTTTCCAGCATTTTCTCTGTTGGTTTCAGATTCCAGAATCCGCAGTAATTTGCTTTTATTTAAAGAAATTGTGTTTTAATTATTGTCGAGTAATTTGACTAGTCACATGGCATCTGGAACAGGCACTTTATATTTGCCTTGAAAATAAGAAAATGTTAAGATTTAGACTCCCTTCTTAAAATACGTTTCAGGGGGTCTTGTCTGGTCCATAACACGAGACTCTCTCTCTTCCTGTGCAATGGGCTGGAGGGACTGAATCAGCGACCTCTCTTCTTGTCCAATAGTTTCGATGGGCTGAATGGCTTCGTTATGTTCCTGTGAAGTGAATGACCTTTTCTTACTGTGGAAATGTACAGGATCTAAAGGTAGTCACATGAAAGTTACTCACACTAACAGCACAAGCTTGAATGTTGTCGGGCCTTGCTGCACATGGACACAGGCTGCTTCAGGAGCTAAGATATAAATACTTATAAATATTATAAGTATACTTATAATTATAAATATTGTGACTTACTTATAAATATTGTGCAATCTTCAGTGACCATCCTGACTTCTTATCTTAAGATGGGGGAAAGGCATTGACGAAACAGCTAAAGACGTTTGTGCTGAAGAAGCTACCCTGAGGATCTCCTGCAGAAATGTCCCCAAACTAAGAGTATTAACATCCATCTGCCACAAATATCGTCCGTCTTGGTTTAAATCAGTCATTCTCAAAGTGGGCCACATGGACCCTTAGGGGCACTAGTACATTTGAAAGGGGCCACAGAATGTTCAATAATGAATGATTTTCTGCCTATCTGTTTGTGTTGTATCTTTGTCTGAAAGAGGGTTGTCTTGAATCTGGGAAGAGCTCCTGGAGGTCCGTGGCCAAATAAAGTTTGAGAATCACTGCTTTGCATCACTCCAGCTGTGGTGATTTTAACAACTGATTCCAATTAAGTTCAATTTTGTTTAGGTTCCTTGATGTTATCCTCAGTCAAATGCTGTCTTGATATTAGGCCAGTCGATGTTACCTGAGCCCTGTGTTCATCTCTTTCATTCTTAACAATTGGTCACAGTGTAGGAGCAGGGAGTTGCTTCTTCGAACAGAGATTAATGAATGCAAGAAATACTCTATTTCAAAACGTTAGGGAATGAGATTACTAAGGGTACTTAAAGAGGAGGCAGAGGGATTTTGATCTGTTGGAGAGTTGAGGGTGATGTCGAATTGGGCATTAAAGAGCATTTGAGACCTAGAACAGATCATCCATGATCTAAGTGAAGGCAAAGCAAGCTTGGGGGTGGTGTGGGGGTGAACGGCTTGGGTAGAATAAATAGACAATGTCAACTTTCCTGGAGGTGGAGGCATTCAAAACTAGAAAGCATAGCTTTAAGTGAGAGGGGAAAGATTTTAAAAGGATCTTCGGGGCAACTTTTTCACATGGATGGAATGAGCTGCCAGAGGAAGTGGTGGAGGCTGATACAATTACATTTAAAAGGCATCTGGACGGATACATGAACTGGAAGGATTTAGAGAGATATGGAACAATTGCTGGAAAATGAGACTAGATTAGGTTAGGATACCTGGTCGGCATGGACAAGTTGGATTGAAGGGTCTGTTCCATTCTAAATCTCTCCATAAGAGGAATTAGGAGAATTTCTAAAAGGGACTTTTGAGCGAGAAGTCTCTGCCCTCGATGTTTGTAGTACCTCTTTGTTTATTGGAAATTTAGTGGTGCTATTTACCTGCATGTTCTATTATTGAATATTGCAGCCAGGGAGACCAGAGGATGTTGTCTGGCTGAGCTAAGGGGCCTAGTTACACAGTTAATCTGGGTATATAACATGACTAATAAATGAAGCATGTTGCAGAGAGGGGAAGTTCAGTAAAGAGACTCATATTCAGCATGGGTTTTCCAGTTACCTTTTCCAAACCACCCCAAACCATGTCTGACAGTCTTGAGGGGTTGAATGGTCTCCTCTGTTTCTGTGTACCAGGTTTTAGGAGTAAGTGGCCTACAACGGTTCCATTCTGGCTGGTTTGAGGGGCTGAATGGAACACAGGAACATGGGACTGTGGAGCAGGAGTGAATCATTAGACACTGTCGGCCTTGCCCACAAGACACTAAGATTGTCGTTGATCAGGTTGTGGTCTAAGCCCCATATGCCTGTCTGTATCCCATTATCCTTGATTCACTTCTCTCTTTACTAGCTAAGCATTGAATAAATGTAAACAAAGAGGTACAACAACCATCTGGGGCAAAAACGTCTCGCTCAAAAGTCCCTTTTAGAAATTCTCCTAATTCCTCTTAGGGAGAGATGTAGAATGGAAACAGACCCTTCGGTCTACCATGTCCATGCCGACCAGTTATCCTAAACTAATCTACTCCCATTTTCCAGTAATTTTTCCATATTTCTCTAAATCCTTCCTGTTCGTGTACCCGTCCAGGTACATTTTAACTGTGATTGTATCCGCCTCCACCACTTCCTCTGGCACCTCATTCTATCCATATGAAAAAGTTGCCCCAAAGGTCCTTTTAATGTCTTCCCCTCTCACTTTCATGCTATGCTTTCTAGTTTTGAATGCCTCCAACCCCAGGGAAATTGACATTGTCAATTTACTCTACCAATACTGCTCATGATTTTATAAACTTCTGTAGAGTCACAGCTCAGCCTCCGACACTCCATGGAAAAAAGCCACAACCTATTCATCCTCTCCCATTTAGCTCAAATGCTCCAGTACCCGCAATATCCTTGTCAATCTTTCCTGCATTCCCTTAAGTTTAACGACATCCTTTCTTTAAAACAGAGCCAACCAAATGGCCTCACCAGGGTCCTGTATAGCTGCAAAATGATACCATAACTCATACTCAATGCACTGACCAATGAAGGCAAGCGTGCCAATGTGTTCTTCACTAATCTGTATAGCTGCGACGCCACTTTCAAGGAACCATGAAACTACACTCTAAGGTCTCTTTGTTCAGTAACACTCCCCAGAAACCTACGATTAACTTTATAAGTCATGCCCTGGTTTGTCTTTTCAAAATGCAAAACTCCACTTATCTAAATTAGACTCCACCTGGCACTCCTTGGAACAATGTTCCATCTGATCAACCTTCCATTTTACTCTGAGATATTACTCGCTGTCCACTACACCACCGAATTTGATATAATCTGCAAACTTGCTTACCATGCCTCTAATATTCGCATCCACTTCATTTTTTATCAATGATGAAAAATAGTGAACTCAGCACTGATTCTTGCTGCATACCATTGGTCACAGACCTCCAATCTTCTACCACCATCCTCTGTCATCTGTCGTCATCCCAATTCAATTTTCTACATTTCCAGAATCCTATGTGACCTAACCTTAATAATCTGTCTACCAATCAAAACCTTTTGGAAAGCTTTGCTGAAATCCATATAAACAGCATCTACCACACTGCCCTCATCAATCTTCTTTGCAACCTCTTCAAGAAACTCAATCTAGTTAGTGAGACATGATTATCCACGCACAAATCTATGTTGACTATTTTTAATCACTCCTTGCCTTTCCAAATACATGTAAATCCTATCCCTCAGAGTCCATTCCAACAGCTTACCCAACACTGATATCAGGTTCACCGGTTTGTAGTTCTCTAGGTTTTCCGGTCACTATTAACATTTCTTATCCCACTCTTCCATTGATCACAATAAATTTTCATTGTAACCAGCTTGGTGATGTGGTTAGTAGTATGGTTCTGAGAGTGGTCAGGTTCGGTGTTAGAAACAAGTCGGGTAGGTTTCTTTAATCTGCTAAAATAGCCATTTTACAACCAAAGTTACTCAAAATGTGATGGAAAGATGAATGGCAACACAGGTTCTTACAGGCAGGAGAGATTTCAGAGTGAAATGATAGGCAAGACTCATCTAATACCGAAACAGTATTTAATACGGCTTTCAGGCTGTCAAATACCTTCTGACACTCCACTGTATACTGAAGCGTCTAGCCTTTCTTTAACAATTCAGTGAGTGAAACAGCCACACTGCTAACATTTGGTACAAATCTTGAATAAAATCGACTCAATTCCAGAAACCCGGAAACTCCCCAATTACCTTTGTTTTTGCATTTTTCCATGTCCAATAACATGGTCCAGGAAGGTCCAGGAAAATTCACAATTCTGAGGCCAGGTACAAACTATGCACTGAGGGCAGTGTACTGAAAGAGTGCACTGCGACCATCTCACAGGTAAAAGCAATCTCAAACATTCTTTTTCTGAACCTGTTTTCTCACTACTCGGGGTAGGTACATGTGAGAAACAAAGTTCACTGTTCAATAATTTTAGTCCGAGTCAAATTCTGAAGCAGTCTTTATTCATACATTCATGCAAGCCCGGGTGATCACAAAGTAGGCACACTTCTGAATAATTTTATTGCACATTTATAGTTTTCCATGAGCCCATCTGTACTTCCCCTTTTGCGTCATATGTGACAGTTATATTGCTCTGTGCATCTGCTAATCTAATCGTTTTACCACATCTGTGGCCTGTTGTTAGCGTGCAAACCCCCTTGATAGCTGGGTCATATTACTTTTGCTGATGCAACACTGGGTCCTATTTGGTTATCTTGTTCATACTAACCACCTTTGTGCTTGACAATTGCAACTGTCATGTCAATACATCTGTTTCTACCAGTTGGTCACCTCCCTTTTCGGTTAGTTATTTCTTGGTATAGGCCCTCATGATTCCATCTCGCGATTTTTGCAGAAACAACATTTGTAAGCGCCTCTCACAACCCCCCCGCCCCCATTTTTAAATAATTGTTGTTTTCTGCGTTTCTCTCATATGTCGCCAGCAGATTTGCAAGCATCATCCCGAGACTTCGCCCACCTTGGCCTCAATGTCACTCATCCCCTCATTGTTCAAGGGGTAGCGTTCCACTGCCTGATTACTTTTTAGGAGCATATGTCTTGCCAAGGTTGTCTCAATCAGCCGTTAGATTAGTCCCTGTACACAAGGTATGATACAATGGCTAATTGCTACCAGTACTCCTGCTACCACTATCAAGGAGGTGAGGATGGAGACTATCACTCCTTTCCATTTCCCAAACCATGATTCCAGCCATCCCGTGAGTGATGTGTCCACCCCGAATTCTCAGCCAGTCCTTCTACTGGTTGCATCAAGCTGTTCTGCTATGCCTTTGACTGCATCCCGAGTGTAATTGATGAATCTTTGCTGATTATAGAAAATACAGTTTATCCAGTCCACATTCTTGTTGACCGTTACCCACCAGAATAGAGCTGATTCAAAATCTGCTGAAATCTGTTTACGAGCCTTGTACTCATCCTATAGAGGAGAAAGTGAGGACTGCAGATGCTGGAGATCAGAGCTGAAAATGTGTTGCTGAAAAAGCGCAGCAGGTCAGGCAGCATCCAAGGAACAGGAGAATCGACGTTTCGGGCATAAGCCCTTCTTCCGGAATGTTTTCTGAAGAAGGGCTTATACCCGAAACATCGATTCTCCTGCTCCTTGAATGCTGCCTGACCTGCTGCGCTTTTCCAGCAACACATTTTCAACTCATCCTATAGAGTCTAGATAAACTCTATCATCAAAAGAGGTGTCTAATAATGATCTTTTACTCCTCCCCCTTTTTGTTGCTATCTTCTCCTTTTCAAATGCCAAGGTGAATGGGATTGCCAATTGTACAATTGCACATTTCCCTTTCCAATCTGGAGGTAGGGTGGGTCTCAATATTTTGCCTCCACAGTACCACCACAGATCCACTCAGGGAATCCTTAATGCTGAGTAGTTCCTCCCGCTTTGCCATCACATATTGAATTTCAGTATATGATTTCAGCTCCCCCAAATATCTGGACCATTTTGCTCTTCATCTATTTACACACGATGTGTGATTTCCGACCATGGCAGAAAACGTGGGGGGCGTCTTTAAATCTTCCTTCTTTAAAGAAGGGAACATTAATAGAAGGGGCATACAATCTTTATTACTCCATGCAGTCTTATCCTGATACAGGGCAATCATGCATGTCATGCCCCTCCTGTCTCGCTTCCACCTGAGCAGAAAGGGGACAACCGGAGGTACATGCAAAGCAATTGCTCTTATTCAGACTTTTCACAATAAACTTTACCCATTCAAACCAGGCATTTGCATTCCCGTATCCAGTTTTTATTTCGATGGTCTGTTTCAAGTCCTTTACCTCTATAATATTTACCACCTTAGGGTCATCAGGAGGGGTGCAAGGTTGTATCTTATTACACAGTTATTCTGCCCGTTTTCCCTTTCCTATTCCTACGCTAATTCGAAAACAACAGCCCAAGAAATCCTTCCCGTTTGTTTTCATTTCTATCCCAAATGTTTCATTTAATTGTACCTGATAGGTGCCCCCCCCCAACCTCCCCTAGAATCGCTTCGTGCCGTGTGGTTTTCTTTATCATTAAGTATATTGGGTTACACTTCTTATCAGGACAATCGAGAACTGGTCGGGAGGGGGCCCAGTGTACTGTGACGAGACCAGTATACCAAGTACCATTCCCAAGGCCATCCCTTAGGACTTAAGATGCATTTCTGAGCTGCTGTACTGTCTTTGATTATCTACATTCCCACAATTTATTATGCTGCATGCATTGGTGTCTATTATTTGCGGATTATCAGACTCAGGGGCCATTAATAACAAGTATGAAGACGATATTTGACAAACTCCCAATACTAAGAGAGCTAATATTATAACCCTAAGCATCCCCAATATTCTACAATAGTATTGAAGCACCAAGACACTTTGCATATAATCTATTTTTAAAAATCCAGCGCTCACGTCGCCATGGTATAATCAGTCACTCAAAGTCGTTTTAGCCTGAGTTTCAGTGGTTCTTGCGTTGATTTGGCAGTCCAGACTTCTTTCTCAACCGGGGATTCCACTGATCCCTTCATCTTGATGTAGTGAGTCCAGCCTTTCCCCACCGTTCTTATCGCCGTTTCGGTAGTCAAAAGAGCCAAATACAGTCCCTCCCAATCCGGTTGCAATTTAGTTTCTGTCCATGACTTAATTTAGACCCAATCTCTCGGCCGGATGGGATGAACGGTGAATTCAAGGGGCGGGGTCTGTGCCAATAAACCCTGTTTCCTGAGGAAAGACAAAGAGGAGGACAAGCCCAGTATGTACTTATTTAAGAACAAATCTCTAGTTTCTGGGATGAGCAGTTCTCCGTTTGTTCCCAAGTAGGGCAGGCCAAACAATATCTCATAAGGGGACAGCCCCAAATCTTTCCTTGGGGCCGTCTGCACTCGCAAGGGAGAGTTATAGGTAAAAACTTAGTCCAAGGGAGTCTGGTTTCTATTATTAATTTAACTCACTGCCTCTTCAGTGTCTGGTTCATTCTCTGATGAGGGTAGGTGCCGAGGAGTGTAGAACTCCCAGGAGATTCCTAACCCCTTTATCGTTCCCTAGAAGTAAAGTGAGTCCCCTGATTGTAATCTATAGATTCCACTATCCCGTATCTGGGAACTATGTGTTCAAGTATTATTTTGGACACCTCACTTGCCGTAGCAGTAGCTAGATGATACACCTCCACCCATCCAGATAAATTATCAACTATTACCAACATATATCTCAGTCTTCCCACTCTGGGTAATTCGGTATAATCTACCTGGATTCTCTGGAATGATTTTAGCCCAGGTTCTCTCCCTGCTGGGACTTGTTTCCTTAGCACCTGCTTGTTTACCTTCCTGCATGTTATACATCCCTCACATATCTGTTTGGCTATCATGTACATCCCTTTGCATCCATATTTCCTTAAAACTAAATCACACATTGCTTGCACTCCCCAGTGACTCCCCTGATATAGGACAGCCATAATCTCTCGCATCATCATTTTATTCAACATCTCCCTCCCATTGGGTTAACATCCAACGCCCAACCATTGTCTTTGTGGCCCCTAAGTCTTTTATTTCCTTTTCTTCCTTTGCAGTAAACAACGGGGTACCCTAAGGATCCGGAATTACAGATATTGGGGAATATATTGCGGGTCCTAGTGGATTCAGAGCCGCTTCTTTAGCTACCTCATTGGCCAGTCTATTTTCTCTTACTTCCCCTTTTGACGTCCATTTATATGAATTATCGCTATTTTCCTCGGGAGTAACAGGGATTCTAGTACTCGTTCTACCAATTCTTTATGTGCTAGTTCTTTTCCTCGACTACTTATTTTCCGAAGGTGTGCACCACTCCAAACGCATGTTTGGAGTCTGTGTACACTATTCCTTCATTGTCTTCTAAGGCTCTGAGTGCTCTTTCTAGGGCATAGAGTTCACAAGTTTGGGCTGGCCAGCCGTTAGGCAGTCGTTCAACCTCAATAACGCTTCCCTCTATCCCGTCTACTACCGCACATTCATTGGGCCTTTTAACTTCAATCATCCGGGAGCACCCATCGATAAACAACCGAGCTCCCACATGCAGCGGGATGTCCCTTAAGTCCATCCGCACTTTAGTCTGATATTCAATAATGTCAAGGCAGTCATGTTCTGGATGACCAGGGTCCTCCCCCTCTCCACACCACAGGAGTGCAGCTGAATTTAAGCAAGTGTCTGTTGCTTAACTGACTAACACAAGGGCATCTTTCTCTATTAAAATTGCATCATTTTTCAAGATCCTAGAGTCTGTGAGCCATCGTCGTGCTTTTTGATTTAATATGGTCCGTACCGGTGTGGGGTGCTGATTATTAAGGCTCCCCCAAAAGTAAGTTTCCGACTTTCTTCTACCAATAAGGCTGTTGCTGCCACTGCCTGCACACACTCCGGCCAGTAATGTAGCTTTCAATTCTTGAATTAACAATGAATTAATGCTGCCATGTTTAACTTAGCTATGAATCAATATGACAGTTCACTGAGAATGTGTGAAGGAATCCTGCCAATTAATATTGATTCAGGCTAATACAATTAATTTATTATAAATATTAATTATTAATTATATGTTAGTTAAATAAAATAATAATTATCTGTACTTCAGGGTGGAAACGAAACAAGTGACTAAAACATTTTAAAAGCTGTACTCTTCTGCTTTATCCTTCTTATTGCATCATTCTCTTCCCTTCGGTGGTTGATTACCTTGCCTTTATTTTCATTTTAACCTCATTTAACCAATTTATCAATTTATGCTTGTCTAACTTTAAAGCCTGTTCCTAACTTTACATTTTGGAATCTTACTTGTAAATATATTTATATATTAAAAATTCATTTATTCAGTATTTAATATTTAAAATGCAAAATGCATACAGATCCTAACTTCGAAATTCACTATAATTACCCGGTTTTAGTTCTTTAATTTGAATCCAAAATTAGTTTTCCTAAGTAGTCCTGACCAGTCATTGCTCAATTACAATGTTATAGGTCATGAAATAACAGAGTTGCCTTAAAAAGATTGGTCTATTCAAGTTAAAAAAAACTTCTAATGCATGAATGATGGTTGAATCCAAGGTCACAGATATTAACCATAGGATTTTTTTTTATTTAACTGAAACTTCAACTGTCATTGAGGGAGGGGACTTACTGAATAAAGCTATGGCTGGCACATTATAGTCTCCATTGAAACACATTAATCTTAAAATTAAGTGGAAACAAATGAGTCTAAAACACAAAAAACGGTTATGATGTTGTTTTCCTCCATATTAAGCTGATTTGAAATCGAAGAAGGTTGGTTTTTATATAAGGATAAAAGAGATTAGTTATAAACTAATAGTAGGGCAGTCATGAGCTGTAAAAAGAACAGAAGTTAACATTTTATTTCATAATCACTGTAAAATCTTTAACCTTCAAAGAAATCATGTTAAATTTCCATAATAGAAATCAAATTCAAAACAGTCCCGGATTTCCAGCTCCAGGAAACAATCTATCTTTTGAATATTTTTCTGGGTGTCTGGCCATGATTTACTTATGAAGTGTACCCTCTGTAACCCTTCAGCTGCTAGCCCTTCTGACACAAAGCATAATCTGATTCCTCCTGACTGAAAAGCTGTTGTCTGTTGTCATATAATTTCAAATATTTACAAATCCAGTCTTCGTCTGACCCGTACTTTGGCCACAAGATGGCGGGACAAAGAATAGATTCCTTAGTCTATACAAAGCAACAATATTTAATCATCTTTTTCTCTTGTGCAAGTATTATTTTTCCAATTCCACAACATCCTGCCCAAAGGACTTTCTGGAGGTATGTTGTCAGGGACCCCACCTCCATTTTCATTTCCTTTTTCCCCGGAGGCTTTTTCTTTACCCTCGGCACAGCCCATATCGAGTTCCTTCGTTAGTCCCTTATTAACTACTAGAACTCAATCCCAGCCACCAAGACAGTACTTAAAAGTCAATTTTCTTACGTTGGTCCATGTACGGAGTTGCCTGACTTGACATCTTCCTGTGCCTACCGTTCAAGTATTACCACTTGACTCTTTCCTGTTTCAGAATGACTCCCTGAGGATTCTGGTCAGTCTAATGGGAGGGGCAACCCCCGTCGAGAAACACAGGACCGTTCTAAAAGGGAACAGGACGCATCTTCCCAGCGTTGACGATGGCTACTCCACCGGTGATGACAAGATCCCAGACACGAGCCCCCAATTGTGAGAAACGAAGCTCACTGTTCAATAACTTCAGTCCGTGTCAAATTCTGAAGCAGTTCTTAATTCATACATTCTCACAAGCCTGAGTGACAACAAAGTAGGCACACTTCTGAATAACTTTATTGCAAATTTATAGTTTTCTATGAGTCCCTCTGTACCTCCCCTTTTGCGTCATATGTGACAGTTGTATCTGTTAGCGTGCAAACCCGCCCACCCCACCTTGATAGCTGGGTCGTATCACTTTTTCTGATGCAACACCGGGTCTGATTTGGTTATCTTGTTAATACTAACTCCCTATGTGCGTGACAATTGCAACTGTCATGTCAATATATCTGTTTCTACCAGTCGACCACCTCCCTTTTCAGGTAGTTATTTCTTGGTATAGACCCTCATGATTCTGCCTTGCGATTTTTGCAGAAACAACATTTGGAAGAGCCTGTCACAGTACATAACTCAAACCGAAATCATTTTGAGCACTACATGATAAAAAGCATCCAACAGATAACAAGTGTCTATTACTGGAATTCATTGTGACTTTGGATAAAGAAATACTCCCAGTGATCCTTTGCTGCTGCACCACAAACAAGAACTTTTCCACTCTGCCCTCTTGCCTTCAATATCATTCCTGTGCAAACATACGAAATACAATTGTTGTCATTTCACTTGACGGATCTTCTGGTCGTTGCCATCTTCAGGAAATGAAAATGGACAATGCCAAAAGTCAGGATGCCACGCTACAGTGTTTTTTTTTCTGGTCAGGTTCCATCAGAATCCTACAGGCTTTATGACAAGCAGCATGTTTCTACTTTTGAATGCAAAATTGACATCATGATTAGGTCTATGTGTTTAGTGCTTCTGAACAATTTTCTACACGTGAATATTGTTACAAAGTCAAAAGATTGCATGATCACTTTAAGTTAGAAAGTGCTTGAAGATAGAAAGTGCTTTAAGAAAGAAAGTGTTTTCTGAATTTTAAAGTAAATTTAAAGGATACCCACAGCTGCCAGAATATAGAACAGCTAAGGGACGGGCTGTTCCAAAATAGATACATGTAGAAAATGCTGGCTAACTGGATACTTAGCTTTTGGTTGCTGTTTTGACAGCTATTCAAATTTAACCAATTAATTTAAATAATTCCAGGATACTAAAACCCAATTGAGTTTGAATTTTATTGTATTGACAACATGTGACCAATGAGAGGGAATGATGTTGGGGGTAGAGAAAATGTGGGCATTTAGGAAACTAATGAGAGCAACTGCCGTCGAGCCAAACAGCAAATGCTATCTGAAGAAATAAACATGTTACTCTCAAAGAAATTTCAGAAGGCACTCTCTATCAAAAGGTACAGTAAAAAGTAGGAAGACAACCCAGGCAGAAGACAGCAGAATCGAAAGACTGAAAGGAAGACAACTTAAGGGGCTGTATGGACTTTGAGAAATTACGTTAATATAATGTTTAATAATTATGTTATTGGAACAGCATGTTAATGGAATTGTGTTTATCTAAGGGACAGTGGTTTGTTAGGGTAAGAGTGTTTGGTTAGTGTTCCCTGTTAGAGTTAACTAAATAAGTTGTTACTTTTTATTTATACTGTGGAAATCAATGATCTTCTTTCATTCACACATTTTCAACAGATTACGAGGCGAGGTGAGCTTTTTTCGCCATTTGGTTTTAATTAGCAGAGAAGTTTGTCCTCTGTGTCATAAGAGTGTCCAGGATGTGGACGGGTCTGGATAGATTCGGTTTGGGATTTGGGCAGATTTGAACAGATTTAGGAAAATGAAAGGTCCCAGTAGATTTAAACACATTTGGTAATTAGTGTTCTCTAACTTACAGTAAAACGTAGGTGAGAAAAATCTGTTTAATTTCAGCGACTTGTCCTTGGTTAGATGAAATATAAGAGAAATGGCACTTTCAGTTACGAAATGTTGTTGGGGTTGGGAAAGTGACGTTGTGGGTTTTACAAATGGTGAGCGAGGAAAATTGACAGACAAACTGGAGCTGAAATTGCCTGTGTCTCCAAAAAAGAAAGAGGTATCACTGAAATAGCCCAACATTTAGATGTGCTGTAAAGGACATTGGAATCTTTGGAAATAGCCAAAATTCAATTGCAGATGAGCAGCATGATTTAGAAGAGAAAGAAAGGGAGATAAGATTCTTAGTGGAGCAAAGAGAAAGAGAGAGTGAAGGAACAGAAGAGAGAGAGAGGGAAAAGAAAGGGGAAAAAAAGAACCACGTAAAAAGATAAAGAGAGGGAGTGAATGTTCTTAGTTGAGCAAGAACAGAAGGAGAAAGAGAGAGAGAGTTTGAACTTTTGGAAGTTGCAAATTCAACAGGAAAGTCAATTTAAAGGATGAAGTTAGAAGGTAGGCTGAGGGAGCAGAAGAATGTTGATAAGCAAACCCGTCATAGCCAAAGGCATGATAGGGATATATACAGATATGTTTAAACACTGCCAGATTTCAATGAGAAAGATATCAAAGCCTTTTTTAAAATTTCATTTGAAAAATTGGCAAACAGAAGAAGTGGCCAGAGAATTTCTGAATAATGCTATGTCAGAGTCAGCTGGTCGGTCGAGCTGGTGAGGTATTTGCCGCAATGTCAAATGAGGGGTCTCGAGATTTTGCAGATGTCAAACAGGCTGTATTGAGTGCCTATGAATTGTTCCCAAGAGTGTATAGACAGCAGTTTAGAAACATAAAAAAGGAACCAAGTCAGACTTATGTTGAGTCCATAATAGTTAAACATAGCAACATTTGATTGATGAGTGTAGGCCTCAAATATAGACTAGACATATGAGGCTGAAAGTGAGATTACTATGCTCGAAGACTTCAAAAACTCACTTCCAGAGATTGCAAGAACTTATGTAGATGAACAGAAAGTTCAAGAAGAGACAAAAGCTGCAGATCTGGAAGATGAATATGCATTGCTGCAGAAAGTGATATTTAGTTTCCAAAAGGTATTTCATCCCATGAGGAATAGAAATCGGGAAAAGGAGAGATACTTCACTACAAAAGGAAAAGAAGCTCACCCTGAAAACAGTTTACCACAGGAGCAAAAAGAAGTCCAGGTGTTTCCTCAGGTGGTTCTACTGCAGCAAGGTAGTGCACATAAAATGCCAGTGCTGGTTGTTGAAGAAAGGCATGAGGGGAAAAGATGTGGTAAAAGCAGCTAATCCAGTGGCATTAGTGGAAGTAGTGTAGGTGCAGGAGGTGCAGGACAATGCATAGCCTAGGCAGGGGCTGGGTATTGATTTAGTGCCTGATCTCAATAAAGACTTCACCTGGTGGATAAAGTTTACTCAGGAAGAACAGGGGAAGAAAGGAAAGAAGTTATAATTTTAAGACATGCGGGATCGGGTCAGTCTCTAATAGTGAGATGAAGTATTTGCACTCTTTCTGACATGTTACCTGAAACGGTAATAATTTGTGTAATAGACAGATAGAAATTTAGTGTTGCCTGTGTAAGATCAGGTTGGAGAACCAAATCATGACTGGGGAAGGAACAGTGGGAGTGACTGACAGAGTGTCAGTTACAGGAATACAGTTTGTTCTTGGAAACAACTGAGCAGGATACAAGATAGGAGTGACACCCCTTGTATTTGAGAAGCTGAAGCAAAACCAGGGAACTGAGGGGTTAAAAGAAAACTACCCTGGAATTTTTCCAGAAAGTGCAGTAACAAGATCCCATTGTCATTAGTTACAGCAAGAAGCAAAATCTAAAAAGTAAGACAAAGGAGTTGAGGTTCAGTTAGTTGACAACTCTGTTTGATGCAATGATACAGGGTGAGGCAGTCGTGATTAGTCCTGAAATGGACTTACAACAGAAAGATGAGATAATAAAAGATTTGTATCATGATGCATACCCAGGAAAGGAACCAGAATGTATTTTCGAGGAATATTGTCTTAAGGATATAATCTTAAAATGAAAAAGGAGACCATGGCAGGGTAGTACAGAGGAGAAATGTGTGGAAATATACCAACCAGACTGTGTTACTGTAGCATACAGATGGGAAGTACACATCGCACGTGAATTATCAGGAACATTCAGGCTAAGGTACAAAAACCTGCATAAGAATGAGGTTGAATTTTGAAATGTAAAATATGCCAGAATATAGGAACGTCAGCATAGAAACAGGTATTAGTTACTGCCCTGCAGTGTGAGGAATCAAATCGAGATGACAGAAACCAAGTCCAGGCAGAAGGAGGGAATGCAGAGACCAGACCAAAAGTTAGAAAAGACATAAAGTAAAATTGGGTGACAGAATCATATTCAAAAGACAAGGAGATTTCTGGATTCTAAAGGGACAATGAGTATAAGGGCATTTTATCTGAATGCCCGTAGTATTCAAAACAAAGTCAATAAACTTCTTGTGCAAATCAGTAGTTGCCATTACAGAAACCTGTTTGCAGGGTGGTGTTAATGAGAATTATATATCCAAGGATATCAGGTAATTAGGAAGGATAGGCAGGAATGTAAGAGACTTGGGGTCACACTGTTAATTAAGGATGAGATTAGGACGATAAGGAGAGACCATATAGGATCTAAGGAACAAAACGTTGAATCTTTTTGGATGGAGATCAGGAATAGTAAGGGGAAGCATGGTTTTGTGAAGGGCAAGTCGTGCCTCACAAACCTTATTGAATTCTTTGAAAAGGTGACGAAGGAGGTTGATGAGGGGAAAGCGGTAGATGTGGTATATATGGATTTTAGTAAGGCGTTTGATAAGGTTCCCCATGGTAGGCTACTGCAGAAAATACGGAGATATGGCATTGAGGGTGAGTTGGAGGTTTGGATTAGGAATTGGCTGGATGGAAGAAGACAGAGGGTAGTAGTTGATGGCAAAGTTTCTTCATGGAGTGCCGTCACTAGCGGTGTTCCGCAAGGATCTGTTTTGGGACCATTGCTGTTTGTCATTTTTATAAATGACCTTGAAGAGGGGTTAGAAGGTTGGGTGAGCAAGTTTGCGGATGATACGAAAGTCGGAGGAGTTGTTGACAGTGAGAAAGCATGTGGCAGGTTACAGCAGGATATAGAGAAGCTGCAGAGCTGGGCAGAAAGGTGGCAGATGGAATTCAATGTAGCTAAGTGCGAGGTGATTCACTTTGGGAAGAATAACAAAAAGATGGGGTACTGGGCTAATGGTCGGATACTTGGTAGTGTGGATGAGCAGAGGGATCTTGGTGTCCATGTACACAGATCTCTGAAAGTTGCCACCCAGGTAAATAGTGCGGTGAGGAAGGCATATGGCGTACTGGCTTTTATTGGTAGAGGAATTGAGTTCCAGAGTCCTGAGGTCATGATGCAGTTGTATAAGACTCTGGTACGGCCGCATCTGGAATATTGTGTGCAGTTTTGGTCGCCATACTATAGGAAGGATGTGGAGGCATTGGAACGGGTGCAGAGGAGGTTTACCAGGATGTTGCCTGGTATGGAAGGAAAATCGTATGAGGAAAGACTGAGGCACTTGGGGCTGTTTTCACTAGAGAAAAGAAGGTTTAGGGGTGACTTGATTGAGGTGTACAAGATGATTAGGGGGTTAGATAGGGTCGACAGTATGAACCTTTTCCCGCGTATTGAGTCGGGTATTACAAGGGGGCATAGCTTTAAATTAAGGGGGGGTAGATATAGGACTGATGTTAGGGGTAGGTTCTTCACTCAGCGAGTCGTTAGTTCTTGGAATGCCCTGCCAGTAACAGTGGTGGACTCTCCCTCTTTATGGGCATTTAAGAGGGCATTGGATAGGTATATGGAGGATAGAGGGTTAGTGTAGTTTAGGTGGGCTTGGATCGGCGCAACATCGAGGGCCCAAGGGCCTGTACTGCGCTGTATTCTTCTATAAGTCACTGGTGGGAACAGTCTACAGGCCTACAATAATAATGCAGCAGTGGCACAAGTGATCAGTCAAGAAATATCTGACGTATGTAAGAATGGAACAGCAATTGTCATGGGGGACCTTAACACGCACGTTGGTTGGCCAAATCAAGTTGGTTGAGGCAGTGTTGAAGAGCAGTTCTTAGAACTCATCAGTGATTACTTTCTTGAACAGCATGTTACCTAACGTACAAGAGAGCATACAATCTTAGATCTGGTCTTGTGTAATGAGACAGCTAAAATTAATGATCTCTTGCTTAAGGATACTCACAGAAAGTGTGATCACAGTAAGGTTGAATATTAGATACAAACGGAGGATGTAATAGTTTCATCTAAAACAAGGGGGTTATGACAACCACCTGATGAAGGAGGGCACTCCGAAAGCTAGTGCTTCCAAATAAACCTGCTGAACCATAACCTGTTGTTGTGTGATCTTTGACTATGCTTAAACAAGGGAGACTATAGTGGGATGTGAATTGAGTTAAATTAGATTGGGAACACAAGGTATATTGTGGAACAGTTGAGGAATAGTGGAGGATTTCAAAGAGATTTTTTACAGTGCTCAAGGAAAATATATTCCAGGCAAAAACAAGGATAGCAAGGGTAGGAAGAGCCAGCCTTGGATAACCAAGAAATAAAGGAAGGCGTCCAATTAAAAGCTCAGGCTTACGAAGTAGCCTAGAGTAGCGGAAAATAGGAAGATTGGGAACACTTTGAAAAGCAAGAAAGAACCAGAAAGCAAGCAATGAAGAAAGGACAGATAGATTATGAATACAAACTAGCATACAATAGAATATAAAAACAGATCAGAAAAGTTTTTTCTGAATATATAAAACGGAAAAGGGTGGCTAAAGTGGTCACAAGTCCCTCGCAGGATGAGAAAAGTGAATTAATATTGGGCATTGCTCAAACGGCCGAGATTTTGAACAACTGTTTTCTGCACGTTTTCACAGTGAAAGATGTATCTAACATACAAAAGAATGATGTTAAGGATACGATGGGAGGTGAGGGCCTCAATGCAATTGCAATCATTAAAGGGGTAGTGTTGAGCAACCTTGAGGGTCTCAAGGTAGACAAGTCCCCTAGTCCTGATGCAATTGCATCCCAGAGTGCTGAAAGAAATCACGAGTTTTATAATAGATGCGTTAGTGGTAATTTCACTGGACTTCGGGCAGGTCCTAGCAGACTAGAAGACAGAGAGTGTCACGTCGCTGTTTTAAAAAGGGTGTAGGCAAAAGCAGATAAATATAGGCCAGTTAGCTTAACATCTGTAGTTGGGAAAATGCTGGATGCTATCATTAAAGAAGAAATAGTGAGATATCTGGATGGAAAGAATTCCATCAGGCAGAAGCAGCATGGAATCAGGAAGAGAATGTCATGTTTGACAAACGTACTGGAGTTCTTTGAGAAGGGAGGGGAACAGGTGGATGTTATATACTTAGATTTCCAGAAGGCATTCAATAAGGTGCCGAATAAAAGACTCATTCATAAGATAAGAATGCATGGAATTGCAGGAAATGTAATAGCCTGGATAGAGGACTGGTAAACCAATAGAAAGCAGAGAGTTGGGATAAATGGGTGATTCTCTAGTTGGAGATCATTGCTGAGTGGAGTGCTGCAGTGGTTGGTGTTGGGCCCGAAACTGTTCATGATATATATAAATGATTTAAAAGAGGAGACCGAGTGTAATGTATCCAAGTTTGCTGATGGCACTAAATTGAGTGGAAAGGCAAAGTGTACAGAGAATGTGTACTGTCTGCGGAAAGATTTAGATCAGTTAAATGAGTTGGCAAGGGTCTGGCAGATGTAGTACAAGTGAGGTTGTCCAGTCTGAAAGTAAAAATAGTGGGTCAGAGTATTATTTAAATGGGAGAAAGTGACGACTGTAGATGCTAGAGATCAGAGTTGAAGAGTGTGGCACTGGAAATGCACAGCCAGTCAGGTAGCATCCGAAAAGCAGGAGAATCGACATTTGGGCATAAATCCTTAATCAGGAATGAGGCTGATGGGTCAAGGGGGCTGAGAGATAAATGGGAGGGGGTGAGACTGGAGGGAAGTTAATTGAGAAAGTGATAGGTAGATGAAAGTGGGGCTGAAAGTGATCGGTAGAGAGGAGGCTGGAGCAGATAGGTGTGAAGGTAAGACCTGTCCTACACATTTCACAGGATATACCAAGTGGTCTCTGAGTCATTGTCTGTCAGATATGATTCAATAAGTATATCTATGTCAGGCTGTTCTTTACTCGTCTAAAAGACAATTTGCAATGCTCTTATGTCACCATTACGTATCTTATTCCAGATATTTATTAAATGCCCATCCAATTCATTTCCCTAAAACATGGGTACCAACAATAGCCGAATTAACCTGTTAGGTATTTATAATGCAGTGCACTGAAAGGGATTTTTTACTAGATCTTCAATAAAATGCTGACATTTGAACCAGCAAGTTTAACTAAACAATAAATAAGTACTGATGCATATAAGCCTAGTTAGACAATGAACTTTCATCAGATATTAATAGGAGCAAGAGATTGACATGTCTCTCCTCAGTCAACATGACCTCCCCTCAATCTTTTATATTCTAATGAGTAATACGAACTTTTCATAGCATCCATACAGTGTGGAAATAGGTTCTTCGGCCCAACAAGTGCACACTGACCCTCCGACGTTTATCCCATCCTGACGCATTCTCCTCCATTACCCCTGAATAACGCATCTAACCTTCACATCCCTCAATGCTATGGGATATTTAGCATGGCCAATTCACTAAACCTGCACATAGAGTCATAGAGATGTACAGCATGAAATATGCACATCTTTGGATTGAGGGAAGAAACCCACGCAGACATGGGGAAAATGTGCAAATTCTACACAGAGCGAGTTTGGATTTGAACCCGGGTACCTGATACTGTGAGGCAGCATTGCTAACCACAGACCCACCTCAACTTGCTCAGCCATTTTTCATCAACCTAGTCATTAGATTAGATTAGATTAGATTAGATTAGATTAGATTAGATTAGATTAGATTAGATTAGATTAGATTAGATTAGATTACTTACAGTGTGGAAACAGGCCCTTCGGCCCAACAAGTCCACACTGCCCCGCCGAAGCGCAACCCAACCATACCTCTGCATTTACCCCTTACCTAACACTACAGGCAATTTAGCATGGCCAATTCACCTGACCTGCACATCTTTGGACTGTGGGAGGAAACCGGAGCACCCGGAGGAAACCCACGCAGACACGGGGAGAACGTGCAAACTCCACACAGTGTGTGTCGCCCGAGGCGGGAATTGAACCCGGTTCTCTGAACCTCAAGAATCATCCTTGTGCATCTATTTAGAAATTCCTCCAAAGCAATTATACCATTACAAAGTACGACAGGCACAGCCTCACCACCCGACGCCTGGAGGAAGAACATCTTATCTTCCGCCTTGGGACCCTTCAACACCAGGGCATCAATGTAGACTACACCAGTTTACTCATTTCATCCCCCACCTTACCCCAGTTCCAACCTTCCAGCTTAGCACTGTCCTCATGATCTGTCCCACCTGTCAATATTCCTTCCCACCTATCCACTCGATCCCCCTCTCTGACCTATCACATTTATCCCCACCTACATCCACCTTTTGCACTCTCTGCTACCTTCTCCCCAGCCCTACCCCTCTCCCATTTATCTCTCCTACACCGAGACTCCCAGCCTCATTCCTGATTAAGGGCTCAGGCCCAAAACGTCAATTCTCCTGCTCCTCAGCTGCTGTCTGACCTGCTGTGCTTTTCCAGCAACACACTCTCTACTCTGATCTCCAGCATCTGCAGATCTCATCTTCTCCACAGCCTTGCCTACATCCTGCAGAAATACGTCGACAGACTGTTCAACTGGACAGAGCAGTGGTAAATCAAATTCAAAGTGTGAGGCTTAAGAGTAAAGACAGTACACTACGAATGGTACGCAACAGACTGTAATGAATATCAAAGGGTCCTTGTTGTACATACAAATCAATTTACAAAGGTAGCTGGGTGATACTTAAGGGAATTAAGAAAAAAGTTTTCTTTTGCAGTATTGTGTGCGGCACATTTCACATGAGTTTCTGTTGGAATTGAAAAAATTCTAGATTTCTCACAACTGGAGTATTGTGTGCAATTCTGGTCACCGTTTTGTAAGAAGCGTTTGATCAGATTGGACATGATCAAGTGGTCGACTTAATGCCATGTTCTTTGGACCCGGGTTGTCTGCATTGTAAGGAAACATTACGAGTGATTATTAACGGCATAGGTACTTTGGATTTGAGGGTACTTTATTTTTCCTTAGTAGATGTGTCAATAACTAGACAATATATATTTAAGGTCAGAAGGAGATGAGTAGAATAGCTGACTCTCTGATAAAGGCCTCTCTTAGTAAATGGGTTGTCCAGATTGTCTCAAACACCTGCAACACCTTCTTCAGAAACAAAAAAAACAAAAATATTTCCTCTATTTCTCAAGAACCAGGGATACATCCAATCGGATAATATTAAACATAGTCATTGTCGAGCAACAACATTCTGGGAAATCTATGTCTAGTCACTGAACAAATTTATTCCAGGAGGTTACTCAGGGCTTTGTATCTCTTACATTTCAAGATTGGTGCTTTCTATCTCCTAGTTTGCAGGGGCCGTTTGAACATGTAACCTTGAATCCAGGATTTAGGTGATCTCCAGTTGAGTTCAGAATGAGCAGAGACATTGAGATCATTTAAATTATTTACAGAATATCTGGAGTTACAAATATACATTGCTGGTCAAAAGATTGCAAATTTGTGAAGAAACGGTTCAAATGCTTTATTGTTGTTACCTGTAACACACTTTAATTCTTAGGGATCCGCTGGCCATTGCCTTCATCTCAAATATTCTGACATTGTTGTGGCGTTTCTGGATTTTTAATCCAGATGGCATAACTAAACATGTTGTCATTTGAACTTACATCAAATCATGTGATGCAATCTATTTATATTCAGTAAACTAAATAAACCATTGCAAAAATGATTCTGCCAGTAATGATTGCCATACCATAGTATGAGTACATCAATATTAGATTGCCTTGTTGTACCTCCCTGTTTTGCTGGAAGTTAAAAATCACACAACACCAGGTTATAGTCCAACAGGTTTAATTGGGTGCACGCTCCTTCATCAGGTGATAGTGGAGGGCTCAATCCTAACACAGAATTTATAGCAAAAATTTACAGTGTGATATAACTGAAATCGTACATTGAAAAATTGATTGTCTGTTAAGCCTTTCATCTGTTAGAATACAGTGATAGTTTCACTTCTTTCATGTGTAAATCACAAAACCTTTTTTTAAAAAAGTTGCATTCTCGGTTTAGCTGTTAACAATGGTGATAGCTAGACAATATGTTGAAGGTGTTAGCCCCCTGTGTTCTCTGTCTATGCCATGATGCTTAGATTAATTCTAATCCAAAAAGTGAGATAACGGAGTTTTACATAAATTCATGCAGTTTTTGAGCTCAGAGTTCTACATGAATGCATGCAGTTTTTGAGCAAAGTACAATGTAACCCTGCAAGTACAAATTCAACCCACAGCTAACCCGAGAATGCAACTTTTTAGAAAAAAGCTTTTGTGATTTACACATGAAAGAAGTGAAACTATCACTGTATTCTAACAGATGAAAGGCTTAACAGACAATCAATTTTTCAATGTATGATTTCAGTTACATCACACCGTAAATTGTTGCTATAAATTCTGTGTTACGATTGAGCCCTCCACTATCACCTGATGAAGGAGCATTGCTCCGAAAGTTAGTGTGCTTCCAATTAAACCTGTTGGAATATAACCTGGTGTTGTGTGATTTTTAACTTTGTACAACCCAGTCCAACACCGGCATTTCCAAATCATGTTTTGCTGAAGTTACAGTCTTAAAAATCAAATACTTTATTGTTTAAGTTATGAATTTGATATCCAATTTTTGTTATTCATTAAGTCTGTTTAGGAATAATTTAGGAATTTTGAATGTATTTAAATATTTTGAATTAATTATGTTGCAATTCAAGTGATACTGGGGCTGATTTGGTTCAGCTTGTTATCAGTGGGTCATAGCAATAACCTCTTGCGGCACAGTGGTAGTGTGCCAGCCCTTGGACAGGGAGGCCTGTGCTCAAGTTCCACCTACTCCAGAGATGTACAATAGCAGGGCCCTCTTGTGGCACAGTGGTAGTATGCCTGCCCTTGGATAGAGAGGTAAAAACAATGACTGCAGATGCTGGAAAGCAGATTCTGGATTAGTGGTGCTGGAAGAGCACAACAGTTCAGTTAGCATCCAAGGAACAGCAAAAGCCCTTCATCAGGAATATAGGCAGAGAGCCTGAAGCGTGGAAGATAAGCTAGAGGAGGGTTGGGGGTGGGGGTGGGGAGAAAGTAGCATAGAGTACAATAGGTGAGTGGGGGAGGGGATGAAGGTGATAGGTCAGGGAGGAGAGGGTGGAGTGGACAGGTGGAAAAGGAGATAGGCAGGTAGGACAGGTCCGGACAAGTCATGGGGACAGTGCTGAGCTGAAAGTTTGGAGCTAGGGTGAGGTGGGTGAAGGGAAATGAGGAAGCTGTTGAAGTCCACATTGATGCCCTGGGGTTGAAGTGTTCTGAGGTGGAAGATGAGGTGTTCTTCCTCCAGGCGTCTGGTGGTGAGGGAGCAGTGGTGAAGGAGGCCCAGGACCTCCATGTCCTCGGCAGAGTGGGAGGGGGAGTTGAAATGTTGGGCCACGGGGCGGTGTGGTTGATTGGTGCGGGTGTCCCGGAGATGCTCCCTAATGCACTCTGCTAGGAGGCGCCCAGTCTCCCCAATGTAGAGGAGAACGCATCGGGAGCAACGGATACAATAAATGATATTAGTGGTTTTGCAGGTAAAACGTGGATGGATGTAGAAGGCTCCTTTAGGGCCTTGGATAGCGGTGAGGGAGAAGATGTGGACGCATGTTTTACAGTTCCTGTGGTGGAAGGTGCCAGTATGGGAGGGTGGGCTGTAGGGGGGCGTGGACCTGACTAGGAAGTCACGGAGGGAACGGTTTTTGTGGAAGGCGGAAAGGGGTGGGGAGGGAAATATATCCCTGGCAGTGGGTTCTTTTTGGAGATGGCAGAAATGTCGGCAGATGATTTGGTTATGGATATAGAGGCCTGTGTTCAAGTCCGACCTGCTCTAGGGGCGTACAATGGCAGGGCCCTCTTGTGGCACAGTGGTAGTATGCCTGGCCTTGGAGAAAGAGGCTTGTATTAAAGTCCCACCTGCTCCACAAATATGCTGTAATAATGCTTTGACTACGAGCGTCAGTGAGGGGGACTTTAAAGCTGTAGTTGATATGATTGCATTCATATGTTATGAACGTTTCATTTCTCCATTGAAGCTGAATAAACCATGCTTTATTTACTGTATTTGTTGAAGCAGTTTCATACAAATGTGTTTCTTAAAATGGCAGCCACATTAATCCTCACAGAAGTTGCAGACTGATGAACATTTACCAAAGAGATAGGCTAATGTGTTTGGTATTTATGACAATTTGGCAAATGCATTGGGCATCTTTATATTGTTGTGTGTATTCCGTTGCATGTTTGGTTCAAGTGATTTCACAACTGTACAATGTCTTATTCAAGCCCCATTTTTTCTTTAACGGCCTGTAGCTAATGTACTTTGTTACGTTAATTACTAATTAATTCTCCTGATGATTCTTTTCAGTAACTAAAGTCTCCTTTGAAGTTACATTCACTCAATGTTACTTCCAACATCAAAATATCATTATGCCTCACATGGAATGAAATATCCAATAATATTTTCAGACAGAACACTCTTACTGCATAGTTATTGAGATCACTGACATGCCTGGCATTCTATTCCAGCAGGTTGTTGAATATGCAAGCCAGTATTCTTTTGTTTGGTCCTGCTATTTGTTTCACATAGTACCAAGAATGTTTAAAGTTTTTCAATTAGTTCAGTTACTTGGTCATAGCCATCATCTGTTACCATGGAACTGTCTGTTCTTTTCAACATCTGCTTGTTCAAGGCGTAAGGTATTTTGCATTGTTCATTTCAAGCTAGGTTGGCCTGTCTGATCTGTCTGTGTGCTGCACAATTTAGCGTCAAATCCATCTCATTTCCTGAGATCTGTTGATTGCATTTCAATTGATCTCTTTCAGCTTGTGGCATTTATTTAGGGCTCCAGTTCAATACAAACACAATGAAATAAACAGCTTTGGTTTAACGATCTAAAATTAAATTAATTGTAATTTATTATTGTTTTCAATGTGGCATCATCTCAGAAATCCTTACTGCATTACCCTATATTAACTTAAAAATGATTTCATCCTGGACTTGATTTCCATAACAATGGGGATAATGATAATGAAGAAGATTAACTGGTAAGAAGAAAATCGCTCAAAGTAGCTTGCTTCTTATTTTGACATAAGAGATTGCAGCAGAAAAGTCTCTCAAACAGGGTCCCATACCATATCATCCATGTTATCTTACCAGCTGTGTGACTCAATACTCACTAACTATAGTAGCTTGTCTCTCAAACGTTTTGTTCCTTCATAAGTATTTCTGATCATTAGATATTTATGATGACTGGGAAAAATATTGACCAAAGTCTGCATAAAGCTCACATTGGTTAATTGGAGTCTGTCTAGGGAGAAATTGCAAAAAGGTGTTTTATGTACTGTATTCTTTTGCATAAGCAACCTTTATTCATTGCTCTATGATCACATATGTGGAAGAGGCTAGGGACCACTCCAAACCTGGTCTTTTTGAGGGCACAGTTCCCCTCTTAATAACCAGTTCAGATCAGAGGTCAATAATGCTCTGAATTCCCCAGCAATTCCATGCAACATTGATGTCATTGTTAGCCACATCCCCCTAATCAATATATCCAATCCAATAACCACATGATCGATGATGGACAACTCTATGGACAGCCATAGGTCCTCCCATAATCTCATGATGTTTACCAGGTACCTCCATCATGTGCCTTTGTGACTTTACAATGCTTCTGACAGATTTACCCCTTCCTAGACCTTTGCCAGCTGCACTGCTCTATTGACTGAGAACCTAAATAGCTGTGTTTCACTGAGAATTCTTACAAATTTAGCAAGGATATTAAATTCTACCAATTGTTATGGACTTTAAAATCAACTCCAATGTAAAGTTATTCTAACAAACTGACTAACCGAGAACAACACCTCTCTTCCTTCAGCCTGTCAGATCAAGCAACGGTCCTTCTGATTTGCAACCTCTATCTACATGCTGTCAGTGGATTTAAATTGAAGTTTCGTTTTTAAATAAAGCTTTACACTTCCATTTTGAACACTTTCGTTTATTCAATCATTAATTACCTTTTTGTAATAAAAAGCATCTGTTTGAACTCCACTGATGAAGAAATTCAATCACTTCACAACGTTACAAAGCTATTAAATAAAAATTGCTTAGATTCTACAAACCAGTCGGAGACGGCTACATCTTCATTCTGTAATTTTAAATCTGTCTTTTTCACTCTTCCCTTGATCTTTGGATGGAAGAATTTGTTCACCTTATCTACAGCTGCACTTATGTTTTAATTGTTTATTTCTGTTTGTCGTGACCTTTCTTTTTTCCATACTTACCAAAATTTTTGGAGGGTGTGTTTACACCATCTATCTTTCCTAACAATGGATTACGCCTCCTGCTTGCCTTGAAGAGTCTTTTCAAGAAATGCAAATTTTCGCACTGATTTATTGTTTGCCCTTTTTAATTCTACAGTTACATAAATTACTATAGGATCAGAATTATCCTTCTACTTTATACTAAAACCAAACTTGGAACTGTGGCTAAAGTAGACCTTACAAAACTGCACCTTATTAGAGAACCGGTACATTTAGAATCGCCTGTTTACATTGACTGTACATAACTGTCAAAACCTTTTGCCCATCTTGTGTTAGCTAAAAAATGGCCATCATGTCAACTTAGTCATGGGCCTCTACAACAGTCATCAAGGAGACCTAACGAAATATGAATCAATGTGAATCAAGGGGAAAATCTTTCCACTGGTTTGAATCATAACAAAGGAAGATTATTGTGTTTACTGAAGATTAGTCATCTCAACTCCAGGACAATTATTTGCTACCAAAATGCTGGAGGATTGTGTTGACCAGTAACTGAAGTGAACAATCCACATAAATGCTAACGGTACAAGGGCATGTCAGAGGCTACAAATCCTACAGCGAGTAACACGCTTCCTGACTTTGCAAATCCTGCCCATCATCTTCAAGGCACAAGTCAAGAGTATGATAGAATACCCACCACTTAATTAAATGAGTGCAGATCCAACAAAATGCAAGAAACTAGACAGTTATCATAAAATTTCCTCAAGCTAAGTGGTCAGGTTGGCCTGAAACTTAATTGTTATTGGATATGGATATTATCAATAAATGAAACTGCGCTCTAATTCACCTGCGAGATGAGGCTGCTAATTATTAATGTTTCAAAGAATCATAGAATCAAGCTTACATAGAATCCCTACAATGCAGACAGCGGCTATTCAACCCAATGAGTCTCACTGCATTTCCAAAGAGCCTCACACCCAGAAACACCACCCCATCGCACCCACAAACAGCCTATTACTGTAATGGCACATGGGTTTTTCCCAATGGCTTATCCAGATAACCTGCACATATTTGGACTTTCTTTCAGAAATGAACATTACATTTCTGCACAGAACACATTCATGGAGAGGCGGGCATATGCACAATGAATGTAACCACTTGACAGTACAGTAGAATATCAATGACATTTGGAATCACTTGTTGTACCTGACTCAAGGCAACAGTGAATCAGTGATGATCGTGAGTGAGAGTATCGATAAATTTCCATTTCTCGGCGCAGTCAATCGTAAAGGTCATAGCTTTGGACTGACACAAAACACAGAGTCGAGATTGTGGTTCTGGAAAAGCACAGCAGGTCAGACAGCATCCCAGGAGCAGGAGAATCGACATTTCGTGCATAAGCCCTTCATCAGGATTGAGGATTGTGGGCCAAGGTCTGAGAGATAAATGGGAGGGGGATGGTGTTGGGTGGAATTTAGCTGAGAATGGTAAATAGGTAGATGAAGGCGGGGGAGAAGTGATAGGTTGGAGAGGAGGGTGGAGCAGTTAGATGGGAAAGATGATGGACAGGTCAAAGGGCCGTGTCGAGTTGGAAGCTTGGGTCTAGGATAAGGTGGGGCGAGGGGAAATGAGGAAACTGATGAAATCCACATTAATCCCGTGTGGTTGCAGGATCCCAACGTGGAAGATGAGGCATTCTTCCTCCGGGCGTCGGGTAGTTAGGGTGTGGCAATGTAGGAAGCCCAGGACCTGCGTGCCCTTAGTGGAGTGGGAGAGGGAGTTAAAGTATTCAGCCACCGGACGGTGGGGTTGTCGGTCCAGGTGTCACTGAGACGTTCTCTGAAACAATCCACAAGCTGGCGCCCTGTCTTCCCAATGTTGAGGAGATCGCTTTAGGTGCAACGGACCTCCTTCTTGGAGGTTCAGGTAAATTAACACAAAATTACACAAAAATGCAGAACATTATGTTTCCTTGAAAGTAAAGACATGTGTCTAGAATCTTTCCGTAATGCCTGAGAACTTCAGTTTTTATCCTAGTTAGATCCCATGAAAAATATTCATTTCCATCAAAAACTAAACAACAAACGAGGCACAGCTGAACTCAAATGATTGTCAGTTCAATTCCAAATGAATGTAAACAAGTTTCTCCCTGGAGCCAAGAAGAACTATAATTGTGATAGTTTTCAGTGAATTGCAGAAAAAAGTCACAGCTTTTGATAGAAATGCACGGAGTAGCAACCGGACTCGTGTTTGCCATTTATTATCCTCTCCTTGCTGCTCTCGGGGTTCCAGGTACTGTATATTAATTGTAGTTAGTTAATAGCTGTGAGAATCACTGTTTAGCTCCATCAAACCATTCAATCTGCTAATTGCCATTAGACAGTGTATAGATATCATTTATCGCATTGGTTTTGTTTTCATTCACAAATGTTACAACCCATCTTTATATTTGAAATGGCCATTCTTCTTCTCCGGTTTCATTTCTGTTTTTCATTTCTATGGTAACAATTCATCACATTAGAAGTTATCCTTTATCTGATTTCATCACACAGTTTAACAGCATAAAGGCTACAGCTTCTCACTTTGAAAAAGCATTAGTTCACTCATTTACTTGCAGTGCTTCTTGATGTTAAACTCTCAACTATTCGTTTAGCTTTTTAAAAAACAAAATTATGATTTACCATTTTACTCATAATTTCCCTGATCACTGCTAAACTCTGGCGATGTACATCTGACTGTTTGCACTGCTACTGTTGGTGCCTTAGTATACATAATCTAACATAAATGTAATTCTGTTGTGCTATTGGCACTGTTGTTATTGGTGAGTCACCAGCGACGTTATCATACAGAAATGTTGCACAATTGTAGTATAAATAACATTCAAGTGGCTGAATTTTGAAACTGCTATCACAGCGGAAATTAGATGGTCATCTTGTTGCCATTGCTTCTGTCAGTGCAATATTCCATTTATGGTCAGGATATACACATAGATTTATTCTACTCATGATCTGAGAGTGATGGAATAATTCTCATGAAACTCAGTTAAGTCAGCTGTCGTATTATACTCTACTAAAGTAAATTAAAGTAATTCACAAAGGGGCATTATTAGAGTCCAAGATAGTGACAAAGATGTAAACAATGTTAAGAATTGTATTTTATAGATGATAAACTAAGCCCTGATCCTAAACTAACACACAGAATTATTTGTCTTTAATTCTCCATTAATTGCTTCCACAGTGTTATTTATTCCTGTATTAACTGCTGATGGCGATTCTTTCTTAACAACAAGTGATTGTGGAACCTTTTCCCCCTTCCAGCTCCCAACAATGCGAACAGATATTTGCCATTTCATTATATCCTTCAAATTACATAAATAGGTGGAAACTCTCCTATGTGATGCTTTTTTTTTTGCATTTCTAACATCCATGAAAGAAAAGCAGTTCCATTATTTGAGATAGCAGAGTGTAGCACAGAGAAAATGCCAAATTATAGAAAGCGATTTTGTATCAAATCAAAGCTCATCCCTGCCTGATGCAGTGGTGCAAATTGACATCGAGGTTGTCGACTTTGGTGCTTAGAATTTGGAGGTGGCGCTGTTTCCTCTTAAACAGTTAGTCTGTAATGTCAGACAAATGTGAACTGTCCATTCACTTGCTATCATGTGATGATGCTTGTGAGCAAGTTTTCAACAGTGAATAATTTTACAATAATTAATTGAAAGGAGACAGGTTTGCTCAGATGTAATGTGTTCTTATTCTTTTCAAACTCACTATTGACAATTCAGTTGTTTACCTAGTTATATATTTTTGGGAGGGGGAACTACAGGGCTATTAGACAGGAACAGTGGAGCATAAATTGGGAACACATATTCTCAGGAAAATGCATGATAGAATTATGAAAGTTGTTTAGGAAGCATTTCCTGGGAGTGTTGAATAGGTTTGTCCTACTGAAGCAAGGAATGGATGGTCAGGTGAATGAACCTTGGTTGACAAGATATGTGAAACATCTAGACAAGAGGAAGAAGGAAGCTAACTTAAGGTTGAGGAAGCAAGAATCAGACAGGGCTGTAGAGGGTTACAAGGTTGCCAGGAAGGAACTGAAGAATGGATTTCGGAGAGCTAGAAGGGGACACGAAAAAGCCTTGGCAGGTAGGATTAAGGAAAACCCCAAGGCATTCTACACTCATGTAGAACAGAGTGAGGGTATGGCCAGAGTGAGGGTACGGCCAATCAGAGATAATGGAGGAGGTAGTGGAGGTCCTTAATGAATACTTTATTTCAGTATTCACTCGTGAGAGGGACATTGCAATTTGTGAGGACAGAATGAAACAAGCTGATATGCTTGAACAGGCTGATGTTAAGAAGGAAGATGTTTTGGAAATTTTGATAAACATGAGGATAGATCAGTTCCTTGGGCGAGATGGTATGTACCCAAGATTACTATGGAAGCAAGAGAAGAAATTGCTGTGCCTTTGGCAATGGTCTTTGCATCCTCACTGTCCACTGGAGTAGTACCAAATGATTGGAGGGTGGCAAATGTTCAAGGAAGGGAATAGAGATGATCCTTGGAATTACAGAAAAGTCAGTCTTACGTCAGTATTGGGCAAATTATTGGAGCGAATTCTGAGAGACAGGATTTATGGTTATTTGGAAAAGCACAGCTTGATTAGAGATAGTCAGCATGGCTTTTTGAGAGGCAGATCAGATCACACAAGCCTTATTGAATTTTTGAGGATATGACAAAGCACATTGATGAAGGTAGAGCTGTGGATGATGTACATGAAATGTAGCAAGGCGATTGATAAGGTTTAATTTGGTAGGCTCTTCAGAAATAAGGAGGAACAGGACACATGGAAATTTGGCTATCAGGATATGGAATTGGCTGGCCCATTGAAGACAGAGTGGCAGCTGATGGCAATTATTTAGCCTGGAGCTTGGTGACCAATAGTGTTCCACAGGGATCTGTTCTGGGACCTCCATTCTTTGTGATTTTTGCAAATGACTTGGATAAGGAAGTGGAATGGTGGGTTAGTAAGTTTGATGATGACATGAGGGTTGGTGGTGTTGAGGATAGTTTGAAGGGCTGTTGTAGGTTGCAACAGGACAATGACAGGATGCAGAGAAGTGGCAGATGGAGTTTAACCTGGAAAAGTGTGAAGTAATTCTTTTTGGAAGTTTGAATTTTAATACAGATTCCAGGTTAAAGGCAGAACTCTTGGCAGTCTGGAAAAACAGAGGGATCTGGGCATCCACATCCATTGATCTCTCAAAGCTGCCACCCAACTTGATAGGGTTTCTAAGAATGCCTATGGTGTTTGTTGGTTTTAATTAGCAGGGAGGTTGAGTTTGAAAGCTGTGAGATTATGTTGCAGCTCTATAGAGCCCTGGTTAGACCACACTTAGAATATTGTGTTCAGTTCTGGTCGTCTTATTATAGGAAGCATGTGGATGCTTCAGAGATGGTGCAGAGGAGATTTACCAGGATTCTGCGAGGACTGGAGGGCTTGTCTTAAGGAAGGTTGAGGGAACTAGGGCTTGTCTCATTGGAGCAAAGGATGAGAGGTGTCTTGATAGAGGTGTACAAGATGCATAGATAGAGTGAATAGTCAGAGACTTTTTTTCACAGGGTGGAAAAAGCTATCACAAGAAGACATGATCTTAAGGTGATTGGAGGCAGGTTGAGGGGAGATATCGGCGGTAGGTTCTTGACACTGAGAGTTATGGGCACATAGATTGCACAGCCAGCGGTGGTAGTAGAGTCAGATACATTAGGGACATTTAAGCACACTTGGATAGGCACATGGATGATAATAAAATAAATGATAAGTATATTCATTTGATCTTAGAGAAAGATAAAAGGTTGGCACATGGGCCTGTGCTGTTCTTTGTTCTAATACATACTACTATTATTTTCTGATAATTGTCTAATCAATTAGAAGCTTTAGAACTTAGAACAATACAGCGCAGAACAGGCCCTTTGGCCCTCGATGTTGTGCCGACCTGTGAACTATTCTCAGATCATCCCCCCACACAATCCCATCATCATCCATGTGCTTATCCAAGGATTATTTAAATCTCCCTAATGTGGCTGAGTTGACTACATTGGCAGGAAGGACATTCCACGCCTTCACCACTCTCTGAGTAAAGAACCTGCCTCTGACATCTGTCTTAAATCTATCAGCCCTCAATTTGTAGTTACGCCCCCTCATACGAGCTGACATCATCATCCTAGGAAAAATACTTTCACTGTCTACCCTATCTAATCCTCTGATCATCTTGCATGTCTTTATTAAATCGCCTCTTAACCTTCTTCTTTCCAATGAGAACAGACCCAAGTCTCTCAGCCTTTCCTCATAAGACCTTCCCTCCATGCCAGGCAACATACTGGGTAAATCTCCTCTGCACCTTTTCCAATGCTTCCACATCCTTCCTGAAATATGGGGACCAGACTGTACACAATATTCCAAGTGTGGCCACACTAGCCTTTTGTCCAGGTGTAACATGATATTGCAGCTCCAGAACTCAATCCTACTCCGAATGAAACCAAACACATTGCATGCCTTCTTAATAGCACTATCAACCTGGGTGGCAACTTTCAGGGATCTATGTACATGGACTCCAAGATCCATCTGCACATCCACACTACCAAGAATCTTTCTTTTGACCCAGTACTCTGCCTTCCTGTTATTCTTCCCAAAGTGCATCACCTCACATTTAACTGCATTGAACTCCGTTTGCCACCTCTCAGCCCAATTCTGCAGTTTATCCAAGTCTCCCTGCAACCTGCAACATTCTTCCAAACTGTCCACTACTCCACCGACTTTAGTGTCGTCTGCAAATGTACTATCCACCCACCTATGCCTGCGTCTAAGTCATTTATAAAAATGACAAACAGCAGTAGTCCCAAAATAGATCCTTGTGGCACACCACTAGTAACCGGACTTCAGGTTGAATATTTTCCATCAACCACTGCTCGCTCCCTTCTTTCAGAAAGCCAGTTTCTAATCCAAAATGCTAAATCACCCTCAATTCCATGCCTGTGCATTTTCTCCAACAGCCTATCATGTGGAACCTTATCAAAGGCTTTGATGAAGTCCATGTATACCACGTCAACTTTCCTGCCCTCATCTACATGTTTTGTCGCCTTCTCAAAAAACTCAGTGAGGTTTGTGAGACACGACCTACCCTTTACAAAATCATGTTGACTATCTGAAATCAAATTGTTGCTTGTTGGAATATTATAAATCTTATCTCTTATAATCCTTTCCAAAACCTTTCCTACAACAGAAGTAAGGCTCAATGGTCTATAATTACCTTGGTCATCTCTACTGCTCTTCTTGAACAAGGGCACAACATTTGCAATCCTCTAGTCCTCTGGTACTAAACCCGTAGACAATGATGACTCAAATATCAAAGCCAAAGGCTCTGTTATCTCCTCCCTGGCTTCCCAGAGAATCCTTGGATAAAGCCCATCCAGCCCAGGGGACTTGTCTACTTTCACTCCTTCTAGAATTGATAACACCTCTTTGTAACTAACCTCGATCTTTTCTAGTCTAATACCTCATTCTTTTCCTCTACAATATTCTCCTTTTCCTGAGTGAAAACCAATGAGAAATGATCGTTTAGCACCTCTCCAATCCCACTTCTGTCTTTGGCTGGCCCTATTCCTACCCTAGTCATCCTTGTATTCCTCACATACCTATAGGAAGCTTCAGGGTTCTTCTTTATTCTATTTGCTAAAGACTGCTCGTGTCCTCTCTTTGCTCTTCTTTATTCTCTCTTTAAATCCTTCCTAGCTAATCTGTAACTCTCCATCGCCTCATCTGTACCATCATGTCTCATCAACACATACACTTCCTTCTTCTGCTTAGCAATAAATGTAATTTCTGTCGTAAACCACGATTCCTTACCTTATCACTTCCTCCCTGCCTGACAGGGACATTCCTATCAAGGTCACGCAATATCTGTTCCTTAAACCAGCTCCATATTTCCATTGTCTGCATCCCCTGCATTTTGCTACCCCATTCTATGCATCTGAATTCTTGCCTAATCGCATTGTAATTGCCTTTGCCCCATCGATAACTCTTGATCTGTGGCATTTACATCGCTAAACAAAACGTAACAGAATTATGGTCACTGTCTCCAAAGTGCTCATTACAACTAAATCAAACACCTGGCCTGATTCATTACCAAGCACCAGATCCAGTGCGGCCTCTCCTCTTGTCGGCCTTCGACATACTATGTCAGGAAACCCACGTGTACACATTGGACAAAAACTGATCCATCCAACGTACTAGAGTTATAGCATTTCCAGTAAATGTTGGGGAGGTTAAAGCCCCCATTATGACCACCCGTTCCTTTCACTCCTCTCCAGAATAATCTTGCCAATTCTCTCTTCCACCTCCCTGGAACTCTGCAGAGGCCTATAAAAATCTACAAGCAGTGTGACCTCTCCCCTCCTGTTTCTAACCTCAGCCCATACTACCTCAGGAGACAAGTCCTGGTCAAATGTTATTTCAGCCACCGTTCTACTATCCTTGGCTAACAAGGCCACACCTCCCCATCTTTTAATGCCTTGCCTGTTCTTAATGAAAGATCTGAATCCTGGAACCTGCAACATCCATTCCTCATCCTGCTCTATCCATGCTGCAAGTTCACCTACCTTATGTTGAATACTCTGGCGTTGAAGGAGACACACTTCAAACCAGTTTGCTGTCTGCCAGCACATTCCAGTGACCCTGAAATCCTGTCCCTTTCCTCCCTACTCTCATCTTCATGTGCATTGCAACTACACATCAGGTTCCCATCCCTCTGCTGAGCTAATTTAAACCCAGCTGTTTTAGGTGAGTATTCTTTTTTTCTTAAACTCTGTTATGTTTCCTTACATTATGGTACGCCTTGGCCTGCAGTAGTACACGCAGTCGATTATGTTACATTCAGTATTTAATTCTCCCGATTCAGGGATAATTTCCAGTAAACTTTCAATTTTGTAGAGAGGCAGAGCAGTAACTATTTTCTTCTCTATACATGCATTCTTACAGCGAATCTTGCAGTGATTGTGATCCTGTCTCGAAAAAGATGCCATCTCTCTGGATGTGTCACTTATTACTTAGTATCCATGGCAGTGATAGATCTCCTGGTTATGGTCATGGCTGTCATACTAAACCGGATCGCTGGGATTTATTTCCCATTTAGTTTCCTGTCGATAACTCCAGTGTGCAGTATGCGTACTGCATTAATTTATACAACTATTGACAGTTCTGCCTGGCTAACGGTTGCTTTTACCTTTGATCGATTTGTGGCCATTTCGTGCCAGAAGTTGAAATTGCAATATTGTACTGAGAAGATGGCAGCGCGGGTTATAGGAATTGTGTCTGTACTGTCCTGCGTCAAAAATATCTTCAAATATTTTCAATATGAACCGAAATACATAATTAAGAATGTGCCCTGGTTCTGCGCCATAAGATTAATATTTTACACATCACCCACATGGGCCGCATATGACTGGATTCGACCCATTTTAAACCCTTGCCTGCCATTCATCCTGATTTTCCTGCTCAATGCTCTGACCGTCAGATATATTCTCGTGGCCAACAGAGCTCGCAGGAGACTCCGAACCCAGAGCAGTGGACAGAACCAGAGTGACCCTGAGATGGAGAAGCGGAAAAAGTCCATTGTTTTACTCTTTGCCATCTCGGGCAGTTTCATTGTGTTAAATCTCTTATACTTTGTAACGATATTCTACGTCCGAATTGAGAATGTGCCTTATTCTTCAGGTTCCAATGTCAGTGATTCCATATTTGTTCTCCAACAAACTGGATACATGCTTCAGTTACTGAGCTCCTGCATCAACCCGTTTATTTATGCTGGGACCCAAAGTAATTTCAGGTCAGAAATAAAGGATATGATGAAGTATCCACTCAGTCTGCTCGGTAAAATTATTAACATTTGAAAAATGGGACAATCCAATGGAACGATTCTTGTTAATATTATATATGATCCAGATCCAAAAGAGATTTGGGTTGCAGCCCTTTAACTATTATGTGAAATTGAATATATATAACATTCTGTTTTCCACACAGTGTCCAGTTAGTTAACACCTCTGTTTTTAGTTATGATTCAGGCATTGATATTTCCATCCATGTCGAGGGTGCTGGAGCCCAACAGGGAGATGGATTAGAAAATGATGATTAATGAAGTCTTTTTAAAGTTTGAAAATGGCCTTACTTCTTTGAAAGATTATCACCGCCCATCTCTAATTTCTGAGGGCAGATTGCGGGCACACATGCCCCAGATGCATTCTGCTAAAGTCTAGGCACAGGTAATGCAGAACCGTTTGAACATTTACCAGATGCTCAGGGATATCTAGCAGCAACACCTGCTGCTGTGATATCGATGATGTGATCCAGATCTATGTATCGTCCTGAAATTTAAAATTGCCCAGTTACCCCACAGTCTTCAGAGTGAGATGAAACAGAAAAACATCGAGATTCTGACAGGAACTTCATTTGGGACAATATTTGTATTTTTTTTACTGGTTATCCTGAAAGAAAGAGCGTTAAAGATGCATTTTTCCCTTGCATTTAAAAAAAAAGTTCCTGTCACATTCCCAATGAAAACACGGTCAAAGTGTGTTTTTCTTCAGAACAGTGTGACTATTTTCAAACAATATACATAACTCTAACTGAATGTCTGAAATCTGTATAAGAGTCATAGAGTCATAGAGTCATAGAGATGTACAGCATGGAAACAGACCCTTCGGTCCAACCTGTCCATGCCGACCAGATATCCCAACCCAATCTAGTCCGACCTACCAGTACCCGGCCCATATCCCTCCAAACCATTCCTATTCATATACCCATCCAAATGCCGTTTAAATGTTGCAATTGTACCAGCCTCCACCACATCCTCTGATAGCTCATTCCATACACGTACCACTGTCTGCATGAAAAAGTTGCCCCTTAGGTCTCTTTTATATCGTTCCCCTCTCACCCTAAACTTATGCCCTCCAGTTCTGGACTCCCCGACCCCAGGGAAAAGACTTTGTCTATTTATCCTATCCATCCCCCTCATAATTTTGTAAACCTCTACAAGGTCCCCCCTCAGCCTTTGGCTATCCAGGGAAAACAGCCCCAGCCTGTTCAGCCTCTCCCTGTAGCTCAAATTCTCCAACCCTGGCAACATCCTTGTAAATCTTTTCTGAACCCTTTCAAGTTTCACAACATCTTTCCGATTGGAAAGGAGACCAGAATTGCACGCAATATTCAAACAGTGGCCTAACCAATGTCCTGTACTGCCGCAACATGACATTCCAACTCCTGTACTCAATGCTCTGACCAATAAAGGAAAGCACTATCCTAGCTACCTGCGACTCCGCTTTCAAGGAGCTATGAACCTGCATTCCAAGGTCTCTTTGTTCAACAACACTCCATATGATCTTACCATTGAGTGTATAAGTCCTGCTAATATTTGCTTTCCAAAAATGAAGCACCTCACATTTATCTGAATTAAAATCCATCTGCCACTTCTCAGCCCATTGGCCTATCTGGTTAAGATCCTGTTGTAACCTGAAGTAACTCTCGTCACTGACCACTACACCTCCAATTTTGGTGTCATCTGCAAACTTACTAACTGTACCTCTCATGCTCGCATCCAAATCATTTATGTAAAAGACAAAAAGTAGAGGATCCAGCACCAATCCTTGTGGCACTCCACTGGTCACAGGCCTCCAGTCTGAAAACCAACCCTCCACCACCACCCTCTGTCTTCTACCTTTGAGTCAGTTCTGTATCCAAATGGCGAGTTCTCCCTGTAGTTCATGAGATCTAACCTTGCTAATCCGTGTCCCATGGGGAACCTTGTCGAACGCCTTACTGAAGTCCACATAGATCACATCTACTGCTCTTCCCTCATCAATCTTCTTTGTTACTTCTTCAAAAAACTCAATCAAGTTTGTGAGACATGATTTCCCACACACAAAGCCATGTTGACTATCCTTAATCAGTCCTTGTCTTTCCAAATACATGTACATCCCGTCCCTCAGGATGCCCTCCAACAACATGCCCACCACTGAGATTAGGCTCACTGGTCTATAGTTTCCTGGCTTGTCTTTACCTCCCTTCTTAAACAGTGGCAGTACGTTTGCCAACCTCCAGTCATCAAGAACGGAATGATTACGTGCCTAGAGTAAGCTTTCAAATACATTCATAAAACAAAACCGTCCCCCACACCACGTCATCTTACAGCATGACAATGAATAAATTGCAGCTATAAACAAATCAAGCATTCTCTGCTCTACAAAATTTTTACACATAGAACTGAACAGAAATGTCAAAGAGTGTCTGCTCCCTCTTCAGCCCAGAGTTAGATTTTGAACCTAATACAGTACATTCTCAGGGTTTTCACAAACTTGCCCTTCTGGATGTTGCCCAGAGGGCTCTGAATGCAGGGCTTCATCAGAAGGTTAAGTTCAACCTATACTTTTTTTCTGAGGTGGTTTATAAATCTCTGAAACCGTCTGAAACATGTTCATTCTGTTTGAGAGAGTCTCATGTGATCTAAATGCAGACTGGATTGAAAAGTCAAGTTAACAAATCTGCACATCTTTATATCCAGCAGCAGGATATTTTTCTTCTTCGCAAATATAAATATCCTAAATTGCCCGCAACGGAGACACAAGCTCCTGCTGTGGAAAGTTCAGGAGTGAACATTTTCTTTTGTTTTAGTCACGGAACTGAACGTTGGATTTGTGAGAAGTTACCGAACAATACGTCAGCCACTTGAAAATCCTTCTGAAAATAAACCATTCGAGGGTACTTCAAAAGCTGTCATGAATTTCTGAGCATTGGAATAAGCGCCCAGATGCAAATAAAGAGCTGAACCCCTTGTACTGGCGGGATTACTTTGGATCCAAATAGTCAGGGTCGCAAATTTGGTTAAAATGTTTTGGAGAATTGATTGACATAAACGCATGTGTTGCTGCATGTATAAGTTATCTATTTAATAATGTTTAATGTATGTGAGTTTCTGTACTTAAAACTGCTGTGACCCGTGTAACAATTTAAGAGATTGTCCATGTGTGTGGCCGGGGAATAAATTATTTGACTTCAAATATATTGCTCTGTACAGCAGTCAGAAAATACAATCAGATACTGACCACACTGCTTCCCAGAAAGGTCTCAGAAACTAATCCCTCCTGAACTATGCTCTGTTCAACAGACCTCAGCTGGAATACAACTGTTCCACACGTTCTGTGAAAGACCCATCAAGATGATTGAGTGTGAAAATAGACAAGTCCCCTGGGCCGAATGGGATCTATCCTAGGATCCTCTGGGAAGCAAGGGAAGAGATTGCCGAGCATTTGGCATTGATCTTCAAATCATCATTGTCTACAGGAATAGTTCCTGAGGACTGGAGGATAGCAAATGTGGTTCCCTTGTTCAAAAAGGGTAGTACAGACAACCCTGGTAATTACAGACCAGTGAGTCTCACTTCAGTTGTTGGTAAAGTGTTGGAAAAGGTTATAAGAGATAGGATTTATAACCATCTAGAAAAGAATAATCTGATCAGGTTCAATCAGCATGGTTTTGTGAGGGGTAGGTCGTGCCTAACGAATCTTATTGAGTTTTTTGACAAAGTGACCAAACAGGTAGATGAGAGTAAACCGGTTGATGTGGTGTATATGGATTTCAGCAAGGCGTTCGATAAGGTTCCCCACAGTAGGCTATTATATAAAATGTGGAGGAATGGGATTATGGGAGACATAGCAGTTTGGATCAGTAATTGGCTTGCTGAAAGAAAACAGAGGGTTGTAGTTGATGGGGCATGTTCATCTTGGTGTCCAGTTAGTAGCGGCGTACCACAAGGGTTGGTGTTGGGTCCACTGCTGTTCGTGATTTTTATAAATGACCTGGATGAGGGTTTAGAAGGATGGGTTAGTAAATTTGCGGACAACACTAAGGTCGGTGGAGTTGTGGATAGTGATGAAGGATGTAATATGTTGCAGAGAGACATAGATAGGATGCAGAGTTGGGCTGAGAGGTGGCAAATGGAGTTTAATGTGGACAAGTGTGAGGTGATACACTTTGGACAGAGTAATCGGAATGCAAAGTACTGGGCTAATGGTAAGATTCTTGGGAGTGCAAATGATAGAGAGATCTCGGTGTCCATGTACACAGATCCCTGAAAGTTGCCACCCAGATTGACAGGGTTGTTAAGAAAGCATACAGTGTTTTGGCCTTTATTAATAGAGGGATTGAGTTCTGGAACCAGGAGGTTATGCTGCAGCTGTACAAAGCTTTGGTATGGCCACACTTGGAGTATTGTGTACAGTTCTGGTCACTGCATTATAAGAAGGATGTGGAAGCTTTGGAAAGTGTGCAGAGGAGATTTACTAGGACATTGCCTGGTATGGAAGGTGTGTCTTACGAGGAAAGGCTGAGGGCCTTGAGGCTGTTCTCGTTAGAGAGAAGAAGGTTAAGAGATGATTTAATAGAGACATGCAAGACCATCAGAGGGTTAGATAGGGTGGACAGGGAGAGCCTTTTTCCAAGTATGGGGACGGCAAACACGAGGGGACACAACTTTAAAGTGAGGGGAGATAGGTATAAGACAGATATCAGAGGTAGTTTCTTTACTCAGTGAGTAGTAAGGGTATGGAATGCTTTGCCTGCAACGGTAGTAGAGTCGCCAAGTTTAAGTGCATTGAAGTCGTCATTAGACAGGCATATGGACGTACATGGAATAGTGTAGGTGGGATGGGCTTCAGATTAGTATGATAAGGCGGCGCAACATCGAGGGCCGAAGGGCCTGTACTGCACTGTAATGTTCTGTGTTCTAGGATTCTTCCAAACAAGAAGATACCAAAACCTGAAAAATCTAAAATAGCGTGCTTGTTATTACAGTGGCTGTGGACTACCCTGAAAAAAGACAGCTATAACTTGGGACACATATCGTGCGTCTCACTAAGTGCAAGATAATCACTATCCAAGCAAAGGCATCAAATGCGAAACAAACGGCCCTAGAACAGTGAAAAGTGCAAATTGATGATGCATTTTCACACTACTTAAGAATGATCTTTAGGCACAATGTCACTGCGAACAGGGGGATTTGCATTTACACCTAATTACTTTCGATCTTTAATAACTTGTTTTGATTGAGAAATACTGCTTCAACATCTGCAGTTCCAGCACCAACTCAGAAACTGATCTTAACTTGTGCTTTCTGGCCATGACCCTAGTGAGAAAATGACTTACGTTTGCTTTCCACTGCCAAATAGTTAAAAGCACCACTTATTGAGTGTGACCTGCAATCCCCGACATTTGATGCAATGTTACATTCTGTGTATCATATTCACAACTGCTGCCCTTATTTCTTACGTTTCTATGTAAAAGTGATTTAGATGAAACTCACATTTTAATTGGTGATGAATTTGCTGCAGGGACACAAAGATATTCAAGAGTCATTAAGAGATTCATAATGGGATTTAAATACTTGAAGTGAGTACCCCCTTCCAAAATTACAGGACAATGGAGCATAATGTGGGAAAATGAGGCTTAGTGATATTATTTTCCTTTGCATTCTTTACTTGTCGAACACAGATAAATGGCCTCATGTCGGGCAATCAAAGCATTTTTGGAGACATGCACAAAAAATCTTCAAAAATCAAATGCAAAATCATTCAAGGTTCTCTCTGATTCTGCACCATTCCAATATATATCTTATCATGGATGGGAACGGCACTTGTGTCGACACAAAGTATGCAATCCATCCTGGAATGTGAACGAGTGGCATTCACCTCAACTGCATTTCCTCCATCTCCCACAGTTCTGCCCTCAAACCCCCTGCCTCCAATAACAATAAGGACAGAGTAATCTTAGCTGGTGCTTACCACCCCACCATCATCCTCCGACAGATACAATCAGACCCCACCACCAAAGAGATATTTCCTTCCCCACTCCTGTCAGCTTTCTGCAGGGAACATTCACTCTGCGACTCCCTCATCAGCTCTCCACTCCCCACCAACTTCTCCATCAGACCTGGAATGTTCCCCTGCAATTACAGGGGCTGCAACACGTGCCCTCACACCTCCCCTCTCACCTCCATCCAAGGCCCCAAACAATCCTTCTAGATCTGGCAGAGATGTACCACCCTGATCTATTGAATCCACCCTGATCTATTGATGTTCCCAATGTGGTCTACTCTATTTCGGGGAGATCAAATGCAGACTTGGGGATCAGTTCACAGAGCAGCACCCAACCCGATTGTTCGGTTGCCATCTGTTTTAATTCCCGCTCCCATTCCCCCGGTGACATGTCCATCTTTGCCTCCTTCACTGTCAGAGTGAGACCGAATTGAGTGAGAAACAACACTTGATATTTCACCCGGAGAGCTTACAGTCTAATGGTCTCGAAATTGAGCCTCAAAATCCCTCCTCCCCAATCCTTATCGCATGTCCAGCCCTTCCTCTCCTCTCTGCTTTCCTGACCTAACCTAAACTATTCATCTTTCAAATCGTGGATCCGCTCCATTTTTCCCACTGACCAATTACAATAAGTCCATACCTGCATCCACCTATTACCATGCCATCTAATCTTACCCCAGCCCTACTCCTTTCTCTATTTATTTCTGGGCTCTCCCCTCCCCCTTCCTAGGTCTGATGAAGGATTCTGGCCAGAAATGTTGAATTTCCTGCTCCTTGGATGCTGTCTGACCTGCTGTGCTTTTCCAGCTTCACATCTATTGACTCTGGTTTCCAGCATCTGCAGTATTTACTGTCTCGAAGTGCAGGCTATTGCCCATCCATATAATGTTGAATGACAGCAACTGGGATAAATATGAGGTGGTAACAATTATGAAACAACATACTTTGCACAGGAGACATTGGATGTGAATGTCTTGGTCCTGTTGCTTCAATGTTCAGCTGAAACTTTTTCGTCAATGTCTTAGGACAATACTTAGGATCACAAAATCATGGATTCACGCAGCACAGAAGGGGCCCTTCGAAAAATCGAATCCAAAGTGAAAAGAGGAAACTATTTGTATAGGTTAAAATTGTTGATGATATTCGACACCTTAAATGAGTCCTTTGAAAATTCCTGTACATGCCACGGAAGGCACGACCAAAATTTGCTTTCTGTACTTGCATGCAGCTTGCTTTCTGTATCTGCGTCTCTGTGCTGGCTGTGTAAGAGAGAAAACTTTTTCTAAGTTTTTGGACTTCACCTCGGACCGATTTCATAAAAGGAACTAAGAATGTACCAAAACCTCCAGATTAGCCATCAATCAAGGGGTCCCAACTGGCAAAAGGGCGTCAGGATTATTGTGTTTTTTCCTTACTTTTCAATCTGATCATTATTACTTAATAAACAGTCATACTGCATCAAACTGCTGTTGTCGAGTTTGCTCTTTTAAGCAAACCCGAAAGAACCACTTGGGTACACTTTGTGATCCAGGACATTTTTGGCGATGCGGATGGGAATTGGCAAAGTGTAGGTAAGGATGGAAAGGTACTCTGATGCCCTGGAGACCTTCTGTATGCCAGGATAGAATGTGGCAGAATCTGGATTCAGATCTGTACCTAAATTGTTAGCACAATTCGGAAGCCCAGCAGGAATGGGGAATGACTATCACTGGGAAAAGAGAAAATTTGTTATTTGTACAGGCTGCTGTACACGAGTGCTTATGGCTTCCCTCGAAGCAAGAACAGTGTATCGTAGATAGGATGGATGTTGTCAACAGCTTTATGTTTTAGGTGTCGAGAATGAGAACAGTGCCAGTACAAAACCAGGCAGCCTAAGGTCGCATTTACGGCAGTAGAACAGAGTAATATCACTCTAACAGAAGCAGTTCAGGCAGTGCAGGAGAGAGCTGAGAAGGCGTAGGAGAAACAGAACCAGGTCAGACGCCGACTGGCGACGGTACAACGGCAAGAGAGAGCAAAGCACTCAAAGTGAGAGCGCTATTAACTTCAAAATGGGACCCCACCCGTTAACATGGAGGCATTTGATATTCGTCTGATTCAGAGTATGAATGGACAGATGGAGAAGAGGATAGTACACCTCCGGAGCCATCATCTTCACAACCCATGAAAATGAATAAGGCACATCAGTTAGAAGGGAAAAAACCCCTCAGAATTCAATAATAGTGAGAGATTCCTCAAACTCTGCATCGTAGGACCTGGTGTCGCACATGCAGCAGGTGAACTGTTGACCACTTCGCTGACGCTGTCATGGAATCAGGGGGGCACTCACATCATTCCGCGTGGCACAGAGTGAGGGAATCTGAGAGCATTAAGTGCTGATCCACATGGGAATAGCATTTTTAAAAGCATTGGACAAACTAGAACGCATTGTGGAATGTGCTGACACTAGCAGTAGGAAATAAGTACCCTTCCCCGATAGATTACAGAGGTGATGTTGAAAAATGGGAGATCATATCAGAACGTATAAAATGTTTGCGGGATTTGGCTGCGCAAGTATTCCCCAGAGTTTCAGGGTCATGACCAGGAAGCTTTCCCAGCTGGAATGAGGAGCAGGCTAATGCAAAGTGGATTGAGCTGGATGAGAGGTGCCTACTCGCCCTGTTAGGGCCAGCCCAAGTACAGGTAATGGGACAGGTATGATTAGATTAGATTAGATTCCCTACAGTGTGGAAACAGGCCCTTTGGCCCAATCAGTCCACAGCGACCCTCTGAAGAGTAACCCACCCAGAACCATTCCCTCGGACTAATGCACCTAACACTATGGGCAATTTAGCATGGCTAATTCACCTGACCTGTACATCTTTGGACTGTGGAAGGAAACCGGAGCACCTGGAGGAAACCCACGCAGACACAGGGAGAATGTGCAAACTGTGAGGACAGTTCGAGGATGTGGAGGCTGGTAAGCAAAAGGTGAAGCTGACCCGAGCAAGCAACAAACTAGGACAACAAGTTGGAGATGGGATGGGTTTCAAAGTGGAACAATAGATAATCAGAAAATAAATATTTGTGACATTATTGAAAGCAGGAAGAGAGAGGAGTAGGGTAGACAGAATACCTGCGGATGCTATATACAATACACAGAAGACGCACTGCTCTCCAAAGTGTAAGGAAGTAAGAGACATCAAATCAGATGTGGAGGGAGGAAAAGGAAACCAACAGAAGACAGGGCTTGCACTTCACTCCAATACAGAAAATGGAGGAAAAAATGATCGCTATAAGGAAGCATACGCTGTTCCAGATCAGAATTTGTTCATTTAAAATGTGTCAAATCAAACAAACTCACTCAATACAGTTACATCCCAATCACAGCTTTACCGATTACACATAACGGATGCCCTTTCTACTGACAAGCAATGTCCCACTGCTAACAGGTGCACTCCACAAAGTAATATGCATTCACCTTTTATAAAAGATATTGTGATTTCCAGTGCGCCATGTGATCAGTCAGTTACCTCAGTCAGTTGTTAGATTGATAGTCATAAACACATTCTGCTTGATGTGGAATTAATGGAACTTGTTTGTGTTTTTTTTTGTTTGGAGAAACTGGGAGACATTGGAGAGAGAACCCGTTTGCAGATAGTCAAAGTTGTAACATCGTGATGGATGAGGCACCCTTAACCCGTCATACCATTCATCAATAACACATTTCAGTGTTAGGGAAGTACTGTGGAAATATTAGTTGTAATGAATGTCAGGAATCTCGAAACCACTTAGTCAGGCTACACTAAAACATATGACAAAAACTATACTAAGATTCATATGCTAAAACGTGTGTATTCTAAAACATTTAAATTGAATTAAATTTTCCAGCAACACATTTCAGCTTAGAGAGATGTGAGCCAATCTAGGCAAATAAGACTAGTTCAGTTTCGGAAATCTGGTTGACATGGATGAGTTGGGTGAAAGTACCTGTTTCTGTGCTGTAGACCTTGACACATATATGACATATATGACTATGTGTACTTGACAAGAGAGACCAGTAACCATGGGCCTTCTTCATACTGGTCCCTGAAAAAAAGACCATTAAAGATGGGCCTCCTTTTTGACTGGTCCCTCCAATAAAGACAGTAAAAATATACCTCTTGCCCACTGAAACTTCCAGTATCTGTGCTTCAAACACCACATCTTCGCCGGCATATCGGGCACTTATTTCCATCTTCACAACCTTTCCCATCTGGCACTACATTTGTCCCTTATTCCTGCTTGTCCCACCTCTGAACACTGTGATTCCGATGTCCCCTCCCAGCTTTCTCCACTCACGCTGCATAAACTCCAACTTGTCAGAAAGGGAGTGGTCCCCGCGCTGTCTCAAACCAAGAGGCAGGTGGACACTAATGAGATCAATGGTTATGGAGAGTGGATATGGTCAGAATTGGTCAGTGTGGTGATGGATCCTACAGTTGAATATCCTGCTGACAGTAACCAGCCTTTCACACATAGAATGAACAACTGGGTGAGATAAGAATGCACTTTGACTTTGATGGGACTGTCCCCCAGCATGAAGAGTCTGTCAGGAGGGAATGAGAAATGTTTAGGATGCTGAGCTCCATTTCCCAGTCCAAGCAGTTTGTCACCCAATGAATGAATACGATGCCAATTTGGAGCCCAGTTAAGGGGTAGGTTTGTGCTGTGGACCCAGGTCTGCAAGACGGAGTTGAATGTTGAGCTGAAAAGGAAAGATTAGCTGTGTTCTGGGCAAAGAGCGGGGCAGTGGGTCTAATTGGGTCACTTACAGGCACTTGGAGCTGAATGGCCTCCTCCTGTGTTGTATGATTCAAGAGAGAGCAGATGATTCACAGATTTCCCCCATCTCAGTAACAAACGTCCAGAGGCTCCGAGCTCCTTCTTTCACTTCCCCTCTCGGTAATGTTTCAACCTTGTGATCTGACAGTTTTTGCAATTTTTTTTAACAGGGTTTTCTGTTGTGGTCAGAATCTCGAATAATACCTGTCCAATCAGTGAAAATTACAGCAGCTAAGAGCGGTCAGGACTGAGGAATCGGGTTCACTGGGAAACACATTGAGAAGACCAAAGCCATTCTCTTCAGCTCCTGGTACAAATTCCATCCCTCTCCCTGAGCACTGTCTGCTGCTCAACCGGACTCTTTGCAACATTGGCCTCATCTTTGAAGCTGATCTGTGCACAAAATCCTCCACATCACAAAGATCAGCCACTGAAAATCTCAGCCATATCGTTGGGCCTCCAATGTGACCATTCTGATGTTGTCAACAACCACATCACAGCCACCGCCCTAAATCAGCTTCAGCTCTGCTGTCCATACTCGAACTGATAGCAAGTCCCATTCCCCCATTCCCCCTCACCCCCCGGGCTCCTGGCCAAGCAACACCTCGATTTTCAAATGCTCATCCTTGTTCTCAAATCCCTCCCAGTCCTCCACCCTCCCTAACTCTGTAACCACCTGCAAGCCATCTCATTCAGTGCTGTCAGCAATCTTGGATATATGGTGCTGTATTTCTTCATCCAAGTCATTGAGAAAAGTCTTCCAAAACTGTAGTCCTAGCATCAATCCCATGTGTTTCCATGTGTTCTCCTGTGTGAAACCTTCCTGAATGTCTTCTGGAAGTTCAAATAAACAAACTCCATTGCTGTTCCCTGATGTTTTACATTAGCGATCTCTAAAAATGTAACCAGACGTCTGAACCTTTTTAAATCAATGCTGATTCTTTCTGATTAGTTAACATTTGTCAGTTTGCTGTCTCTGGAAACAGATTCAATCACTTCTCAACAACAATGTATTCAACGGAGATGTTCATTATGAATGAGGTTAGTAAAAAATTAACACTGACACGAGGTATTGACCAGCCTCCTCCAGTGCTGCAGCTTTCTCTGTCTCCTTGACTGAAATATTTTACAGATCGAAAATTAGACACTAGCCGGAAATTTAAAATTATGAACCAAAATCCCATTAAATAATTTCCAGGTGCAGGGCCAGGCGATATGTAGTACTGTATGATGTGGAAGCTCATGGACCCTATTGTAGTTCAGAACAACCACATCTGCAGAAAGTGTTGGTTGCTAAGGCACTCCAGCTCAGAGTTGCTGGAGGTGAGGTGGAGGAGGCAGTGGGGAGTTGCCTGGACACTGTGTTTCAAAACATGGTCACACCCTATAGTTAAATACTTCAAATTTTGGACAGTGGTCAGGGACAGGAGGGAGTGACTACAAGTGAGGCAGATCGATTCAGCCTGAATTTAGCATTGCAGGAGCTCCAAGTCTAGAGTTCATCGAACAGGAATAAAGTAAGTGCTGACCATATGGTTGAAGTAAAGGAATTTAGGGAGTTTGGGCAAACTGACCACTGCCCCATGGTCCAAGTGGTCATTCAGTCAGGGGTAACACAACGAAAAGAGGGGGATTCAATAATGAGGGGGACTGATAGCATCCTTTGTGAGCAGTCCCATATGTTGCCTGCCACGAGGTAAGGGACATCTCAAACTGGCTTGGTAGGATATTGGAGTGGGAGAGTGAGGATCCAGTCGTTGATGTTCATTTTGGGACAAACAATATCTGCAAAAGTAAGCAAGAGGACCTGTTTGGGGAATATCAGGAATTAGGAACAAAACTGAACAACAAGAACTCAAGAGTTCTAATTTCTGGAATATTAACCGAGACACAATGAAATTGACAAAGAGATAAGAACATTTGGGTATTAACACCTGGCTAAAGGTGTGGTGCGGGAAAGAGAAGTTCCCTTTCATGGGACACTTGCATCAGCATCAGACAGGAAGGACCCGTACCATTAGGCCAAGCTCCATCTGTATCAATATGGGACCCATGCTCTAGTGGAAAGTCTAAATAGGGAGGGCACGAAGACATTAAACCAGTAACTGGGGGATGGAGGGGTATAAATACCGTTTCAATATCAGGTAACAGAGTAAAGAAACTGTCAGGAATCCTTCTCCACGTCCAGCAGATAAATACAAAACTATCAGAAGTGTATTAGTTAAACTGAAATAAATAAAAACTAAAAAGGAGAATATAGCATTAGTGCTGAGGAACAGGTTCCAATGAATAAACCCAAATAATAATTCTAGATACGAACGCACAGAGCATAAGGAATACATTAAATACACAACAGACACAAATTCAATTTAGAGATTGTGATACAGTCACCATTACTGAGAAATGGCTGCAGGATGGTTAGGATTGAGAACTAAATATACAGTACCGGGTTATAAAGTTTACGGGATCGACGGGGAAATGGCAGAGCTGGTGGAGTAGTCTTACTGATTAGACATAAGATGAGTTCAATGGTGAGGGAAGATATAATGGGGGAAATCATTCAATAGAACTGAGGAGCAGGAACGGATTTAAAACTGTATTAGGTATTGTGTACAGATCACTTGGGAGCAGCTCTGAAATGCTCGATTTCATAAATGCAGAAATTAGGTAAGTATATAGCAAAGGCAAAGATGGATGCTGCCTGACCTGCTGTGCTTTTCCAGCACCACTCTAATCTAGAAGTATATAGCAAAACCAGAATAGTATTAATAGGGAAGTTTCAACATAGATTGGAAGAGGCAGACAAACATACTGTCTGAAAGATAGTGAATTTCTGGATTGTATCCGGAATAGTTTGCTACAGCAATATATCCTGGATGCACAAGGGCCAAGCAATATTGACCCAAATAATGTGCTGTGACCCAGATTTAATTAGTAAAATAATTTATGAACATTTATCAAATAGTGATCGTAACATGATCCAGTTCAATGCAGCATTTGAAAGTCAAAAGAATAAGTCAGCTACCAAAGTTTGAGACTAAGGTAAGGACAACTTTAATGAGATGACAAAGAGACTGGGAAAATATGCTAATGGGTAAAGCAGCGAAGAACAGTGGGTGATGTTTAAAACAATATTTAAAACTGAAACAAAACGAATTTATACTCTGAGAAGGAAAAGCTCCACTTCATAGAACAAATGATGATGGACAATTAAAGAGATAAGGGAAAGAATAAAACTGAAAAAAATTTACAGAAATTAAAAAAAAACACAGATCCTACTGAATGAGAAAGATACAAAGGCCACAAAACAGCTCCTACAAGCAAAGTCATCCTAAAAGGATCCTTGCTCGGAGCATCAAATCAATAATAAGAAATGTTACAGTTCCACCAACGGAAAGTTAGGAAGTTAGGAGCAATGTTGACCCACTAAGGGCTGAAAGTGGACGATATTGTCAGTGACTGTAGGAAAATGGCAGATATGTTAAATGATTACTTTCCCTCAGGATTTACTGTAGAAAATGAGGAGAGCTTGCCTGAAGTCTCAAATGAATTAGCTGAGGATCAGGAACAGGGCTGAATAAAATTAATGTCAGTAAAATGTCGGTGATGAGTAAATTAATGGAACTAAAGAGTGACAAATTCCCAGACCCTGACATTTTCTATCTGTGGGTCTCAAATGAAGTAAACGAGCACACTCTAGATGCCCTGACTATAATCTTTCAGAGTCCATAAATACAGCATGATGTTTCTGGATGGGAAAATTGCACATGCCACTCTGCTATTTCAGAGGACAAAAGAGGAAAACCAGGGGATTACAGACCAATTTGTCTAACATCTGTGGTGGGGAAATTGTTGAAGTCTGTAATCAGGTCTGAGCGTTACTGAGAACGTTGAAAATGTTCATTGAATCAGGGAGAGTCAGCATGGATTCATGACAAACCTCATTGAATTTTCTGAATAACAGTCCATTGGACTATAATTTGGTATTGTCCGACTTCCAGTCTTGTCCATCCCAGACCAATCCAGCACCTGCACATCAGGATCAGCCCTGATCTCATTGAACGGCAGAATAGGCTCAAGGGGCCGAATGACCTCCTCCTGTGCTGGAGCCTTCTCTGTCTCCTTGACTGAAACATGTGGAGAGGAACAAGAGTTTGGGCCGCAGCTTCCACAATGTGTTCAATGTGGGCGACAGAGAGTCATTAGGGGTAAATGCACAGTGCACATTGTGTCCATCTTGAAAGGATGTCGTTCTCTTTTTCCCTTTTGTGGTCCAAAGCTGCAATGAAGGATCTGAAAGGATCTTTGTGAAGAAGTTTCCTGACGGTGCAGGCAGTATGAAGGTTTTTGGCAGTGTCTGATGATTGCAATTTCTTATTCAGTATCTTCCTCCCTCACCACTGATCATGCCATGTAACATCCTGTCACACTGAATGACATTACAATCAATATCATAGTGTCAATGCCAGCAAACAACAGCATCACAGTTAGACACACTGGGACTAGCATCACTGCCTAATGTCAGAGAACAGAATCTGAATCCCCTCCCCCCATGCTCATAAATCCTACAGCATCGAAAATATTCTGACACCCAGCCTCTTCTATTAAACACTGACCCCCAGAGAATCCCTTCATAGCTAGAAGTAGCATCAACAATGGGAAACAGAAGGCAGGGGAGAGATGGACAAAGAGAAAGAATGATGGAAATGGAGAGGGAGGGAGTCATAGAGCGAGATGCAGAGAGAGAGGAAGAGAGGAAATGGGAGAGAGTGAAAATGAAAGGGAGAGAGATGGAGAGAGAAGGGTTGGAGTGAGAGTGGGAGTGGGAAGAGGGAATGATAGAGAAAGACAGAGAGAGGTGCAAAGGAATATAGGGACAGAGAGGGTGAGGGAGTTAGAGAAAGGGAGAGGAAACCCAGGAGAAGCTATAATGTTTGCAGGAACGTTTTCACTTATCCGATACAGTCTTCAGTCTGAGATCAATCTTCTGAGTTCTATTTCTCACTCAGTTTTTACTGTTGGGAGTACAATCTGAGCCAATTCCAGTGAACCCCAGGAAGAATAATAATGGAATATTTGGTGTAAGTTTGATTTTTGTAAACGTGAACCATTGCAGCAAAGACATTGTAGCTGGTTTGCACAGACAGTAAAGCCTTTGTGTCATTAAACTAATGAAAACTGCTATAAAACTGTTATTAATGTAATTCTCAAAGATATGTCATTATTCTAGCTACAAATTTCCCAGTGAAGGTCCATTCTGCTGAATATTAGATACAGATGGGCTTTGGAGTAATATTGGGCAGATGGAGTATAGTGTGGGGGAGTATAACCTTGTTCACTTTGGCAGAGACAGGAGAAAGCAGGAAACTATGGAAATGAAAAGAGATTACAGCCCTCTGAGGGACAGAGGGATCTGGGTATCCTGGGATATAAAGTCGGTACTTAGCTAGAGCAAGTGAATCCAGAAGTAGATGGAGTTCATTGCAAAGGAAATGCAATTTAAAAGTCATGATGTTCTACTGCAGCTGTACAGCGTTTAGGGTGAGGGGCTTGGTGAGAGCACATCTGGGGTATGGTGTTCAGTTTCAGTCTCCTTATTGAAGAAAAGACAGGAGCTGCAATGGAAGCAGTTCAGAGATGGTTTGCTTGACTGAATGCTGCAGTGAGAGAAGAAGGAAAGGTTGAACAATCTTGGTGTTGACCTATTAGAACTTCAAAGACAGAGAAGTGATCTTATGGGATCCTGTAAGATCCTGAGAGGACTGGATCGGTTGGAGATTGTTTCCTTTTGTGGGGAAGCTGGAATTGGGCTCCACAGATCGATAAGGAGAGGCGTCTCATTGAAGTTGAAAATGAGAAGAATGTTTCATCTATCTGATGGGTTGTCAGCCTGCGGAAATCCTTTCCACTGTATATAAAGAGATGGACAGGATTGGAGAAGGAGAAAAATGGGAAGCTTACAATTGCAGCATTTAAGAGACATTTGGTTGGGTATATGAATAGGAAGGATTTGAAGGGATATGAGGCGGGTGCTGGCAGGTGGGACTAGATTGAGTTGGGATATCTGGCCGGCATGGGCGGGTTGGACCGAAGGGTCTGTTTCCATGCTGTACATCTCTATGACTCTATGACTCTATGACTTACAACAGATACCACGGGCTCAAAACCGTATTGAATATCAGAGGGAGCTCAATGTGCCTCTCCACACATTCCTGAAGGTAGCAGGACAGGGAGATAAAATGGCTCAGAAGACGAATGGGATACTCGTGTTTAGTAGAATACAAGAGCAGAGCGATATGCTGGAACTGTTTAGACCACCACTGGACCATTGTATGCAGTTCTGCTCACCACATCATAGGAAGGCTATGATTGTACTCGAGATGATGCAGAGGAGATTTACCAGGATGCTGCCTGGATTGGAGTGTCTGAGCTATGACGAAAGATTGAAAAGGCTGAGGTTGTTTTCCTTGGAGTAGTGACGTTTGAGATGGGACCTGATAGAGGGGAATATGGATTATAAAGGGCAGAATTAGGATGGATAAAATGGCATTGATTAATAAAAAAACATTATATGCCAATGACCAATAGGCTGATACGTGCCTTGATTGAAAAATGTTGTGGAATTAATTATTCAGAAAGTGATGGCCGAACGTTTGAAAAATCGTAATCCAATCAAACAGACTCAGCATGGCTTCATGAAAACGAAATCGTGGGTTACCAATTTGTTAGAGTTTATAAAGAAATACTTAACCGGAGTGGACAGAGCCTACCAGTAGATTTGTTCGGAGCTTTAGACAAGGTACTTCACTAAAGATTAAGTCATAAGAGCCCATTGTGTTGGAAATAGCAGATTGGAATGGATAGAGAATGGGTGAATTGGCAGGAAACAGCGTGTGGGGCTAAGGTATTCTTTTTTCAGGTTGGTGATCTGTAAATCAGCGAGGTGTCACAGGGATCAGTGCTGGGATCACAACTGTTTACAATGTGTGTTAATGACTTGGAGAAAATAAGTGAATGTACTGTAGCCAAATTTACCTCCTCCCCCACCCACACCCCACTACTCCACTACCAAGGAAAACACCTGGAGATGACAGAAACAACGCAAGATCAACAACTAACCAGACTGGGTCAGATTGAGACTCCTCATGAGCTGATCGATATGGGGAAGCCTCACCCTCTACACTGTGAACTTTTAACATCTATGCCTGTGAATCATTGCATCGTGAAAACCATTTAATTAATCTATCTGGTTTTGTTATTTTCTTTATACCCCAGCTGTCTAATTTCTGTGGGAATTGTTACTGAAAACAAAATTTCAGGTTTAAAACATAAACAAAAGTCTGGTACTGGTTCTTTAAAAGTCTGTTTATAAGTCAAATTTTAGGGGTTTCGATAGTCAAGACTCGACAGGCAGAAAATCATTAGATAACGACCAGGAAGACTAGTCACTGTGGACAGGCACCACATGAGGCTTCTGTGGCCATTCCCCTTTTAAACAGATAGAGCATGTCAGATTCTGCTGGGGGGAATGGTCTCTCAGGGGAATGCTGCAATAACCAGATTTGTGGCACTATGGTTGGCTCTGCTGCACAGCAGGAGTGGACAAAGACTGGGAGAGCTTTAATATTGCATATGTCAATGTTTTAGATGAAGGAACTTAAGAGTAATATCTCCAGGTTTGGAGATGACACAAAGCTGAGTGGAAGGGGGATCTGTGAAGAGGATACTTCTGTGTTATTTGGACAAGTTGAATGAGTGTTAAATGTGGATCCAATGTGGATAAGTGTGAGGTCATTTGTTTACCAGCAACAACAGGAAGGCAGATTATGATCTGAGTGGTGATAGATTTCGAATGGGGAGGCGAAGTGAGATCTGGCTGTCCAATGAGATCACCAGTCACTGAAAGTATACATGCATGTGCAGCAGGCAGTGATGAAGGTAAGTGGCATGTCGGTCTTTAAGTGAGAGGACTTGAGTACAGGAGCAGGAATATCTTACTGCAATTGCACAGGGCTTTCATGAGATCACACCGTAATTGCCTCAAAGGAGAAGGTGGAGGCAGAAAGTTGTTTGTGAGACTGAAGTCTAGTGTGCAGTGGGATACCACAAGGATTAGTGCTGGGTCCCTTATGATAGTGATATATACAAATAATGTGGGTGAGAACGTGGTGGTGATGGTGGTAGTTGGGGCTTGAGGTGGGGCAATTGATGACCAAGTTTGTAGATGATTCAAAAATTGGTGGATGGTTAACAGTGAAGAAGAAGGTGTTATGTCACAGGAGGTCAGAAGTTGATTGGTCAGATAGGCAAATCAGGCACCGATGGAATTTAACCCTGAAAAATGTGAGATGATGCACTTTGGAAGATATGAAATGTCAATATGACAGTTCTGAAGCCGTACAGGATGCATATCTTTGTCATTTCAGTTATAGATTGTAACAGCAGGGAGGATATATTGGAGCTGTACAGAACATTGTGGAATTTTATGTCACACAAAGCGGTTGAGCCCAAAACCTGGAATGTTTTCAAGAAGGAGTTCAATATAATTCTAAGGACTAATGGGGTCAAAGGCTATGGGAAGAAAGCGGGAACAGGGGACTGAGTTGGATGATCAGCCATGGTCATATTGAATGGCGGAAAAGGTTTGAAGGGTGGAATGGCCGATTCGAGCTCTGCGTTTCTATGCTTCTGTGTTTGAGATTCTGGTCATAAACATGGAAGCATGTGGAATTTGCGAAAAGCATTTGTCTTCAGTTCAGAATCAGTTCAGAATCGGGGAAGCAGAGAGGAGGTGTGTCCTGCAACCTGCAAGATGTGAATAGTGGGGTCCTGTGCTGGGAACTTAGCTTCTCACCATATTTCTCAATGACTTGTATGAAAGAATAGAGAGCCATGTATCCAAGATTGCTGATCGTACTGAGTGAGGTGTCTTGGAAGAGATTACAGAGATAGGGAGGTTGGAGGGCAGGGAGGGGGTTGAGAACAAGGATGAGAATTTGAAAATTGAGGTGTAGCTGAAGCGGGTGCCAATGAGCACAGTGAGCGGCTGAGTCAGTGAGCACAGGGGGGCCGATGGAGGAAGAGGACTTGCTGTCAGTTCGAGTATGGGCAGCAGAGTTTAGGATGAGCTGAAGCTGTCGGAGATCGTTGGCTGTAATGTGGGTCTGGACAACACTGGAATGGTCACATTGGAGGCCAAAAGGCATGGCTGACATTTTCAGTGGCTGATCTTTGTGCTGCGGAGGATTTGGGGCTCAGATCAGCCTCAAAGATGAAGCCAGGGTTGCAAAGAATCTGTTCGAGCAGTAGACAGTGCTCAGGGAGAGGGATGGGGTTTGTAGCAGGAGCTGAAGAGGATGGCTTTGGTCTTCCCAATGTGTTTCCCAGTGAGCCTGACTCCTCATTCCTGTGTGTTTCACTGCTTGGTAAAGATCAATGCACCAGACTATGATAGCATCACCTTTGTCAGCAGGTTTGATTACAATGTTAAGGTTGAATCTGAGTGAGTGAAGCACAGCAATTTCAGTAGGGGACAGATTAGAGTGCGTGACAGGAGCAAAGAAATTGAGATGACTGAAGTCATGCTTACAGGTTTCAACGAAGAGATCGAGGGCAGGTAAAAGGCCAGAGGAAGGGGTTCAACCCTAACCCTAACCATAATCCTAAACCTAAACTCTAATCCTAATCCTAATCCTAATCCTAACCCTAACCCTAACCCTAACCCTAACCCTAATCAGAGATCCTGGAGATGGATGAAAGGATCTGTGTTACGGGGTGGGGGGGGAAGTGGATGTTGAGTAGCCCAAAGAGGTGAGTGTGGAGACATGTTGGCAGAAAAACAGTTCAATGTCATGGCGATCCCAAAATTCATTAAAGTTGAGGGCATAGGTGTATGAAGCTCAGTCCTTTATGAAGGGCAGCACATTCAGCAAGGGGAAGGTCAAAAGGTGTGGTGAAAACACAGCAAGGGATGGGGGACAGAAACAGATGGCATCCGAGAGCTGGAAAGGAGTGGGTGCTGGAGGACAATATGTATCCAATCATATGCATCGTTTTCGCTACACCCAATACCTACTCTACATTGGAGAAACCAAATGCAAACTGGGTGACCACTTTGTAGAGTATCTCCAGTCTGTGCACAAGCATGATACTGGCCTTTCTGTAGCTTGTCATTTCCTGCCGCAGCCTGCTCACATGCTGACTTGTCTGTCCTCACCATGCTGCAATGCTCCAGTGAATCATGGTACAAACCGCAGAAACGACATCTCATTTTCAATCTAGGCACTTTACAACTTTCTGAGCTCAGTATTGAGTTCAACACCTTTAAATTGTGAACCCATTTCTTTTAGCTTTGCTTGTTACATTCTCTGTCACCCTTATGTTTCATGCACAATAACACCCAGATCACTCTGCACTGCACTTTGTTGGAATCTCTGTACATTTAAACAATAGTCTGACTTTAGAGTATTCCTAGCAAAGTGCATAACCTCACACTTTCCAGAATTAATCTCCATCTGTTGTGTGTTAGTATCTCATTTCTAGTTTGATCTTCTCTTTGTGATTATCTGTCTCTGTGCAGCTGCCTGTACCATGCCCCATTACCATTTGCTTGTGGAACAGAGACTTGATGGTCCAGACTTTTCCTGCTGGTTCCATTCAATATTGAACAGCTTTCTCGAGACAATGTAACCCAGCATGTCATCTCTCCTTCAATTGGGATTTTCCTTGCTGTCTGTTGATGGTACATTCAAGGCTCAGAGAGCTACTCGTAACATGCTCACAGAATTTCTGACAGGGGCACGGGGTGGGAACTGAGGGAGATCCAGGCTCCGTGACTAGGGAGCAAGGTGGAGACCCAGGCCCAGGCTCCATGGCTGGGAAGTGATGGGGAGATGTAGGCCCAGGCTCCGTGACTAGGAAGTGCGGGGGAGACTCGGGCTCAGGTTCCGTGACTGGGAAGTGAGGGGTGGCCCAGGCTTCATGACTGGGGAGAGAGGAGGAGACCCAGGGCCACGCTCTGTGACTGGGGAGTGAGGGGGTGATGCAGGTCCAGGCCCAGGTATAGATTATAAGAGCAGGGAGGTTCTTTTTCATGTAGAGGGTGATGCATATATGGAATGTATTGGCAAAGGAAGTGGTGGAGGTAGGTACAATTATAGCATTAAAAAGGCATCTGGGTAGGAACATGAATAGTAAGGGTTTACAGCATATGGGCCTAATTGTGGTAAATGGTAATAGATCAGATTGGGATGTCTGGTCAGCATGGACGTGTTGAATGGTAGAGTTTGTTTCCGTGTTGTATGACTGAGGTTGAGTGAAGAAGACAGGAGGCTGAGTCAGCGCAGGTACGTAGAGGATAAGGAGAGGTGGGGCATGAGGATGATACCTGACCCGGGGAGGAGACGTCGCATCCGTTTTCTTAGTGTTACATGCTGATTGAGATTTTTGTTTGGAAATTCACTATCCTGTTGTGGCAGATTTAGGAAGTCTTTTTTTGCAGTGAGTTAGAGAAATATCAACGTGATGTCCTCAAAACAAGAGCCATCATTTTGGAACACAAATAAGTTCAAACACCACGAAATGTTGCATATTTCTTGGGAGATAGAGACGAGCAGACTGTGTTGAAATAAATGGTGCATCGGTGGCTGGGTGTTTCAGGGTTGAATGTGTGGTTTGTCTCTCATTCCTTTCTGAATGTCAGTGACGTGACCATCCGAGAGCAACTGCACACAGCTTCTCAGTTCACTTTGGCTGATGACTCACTCTGTGGTTTCATCTCAGTCTAACATTCATGTGAAACTCTATTGCAGCTTTAAGCTATTCGAGTTGAAAATTCCCAGTCTACCTGAGCTGCAATGACCGCAGTACCTGCTGACTGCTCTCTGCTAAAAGCAGTTTATGAGCAAAGACGTTTTGCTGTCAGTTCCTTTGATGCCTGGAGTTTTTCTGCTTTTTCATAGCGCAATGCCTTAATTTATCATAACCACCTGTTGACTAGTAACGCACTGGATATTACCAAGTGCTTTCTTCTAACCCTGTCTACCGGCAAGAGTCCCTTTGGCAAGTGTCATCTTGTCAAATACTACCCACTGACTAACACAAAGACCCTTAGCAAGCATACTGTTTTTATCCTCTTTCTGCATGCAGGCAGAGAGATCTGAGTGTCTGGTACATGAATCACAAAGTTACCATACAGCGATAGTATATGTTGAGGAAGGCAGATGGAATGTTTATGGCAAAGTGCTCTTGATGAGGCCTCATCTGGAGAACTGTGTACAGATTTGGGATCTTTTATGAAATGATATCAAGATATTTGGGGCAAAGACAGAAATTGAATTTGAAGATTATCAAATCAGCCATAATGCAAATAATTCTATGGAGCAGACTTGTTGGGCAGAAAGGCCGACTGCATCTCCTATTTCTTATCATAAAGTTGTGTCTGAAACAGTTAGATACACTTCACTTAACCCATTCCTGTGGTCAGTGGCTTATCCTCTGAGGAAAGGTTGGACACACTGTTCAAATTGGAGTTTAGAGAACGAGAGGTGATACTGTTGAGACAGACCGGATCCAAAGGGACTGAATTCAAGAGACTGAATTCTGGAAATCTGAACCAAAATTGGCTGGAGAAACTCAGCAAGTCCGTCAGAATCTGCGGACAGAGAAGCAGGACATAGAACATAGAACAGTACAGCACAGTACAGGCACTTCAGAAATCAATGCTGTGCCATCCTTTTATCCTATCATCCATGTGCCTATCTAAGAGTTGCTTAAATGTCCCTAATGCAGCTGATTCTACTAACATTGTTGGCAGTGCATTCCACGCATCCATCACTCTATGTGTAAACAACCCACCTCTAACATCTCCACAAAACCTTCTTCCAATCACTTTAAAATTATGCCCCTTGTGATAGCTATTTTCACCATGGGAAAAAAATCTCTGGCTATCCACTCTGTCTATGCCTGTCATCATTTTATACACCTCAATCAAATCGCCTCTCAACCTTCTTCGCTCCAATGAGAAAAGCCTGAGCTCTCTCAACGATTATTCATATGACATGCCTTCCACTCCAGGCAATATCAGACAAATCTCCTCTGTAAACTCTCTAAAACTTCCACGCCTTCCTATAATGAGGCGACCAGAATTGAAGACGATATTCCAAGTGAGGTCTAACCAGGGCTCGAAAGACCTGCAGCATAAGCATGTGGTTCCTGAACTCAATCACCCTGCTAATGAAAGACAACAAACCATACACCATCTTAACACCACTATCAACTTGAGTGACAACACTGAGCGATCTATGGACATGGACCCCAAAATCTGTTTGCTCTTCGACACTGCTACGATTCCTACCTTTAACCTTGCATTCGGTATTCAAATCTGAACTTTCAAAATGAATTCCTGAGAAAAGGTTTTTGCTTGAAACATTGATTATGCTGCCCGACCTGCTGTGTTTTTCCAGCACCACTCAAATATTGAGTCGAATCTCCAGATCTGCAGGACCCACTTTCATTAAACTACTCACTTTTTCAGGTTGAACTCCAACCTGAACTCCAACTTATCAACCCAGCTCTGCATCCAGTCAGTCTCCCGTTGAAACAAACAATAGCCTACTACAGTAATCACCACCACTCGAAATTGATGACACTGGCAAAAGTATGAACCCACCCTTTCTCGTTAAAAAAAAACAAAAAGAACTGAGGTCCCAAAGCAGACAACTGAGGAACACCACTGGTCACAAAGCTACCGACTGAATATTTCCATTTTCACCACCGTTTGGCATCTATTCTATATCCAGGAAAAAAGTGAGGACAACAGGCGCAGGAGAATGCACAGAACCAAATTTCCCTGATATTCGGCTCTTTGCGAATATGATGTGAGTATGATGTATGCGAGTAGGATGTGACTCTGATATGTATAATTAGTTTGTCATAGGTAGATAGGGAAAGCATTCTCTCACATGCTGGAAATTCGCTGCATTTGTTTTTGCCGCACGCGAATGGAAAGTAAAGCCAGCGGATACTAATCTCCTGCGCCCTCATTTAGAGGTGCACGAAAAGGCAGTTTCACAACACACTGGAAGTATGTTAACAGACAAACAGCGATATGCAAACGGTCTGTGATTGCAATTTATTGTCAATGGGAAAATTTGTTTCGCCTGACTCCCTTTCATGTCTCTTGTTGCTCACTGGACAGTTTGGCTGTTACTCCAGAGCGAGTGTTCTTCGGTTTTGCCTCCTCCCAATTTTGATTGCATGCAAACCTAATGCACTGATGCAGAAATCTGGTCGATTTGCCTTGCGGATCCTTTTATTTTGAAAGTTGCATCAGAGGTCTGCGGTACAAATTGCTGCTTTGGTCTGTGAATCCCTGTCACCGAAGGGGGCAAGAGTGTACGATTGACGACACAATATTTATTCGACGGCAAACCTCTCATTCATTGATTTTGCATGGCAGTTATCGAAACAGGCCGATCTATTGCCGGCTTGGCGGCAGAGCGGGTAGTGTGGCCGAGTGGTCTAAGGCGCTGGACTCAAGTTCCAGTCTCAGCTTGAGGCGTGGGTTCGAATCCCACCGCTACCAGCGTTCGCGTCGTTCTGGTGGGCCATCCCTTCGCTTGTACAGACTGTGTTTACGAGCGCAGCCGTCCGCTGGCGAGCGATTCCTTTTCCGACGTGCGGTCCTTTTCATTCCAATCATTGTCACAATATCGGTCTGCTCGACATCAGATTATCATACCAGTTCTAATTCACCAACAATATTTTGCGAATCATCACACAGTTTCGAATCATCGCTAAGTTTTATCCCAGCTGGAGAAGCCACAAGTCACTCTGCAAACTCAAAATGCTCTCTAACACGCCAGGCAGAAAGGGAAATTGTACTCTCACATTTAGTCAACCATCTTTTCATTTCTGCCCTCAATCACAACATAAAGCCAGGAAACTGAGAGATTGGAGCAGTTTCGCACAGTAACAACGTGTTGAATAGTTCGGACAAGTGCCACTCACTCAGGCCTGCACAAGAACACACATACTGATAGGTACAGGTGCCTCAAGTCTAACAAAAAGGCATAAATCGCACATATAACTTACAACGCTACAGATAGTAAAGGCAGCAAACGTCCTTCAGCAGGACCGAAAACATGCGTGTGGATTGTCTCTAACTGCCAACATGAAAAGCCCGTGCATCAGCAAAGCAAGAGCAGAGCGAACTGCAATCAGCACCATGAGAATCTGTCCAGTGGCAACCCCAGTGGATTTCAAATCCGGCGGTTTATCCATTCCGACCGGAAAACACGCGTCGGTTATGGGGTTTCATCGGGGAATATCGCTGTTGTGAAGATGCTGACCAATAGCTCATCCGATTCCACGAAGAAACTCATCCGCATTCCAGAACTCTTTCAGGACCCGAATGCTTTTCTCTTGCTTTTTCCTCTCTTTGTTAAAACAGAAACAGGTTTGTTCTTTGTAAACATGGGCCTCTCACGTGCTCAGAGAACCGAAATGAAAATATACCAAATGACAGCAAAGCAAAGTCACTGCGTGTTTATGGAGATGGAAAAAGCCACGAGAAATTGTGCGTGCGTTCGAATCATCGGCAACTTGCGGGCACTTGTTTCAAAAGTCCACCAGCACTGCGAATCGCAGTTGACACGCTTGGAACCGATACGGGAACAGACCCAACACTTCCGTAATTCATCGCCGTAACCACTCGGACACGCTTCAGCAAAGCGCATTGCTCACAGCGGCTGGTATATTGTACTAGATCTGCAAATATCCCTGTTTTAAGGTGGCGCACGAAAATCCCATGCGATTTCAGTGAGATAGTCCATCCCGTTCCCGAATTATTGCCTTCCTTTGTTTTGTCTCAGTCGCTTTTCACTCACTATCTTCAAAAAAAAATCAGCTTTGTTGTTTCTAAACATGGCCAACTTGCGCACTCAGCCAATGTGGTAACTATTGCTTGGCCGAAATATTGCACTTTGAAATGGGCTCGTGAATCTCTGCAGCGTTTGACTTTGCAACTATACAGTCTTTTAACTTTGGTTTTGTAAAATCGATCGATGTTGGCCTTGATCATTTGCAGCAATGAAAATCTCGCAGAGAATACAAACCGAAACAGACTACCTGATAAAGGGGATCCTGCCCATCGGCTGCCCGTCGCTTATTGTGACCCAACTGGCCAGCGCATTAGGCTGTTAATCGGAAGTCTGAGTGTTTCGGGCTCAGCCAGGAATGGGCTCAGGGGCTTTTTTTTTCGCCAAGACAGCATTCCCTGTCACTCGGCCGTACAGATCTTGGATGTTGAAGATGTCTTCCAAATCTTACCAGTTCCCCGGGTATGCCGTCAACCCACACACAGAAAACTATCAACGCACAGCTATTTCTAATACGATGATCAAACAGCTAGACAACCATCGTTAGATTCAGTGTCATCATTTGGAGAAGTGCCCTGCAGTCCATATGCATTGTCTTCTCATGATTTGAGCAATTTCACTTCGGTGAGAATCAAACGATCAGAACAGATGTCCTTCACCATTAAATGAGATTTTAAGGTTCACAAGAAGGCACAGGTTGTGAATATGGTGTGACTCTGATATGTATAATTAGTTTGTCATAGGCAGATAGGGAAAGCATTCTCTCACATGCTGGAAATTCGCTGCATTTGTTTTTGCCGCACGCGAATGGAAAGTAAAGCCAGCGGATACGGATACTAATCTCCTGCGCCCTCATTTAGAGGTGCACTAAAAGGCAGTTTCACAACACACTGGAAGTATGTTAACAGACAAACAGCGATATGCAAACGGTCTGTGATTGCAATTTATTGTCAATGGGAAAATTTGTTTCGCCTGACTCCCTTTCATGTCTCTTGTTGCTCACAGGACAGTTTGGCTGTTACTCCAGAGCGAGTGTTCTTCGGTTTTGCCTCCTCCCAATTTTGATTGCATGCAAACCTAATGCACTGAAGCAGAAATCTGGTCGATTTGCCTTGCGGATCCTTTTATTTTGAAAGTTGCATCAGAGGTCTGCGGTACAAATTGCTGCTTTGGTCTGTGAATCCCTGTCACCGAAGGGGGCAAGAGTGTACGATTGACGACACAATATTTATTCGACGGCAAACCTCTCATTCATTGATTTTGCATGGCAGTTATCGAAACAGGCCGATCTATTGCCCGCTCGGCTCCAGAGCGGGTAGTGTGGCCGAGTGGTCTAAGTCGCTGGACTCAAGTTCGAGTCTCACCTTGAGGCGTGGGTTCGAATCCCTCCACTACTAGCGTTCGCGTCGTTCTGGTGGGCCATCCCTTCGCTTGTACGGACTGTGTTTACGAGCGCAGCCGTCCGCTGGCGAGCGATTCCTTTTCCGACGTGCGGTCCTTTTCATTCCAATCATTGTCACAATATCGGTCTGCTCGACATCAGATTATCATACCAGTTCTAATTCACCAACAATATTTTGCGAATCATCACACAGTTTCGAATCATCGCTGAGTTTTATCCCAGCTGGAGAAGCCACAAGTCACTCTGCAAACTCAAAATGCTCTCTAACACGCCAGGCAGAAAGGGAAATTGTACTCTCACATTTAGTCAACCATCTTTTCATTTCTGCCCTCAATCACAACATAAAGCCAGGAAACTGAGAGGTTGGAGCAGTTTCGCACAGTAACAACGTGTTGAATAGTTCGGACAAGTGCCACTCACTCAGGCCTGCACAAGAACACACATACTGATAGGTACAGGTGCCTCAAGTCTAACAAAAAGGCATAAATCGCACATAGAACTTACAACGCTACAGATAGTAAAGGCAGCAAACGTCCTTCAGCAGGACCGAAAACATGCGTGTGGATTGTCTCTAACTGCCAACATGAAAAGCCCGTGCATCAGCAAAGCAAGAGCAGAGCGAACTGCAATCAGCACCATGAGAATCTGTCCAGTGGCAACCCCAGTGGATTTCAAATCCGGCGGTTTATCCATTCCGACCGGAAAACACGCGTCGGTTATGGGGTTTCATCGGGGAATATCGCTGTTGTGAAGATGCTGACCAATAGCTCATCCGATTCCACGAAGAAACTCATCCGCATTCCAGAACTCTTTCAGGACCCGAATGCTTTTCTCTTGCTTTTTCCTCTCTTTGTTAAAACAGAAACAGGTTTGTTCTTTGTAAACATGGGCCTCTCACGTGCTCAGAGAACCGAAATGAAAATATACCAAATGACAGCAAAGCAAAGTCACTGCGTGTTTATGGAGATGGAAAAAGCCACGAGAAATTGTGCGTGCGTTCGAATCATCGGCAACTTGCGGGCACTTGTTTCAAAAGTCCACCAGCACTGCGAATCGCAGTTGACACGCTTGGAACCGATACGGGAACAGACCCAACACTTCCGTAATTCATCGCCGTAACCACTCGGACACGCTTCAGCAAAGCGCATTGCTCACAGCGGCTGGTATATTGTACTAGATCTGCAAATATCCCTGTTTTAAGGTGGCGCACGAAAATCCCATGCGATTTCAGTGAGATAGTCCATCCCGTTCCCGAATTATTGCCTTCCTTTGTTTTGTCTCAGTCGCTTTTCACTCACTATCTTCAAAAAAAAATCAGCTTTGTTGTTTCTAAACATGGCCAACTTGCGCACTCAGCCAATGTGGTAACTATTGCTTGGCCGAAATATTGCACTTTGAAATGGGCTCGTGAATCTCTGCAGCGTTTGACTTTGCAACTATACAGTCTTTTAACTTTGGTTTTGTAAAATCGATCGATGTTGGCCTTGATCATTTGCAGCAATGAAAATCTCGCAGAGAATACAAACCGAAACAGACTACCTGATAAAGGGGATCCTGCCCATCGGCTGCCCGTCGCTTATTGTGACCCAACTGGCCAGCGCATTAGGCTGTTAATCGGAAGTCTGAGTGTTTCGGGCTCAGCCAGGAATGGGCTCAGGGGCTTTTTTTTTCGCCAAGACAGCATTCCCTGTCACTCGGCCGTACAGATCTTGGATGTTGAAGATGTCTTCCAAATCTTACCAGTTCCCCGGGTATGCCGTCAACCCACACACAGAAAACTATCAACGCACAGCTATTTCTAATACGATGATCAAACAGCTAGACAACCATCGTTAGATTCAGTGTCATCATTTGGAGAAGTGCCCTGCAGTCCATATGCATTGTCTTCTCATGATTTGAGCAATTTCACTTCGGTGAGAATCAAACGATCAGAACAGATGTCCTTCACCATTAAATGAGATTTTAAGGTTCACAAGAAGGCACAGGTTGTGAATATGGTGTGACTCTGATATGTATAATTAGTTTGTCATAGGCAGATAGGGAAAGCATTCTCTCACATGCTGGAAATTCGCTGCATTTGTTTTTGCCGCACGCGAATGGAAAGTAAAGCCAGCGGATACGGATACTAATCTCCTGCGCCCTCATTTAGAGGTGCACTAAAAGGCAGTTTCACAACACACTGGAAGTATGTTAACAGACAAACAGCGATATGCAAACGGTCTGTGATTGCAATTTATTGTCAATGGGAAAATTTGTTTCGCCTGACTCCCTTTCATGTCTCTTGTTGCTCACAGGACAGTTTGGCTGTTACTCCAGAGCGAGTGTTCTTCGGTTTTGCCTCCTCCCAATTTTGATTGCATGCAAACCTAATGCACTGAAGCAGAAATCTGGTCGATTTGCCTTGCGGATCCTTTTATTTTGAAAGTTGCATCAGAGGTCTGCGGTACAAATTGCTGCTTTGGTCTGTGAATCCCTGTCACCGAAGGGGGCAAGAGTGTACGATTGACGACACAATATTTATTCGACGGCAAACCTCTCATTCATTGATTTTGCATGGCAGTTATCGAAACAGGCCGATCTATTGCCCGCTCGACTCCAGAGCGGGTAGTGTGGCCGAGTGGTCTAAGTCGCTGGACTCAAGTTCCAGTCTCACCTTGAGGCGTGGGTTCGAATCCCACCACTACTAGCGTTCGCGTCGTTCTGGTGGGCCATCCCTTCGCTTGTACGGACTGTGTTTACGAGCGCAGCCGTCCGCTGGCGAGCGATTCCTTTTCCGACGTGCGGTCCTTTTCATTCCAATCATTGTCACAATATCGGTCTGCTCGACATCAGATTATCATACCAGTTCTAATTCACCAACAATATTTTGCGAATCATCACACAGTTTCGAATCATCGCTGAGTTTTATCCCAGCTGGAGAAGCCACAAGTCACTCTGCAAACTCAAAATGCTCTCTAACACGCCAGGCAGAAAGGGAAATTGTACTCTCACATTTAGTCAACCATCTTTTCATTTCTGCCCTCAATCACAACATAAAGCCAGGAAACTGAGAGGTTGGAGCAGTTTCGCACAGTAACAACGTGTTGAATAGTTCGGACAAGTGCCACTCACTCAGGCCTGCACAAGAACACACATACTGATAGGTACAGGTGCCTCAAGTCTAACAAAAAGGCATAAATCGCACATAGAACTTACAACGCTACAGATAGTAAAGGCAGCAAACGTCCTTCAGCAGGACCGAAAACATGCGTGTGGATTGTCTCTAACTGCCAACATGAAAAGCCCGTGCATCAGCAAAGCAAGAGCAGAGCGAACTGCAATCAGCACCATGAGAATCTGTCCAGTGGCAACCCCAGTGGATTTCAAATCCGGCGGTTTATCCATTCCGACCGGAAAACACGCGTCGGTTATGGGGTTTCATCGGGGAATATCGCTGTTGTGAAGATGCTGACCAATAGCTCATCCGATTCCACGAAGAAACTCATCCGCATTCCAGAACTCTTTCAGGACCCGAATGCTTTTCTCTTGCTTTTTCCTCTCTTTGTTAAAACAGAAACAGGTTTGTTCTTTGTAAACATGGGCCTCTCACGTGCTCAGAGAACCGAAATGAAAATATACCAAATGACAGCAAAGCAAAGTCACTGCGTGTTTATGGAGATGGAAAAAGCCACGAGAAATTGTGCGTGCGTTCGAATCATCGGCAACTTGCGGGCACTTGTTTCAAAAGTCCACCAGCACTGCGAATCGCAGTTGACACGCTTGGAACCGATACGGGAACAGACCCAACACTTCCGTAATTCATCGCCGTAACCACTCGGACACGCTTCAGCAAAGCGCATTGCTCACAGCGGCTGGTATATTGTACTAGATCTGCAAATATCCCTGTTTTAAGGTGGCGCACGAAAATCCCATGCGATTTCAGTGAGATAGTCCATCCCGTTCCCGAATTATTGCCTTCCTTTGTTTTGTCTCAGTCGCTTTTCACTCACTATCTTCAAAAAAAAAATCAGCTTTGTTGTTTCTAAACATGGCCAACTTGCGCACTCAGCCAATGTGGTAACTATTGCTTGGCCGAAATATTGCACTTTGAAATGGGCTCGTGAATCTCTGCAGCGTTTGACTTTGCAACTATACAGTCTTTTAACTTTGGTTTTGTAAAATCATCGATGATGGCCTTGATCATTTGCAGCAATGAAAATCTCGCAGAGAATACAAACCGAAACAGACTACCTGATAAAGGGGATCCTGCCCCTCGGCTGCCCGTCGCTTATTGTGACCCAACTGGCCTGCGCATTCGGCTGTTAATCGGAAGTCTGAGTGTTTCGGGCTCAGCCAGGAATGGGCTCAGGGGCTTTTTTTTTCGCCAAGACAGCATTCCCTATCACTCGGCCGTACAGATCTTGGATGTTGAAGATGTCTTCCAAATCTTACCAGTTCCCCGGGTATGCCGTCAACCCACACACAGAAAACTATCAACGCACAGCTATTTCTAATACGATGATCAAACAGCTAGACAACCATCGTTAGATTCAGTGTCATCATTTGGAGAAGTGCCCTGCAGTCCATATGCATTGTCTTCTCATGATTTGAGCAATTTCTCTTCGGTGAGAATCAAACGATCAGAACAGATGTCCTTCACCATTAAATGAGATTTTAAGGTTCACAAGAAGGCACAGGTTGTGAGTATGGTGTGACTCTGATATGTATAATTAGTTTGTCATAGGCAGATAGGGAAAGCATTCTCTCACATGCTGGAAATTCGCTGCATTTGTTTTTGCCGCACGCGAATGGAAAGTAAAGCCAGCGGATACTAATCTCCTGCGCCCTCATTTAGAGGTGCACTAAAAGGCAGTTTCACAACACACTGGAAGTATGTTAACAGACAAACAGCGATATGCAAACGGTCTGTGATTGCAATTTATTGTCAATGGGAAAATTTGTTTCGCCTGACTCCCTTTCATGTCTCTTGTTGCTCACAGGACAGTTTGGCTGTTACTCCAGAGCGAGTGTTCTTCGGTTTTGCCTCCTCCCAATTTTGATTGCATGCAAACCTAATGCACTGAAGCAGAAATCTGGTCGATTTGCCTTGCGGATCCTTTTATTTTGAAAGTTGCATCAGAGGTCTGCGGTACAAATTGCTGCTTTGGTCTGTGAATCCCTGTCACCGAAGGGGGCAAGAGTGTACGATTGACGACACAATATTTATTCGACGGCAAACCTCTCATTCATTGATTTTGCATGGCAGTTATCGAAACAGGCCGATCTATTGCCCGCTCGGCTCCAGAGCGGGTAGTGTGGCCGAGTGGTCTAAGTCGCTGGACTCAAGTTCCAGTCTCACCTTGAGGCGTGGGTTCGAATCCCACCACTACTAGCGTTCGCGTCGTTCTGGTGGGCCATCCCTTCGCTTGTACGGACTGTGTTTACGAGCGCAGCCGTCCGCTGGCGAGCGATTCCTTTTCCGACGTGCGGTCCTTTTCATTCCAATCATTGTCACAATATCGGTCTGCTCGACATCAGATTATCATACCAGTTCTAATTCACCAACAATATTTTGCGAATCATCACACAGTTTCGAATCATCGCTGAGTTTTATCCCAGCTGGAGAAGCCACAAGTCACTCTGCAAACTCAAAATGCTCTCTAACACGCCAGGCAGAAAGGGAAATTGTACTCTCACATTTAGTCAACCATCTTTTCATTTCTGCCCTCAATCACAACATAAAGCCAGGAAACTGAGAGGTTGGAGCAGTTTCGCACAGTAACAACGTGTTGAATAGTTCGGACAAGTGCCACTCACTCAGGCCTGCACAAGAACACACATACTGATAGGTACAGGTGCCTCAAGTCTAACAAAAAGGCATAAATCGCACATAGAACTTACAACGCTACAGATAGTAAAGGCAGCAAACGTCCTTCAGCAGGACCGAAAACATGCGTGTGGATTGTCTCTAACTGCCAACATGAAAAGCCCGTGCATCAGCAAAGCAAGAGCAGAGCGAACTGCAATCAGCACCATGAGAATCTGTCCAGTGGCAACCCCAGTGGATTTCAAATCCGGCGGTTTATCCATTCCGACCGGAAAACACGCGTCGGTTATGGGGTTTCATCGGGGAATATCGCTGTTGTGAAGATGCTGACCAATAGCTCATCCGATTCCACGAAGAAACTCATCCGCATTCCAGAACTCTTTCAGGACCCGAATGCTTTTCTCTTGCTTTTTCCTCTCTTTGTTAAAACAGAAACAGGTTTGTTCTTTGTAAACATGGGCCTCTCACGTGCTCAGAGAACCGAAATGAAAATATACCAAATGACAGCAAAGCAAAGTCACTGCGTGTTTATGGAGATGGAAAAAGCCACGAGAAATTGTGCGTGCGTTCGAATCATCGGCAACTTGCGGGCACTTGTTTCAAAAGTCCACCAGCACTGCGAATCGCAGTTGACACGCTTGGAACCGATACGGGAACAGACCCAACACTTCCGTAATTCATCGCCGTAACCACTCGGACACGCTTCAGCAAAGCGCATTGCTCACAGCGGCTGGTATATTGTACTAGACCTGTTTTAAGGTGGCGCACGAAAATCCCATGCGATTTCAGTGAGATAGTCCATCCCGTTCCCGAATTATTGCCTTCCTTTGTTTTGTCTCAGTCGCTTTTCACTCACTATCTTCAAAAAAAAAAATCAGCTTTGTTGTTTCTAAACATGGCCAACTTGCGCACTCAGCCAATGTGGTAACTATTGCTTGGCCGAAATATTGCACTTTGAAATGGGCTCGTGAATCTCTGCAGCGTTTGACTTTGCAACTATACAGTCTTTTAACTTTGGTTTTGTAAAATCATCGATGATGGCCTTGATCATTTGCAGCAATGAAAATCTCGCAGAGAATACAAACCGAAACAGACTACCTGATAAAGGGGATCCTGCCCCTCGGCTGCCCGTCGCTTATTGTGACCCAACTGGCCTGCGCATTCGGCTGTTAATCGGAAGTCTGAGTGTTTCGGGCTCAGCCAGGAATGGGCTCAGGGGCTTTTTTTTTCGCCAAGACAGCATTCCCTATCACTCGGCCGTACAGATCTTGGATGTTGAAGATGTCTTCCAAATCTTACCAGTTCCCCGGGTATGCCGTCAACCCACACACAGAAAACTATCAACGCACAGCTATTTCTAATACGATGATCAAACAGCTAGACAACCATCGTTAGATTCAGTGTCATCATTTGGAGAAGTGCCCTGCAGTCCATATGCATTGTCTTCTCATGATTTGAGCAATTTCTCTTCGGTGAGAATCAAACGATCAGAACAGATGTCCTTCACCATTAAATGAGATTTTAAGGTTCACAAGAAGGCACAGGTTGTGAGTATGGTGTGACTCTGATATGTATAATTAGTTTGTCATAGGCAGATAGGGAAAGCATTCTCTCACATGCTGGAAATTCGCTGCATTTGTTTTTGCCGCACGCGAATGGAAAGTAAAGCCAGCGGATACTAATCTCCTGCGCCCTCATTTAGAGGTGCATGAAAAGGCAGTTTCACAACACACTGGAAGTATGTTAACAGACAAACAGCGATATGCAAACGGTCTGAGATTGCAATTTATTGTCAATGGGAAAATTTGTTTCGCCTGACTCCCTTTCATGTCTCTTGTTGCTCACTGGACAGTTTGGCTGTTACTCCAGAGCGAGTGTTCTTCGGTTTTGCCTCCTCCCAATTTTGATTGCATGCAAACCTAATGCACTGATGCAGAAATCTGGTCGATTTGCCTTGCGGATCCTTTTATTTTGAAAGTTGCATCAGAGGTCTGCGGTACAAATTGCTGCTTTGGTCTGTGAATCCCTGTCACCGAAGGGGGCAAGAGTGTACGATTGACGACACAATATTTATTCGACGGCAAACCTCTCATTCATTGATTTTGCATGGCAGTTATCGAAACAGGCCGATCTATTGCCGGCTCGGCGGCAGAGCGGGTAGTGTGGCCGAGTGGTCTAAGGCGCTGGACTCAAGTTCCAGTCTCAGCTTGAGGCGTGGGTTCGAATCCCACCGCTACCAGCGTTCGCGTCGTTCTGGTGGGCCATCCCTTCGCTTGTACAGACTGTGTTTACGAGCGCAGCCGTCCGCTGGCGAGCGATTCCTTTTCCGACGTGCGGTCCTTTTCATTCCAATCATTGTCACAATATCGGTCTGCTCGACATCAGATTATCATACCAGTTCTAATTCACCAACAATATTTTGCGAATCATCACACAGTTTCGAATCATCGCTGAGTTCTATCCCAGCTGGAGAAGCCACAAGTCACTCTGCAAACTCAAAATGCTCTCTAACACGCCAGGCAGAAAGGGAAATTGTACTCTCACATTTAGTCAACCATCTTTTCATTTCTGCCCTCAATCACAACATAAAGCCAGGAAACTGAGAGATTGGAGCAGTTTCGCACAGTAACAACGTGTTGAATAGTTCGGACAAGTGCCACTCACTCAGGCCTGCACAAGAACACACATACTGATAGGTACAGGTGCCTCAAGTCTAACAAAAAGGCATAAATCGCACATAGAACTTACAACGCTACAGATAGTAAAGGCAGCAAACGTCCTTCAGCAGGACCGAAAACATGCGTGTGGATTGTCTCTAACTGCCAACATGAAAAGCCCGTGCATCAGCAAAGCAAGAGCAGAGCGAACTGCAATCAGCACCATGAGAATCTGTCCAGTGGCAACCCCAGTGGATTTCAAATCCGGCGGTTTATCCATTCCGACCGGAAAACACGCGTCGGTTATGGGGTTTCATCGGGGAATATCGCTGTTGTGAAGATGCTGACCAATAGCTCATCCGATTCCACGAAGAAACTCATCCGCATTCCAGAACTCTTTCAGGACCCGAATGCTTTTCTCTTGCTTTTTCCTCTCTTTGTTAAAACAGAAACAGGTTTGTTCTTTGTAAACATGGGCCTCTCACGTGCTCAGAGAACCGAAATGAAAATATACCAAATGACAGCAAAGCAAAGTCACTGCGTGTTTATGGAGATGGAAAAAGCCACGAGAAATTGTGCGTGCGTTCGAATCATCGGCAACTTGCGGGCACTTGTTTCAAAAGTCCACCAGCACTGCGAATCGCAGTTGACACGCTTGGAACCGATACGGGAACAGACCCAACACTTCCGTAATTCATCGCCGTAACCACTCGGACACGCTTCAGCAAAGCGCATTGCTCACAGCGGCTGGTATATTGTACTAGATCTGCAAATATCCCTGTTTTAAGGTGGCGCACGAAAATCCCATGCGATTTCAGTGAGATAGTCCATCCCGTTCCCGAATTATTGCCTTCCTTTGTTTTGTCTCAGTCGCTTTTCACTCACTATCTTCAACAAAAAATCAGCTTTGTTGTTTCTAAACATGGCCAACTTGCGCACTCAGCCAATGTGGTAACTATTGCTTGGCCGAAATATTGTACTTTGAAATGGGCTCGTGAATCTCTGCAGCGTTTGACTTTGCAACTATACAGTCTTTTAACTTTGGTTTTGTAAAATCGATCGATGTTGGCCTTGATCATTTGCAGCAATGAAAATCTCGCAGAGAATACAAACCGAAACAGACTACCTGATAAAGGGGATCCTGCCCCTCGGCTGCCCGTCGCTTATTGTGACCCAACTGGCCTGCGCATTCGGCTGTTAATCGGAAGTCTGAGTGTTTCGGGCTCAGCCAGGAATGGGCTCAGGGGCTTTTTTTTTCGCCAAGACAGCATTCCCTATCACTCGGCCGTACAGATCTTGGATGTTGAAGATGTCTTCCAAATCTTACCAGTTCCCCGGGTATGCCGTCAACCCACACACAGAAAACTATCAACGCACAGCTATTTCTAATACGATGATCAAACAGCTAGACAACCATCGTTAGATTCAGTGTCATCATTTGGAGAAGTGCCCTGCAGTCCATATGCATTGTCTTCTCATGATTTGAGCAATTTCTCTTCGGTGAGAATCAAACGATCAGAACAGATGTCCTTCACCATTAAATGAGATTTTAAGGTTCACAAGAAGGCACAGGTTGTGAGTATGGTGTGACTCTGATATGTATAATTAGTTTGTCATAGGCAGACAGGGAAAGCATTCTCTCACATGCTGGAAATTCGCTGCATTTGTTTTTGCCGCACGCGAATGGAAAGTACAGCCAGCGGATACTAATCTCCTGCGCCCTCATTTAGAGGTGCACTAAAAGGCAGTTTCACAACACACTGGAAGTATGTTAACAGACAAACAGCGATATGCAAACGGTCTGTGATTGCAATTTATTGTCAATGGGAAAATTTGTTTCGCCTGACTCCCTTTCATGTCTCTTGTTGCTCACAGGACAGTTTGGCTGTTACTCCAGAGCGAGTGTTCTTCGGTTTTGCCTCCTCCCAATTTTGATTGCATGCAAACCTAATGCACTGAAGCAGAAATCTGGTCGATTTGCCTTGCGGATCCTTTTATTTTGAAAGTTGCATCAGAGGTCTGCGGTACAAATTGCTGCTTTGGTCTGTGAATCCCTGTCACCGAAGGGGGCAAGAGTGTACGATTGACGACACAATATTTATTCGACGGCAAACCTCTCATTCATTGATTTTGCATGGCAGTTATCGAAACAGGCCGATCTATTGCCGGCTCGGCGGCAGAGCGGGTAGTGTGGCCGAGTGGTCTAAGGCGCTGGACTCAAGTTCCAGTCTCAGCTTGAGGCGTGGGTTCGAATCCCACCGCTACCAGCGTTCGCGTCGTTCTGGTGGGCCATGCCTTCGCTTGTACAGACTGTGTTTACGAGCGCAGCTGTCCGCTGGCGAGCGATTCCTTTTCCGACGTGCGGTCCTTTTCATTCCAATCATTGTCACAATATCGGTCTGCTCGACATCAGATTATCATACCAGTTCTAATTCACCAACAATATTTTGCGAATCATCACACAGTTTCGAATCATCGCTGAGTTCTATCCCAGCTGGAGAAGCCACAAGTCACTCTGCAAACTCAAAATGCTCTCTAACACGCCAGGCAGAAAGGGAAATTGTACTCTCACATTTAGTCAACCATCTTTTCATTTCTGCCCTCAATCACAACATAAAGCCAGGAAACTGAGAGATTGGAGCAGTTTCGCACAGTAACAACGTGTTGAATAGTTCGGACAAGTGCCACTCACTCAGGCCTGCACAAGAACACACATACTGATAGGTACAGGTGCCTCAAGTCTAACAAAAAGGCATAAATCGCACATATAACTTACAACGCTACAGATAGTAAAGGCAGCAAACGTCCTTCAGCAGGACCGAAAACATGCGTGTGGATTGTCTCTAACTGCCAACATGAAAAGCCCGTGCATCAGCAAAGCAAGAGCAGAGCGAACTGCAATCAGCACCATGAGAATCTGTCCAGTGGCAACCCCAGTGGATTTCAAATCCGGCGGTTTATCCATTCCGACCGGAAAACACGCGTCGGTTATGGGGTTTCATCGGGGAATATCGCTGTTGTGAAGATGCTGACCAATAGCTCATCCGATTCCACGAAGAAACTCATCCGCATTCCAGAACTCTTTCAGGACCCGAATGCTTTTCTCTTGCTTTTTCCTCTCTTTGTTAAAACAGAAACAGGTTTGTTCTTTGTAAACATGGGCCTCTCACGTGCTCAGAGAACCGAAATGAAAATATACCAAATGACAGCAAAGCAAAGTCACTGCGTGTTTATGGAGATGGAAAAAGCCACGAGAAATTGTGCGTGCGTTCGAATCATCGGCAACTTGCGGGCACTTGTTTCAAAAGTCCACCAGCACTGCGAATCGCAGTTGACACGCTTGGAACCGATACGGGAACAGACCCAACACTTCCGTAATTCATCGCCGTAACCACTCGGACACGCTTCAGCAAAGCGCATTGCTCACAGCGGCTGGTATATTGTACTAGATCTGCAAATATCCCTGTTTTAAGGTGGCGCACGAAAATCCCATGCGATTTCAGTGAGATAGTCCATCCCGTTCCCGAATTATTGCCTTCCTTTGTTTTGTCTCAGTCGCTTTTCACTCACTATCTTCAAAAAAAAATCAGCTTTGTTGTTTCTAAACATGGCCAACTTGCGCACTCAGCCAATGTGGTAACTATTGCTTGGCCGAAATATTGCACTTTGAAATGGGCTCGTGAATCTCTGCAGCGTTTGACTTTGCAACTATACAGTCTTTTAACTTTGGTTTTGTAAAATCGATCGATGTTGGCCTTGATCATTTGCAGCAATGAAAATCTCGCAGAGAATACAAACCGAAACAGACTACCTGATAAAGGGGATCCTGCCCATCGGCTGCCCGTCGCTTATTGTGACCCAACTGGCCAGCGCATTAGGCTGTTAATCGGAAGTCTGAGTGTTTCGGGCTCAGCCAGGAATGGGCTCAGGGGCTTTTTTTTTCGCCAAGACAGCATTCCCTGTCACTCGGCCGTACAGATCTTGGATGTTGAAGATGTCTTCCAAATCTTACCAGTTCCCCGGGTATGCCGTCAACCCACACACAGAAAACTATCAACGCACAGCTATTTCTAATACGATGATCAAACAGCTAGACAACCATCGTTAGATTCAGTGTCATCATTTGGAGAAGTGCCCTGCAGTCCATATGCATTGTCTTCTCATGATTTGAGCAATTTCACTTCGGTGAGAATCAAACGATCAGAACAGATGTCCTTCACCATTAAATGAGATTTTAAGGTTCACAAGAAGGCACAGGTTGTGAATATGGTGTGACTCTGATATGTATAATTAGTTTGTCATAGGCAGATAGGGAAAGCATTCTCTCACATGCTGGAAATTCGCTGCATTTGTTTTTGCCGCACGCGAATGGAAAGTAAAGCCAGCGGATACGGATACTAATCTCCTGCGCCCTCATTTAGAGGTGCACTAAAAGGCAGTTTCACAACACACTGGAAGTATGTTAACAGACAAACAGCGATATGCAAACGGTCTGTGATTGCAATTTATTGTCAATGGGAAAATTTGTTTCGCCTGACTCCCTTTCATGTCTCTTGTTGCTCACAGGACAGTTTGGCTGTTACTCCAGAGCGAGTGTTCTTCGGTTTTGCCTCCTCCCAATTTTGATTGCATGCAAACCTAATGCACTGAAGCAGAAATCTGGTCGATTTGCCTTGCGGATCCTTTTATTTTGAAAGTTGCATCAGAGGTCTGCGGTACAAATTGCTGCTTTGGTCTGTGAATCCCTGTCACCGAAGGGGGCAAGAGTGTACGATTGACGACACAATATTTATTCGACGGCAAACCTCTCATTCATTGATTTTGCATGGCAGTTATCGAAACAGGCCGATCTATTGCCGGCTCGGCTCCAGAGCGGGTAGTGTGGCCGAGTGGTCTAAGGCGCTGGACTCAAGTTCCAGTCTCACCTTGAGGCGTGGGTTCGAATCCCACCACTACTAGCGTTCGCGTCGTTCTGGTGGGCCATCCCTTCGCTTGTACGGACTGTGTTTACGAGCGCAGCCGTCCGCTGGCGAGCGATTCCTTTTCCGACGTGCGGTCCTTTTCATTCCAATCATTGTCACAATATCGGTCTGCTCGACATCAGATTATCATACCAGTTCTAATTCACCAACAATATTTTGCGAATCATCACACAGTTTCGAATCATCGCTGAGTTTTATCCCAGCTGGAGAAGCCACAAGTCACTCTGCAAACTCAAAATGCTCTCTAACACGCCAGGCAGAAAGGGAAATTGTACTCTCACATTTCGTCAACCATCTTTTCATTTCTGCCCTCAATCACAACATAAAGCCAGGAAACTGAGAGATTGGAGCAGTTTCGCACAGTAACAACGTGTTGAATAGTTCGGACAAGTGCCACTCACTCAGGCCTGCACAAGAACACACATACTGATAGGTACAGGTGCCTCAAGTCTAACAAAAAGGCATAAATCGCACATAGAACTTACAACGCTACAGATAGTAAAGGCAGCAAACGTCCTTCAGCAGGACCGAAAACATGCGTGTGGATTGTCTCTAACTGCCAACATGAAAAGCCCGTGCATCAGCAAAGCAAGAGCAGAGCGAACTGCAATCAGCACCATGAGAATCTGTCCAGTGGCAACCCCAGTGGATTTCAAATCCGGCGGTTTATCCATTCCGACCGGAAAACACGCGTCGGTTATGGGGTTTCATCGGGGAATATCGCTGTTGTGAAGATGCTGACCAATAGCTCATCCGATTCCACGAAGAAACTCATCCGCATTCCAGAACTCTTTCAGGACCCGAATGCTTTTCTCTTGCTTTTTCCTCTCTTTGTTAAAACAGAAATAGGTTTGTTCTTTGTAAACATGGGCCTCTCACGTGCTCAGAGAACCGAAATGAAAATATACCAAATGACAGCAAAGCAAAGTCACTGCGTGTTTATGGAGATGGAAAAAGCCACGAGAAATTGTGCGTGCGTTCGAATCATCGGCAACTTGCGGGCACTTGTTTCAAAAGTCCACCAGCACTGCGAATCGCAGTTGACACGCTTGGAACCGATACGGGAACAGACCCAACACTTCCGTAATTCATCGCCGTAACCACTCGGCCGCTCACAGCGGCTGGTATATTGTACTAGATCTGCAAATATCCCTGTTGTAAGGTGGCGCACGAAAATCCCATGCGATTTCAGTGAGATTATCCATCCCGTTTCCGAATTATTGCCTTCCCTTGTTTTGTCTCAGTCGCTTTTCACTCACTATATTCAAAAAAAAATCAGCTTTGTTGTTTCTAAACATGGCCAACTTGCGCACTCAGCCAATGTGGTAACTATTGCTTGGCCGAAATATTACACTTTGAAATGGGCTCGTGAATCTCTGCAGCGTTTGACTTTGCAGCTATACAGTCTTTTAACTTTGGTTTTATAAAATCGATCGTTGTTGGCCTTGATCATTTGCAGCAATGAAAATCTCGCAGGGAATACAAACCGAAACAGACGACCTGATAAAGGGGATTCTGCCCCTCGGCTGCCCGTCGCTTATTGTGACCCAACTGGCCTGCGCATTAGGCTGTTAATCGGAAGTCTGAGTGTTTCGGGCTCAGCCAGGGATGGGCCCAGGGGCTTTTTTTTTAACCAAGACAGCCTTCCCCGTCACTCGGCCGTACAGATCTTGGATGTTGAAGACGTCTTCCAAATCTTACCAGTTCCCCGGGTATGCCGTCAACCCACACACAGAAAACTATCAACGCACAGCTATTTCTAATTCGATGATCAAACAGCTAGACAACCATCGTTAGATTCAGTGTCATCATTTGGAGAAGTGCCCTGCAGTCCATATGCATTGTCTTCTCATGATTTGAGCAATTTCTCTTCGGTGAGAATCAAACGATCAGAACAGATGTCCTTCACCATTAAATGAGATTTTAAGGTTCACAAGAAGGCACAGTTTGCGAGTATGATGTGACTCTGATATGTATAATTAGTTTGTCATAGGCAGATAGGGAAAGCATTCTCTCACATGCTGGAAATTCGCTGTATTTGTTTTTGCCGCACGCGAATGGAAAGTAAAGCCAGCGGATACGGATACTAATCTCCTGCGCCCTCATTTAGAGGTGCACTAAAAGGCAGTTTCACAACACACTGGAAGTATGTTAACAGACAAACAGCGATATGCAAACGGTCTGTGATTGCAATTTATTGTCAATGGGAAAATTTGTTTCGCCTGACTCCCTTTCATGTCTCTTGTTGCTCACTGGACAGTTTGGCTGTTATTCCAGAGCGAGTGTTCTTCGGTTTTGCCTCCTCCCAATTTTGATTGCATGCAAACCTAATGCACTGAAGCAGAAATCTGGTCGATTTGCCTTGCGGATCCTTTTATTTTGAAAGTTGCATCAGCGGTCTGCGGTACAAATTGCTGCTTTGGTCTGTGAATCCCTGTCACCGAAGGGAGCAAGAGTGTACGATTGACGACGCAATATTTATTCGACGGCAAACCTCTCATTCATTGATTTTGCATGGCAGTTATCGAAACAGGCCGATCTATTGCCCGCACGGCGGCAGTGCGGCTTGTGTGGCCGAGTGGTCTAAGGCGCTGGACTCACGTTCGTGTCTCAGCTTGAGGCGTGGGTTCGAATCCCACCACTGCCCGCGTTTGCGTCGTTTTGGCGGGCCATCCCTTCGCACTAAAAGTCAGTTTCACAACATGGAAGTATGTTAACAGGGAAACAGCGATATGCAAACGGTCTGTGATTGCAATTTATTGTCGATGCGAAAGTTTGTTTCGCCTGACTCCCTTTCATGTCTCTTGTTGCTCACTGGACAGTTTGGCTGTTACTCTCTAGCTAGTGTTCCTCGGTTTTGCCTACTCCCAATGCGTGTCACTTTGATTGAATGCAAACCTAATGCACTGAAGCAGAAATCTCGTTGATTTGCCTTGCGGATCCTTTTATTTTGAAAGATGCATCAGAGGGCTGCGATCGAAATTGCTGCTTTGATCTGTGAATCCCGGTCACCGAAGGGAGGGAGAGTACAAGATTGACGACACACTATTTATTCGACGACAAACGTCTCATTCATTCGTTTTACATGGCAGTTATCGTAACAGGCCGATCTATTTCCGGGGCAGCGGCGTGGTTGGTCGTGTGGCCGAATGGTCTCCGGCGCTGGGTACTTGTTCCGTTCTCCGTTGAGGCGTGATTCCGTGATTACGTCATTCTGTCGGCCCATCCCTTCGCTGCTTTGTGCTTTCTTTTTTACCTGAACCATGCTCTGCAATGCAAAGTATTGCCCAGCATGTTTGCAAGGACTCCTTTTTGGACATGCATGTCCTTTTCATTCCAATCATTGTCACAATACCGGTCTGCTCAACATCAGATTTTCATACCAGTTCTAATTCACCAACAACCAATTGCGAGATATCACAGCGCATAAATTTTTATCCCAGCTGGAGAAGCCAGATGTCACTCTGCAAAGTCAATTTACAATGTAACACGCCAGGCAGAAAGGGAAAATGTACTCTCACATTTTGTAAACCATCTTTTCATTTCTGCCTTCAATCACAACACAAAACCAAGAAACTGAGAGATGGGAGCAGTTTCGCACAGTAACAACGTGTTGAATAGTTTAGACAAGTGGCACTCACTCAGGCCTGCACAAGAACCCTCATACTGATAGTTACAGGTGCCTCAAGTCTAATAAACAAGCATAAATCGCACAGTATCCTTACAACGCTATAGGGTAGTAAAGGCAGCAAACTTCCTTCAGCAGCACCGAGAACATGCGTGTGGATTGTCTCTAACTGCCAACATGAAAGCCCGTGCATCAGCAATGCAACAGCAGAGTATACTGTGATCAGCAGCATGCGAATCTCTAACGTCAGTGGATTTCAAATAATGCACTTTATCCACTCGGATCGTACAACACACGTCGGTTATGGGGTTTCGGAAATGGAAAGATAGATCTCGGTGAAGATCTTGAGGATAACTTACCACGGGGTAAAAAGGAAACCCTTGAAGGGGACAGAGAAGTTAAAAATTCCCGGTGTTTTCAGTGCAATAAAGTAGGCCACGTGAAATCACCGAACCCAAAGTTGGTGGTTTCGGAGAAGCACCGGGAAGCCTGTTGCAGGAAAACAGGATCAGTCAGTGAATTTTGTTGGACTGGTAATGGAAAGTACAGTGGAGTCTAGAAAGCTGCTCCAGAACAGTACAAGCTGGTCAGAGGTTGGTTAAGGAGGTAGTGCCAGATCTTCTTCAACCATACACCTGCGAATGTAAAGTTTATTTTCATAGGCCAGGAGCAGCAGAAAAAGAGGTTGCAATATTGACATATACATGACCCTCTCAATGTGTGATGCTGGAAGATGAGAAACTATGTCCTTCTGAAGGATTATTGCCAGAAAAGCTGCTAGTATTGTGAATTCACAGTGAGACAAGCGCTCAACTATGTAAAGTGAGGTTAAAGTGTCCACTGAAGAATGAAAAATTGGTCCAGCACTGGACCAGCTCTCAGCTCCAGAAATACAATTTTTCTGTGTTAATTATATAGCTAATTCATGACAATGCAGACATCTTCTGCTCAGATAAATGAACTGAGTTACAGCAGAAGGATGAAAATTTAAAGCAGTTGTATCAAAAGGCACACAAAGAAGAAGAATCTCAATGTATCCCTGAATGTTATTATCTTAAACATGATGTCTTAATGAGGAAATGGAGATCATCACACATTCACTCAGATGAGAAATGGCCAGACATCCATCAAGATGTGTTGCCAGTATGTTGTCGAAAGGAAATGTTGCGAGTGGTGCATGACCTAACACTAGGGAGTCATTTAGGGGGAAAAAAATGAAGCTGAACTGGAAAACACCGTGTTACTGGCCTGGACTGCACAAGATTGTAGTTGAATTTTACGAGATAAATCATATATATCAGGTAAATGGAAAACCAAAATCAGCAATAAAACCCGCACCTTTAATACCTATTCCTGGATTTGAGGAACCTTTTACAAGAGTCTTAATTGATTGCGTAAGACCCCTACCTAAAACAAAGAGTGGGAATGAGTATTTGCTAACAACAATGGACGTGTTCACTAGATTTCCAGAGGCTGCCCCATTACACAATATCACAGCTGAAAGGATTGTGGAGGAATTACTCAAATCTTTCACTAGAGACGGCCTACTGACAAAGATACAATCAGATCAAATTCAACTTCACACTGAAATAATTCAAGAAAGTTATGGACAGCTTAGGAATAAAATAATTCAAATCTACTGCGTAGCATCCAGAGTCGCAGGGAGTGCTAGAAATGGGGCATCAAACATGATGTTAAGCGCTGCTAGTCAAGACCATCCAGATCATTGGGATAAGGGAATTCCATTTGTGCTTCTTGCAATCAGAGACACACCAAATGAATCGACCAAATTCAGTCCATTTGAATTAGTTTTGGGGCATGAAATGAGAGGACTGCTAAGATTGATTGAGGAGAAATTGATTAGTCAGAATTCAGAGACCATATATTTTGCCTATGTGTCAAATTGTCAGTAATAAATAAATAGAGCGGGGGAGTTTGCCAGACAGCATTTAAAAGTATCACAGCAGACACTGCATCAGGAAGCAAACAAGCAATCAAAATATTGTGATTTTGCTATCAGAGATAACGTGTCACTTCCAGTGATAAGTGAACCATTAAAAGCTAGGTTTAGTGAACTTATCAAAGGAAATTGAGTGAGTTGAACTATTTGGTAAGGACTCCAGACTGAAATACATCTCACAGAATATGCTCAAAACGTATTTTGACAAGGAAGGAAAGCCAAAGGAGACTTTTATTGATCACAAAACAGAAGGAAGAACCAAGTTGACAGGATTCTGAATTGGACATTCCTCAAATTAAATTGGACAATGAGGACATTGTCAAAAATATTGAGTTACCTTCCAGAGAAAAATTGAAATGACCTAAAAGAGTTATTACTATCACATGGAGAGATTTGTGGAAATAAACTGGGAAGTACTAATCTAATTATACATGATGTAGATATTGGAGATGCTGTTCTGATTAAGCAACATCTTTGGAGGCATAACCCTCTGAAGTTGACACAGGTTCAAAAGGAGATTGAATGAATGCTCTGAGTTGGCATAGTCGAAGTGAGTTACAGTGACTGGAGCTTATGCATAATAATGGTGCTGAAAGCAGATGATATGCAGTGGTTATGTGTAGTCTATCACAAAGTCAATGCGGTTACAAAGACTGGTGCATAACCCATTCCACATTTGAAAGACTGGGTTGAAAAGTTGGGACAAGCAACTTATATTTCTAAGTTGGACTTGCTTCGATGATACTGGCATATAACTTTGTTAGAAAGAGCAAAGGCACTTTTGGCTTTTGTAACGCCAAATGGACTGTATCAGATTACGAGAAAGTGAGGACTGCAGATGCTGGAGATCAGAGCGAAAAATGCGTTGCTGGAAAAGCGCAGCAGGTCAGGCAGCATCCAAGGAGCAGGAGAATCGACGTTTCGGGCATAAGCCCTTCTTCAGATTATGCCATTTGATATGAAAAATGCCAGCCACGTTTCAGAAAATAACTAACAAGGTCATTGCCGGACTACCCTACTGTTTTGAATATATAGGTGACCCAATGACTTTTAGTCACACATGGGAGGAACATTTTCAACACTTGTCAGACTTGTTTGATCGACTTTGGAAGGCAGGCTTGGTGAAAAACCTGGCTAAAAGAGAATTTGCCAAAGCCCAGGTCACCTTCCTGGACCATGTTACTGAACATGGACAAATGGCCCTATGGGATGCAAAAACAAAGGTAATTGTGGAGTTTTCCATACCATCGACAAAAAGAGCAGTACTACGATTCCTGAGATTGAGTGGATTTTATCAAAAATATTGATGGATATTGATGGTTCATTTCTGTAAGGAGTGAAGTGTGATGATGCTGCTCATTTAACAAGGTTATGTTGTCCTTGGTTTTGTTTTTCAGAGAGATCAAAAAAGACATAGACTCGAAAGCGTCTAATTTGAAGGGTTTTAAGGCCAGTTTGATTATGGCTCACAGATACTGCCCCATACAAAAGTATTTCAAGTCTTTGAAAACAAAACACTTGTTCAATGAAATGAGAGTGGCCAGTTCTCCCAGCTCAACTTTTCTCTGGTTTGATTTATGTTTGCAGTGTTGTAGAAGCTGCTGAGTGCAAAAAAGCAGGCCCATGCCGGTACTCACTCTCTAACATCTCTCTTGTAAGACCCTGTGTTAATTTTACCTTTTGTGCCAAGGAGTGTTTCTGGGGATTGTTGCAAGTACTTGGAACAGCATCATTAAGGTGGGATAATATGTTGGGTTTTTTGAATAAGTTGTTATTCTGCATTCTGTTCTCTTTTGTTTGTGTTTCATTTGGTAATCTTGTAAAACAAATTCTGTTTTGTTTAAAACTACATGATTTGACCAACAGCATCTCTCCTGGAATATCTACTCTACATCTGCTCAATACAACCAGCAAAATTAGGGTCTGGGCTATTTCCTTGAAATGTTTTAGAGGTTCTGGCCTGGTTGACATGTGATACGTCTCATGCACATGGTGAAGGAAAAGCAAAGATGGGTAAATACACTTGAAGTGACAACGACAACTCTCAATGCATAGCGGTAACTTAGTTAGCAAAGGGCTTGAACCCATGACTTAAGCATCACCCTGTAACACTTGAGCAAACCAACCAACCCACCTTTTTGAGGTAGCGCAATGTCTTTTCTCATGATGATCAGAGCCGGGCAGTCAGTGAATTTCAGTTTTTACTATTGGATATATAATATGCAGAAGTAAGTCAGTCAATTTCACCTTTCTTCAACAAAAACTAGCTAATGTTATAATCGCATATACTCAAGCTCATCAGTTGATTTGCAATCCAAATTCTCAACATAGTCAGGAAGCATGCAATTTCAAGCACAGTGTCACCAGTTCCACTTCTGTATGTCATATTGACCATTGTCCTGTGAAGCAGCATAGCTTCAACAGTTGCACACTATATTTCTTGAAGTTCACAGACATTTTGACTCGTAGTTATATTCTGCTGAGTTATTTGCTCCAAAACTCATACCGCATGGATTTGAATTGGAACTTATCAGTAGGGTTCTTTCTGCTTCTAAAAGGGAAAGTTTCTTTGTTGTCAGCAACAACTCAGTACTTAAATTGTTCATTTTACGAAAAGGCTCATGTTCCTTGTGCATGTTTCGTTTGACTGCACTTATTAGCAAGTTACCACGCTTTTCTGTAGCATTGGTCAAAGACACATGAGCGCCAAAGATTATTACTTCCGACAGCATGTTACATCGTATTTCTGAAACGACTAGACTTTAGAGGAAATGGTCCCGCTGACATTAAGCAGGAGAATGATGTTTCTCGGTGCGTTGTTAACTCTCGGAGAGGGTTATTTGTTACCTCCAATGTAGATGCTTGACGGGAGACCAAGGAACGTAGTTCCACTGGCGGTTGTGGGAAAACTGCTGATAGACATCGGCAAAATAATTTTTAAAATAAGTTTCACTTGAATCGAAACCTTAACTCTCCTCTTCCCAGGTTATGTCAGGCCTGCTCAGTTCCTCAACTTTTCTTTTTATTTTCATTTGCTTGTGAAAGAGAATGAGCGCTGATCCGTTTGCTGCACTGAGTATCAAACAGTGATCACGAGTACAACGACCGTTGCTGTGGTTAAAGCTTTTGAATGTTTCATTGTCCATACGAGCCTTGCTGTTTGCTGGCTGCACACTGGGATGTTGCATCAAAATAGACTTTGAATTTAGAGTTCACAGAAACACGCAGCACGGAAACACACCCCCTGTGCAACTCGTTCATGTAGACCAGGTAAGTAAATCTAGTCCCATTTGCCAGCATTTACCCAACATCACCCTAAACCCTTTCAGTTAATGCATCCATCCAGATGCCTTGTAATCATAGTAATTGTACCCACCTCCGCCAAATTCCTCTCGCAGCTTATTCCATAAACGCACCGCCCTTGGCTGAAAAAGATACTGGAACAAGTTGAGATGCAGTCAGTGCCAGCGAGAGAAGTGACAGCTGAAATTGTACAGTGTGTGTTACAATTTTTAAATCTCTCTTGCATTCAGGGTGTTGATGGAGTACTGAAGAATTAAATATGTTACCCCCCTGTTGTAAGGAACGGTCCAAAGATTAACCAGTCAGATTAATTTTTGTTTGGAAACTTTTCGAAGCAATATTTTGGTACATTGTTAATACGCACATGGATAATTAGTGTACAACTAAGGAAAGTATGGCATTAATTTCTTCAGGAAAGCTCACACTCGTCTGACATGCTGGGGTGCAAAGAGAGTTAGTTGTAGTGTACATCGCCTTCCAAAGCACATTTGAGACAGTGCCACACAATAGTCTTTTGAGCAAAGTCAGAACTCCTGAAATAATAAAGAGAGCAGCAACATGGAAACAGAAATGCAGAGTGACAGGAAATAGAGAGAAGTGATTCACTGATATTATGCAGCTGGGAGGATGTTTGTAGTAGAATTTTCTGGGGAGGGGGGTGGTCAATGTTGGTGCATTTGCTTTTCAGCATATATACTGCCAAAGGTATATATATATTTTAAAAGACTTTAATACAGGGGTAGATATTTAGCGATTGTTGCGCTGTTTAACATTATTCCGAAAGATGCATGTCTGCTATAATCACAGGATCGACTCAAATGGTAACTCACCAGAAAGGTTTTCTAAAGTGAGCGCTACCTGGAAAATCTTTACTTCATACCTCCCGATGGGACTGGATGTGTCATAAACCGTCGCAGATTGTCATCATGGAAAATAACAACAAGTTAGCACACTACTGTAAGAAGATTTTAATGGCTTCACAAAACTTCCGACATGTGCCATGGACGGGTTTTCTTTCACAATGCAAAACTTAACCACAGTGTTCCCTTTCCACCAAATTCCCGACCAAAAAGCAAACTTTTTCAAATGAGTCCAACAGTGCTGAACACAATTCCCTTGGACAATTTTGTAGTAGCTGTCAGTAAAGAGAGAACGAAACTTCAAATGACATCTGCAGTTGATATCTATTCTTGTAATTCCAAGCCATGAAGGTGAAATTTCTCGCCCACCTGTAAAAGCAGAAGCATATCTGCACGCAGACAACCAAGACAGCGAAATAAAATGTAACTTTCAGCAATAGTTTGCAGTTGACATTTTTAACAGAAGGGAAGTCTACAGTTCCTGAACTGCCAGCTCGCCAATTAACCACTCCCACAAGCAATTCCAGACTCCGAACTCCAATTTTGCCCTTTTATGTACTACCCAAAAGGACTAACATTATGGAAATAAAGATATTGCAAATTGAATTATGTTTTTATTCGTGTACATTTGTGTTTCTTCTTATATGTTTATGAGTGTGCCTGTATTCTAAATAATATCAAATAAACCAGACTTCTGGGTTAATTTTATATCAATGTTGTTGCAGTTCTTGCACAGTCAGAATCTACAAACAGAGGCAGTAGGAGATTACACGCAGTTTCATTAGCACTTTACTCCTTGAGAATTTAAGCCGCTGCTGATCCAGAATATTAAACTCTAACCCAAAGACAGCAATCATTAACGTCAGCAGGAAGGAAGTCCCAAGGCACAAGTTCTTATTCCCAGGCCGTGTATACAGCGGGGAATTCCCATTTCTGCGAATCTACACTTTAATTCTGGCCATTCACACGCTTCACTGTCAGTCTAGAGCAGGGTGGGATAAATTGGAAATCAAGTGAGCCAGGAACACCAAATAAGTTCGCCAGTTCCTGAAGGAGGCCAGGAACAGAGAGCTTGCTTCAGAATCCAGTACTGAGCTCAACATTAAAATGGAGCAATAAAACAGGAACCTTCCACCATCGTTCACACCGTCAGTCTGCACATGTTCCACCCTTTTCACACAAAGCCTTTCACAACCATTCACCTGCATCCCCCAGTGTAACTCAGTGCCTACTTCCACCCATCATTTCCCCGTAACCTAACGTCACAGCTCACCCAGCATCCACAAATGCTCATGCACACAGGACAAAACAAAGTCAGTTCAATTACTCAAAGTTGGACAATGCAGATGGCACTCTATTTAGGAAAGTGCTCTTGTTGATACAAACACTTCTCTTTAGGTCTTTACTGCTTTGAAGTATCTTGCCATGTCTTGACATGCTTGAAGGGATTTGACAAGTTTGACAGCTCGGTGCAACAAACAGTTGGCATAATTAGGGATTGGCAAGAAATGCTGACTTAGAAAATTATGCCAATCCCTCATTAATGAATACCAGAACCAATGTCACTCTGCCTAGTCTTAAAATTCTCCATCCTGGGGAAAGAAACCTGCTACTCACCTAATCTCCTTATTTTATAAACCTCTACTAGGTAGCCTCCCAAACTCCTTCGCCCCATTGAAAAAGGTCCCAGCCTATCCAACCTTTCCTTATAACACAAATCCTCCATTCCTGGAAATAACCTGGTAACTGTATCCTGACTTAACAGTATCCTCCCTGTAACAAGACGACTAGAACTGGGCACGGTACTCCAGAGGAGATCTGTGCAACATCACTTTAGAATGTGAGGTATTACATCTTGGTTCAGCATAATCAAAGAGATTCTACAAGAACACCGAGAGCAAGAGAAGAACCAGAGAGAGAGAGAAAGAGATAGATAGTTAGATAGAGAGAGAGAGAAAGAAAGAGAGCAGGACTCCCAAAGAGGCCACACCGTGCCAAAACTCAAGATATGGGAGAGATATCAAATGAATATTTCGCATCAGTTTGTACTGTGGAAAAATAAGTGGAGGCTAGAGAAATCTTGGCAAATAAATACTCATGTCTTGACAATAGCTCACGTTACAATTCACATTATTCTCATATAGTGCCTTTGCCTTCCTGATCTCCCACTTAAGAATGTCCCAATACTTTGGAGAAGATTTGTAGCTCAGATCGAGGTTCTGAATGTAAGTTTGCTCGCTGAGCTGGAAGGTTCATCTTTAGACATTTCATCACCATACAAGGTAACATCATCAGTGAGCCCCTGGTGAACTGCTGGTGTTATGCCCTGCTTTTCATTTATGTGTTTAGGTTTCCTTGGGTTTGTGATGTCAGTTGTTTTGTGATGTCAGTTCCTCTGTTGGTCATGTTATTTCCTGTTCTTTTTCTCAGAGGGTGGTAGATGGTTCAAATCGATGTGTTTGTTGATAGAGTTCCAGTTGGAATGCCATGGTTTTAGGAATTCTCGTGCGAGTCTCTGTTTGGGTTGTCCTAGGATGGATGTTTTGTCCTAGTCAAAGTGGTCTCCTTCCTTATCTGTATGTAAGGATACCAGTGAGAGTGGGTCTTGTCTTTTTGTGGCTTGTTGATGTTCATGTATCCTGGTGCCTAGTTTTCTCCCTGTTTGTCTGGTGTAGTGTTTGTTACAGTTTTTGCAAGGTATTTTGTAAATGACATTCATTTTGCTTGTTGTCTGTATAGGGTCTTTTAAGTTCAATTACTGCAGTTTTAGTGGGTTGATTTGTGGACTACCATGATGTCAAGAGGTCTGAGTAGTCTGGCAGTCATTTCTGAGATGTCTTTGATGTAGGGGTGACCCGAAAAAAATAAAAACATTGTTATCCTAGCCGCAGACAAAGGATGCTTGACCCTGATTTTAAACCGAACAGACTACATTGAGAAAGCGAATGCACTGCTTGCAGATACCGAAACTTACCAACAGGTGGCAATAAACCCAAACCTAAAACTAGAGAACCGAATCACAGTCCGACTCAAGAAAACTTTAGAAATCTGAAGAATTGATCAAGACAGACTTTGAAAAAATGAAACCAGATGGATCCAACACACCATGCTTCTACGGATTACCAAAAATTCAAAAACTAGGAGCCCCCCTCAGACACACAGTCTCACTTTATGGAACTTCCTGATCATGGGTTCCCACCCAAAACGTCCATTCTCCTGCTCCTCAGATGCTGCATGACCTGCTGTGCTTTCCAGCACCATACACTCTCGACTCACTACATGGAACACCAATGTACAGATTAGCCAAGGAGCTACACCAAAGACTAAAACACTTAGTAAAAGACTCACACCACTCCATCCATTCACTCCATCCAAGAATTCCTGAACACCATCAAAGTCACCAAGACAGAAAATGATAAAATAATGGCCTTTAACGTATCAGCCCTGTTCAAATCCATCAATATCAACATGACCAAAGAAACAGTGACAATACTGAAGAACGAAAAACACATACGCTAAGCACCTCCTACTTTACCAGCAAGGACAACATCGTCAACTAGTGGACTTATGCCTTACCAGTCATTTCACTTTCAATAACAAAACCTACAGACAAACCAATGGAACACCCATGGGATCTCCGACATCAGGATTCTTAACAGAAGTGGTAATGCAGACACTCGACAAAACAGCTTTGACAAACATCCAAACCAAACTTTGAGTCCGTGACGTGGATGACATCTTTGTCATCACTGAATGAAACAAATTAGAGGAAACCTTCAAGACCATCAATAATATCCTTACTGGCATAAATTTCACAAAAGAGAGGGAAACTACAACAAATTGTCATTCCTAGATGTCACAGTACAGCGAACGCTCAATGGGGAAGTTCAAATCAGCATCTACAGGAAAACAACACATACGAGCCAAATACTGAACTACAGAAACAATCATTCCAACACCTATAAATGAAGCTGCATTATTTCAATGAGCCACCACACACTGCAGCACAAAGGATCTATGAACAGTAAAGGAAAATCATCTATAACGTGTATTCAAAAAGAATGGGTACCCAATTAACACAGTCCACCGATTTCTCAGCAACAAACTCAGACAATCAGGCAAAACTTGCCCATAAACCCTAGCTACTCTCCCCTATATCAACTACATCTCAGAAATGACTGCCAGACTACTCAGACTTCTTGGCATCATGGTAGTCCACAAATCCACCAACCCACTAAAACAGCATCTAATGAACTTAAAAAACCCTCTACAGACAACAAGCAAAATGAATGTCATTTACAAAAGAACTGTAACAAACACTATATTGGACAAACATGCAGAAATCTAGCCACTAGAATACATGAACACCAACTAACAACAAAAAGACATGACCACTATCACTAATATCCTTACATACACGTGAGGAAGGACACCACTTTGACTGGGAAAAGCCATCCTAGAATGAACCAAACAGAAACACACACGAAAATTCCTAGAAGCATGGTATTCCAACTGGAACTCTATCAACAAACACTGTGATCTGAATCCCATCTACAACTCTCTGAGAAAAAAATAGGAAATGACATCTCCAACACACGAAATGACATTACCACAGGAAATGACATCACCAACCAATGAAACCTAAACCCATAAATAGAAAGTGGGACCTAATGCCAGCACTTCACTGGAGGACCACTGATGATGTTACCTTTTTGTATGATTCCTTTTTTATTCTTGACAAGAACCTCAATATCTTCATTTATTGTTCTGTAATCCTACCAGCCTTATTTTTTGCTCTAACAGGAATATAATGATTCTGAATTCTAGTTCTCGCACTTTTGAAGGCCTTCCACTTATCAGGTGCCCCTTCATTTGTGAACAGACCTTTCCAATGAAGTTTCGAAAATCCTTGTCTCATACCATTAAAATTTGCTTTAATCCAATTTGCCCTGTCATATTACCCAAGAGAAGGTCAAAGTTTGCTCCTGCATGTGAATGAAGAAATTCGCTACATATTGCCACATATTGTCTGGCAGGAACATTGACATATTAACAAAGAAAATGTTCTTGAACACATTTAACAAATTCTCAATTATCCAAACCGTTAATACTGTGGTACGGTCAGACAATGTTTACAAAGTTAAAATCATCTACTCCACAACTTTATTTTCGTACATTTAACTGATATCTCTTATTTACTCCTCAATTTCCCTCTGACTATTGGGAGGTCTGTAGTCCAATCTCATCAAGATCATCTTTTGCTTTTATTTCTAAATTCAATCATATTTTTCACTGGACGAGTTTTCAGAAATATCTTCTCTAGTTACATCAGCAATGTTTTTCTTAATGAAAAAAATGCCATTCCCGACCACTCCCCCACCAACCTTTTCTGCCTCGATTTAACATGCAATCTTTTTTTGGTCTGGTGATTCAACCATGAGTTTCCAGTTCGGACATGGGTCGAAAGTAGTTAAATTTATGAGTTTCACATTCCTAACTTTCCCCAGTTAAAGAAGAGCAAAATATTTTGAATATTAGTAATCTGAAAGTAAAAGAGAAACCACTGCAATTTCTCAATAAACCAGGGTCTGTGGACTTAATTGCAATCTTAATTCTGTTTCCAAGTCCACAGATATTTTCAAAGATGCAAATATTTGAAGCATTTCCTGCTTAGCTCGTAAGAGAAAGTGATCCTGATCTGCGCATTCTATTCATTAGTGATTAACTTCTATGTATGCTGGTCTGTTTGCAAATGGGAACACATATACTTGTCTAATCTCTCAAATCCTTTCACAATCTTAAAGGATTTGACTTCATTCACTTTTCCAAATAAAACACCTCCATATTCATCTCACTCACCACAGTATTCATCACACTTCTTTGATTCTTATGGCCATTACCATTCTGGCACCATTCCAATCAATATTTTCCCAATTTTTTGCAATGAAAATAAATCTAAATTATATCATACCTTTCAGCCTATTGACTGCCCTGCTAAGAAGACACTATGAACTACAATAGTCCCATTCTCTGACACTCAGCCCATAGTCTTCAATGTTGTGACTCTTCAGGTGTTCATCCAAGGGTTTTTAAAAGTTGTGCAATTCCCCACCTCAACTATTCTTGCAGACAACGTATTCTCATCTCCCTCATGTTCTTGGTAAAATAATTCTTCATCACCACCCCTCCAACCTCACCTACATTTTACTGTAAAAGATGATCCCTTGTCCCTGACTGTTACATTAGATTTTGGGCTAATCTGAATGTTATTCTTAAAGCCGTTATTGATTAAGATCGAGGATTGAAAGACAATGCATTCCTTTAAAAATGCACTGTAATGTGACAGACTGAGTCCCTTGAACTATTTATTTAAACTCTACTTACATTTAGCTTGTGTGAATGTTTCTGAAATGAAGGATAGTGAACAACAGTTCAAAGGCTTAGTCCTCTCTCCCACCGAGAATTGACACTGAACGTTTCAATATATAGGTGTTGGTTGTAAATGGTGAGTTTCACATTCAGATTAACCCAACAGCTAACAAGAAGAGTCAGGTATAACAACACACTTGCATGGTCATTCTGACCTAGGAACAGAAAATATTGTAAATTCAATCCTGGACAGTGAGGAATTGCAGAAACTCAAATAGAAGTAAAATATTGTTGGTACTGTAAATCTATAAGAGTTCTAAAAGGCTTTGAATATGAGGGAAAAAAGCATGATCTGACTGAAAAGGATTTTGTATACCTGAAAATACTGAGCATAAGACGATAGAGTGACTGGAAAGTAAGGATATGAATTTTAAATTGGAGGTTTTATTCAGTCTTTGTAGGTCAATGGGCAGAGTAATATTGATCTAAGGACATAGTACCTATCAGGACACAGGCAGTAGAGTTTTGTCAGATCCCTGATTCATTGAGGAAATATGTGGAAAACTGGATGGGAAGAGTCTAGAAGTTACAGAAAGTAAATGAGAATTTCAGAAACAGTTGAGCTAAGTCAAAGGCAATTCAGGCAATGTTACTGAGTGGTTCCACCCTATCACAAACTTTCCTTTCTCATCCTGTTTCTCTTTCTCCTTTCTCTTAATCACACCCTGTGGCGATTCTATATTACAGCTTGAAACCCTTTCTCTCTTTTTCTCTCTCTCTCCACAGATATTGCCTGGCCTGGTGAGTGTTTCCTGTATTTTCTGTTCTCATTACAGAGACAGCAGTAACTGATCTTGGTGATAATGGAGTTAAGTGGTTGAGACCCCATTTTTTCATCATTAACAATCTAATTCAGTTTTAAACAGGTGTCTCAGAAAGGCGTTGACTGAGTGATAAGTAAATAGGGTCTTTATTGAAGGGTGGAGATGATTCACCTTCCTGATACGTTAATGGAGGAAATTACTGATTATTCAATGTTCGAAGTTAAACAAGTCAGGGTGGTGTGTAACTTGAAGGGAACTGAAGGCGATGGTGCATACATGCATCTGCTACACTGGCCCTTGTAAGGTGGAAGAGACTGTGGGTTTGTGAGATTCTGTCAAAGTTCAAATTGTTGATACAAAAAATCATTGACTGTCATCTGCGGCCTCGCCCAACTCTCGTTTTCACTCTCACTGCCTTTTTCCCCTCCTCCCATGTAATCCATCATCTTGTGTCATTCTGGACTGGGTGGAAAGTTTGTTTCCCCAGTGAGCCCGAATTTTTTCAATGCTCCGAGTTGCTTTCATGATCAATCATGTTCATATTTCCTCGTGCCAGTCCCTAAAAATACTTGATTCATTTAGCTCAATTTCAAATCCTGACTTTGTGATTCCTCTCACCCCCTTTCTTTTGTTTTGATTGACTTTAATAGAGTACAGAACAGAGGAATTTGCACTTGGAAAACTGAAACGAACTTCACATCAGGATCAATAACATCAATGTATGATTTTGAACATGGAAGGAGAAAGCTCAATTCACAGTGAATAGAAACTGCAAAGGTGTTGCTTGCGTGGACAAGGATGTAGGCCATCACTTGATCTATCAGCATGACTATATGGAGTCATGACAGGAGTGGAAATTTGGAGACTACAGGAAACAATTCAATTACCTGTCTGAACTGGAAAGGCATCAACACATTCACCTCGGGAAATGGGCATTCACCTGTTCTGTGTGTGGGAAGGAATTCACCAACTTCACCAACATTGATGAGAAATGGACGGACTGGAAGTGCTTTAAAGGATCTGATGTCCCATCAATTTGTTCACACAGAAGTGAAACACTCAGGTGCTCTTACTGAGAAACTGAATTCAAGTGATTACATGACATCATTATACACAAAGTTTGATGAATATAATACTGCTGATGTGGTCTACATGGTTAGAGTCTCTCTACATCGGGGAGACTGAATCTAAACTTAGGAAACAGTTTGCTGAGCATCGCAGCTGGACCTGCAGCAGCCAACTGGACCTTCCATTCACTACCCATTTTAATTTCCTTTTCCACTTCCTTTCCAACGTGACCGTCATTGGCCTCCTCCATTGCCACAATGAGCCACTCAGCAAATTGGAGGAACAACAATTCACCTTCCGCCTGGGCAGCCTACAGCCCCAAGGACTCAACATTGAGTTCTCCAATTTTAAATGACTTCCCTTCCCATCCCCTAACTCCCTTCCCAGCCCCTCCCCCTCCCTTTCACTGCTCCCTGCCACCAACCGGATCCATTCCTCTCATTGACCAACCATATCGTACCTTCTACCTTTCTTTACCTATCTCCATTTCACCACCCTCTTTATCTGCAGCTCCCCCCACACACATCCCCAGTCCAGAAGAAGGGTTACACCCAAAACGTTGCCTTCTCCACCTCCTGACGCTGCCTGCCTTGCTATGTTTTTCAGCCTCCTGCCTGTCCACTGATGTGGTGTACATGTATTTTGACACCATCTGGTGTGAAGGACAGGCAGTTTGATTCTTTTACCTGTCATTACTCTGTCAACTGAAATGACATGTAATGATATGAAGTAGCAATATATTTACAAATGTGAGTTTGGATTTACAATGAAGTGTCACCTATGCCATCTGAGTGCCCTCAGAAAATTTCCTTGCTGTTTCTGTCACTACGTGCACTGTGATGGTCTCTCCCTGGCTGGCAGCAGTTGACCTGACGCACAGCTTGGCTTTAAATAAGGAGCTGGTGGCTGAAATCCCAGGTGATCCTGGCAGTGTACTGCTAGGGCACTGGTGAGAGCATACAGTGCGCCATAGAGGCCTGTGAGGCATTTATAATGAGGTGAACAGTAGAGAATTGTGTAAGGTAACTTACTGGAGCTCATGGAGATAAACACTCCATGAAATTCACAGAAATCGACACCTGGCTGATTTTTTGTAAAATTGAGGTGGGCTTTTCTCTTGTGGGTGACTCTGGAACTAGATGTTATTGTTTTAAGGTGATGTTTTAAATTTAGGAATTGCCTTTAAAAACAAAGAGGAAGAGAAGATCTTTATAACAGACATTTGAGTGATTTTGGGACTCTGTCTTCAAAGGTGGCAGAGATGAATCAGTGAATATTTTAATTGGAGAGGGAGCAATGTTATTGGTTAGAATTGGGGTTAAAAATTATTGGGAGTAGATGGGAATGTGGAATTTGGAAGACAAGCAGATGAGCAATGATCTTATTGAACAGAAGAACAGGCTCGGAGACAAATGATCTGTATCCTCTCCTAATTCATATGTTTATAAGAAGCTGGGAACTTGGCAGTGAGTAACTCACTTCTGGCTCCCCAGTTACAACAGTATGTGCTATCTACCGGACGCAACTCAACAACTAACCAAGGTTCCTTCGATAGAACCTTCCAATCCCACGACCTCTAACGTCAAGAAAGACAAAGGCAGCAGACACATAGCAACACACTTGCTGCAATGTCTCCTCCAAATCCCACACCATCCTGACTTGGAAATAGTTCCCCTTTCCTTCACTGTCACTGGATCAATTTTGCCAGGTTCACTCCTCATTTAATCCCCTGTTTCTGACTAGAGACTAAATAATATTTAGTTAACTGAAGGGTGTCTTTTTCAGTTAAATGTTAATTGCAAAATGACTTCCATAATCTTGTAAGTTGTTTTAATAAAATCAAAATGCGACCTGTCAGTAGGTGGTGAAGTTCAATTGGACTTTATTATGCAGGTGTCTGACTGAAGATCGTTACTTATCTCCCCCAGCATAGTCCTAATATCTCAGGTAGTGGCCAAACTATCAAGTGCACTTCTATGTAAAAGTTCACAGAAGAGGATTTAACATCTCTATGTGTAGCTTTCCATTCATAAGTCTCTCCTTATATTTTCTTTTCACTGGTATGTTCATCAGCAATTGGCTGATTTATTCTATTTAACATACTCAAGGTGAGTTATTTCAATTTACATGTTGTTTTCCTTTAAATCTATCGCTGACTCTCAATCACTTCATTTCAAATGAATTTTTCACATCCCATTACGTCTACCACCTTATCTCATTCATGAACACTGGAGAATTATTATTGTCCACTGCTCAGAATACCTTTCAGACAGGAATCAAATATTCTCATCTGATTCTAAATGCAATGTGTTTTTGTTTGTTATTTATTTTATTTGGCACTTATTGCTTAGAAATATTCTGGTATATTGTGCCTGGAATTGTTTTTATTCTAATGTTAATCTAGTCTCAGACAGGCAACACATTCTTTTAAACATCAGATGAATTTCACCCAAAATAAACCATTTTTGAAGCCTAAACTGTTTATCATTTGTTTTTGTTAAATATTGATTGTCCCTTTAAACTTCATGGGAAATTTCCTACAAATAGTTAATGTAGAAATTTACATCAATTGACCATGTCAGAAAATATTATGCCCATCTTTGATGATTTAAAATGATGCTTTTACATCAGGGACAGAGGGATACCACCATTATGCGTGGGGATACCTTCCACCATGTACGTGGCAGGTACTCATGTGATTCAGCCAACGTTGTCCATCTCATACACTGCAGGCAAGGATGCCCTGAGGCATGGTACATTGGTGAAACCGAGCAGAGGCTACGGCAACAGATGAATGGGCACCGCACAACAAACAACAGACAGGAGTGTTCCCTCCCAGTTGGAGAACACTTCAGTTGTCCAGGACATTCGACCTCGGACTTTCGGGTGACCATGCTCCAAGGCGGACTTCGGGACAGGCAGCAGTGAAAAGTGGCCGAGGAGAGGCTAATAGCTAAGTTCGGTACACATAGGGATGGCCTCAACCAGGACCTTGGGTTCATGTCACACTACAGGTGACCACCATTGCACTATTCACACACACAGACACTCCTACACACACACACACACACACATGCACTCCTACAGACACACACATTCCCACGCTCACACATGCACCCTCTCACAGACTTAGACCCCTTTACACTCACACACGCATATACACTGTCTCTCACAGACACTCACAACCCCCCTCCCCACACACACACATACGTTTGTGAGGTGAATTTGTACTTGAAGACTTACATTTTACTTTGCTCAAAAACTGCACAAATCAATGTAAGACTCTGTTAACTCATTATTTAGATTAGAATCAGTCTAAACATTACAGCACAGACAACAACATACAGGGGGTTAACACCTTGAACATATTATCTGGCTGACACCAATTGTTAAAGTTAACCTGAAAATGTAACTTTTAAAAAAGTTTTGTGATTTACATAGGAAAGAAGTGAAACTAACATCGTCATGCTAACAGATGAGAGACTTAACAAACAATCAAGGTATTTTTCAATGTATAATTTCAGTTACATCATACTGTAAACTTTTGTTATAAATTCCGTGTCTTACAATTGTGTACTCCACAACCACCTGATGAAGGAGCACTGCTCCAAAAGCTAGTGCTTCCAATTAAACCTGTTGGACTATAAGTTGGCGTTGTGTGATTTTTAACTTTGTACACCCCAGTCCAACACTGGCACCTCCAAATTGTGTAATTAATGTGATTGATACCTAGATAATTATAGACCAGTCCAATTAAAGCGTTTATTCACATCTACTGAAGTAAAACCCAGCTGTCAGAATTAATACAGTTCAGATCTGGTTGCAATAACAACAGAATACAACCACATGGCCTCACCGATGTCTCAGACGTGTGGACAAATCATTGAATCCCTTGCCACATACAGGGCAGATGAACGGTCTCTCCCCAGAATGAGTTTGCTGGTGTTTCATCAAATCTGCTTCTAAAGTTCTATCAGAACATTTAAATGGCCTCTCATCTGTGTGAACAAACTTGCTTTTGCTCAGATTGGAGTGAATCACTTCCCACTCCTGGAGGAGGTGAAAGGTTTCTCCCCAGTGTGAATATGCTGGTGCTCACTGAGTATAGATGACTAAGTGAATCCCTTCCCACACACAGTGCAGGTGTACAGTTTCTCTCCAGTATAACCATACTGGTGTATCAGAAGCTGTGTTGATTTAATAAAACCCTTCCCACACAGGGCTAACAAATTCTCCCCACTGTGAACACGTCAATCTTTATATCGACTGGATAACTGATTGAAGGTCTTTCCACACTGAGAGCCAATGAACAGTCTATCCCCAGTATGAGATGGCTTATGTGACATTAGGATGGATGATAAAGTGAATCTCTTCCCACGCACACAGCAGATGAATGATCTCTCTCCAGTGTGAACCTGATTGTGTGACGTTATGCTGGATCATGAAGTGTATCCCTTCCCACACGTGGAGCAGTCTCTCTCTCTCTCAATGATGACATTTTTGTGACATAAGTTTGAATCCTCATATGGGATTTCCTTCCCATATGTGGAACAGATAAATAGGACATGTGAACAGGTCAATGTTGAATTAGACCATTAGAGCTCTTAAAGCATTTCAGACTATTTAAAAGGTCTCTCGTCATTGTGAACCCACTGGTTAGGGCGCTAGGCTTGTTGACCAATCAAATCCCTTCCCACACACAGAGCAGGTGCAAGTTCTCTCCAATGTGTTGGCTCGACTGGTTTCCAGCTGGCATGGAAACTTGTATGCCACACATTCCCACGCTTTCTCCATGGTGCCAGTATCCTTGTGTCTCACCATGTTGGCTAATCACTTACAGTCACATAGAAGATTTTCAACATTTGTTTTTATTCATTCATGGGATTTAGGTGCCACAGACATTTATTCTCCATCTCTCATTACCCTTGAGATGGTGGTGTTGAGCTGTCTTCTTAAACCAATGCACACTATTTAGTAACGGTGGGTCACAATTGCTGTTAGTGAGGGAGTTGTAGGACTTTGACCCAGTGACACTGAAGGAATAGGGAACCTGTAATACTTTCTTCACTGTAAATAGTACGATTTTTTTTTCAGGCAGTCTAACTGGTGAAAATTCTTTCCACATTCAGTGGGGAGGAAATTGCCTCGTGGCATTATTGCTGTACTGTTAATTCAGAAACCCAGGTAACATTCTGGGGACCCGGATTCAAATCCCACTGTGGCAGACGGTGGAATTTGAATTCAATAAATATCTGGAATTAAGAATCTAATGATAACCATGAATCAATTGTCAGAAAAACCCATCTGGTTCACTAATGCCCTTTTGGGAAGGAAACTGTCATCCTTACCTGGTCTTCCCCACTTGTGACTCCTGACCCATACCAATGTGGTTGACTCTTAACTGCCCTCTGGGCAATTAGTAATGGGCAATAATGCTGCCTAGCCAGTGATGTCCTCATTCCGTGAATGAATAAAGAAATAAAAAATTCATGAGCGCTCTCATTTGTTGATGTGTCTCCTTTTTTTTCTCCAGTTAGAACAATGTTTGAAATATTTTTTCCCACGAACAGAACAGAGAAAGTGGGCGATTTGATGTCTTAGTGAATTTACTGAATCAATCAGATGTGATATTTCACCTTGGTTTTCTGTTTCCAAATTATTTTGTTCTTATTCCCTGTAAAATGAGTTGACAGAGTCAGCATCACTATCAACACAGGACAGAACATCACAACCCTCCCCAACAACCTATCACAATTTCCCCACTTGCATCTATCTATCACCTTCCCACCTACCTTCCCTCCACTCGCACCATTTATCTCTCATTCTGCCACACTCCTGATGAAGGACATATGCCCGAAACGTCAACTCTCTGCTCCTTGGATGCTGCCTGACCTGCTGTGCTTTTCTAGCGCCACCCTCTTTGACTTCAAATCCACCCCTGCCTTCCACCAAGTCGTCAAAAGTGAAATGGATTGTTTTGGGGGGTGGGGGGAGGGTGGTGCTAAAAGGATCAAAGGTTATGGGACAAAGCGGATACTGAATTGGATAATTAGCCAGGATAACATTAAACGGCGGTGCAGGCTCGCAGGGTTAAATGCCCTGCCCCGTTCCTATTTTCTCTATTTCATAGTGGCCCTGTACACCCAAGCTCGACATGTTACTTGTTGAACCAAGAGCAGGTTTAAAACAAAATCTTCTGACTCACTCTACCCCCTCCTACAAGGCCACCACCACCAAAATACACAGTTAAGACTCTGTGTGCTGGTCTAAACTATTAACAAATATTGAGGGGCAGCTTTTTCGGGTAACTACACGGGAATGTAATCTCTCACATTGATTAAAGAAGACCATTTCTCAACAGCTGAAAATATCACCGGCAGCCTGAGAGTGGGTGATGATGGTTAAAAACTTGTTTGACCATAACGTTACAATCACAAGGCACTAGGACCCGGTTTGAAACAGACAATTTGCGGCCCCACCTATTTCCAGTCGCGTTGCCAACCTGATTACGCATGCGCTTTGCTCACTGGGATCCAAGATGGCGGGGACTGAACGGGAAGTCTTCTAAGGTAAAGGCCTCAAGGACGCAAATCCGGGACTTGAAGGAAGATCATCGAGGTTTTAGACATTTTACAAGTGTTTATAAACCCTTCCTATCCCTCCACCAGCTCCTTCCACTGCCCCGCATCCTTACCACCTGCAGATGAGAAAAGACAGTGTCAGCTATTGTCACTTTAGTGGCTGCCACAGACACGGGCTGGGACCGCGACTGCGCACCACTTTCCTGTGTCTTGCATAGGGCACATTCACCACCGCGGGGCATGATGGGAAGGGAAATACGCCACTTGTGCATTTTTCTTTTTGTACGTTCTGGTGTGTAGGGAATAGTGTGTTGCAATCAATACAATTAGAAAAGTTATACTACAATACTGGCTCAAAGGTGGTGGTGGAGGGTTGTTTTTCAGACTGGAGGCCTGTGACCAGTGGAGTGCCACAAGGATCGGTGCTGGGTCCTCTACTTTTTTGTCATTTACATAAATGATTTGGATGCGAGCATAAGAGGTAGTCAGTAAGTTTGTAGATGACACCAAAATTGGAGGTGTAGTGGACAGCGAAGAGGGTTACCTCAGATTACAACAGGATCTTGACCAGGTGTGCTAATGGGCTGAGAAGTGGCAGATGGAGTTTAATTCAGATAAATACGAGGTGCTGCATTTTGGGAAAGCAAATCTTAGTAGGACTTATACACTTAATGGTAAGGTCCTAGGCAGTATTGCTAAACAAAGGGACCTTGGAGTGCAGGTTCATAGCTCCTTGAAAGTGGAGTCACAAGTAGATAGGATAGTGAAGAAGGTGTTTGGTATGCTTTCCTTTATTGGTCAGAGTACAGGAGTTGAGAGGTCATGTTGCGGCTGTACAGGACATTGGTTAGGCCACTCTTGGAATATTGTGTGCAATTCTGATCTCCTTCCTATCAGAAATGAAACGTGAAAGGGTTCAGAAAAGATTTACAAGGCTGTTGCTAGCATTGGAGGATTTGAGCTACAGGGAGAGGCTGAACAGGCTGGGGCTGTTTTCCCTGGAGAGTAGGAGGTTGGGGGGTGACCTTACAGAGGTTTACAAAATTATGAGGGGCATGGATAGGGTAAGTAGGCAAAGTCTTTTCCCTGGGGTCAGGGAGTCCAGATCTAGAGAGCATAGGTTTAGGGTGAGAAGAGAAAGATATAAAAGAGACCTAAGGGGCAACTTTTTCATACAGAGGGTGGTACGGGTATGGAATGAGCTGCCAGAGTAAGTGGTGGAGGCTGGTACAATTGCAACACTTAAGAGGCATTTGGATGGGTATATGAATAGGAAGGATTTGGAGGGATATGGGCCGGGTGCTGGCAGGTGGGACGAGATTATTTTAGATTACATTACAGTGTGGAAACAGGCCCTTCGGCCCAACAAGTCCACACCGACCCGCCGAAGCGCAACCCACCCATACCCCTACATTTACTCCTTGCCTAACACTATGGGCAATTTAGCATGGCCAATTCACCTGACCTGCACATCTTTGGACTGTGGGAGGAAACCGGAGCACCCGGAGGAAACCCATGCAGACACGGGGAGAACGTGCAAACTCCACACAGTCAGTCGCCTGAGGCGGGAATTGAACCCGGGTCTCTTTGGGTTGGGAAATCTGGTCAGCATGGACAAGTTGGACTGTAGGGTCTGTTTCCATGCTGTACATCTCTATGACTCTAGGACTGTAATACTGGCAGTGCAATGAACAGTGAAATACAAGTGTTCTAATAGTTTGTTCAGGAAAATATTCCACAATGGTATGCCACCAGTTTAATGAGAGAGACAGCAGTGTGAGTCTTCCTTTTTAAAAATGAGTGATCAGTGTGTCAATATGAATGTTTTAAGGTTTTTAGTCATTGTAGCATGTAGTTTAGGCTTCCAAGGGAAGAATATTAAAGAATCTAAAGTAAGAAAAAATAGCTGGTGGAAAGTCAAGTTCATTGATTCGTGGAAAATAATCTGGAGTAAAAGGTGTGTGAGGTGGTAATTGGACATCGGACTAACTTTAAAAATGAAATGTTATAGGCACAGACAAGTTTATTATCTTAAAAATGAAAGACAATAAAGCCAGAGCTCCCCAGGTGGCAAATCAAGTGTTGATTATTACAAATAAGATCAATATGTTTTTATGACTGATATCAAGTAAGGCATACAATTGAAAACCATAGTGAAAATGGTGCTGGCCAATACAAAACAGAATCATAAAGCCTTCCATAGGTATGTAAATAGTTAAACCATGGTATGATCAAGAGTAGGGATGATTTTTGAGCTGAAAAGTAGACTCTTGCATGGAAGCTGAGAGTTAAATGAATTTCTTGCACCCGTCTTTACCAAGAAATAACATGCTGCCCAAGCCATTGTGAAATTGGAGAAAGTCACTTGAATGGGTTTAAAATTGATAAGGAGAAAGTCTGAGATAAATTGCCAGCACTTAAAATGAAATATTGATAGCCACAGGTGAGGTACTAGAAGATTGGAGGTTGGCTAATGTCATGCCACTATTGAAAAAAAGTGGTAAGGAAAAGCATGGGAACAACAGGCCAGTAATCAGTGGTGGGAACGTTTTTGGAGGAAACTGAGAGAGACAGCATTTACATGTATTTGGAAAGGCAAGGACTGATTAGCGGTACTCAACAAGGTTTGATGCATGGGATATCATGTCTGACTAACTTACATAGAACATAGAGAACATAGAACAATACAGCACAGAACAGGCCCTTCGGCCCTCAATGTTGCGCCGGCCTGTGAACTATTCTCAGCTCGTACCCCTACGCTATCCCAAAATCATCAATGTGCTTATCTAAGGATTGTTTAAATCTCCCTAATGTGGCTGAGTTGACTACATTAGCAGGTAGGGCATTCCACGCCCTTACCACTCTCTCCATAAAGAACCTGCCTCTGACATCTGTCTTAAATCTATCACCCCTCAATTTGTAGTTATGCCCCCTTGTACAAGCTGACATCATCATCCTAGGAAAAAGTCTTTCACTGTCTACCTTATCTTGACTGAGCTTTTTGAAGAAGTAGCAAAGCGGGCAAAGCAGTGGGCATGATCTGTATGGACTTCAGTAAGGCATTCGACGTTCCTCATGATAGACATGTTAGTATGGTTAGATCACATGGATACAGGGAGAACTAGCCATTTGAATACAGAATTGGCTCAAAGGTAGAAGACAAAGGGCGATTGTGGATGGTTGCGTTTCATACTGGAGACCTATGACCAGTGGTGTCCTGCAAGAATTGGTGCTGGGTCCACTGCTATTCATCTTTTATATAAATAATTTGGATGTGAACATAGGAGGTATGGTTAGTAAGTTTGCAGGTGACACCAAAATTGGAGGTGTAGTGGGTAGTGAAGAAGGTTACCTCAGATTACAATGGGATCTTGATCAGATGGGTTAGAGGGGTGGTAGCCAGATTTTAATTTAGATAAATTTTAGGTGCTGCATTTTGGAAAGCTAAATCGGGGAGGACTTATACGCTTAATGGTAAGGTACTGAGGAGTGTTGCTGACCAAAGAGACCTTGGATAGCAGGTTCATAGTTCTTGAGAATATTGTTGCAGGTAAGACAGGATAGTGAAGACGGTGTTTGGTATGCTTGCCTTTATTGGTCAGTGCATTAACCAATGCATAGGAGTTGGGAGGTCATGTTGCACCTGTACAGGATATTGGGTCAGCCACTTTTGGAATATTGTGTGCAATTCTGGACTCCTTGCTTTTGGAAGATGTTGTAAAACTTCAAGCCATTCAGAAAAGATTACAAGGATGTTGTCCAGATTGGAAAGATTGAGCTATAAGGAGAAGCTGAATAGACTGAGTCTGTTTTCCCTGGAGCATCGGAGGCTGAGAGGTGATGTTATAGAGGTTAATAAAATGATGAAAGGCATGGAAAGGGTGAATAGACAAGGTCTTTTTCTTGGGATGGGGGAGTCAGAACTAGAGGGCATTGGTTTAAAATGAGAGGGGAATGTTTTCAAAAGGACCCAAAGGGCAACTTTTTCACACTGAGGGTGGTGCGTGTACAGAATGTGCTGCCAAAGCAAGTGGTGAAGACGGATATCATCACAACATTTACAAGGCATCTGGATGGTTATATGAATGGGAAGGATTTAGAGGGATATGGTCAAAATGCTGGGAAATTAAATTGTCTGAATGTCTATCCTGTATTGACAGTGATGACTTTCTTTTCCCTTTTACAGGTTTTTAGAGGGGAAGAATTTTCAGATGGGAGACTTGAACCAAACAGACAGCTGAATATCATGTGCCCCTGAATGTGGAAGGAGAAATGTTTCTGTGTTCTGTCTCTGGAAAATGATTTCAAACATCAGTGAGACTGGAAGAGTACAGGGATACACACACACACACACACCCATGTGAGAATGTTCCAGTGAACTGACCGTGGAAAGAGCTTTAACCAGTTACATACTCAGAAAAATATCACTACGCTCACAGTGGAGAAAACCATACACACATTTTTTGTCTGGATGTGGCTTCAACTGATCATCTCCCCTGGAGAGAACAAGGATACCCAGACCATGGAGAAAGTATGGAAATGTGAAGATTGTGGGAAAGGATTTAGTTACCCATCCCGGTTGGAAATCCATCGACGCAGTCACACTGGGGAGAAGCCGTTCACCTGCTCTGTGTGCAGGAAGGTATTCGCACGACCTTCTGGCCTTTGTTCACACCAGCGTGTTCATGCTGAGGAGAAGCCATGCATCTGTCCCATGTGTGGGAAAGGATTTACTCAGACATCTTCTCTCACGTTACACCAGCGAATTCACACTGAGGAGAGGCCTTTCAGTTGTCCTCACTGTGAAAAGATGTTCAGGTCTTCGTCCGACCTCAGTCAACACCAGCGAGTTCACACTAGGGAGAAGCCGTTCACCTGCTCCACGTGTGGGAAGGGATTCTCAAAGTCATCCAATTTGGTGACTCACCAACGTGTTCACTCTGAGGAGAAACCATTCAGCTGCACTCACTGTGATAAGAGGTTCAAACATTCACACAGCCTCAATGACCACCAGCGGGTTCACACTAAGGAGGGGCTGTTCATTTGCTCTGTTTGTGAGAAGATATTCACAAAGTCTCACAATCTGATAGCTCACCAGCGAATTCACACAGGGGAAAAACCATTCATCTGCACTGTGTGTGGGAAGGGTTTCACTGTATCATCAACCCTCAAGTCTCATGAGCAAATTCACAATGGGGAGAAGCCATTCAGCTGCACTTACTGTGGAAAGTGTTTTAGGCGTTCATCTGCTCTCCTCGCTCACCAGCGAGTTCACACTGGAGAGAGACCATTTTTTTGCTCTGTATGTGGGAAACGATTCACTAGGTCCTTCAACCTAGCAGCACACGAGCGAATTCATAAATGAATGCAGAAGGTAGGATTTACTGTTATTGTTGCTGTGAATCGCATTCAATCACACTCAACAGTATTAAGATAGTTTCCTCTGACATTAACAATGCTATAACAGTCCAGAGATAAATTTTCTCAGCATGTCACTGATTTTTAAGATTCAGATTCCTTTTTTTAAAAAAAGAAATGCCACCTTTAATCCTTACTCTTAATTAAAGAACTCTCATGTGGAACTCGATCTCAAAAGAAACTTACGAAGTTTTACTTCTATTGTAAATTGACCCTTGGCGCAAAGTCTACAGTTGAGTGTTGAAAAGAATCTATTGATGAACAACTCCCAGTTAGAAAGTGTTATTAACTCTTGATGACTTGCACATTCATTAAAGCGGCACATCCATTTCAAAATTAAGTTATCAAGAAGTATGAAGCAGAACAGTGAACTATATCAATAAAAGCTTCATTGTTCACTATTCATATTGATGAAGTTTGGATATTGTTGAGTTTAATCAGTCCTGAAAAACTGCACAAGCTCAGAAAGTCACAGTCATTGCTATGGTTCACGATCTTCTCCTATTAGTCAGATTTTGAGTGTCCCTTAGTTCAAGGTTGGCATCTGCTCAGGTTCACATGTTCCTCTCAGTGGTCTTCATGTGACTGAACAGGCCAGTTCTCTCAATGGCTGATCTTTGAGCACAGAGGTTGGCATCTTAATGACAACTTGTCATTAAGATGCCATTGTCTTTTCCAATGATATGTGATTGTTTCCTCTGTGCCTGCAATGTACTTTGCTGTAAATGTCAGGAAAAACCTGAGGCTCTGGGATATGATGACATGTGTAACACCTTGCTGGAAATGGTCGCAAATGTGAATAATCGTTAAGAGCAGAAAAAGCTGCGACCATATTTGGCTGACTCTCAAATTGTGATAGAAAGTGAGGGCTGCAGATGCTGGAGAGTCAGAGTCAAAAGGTGTGGTGCTGGAAAAATACAGCAGGTCAGGCAGCCTCTGAACAGCAGGAGTGTTGGCATTTCGGGCAATTCCTGATAAAGTCCTTATGCCCGAAATGTCGAGTTTCAAATTGTGGGTCCTGATGAGGCAGAAGAGACTGTTCTGCATCAAGGATCTTGATAGGAAATTAAGTTTGTGTTCGATATCTGCAAATACTTTTCATCTAAAATCCGATAACAGTTTACGAAATTCATCAGTGTCAGCACAAGATAAAAATTCAAAACAGACCATTCCAGTTTCTACAGAATAAATTTTCCTCTCCTGTTCCCCCAAGTCTGGTATACTAGGTACCACACTCTCCCTCATCCTGGGTTGAAATCTAAACCCATCTCCACTATCTCCTCAGGGTTTTCTTCCTGATCAGGGCATTATTGATTTCCTCCAAAGTGGAACATCTCATTTATTCAGCCCTCTCCCCCACTTTAATGTGAACAATGTTCCAGTCACTATCCCAGGATGGGACACCCAGTGAGTTCTACACATGCACACTAACATCCAATGACACTGTGGCTCAGTGGTTGGCACTGTTGCCTCACAGCATCGAAGACCACGAACTTTGTGCAAACTCCACACAGACAGTCGCACAATCTCCCTGTGTCTGTGGGTTTTTGCCAGGCGCTTCGGTTTCCTCCCGCAGTCCAAAGATATGCAAGTTAGCTAAATTGCACATAGTGTTCAGGGATATGTTGGTTAGGTGTACTAGCCATGGGAAATGTAGGGTTACAAGGATGTGGTGTGGGTGTGGGTGGTAACTTCTATGGAGGGTCAGTTGTTGGGCCAAATGGCCTGTTTCCACACTGTGGGAAATTTATGATGATTCCATGACTTGGCCCTGCCCTCTCCCTCTGGTCCTTCAACCACCATTCCACCCCCCCAAACCACCCCCACTAAACTGACCTTTGTACTGAGGGAAGCAGCTCCTTCTCATCCACTCTGACCAGGACTCTCTCAGGCTGGGACACCTCAATCGCGTACACCCGAGAGGGGTGGCAATGGGCTAGTGGTATTATAAGAGACTATTTATCCAGACACTCAGCTGATATTCTGGGAAAGTGAGTTCAAATCCTGTTTCTGAAATCAATAAAAATAAGCTAGAATTGAAGACTCTAATAATGACCATGAATCCATTGCTGATTGTCAGAAAAATACCCTTCTGGTACACTAATGTCCCTTAGGGAAAGAAACTGTTATCCTTACCTGGTGTGGTGTACATGTGACTCCAGATTCACAGCAATGTGGTTGACTCTTAACTGCCCTCTGGGCAATTAGGAATGGGCAATAAATTCTGGCCCAAACAGCAATGCCAATATGCCACGTATGAAAAAACAAAAAACTCCCCTCCAGTCTCCTCTGTTTTAGGGAACACAATCTTCCTCGTAGCTGAAAATTTCCAGTCCTGGCAACGGTCCCAACCCCAGTGCAATTACACGTTTCCTTTTAATCTCTCTGTCTGGGCATGAAATGACATACTTCCAAGACAAATATGATTTGAACACAACTTGTGGCATGTGGGCATCGCTGGTTGGACCGGCATTTATTGCCCATCCCTAGTTGCCATTGAGAAGGTGATGGTGAGCTGCCTTCCTGAACTGTTGCAGTCCATGTGCTGTAGGTAGATGCACAATATCTTTTGAGAGGGAAGTTCAAGATTTTGATCCCTATTAGAGGCATCTCTGAGATTGAGTAAAATAGCAAGCTTTCTCTCCTGCTCCTCAGATGCTGTCTGACTTGCTGTGTTTTTCCAGTGCCACATTGATTTAATCATATTCATAGGCAGAGAGTCATACAGAAGGGAAAGAGACCCTTTAATCCAACCAGTCCATTCCAAACAGATTCCCAAACTAAATAAGTCCCATCTACTTGCTCCTGGCCCATATTCCTACAAACCTTCCTCTTCATGTACTTATTCAAATGTCTTTTAAATGTTATAATTGTACCCCATCCACCACTTCCTTAGGAAGTTCATTCCACATGCTCTCCACCTCTGTGTAAAAAATAAAATGCCTCTTATATCTTTTTTAAATTTTTCTCCTCTCACTTGTTAGATCATTAATGCATCATTATTTCTGGAGATGTTCCTGTTTTTTTACCATGAGAAAGGCATTGAGAAACCTAAGTGGGTGAGGCGTGGATTATGGTTGCCATCAGAACAGAGATTGAGTATGTACGTGACCATGACCAGGAAGCAGAAAGTTCATGTGCGTTTACATCCAGGATTGATAGGGATGAATTTTAGAAACTTCATTTTCAGAGGAAGAAGAAGAAGATGATTACACATAGAAAACTCAAACCAAGAGAAATATTTGTCTCCTGTTAAGTTCAGTCTTCCACTAACACTCATCACTTTTGTCATATCCTTTCTGAGGGAGTTAGAAGATTTGAAAACTGAGAGATTTTTTTCTTCTTCCTCTTATACCTTTCAAGTTGCAGGGTCCAGCCAGAGATGAAATTGTTTCAGAGGTTAGAATTATTGAGCTTTTGTTTGCTGTCTGAAGAGTCATAGAGGGTATACAGCACAGAAACAGACCCTTCTGTCCAACCAGACCATGCCAATACATAATCCCAAACTAAACTAATCCCACCAGCCTGTGCTTGGCCCATATCACTCTAAACATTTCTAATTCAAATGTCTTTTGAATGTTGTAACAGTACTCGCATCCACCACTTCCTCTGGAAATTCATTCCATTCACAAACCACTCTTTATGTCAAAAAATTACTTTCTATTGTCTTTCTTAAATCTTTCTCCTCTCACCTTAAATGTAAGCCCCCCTCCTCCCCTTGAAATACCCAGTTTAGGGAAAAGACACCTGCCAGTCACATTATCTATGCCCTTCATGATTTTGTAAACCTCTATAAGGTTACCTCTCAACTTTCAACTTTTCCAGCCTCTCTTATAAGTCAAACCCTGCATTCCAAGCATCATCCTAGTAAATATCTTCTAAACCTTCTCCAGCATAATAATATCCTTCAAATATGGGGTAACCAGAACCGGCCACACTACTCCAGAATACCGTGGTATGGTGGTGAGGTGAGCTGAGTGTTGTCAGTGTATATATGAAAACTAACACAATGATCATTCGGGGAGATCAAGTTCAAGATCTTTGGAAAGGAAAGGGAGGTAGAAGATCAAACGGTAGTCTGCTCAGACGGTGGGATGAAGGATTTTTTTAAACCATGATGGGCATTGATGTGGATTCTGCGGGTGTACAGATTAAAAGCAAATCATTAACAATATCAGCTAACATTGAGAACTTGAATGGTCAGCAGTTTAGTGGGAATACAGTTAAGTTACTATGAGCTAAGTCTCATGGACATGATGAGCTCTGATTGGGCAAACAAGGAGATCGGAGATCAGAGAGCAGCTTGAAAAGGATGTGAGTCCAAGGTTTAACCAGGGAGCACCTGTAAAGGCAGAATCCGTACAGTATGGAAGCTGGGAATTTGGCTCATCAAGTGTACAATGACCCTCTGAACAACATCCCAGATCAACCCCCACTCTATCCCTGCTACTTCACATTTACCATGGCTAATACACCTAGCCTCTGCATCCTCAGACACTATGGACAATTTAGCATGGCCATCCCACCTAACCTACATGTCATTGAACTGTGAGTGAAAAAACAGAGCACCTGGAGGAAATCTACACAGATAGGAGAAAGTGCAAACTCCACACAGTTGCCTAAGTGTGCAATTGAGTCTGGGGCCCTGACGCAGTGCTAACCACTGAGCCACCGTGCTGTCCCATTTTACCCAATGAGATAATGGAAGGGAGGAAAGCCGTAAAGGCAGCCAATCAGATTGTGTCAATCTCAGTGAGAAAGAAGCTCCGTAAGATCCTCACACTTGTTGAAGATGAGGATGGAGAAGACAGAGGAGAGGGACAGCCCTTCAAATTAAAATTGTTCAGAGAGATATTAAAAATATTTGCCACACTGCACTGAATTACAAAACTAATTTATTTTATTTTTATCCAGAATATTAACACCTCAAATAGCTGGAGTTTATGAACCGTGGGCGGCACGGTGTCACCTGTGGGCAGCACGGTGGCACAGTGGTTAGCACTGCTGCCTCACAGCGCCAGAGACCCGGGTTCAATTCCCCGGGTGTGGAGTTTGCACGTTCTCCCCGTGTCTGCGTGGGTTTCCTCCGGGTGCTCCGGTTTCCTCCCACCATCACAAAGATGTGCAGGGTCAGGTGAATTGGCCATACTAAGTTGCCTGTAGTGTTAGGTAAGGGGTAAATGTAGGGGTAGGGGTGGGTTTCGCTTCGGCGGGTCGGTGTGGACTTGTTGGGCCGAAGGGCCTGTTTCCACACTGTAATCTAATCTAATCTAAATCAATGAACATGTTTCTGTCCTGGAGGTGACAAATAGCAAAGTCCACTTTCTGTAGTTATGTGTGAACTCGCTGGTGACTGAACAGGAGGATTTTCCAAGTGAATCCCTTCCCATACTCGGTGCAGGTGAATAGTCTCTTCCCAATATGAACTTGCTGATGCATTATGAGATAGGATAATTTGTTGAATCCAGTCCCACAGTGAGGGCATCTGAAAGGGTTCCTGAGTGTGTGAACACACTGGTGGATCATCAGATAGCTCGAACTCTTGTAGCACTTCCTACAGTCTAAGCATTTAAAATGTCTGTCCTCAGTATGAATACATTGATGGATCACCACATCCTGCAAAATTTTAAAGCATTCCACACAGATTGGACAATTGAAATGTCTCTCCTCAACGTGCACTCACTAGTGTAGACTGAGTTTGAATGACTGAATTAATCCTTTTTTTTAATATAGGGAGCAGGTGAATGGTCTCTTCTCAGTGTGAATCTGCTGGTGAGAAGAGCGATGAGATGATGGCTTGAACCTATTCCCACAGTGAAAGCACCTGTATGGTCTTTCATCAGTATGAACATGTCAATGGTGCATCAGTTCCCTGCAGCTTTTAAAACATTTCCTAAAGACTGGTCATTTACAAGGTCCCTCCTCAGTGTGGACTTGCTGGCGTATTGCAAGGTGTGATGACCAAGGTAAATTCCTTCCCTGCACACTGCAGATTGGAATCCTCAATCAGATTCTGACATGCTACCTCTGACTCAAATTCCTCCTCCTCTGGCACCTGTGTTGAAACAGAAAAAAGGGAGTGTAGGAACACCCACAAAATCACCATGGCTGTGACATTGAGCTGAATGAATATTGGAATTTGTTGGGCTGGCACTGAGAGAAATTCATCATGGAAACTACCGGAATATTGTAAAAATACGATTGGTTCACTAACGTCCATCAGGAAGGGAATCTGTCATCCCAGACTGAACGCACGCAAGACTCTGGTCTCCATGGGATGAAACAAAGAGGGATGTGAGTGAGCCAGAGACAAAGTAGAGAGATTGTCTGTATTTACACCTGACCAGGACTTGGGCAGAACGTCCAAAACTCTCAACCTTCACCGTCTAGAAGGACCAGGATTGGAAATGCATGTGGACACTATTGCCTCAAAGTTCCTTCTAAATCTCACACCTCACACTCATGACATGTCTGACATCCAGTACTGGATAAGCAGAAATATGCTCCACTGAAACGCTAGAAAGATGAAAGGAGCTGCTTCAGTCTCGGTTACAAACACTTCCGAGTCCCCAACATCAGCTCTATCTCTCCTGCACTGTCTCATGCTGAAACAGACTACTAGTCAGACTGCTCTTTTTAGACTTAACCATCCTCCTGCCCTTCCAGCTATTCGGACACATTCAATGACCACTCTGATAAACCAGGGGACCGGGAGAAATTTATAATATAACAAAACATGACCCAAAAGTGATCAAAAGGGAAAAGAGAAGATCGATGGTGACTCAGTGGTTAGCACTGTTGCCTCACACCACCAGGGACCTGGGTTCAATTCCCACCTCAAGCGACTGTGTGGAGTTTGTACATTCTCCCTGTGTCTATGTGCTCTGATGCTCTGGTTTCCTCCCACAGTCCAAAGATGTACAGTTCAGGTAAATTGGCCAGAGAGTTCAGGGATGTGTAGGTTAGGTGTATTAGGGGTAAATTTGGGTGGCTTACTCTTCAGAGGGTTGGTGTGAACTTGTTGGGCCAAATGGCCTGTTTCCACACTGTAGGGAATTTCTGATTGTGTTCTGTAGAAGCTCAGAGGAAACATAAAGGTGATCTGTACAAAATGCTTAGGTATGTGAAATGCAAAAATACACAAGCATCAGCTTCAACATGCACTCCCTCATCACTGATACACAGTCACAGAAGTATGTGCCATCTCTAAGATGCATGCCAGTAATTCACCAAGGCTCCTCTAAAACAATCTTCTCATGATGTTGATTAAAAAAAGTAGATGCATGGGAACAATACTTAATGTAACTTCTCTGCACTGCACTGTGACTTGGAACAAAATCACCTCCTTTCACCATCACTGAGTCAAGATTGTAGAACTCAGTTCCTAATGGCACTGTGGGTGCCCCGACACCCCACAGACAGCAAACATTCAAGAATGCAGCTCCCCATCACTATCTCCTGGACAATTATCATTTGGCAATCAATGCTAGCAGAACCAGCAACACCCGCATTACATTACCAATTAGAAAAAAAATGACGAGCTATACTTCACTCAGGTTGAGCATTTGAAAAGGATATTATAGGAAAATGGATCCAATAGCTGTTTATGTTAAGGTCATTCAAAATTGTCACACAGTCTGTTTTCTCTTTAGTGCAATAAACTTGTGTTGTTTTAATGAAAGAACATTGGTAGCCTCATGTGAATATATCCAGTGACTGACCATCATCCTAACTAAATTGCAAAATAAAATCATCCAATCTATCAAACCTTTAGCTTGCGCCGCATTACAATAAATTGGGGTCATATCATTTGGAGAATGATCAGTGATCTCATTGAAACTTTAAAGATTCTTACAGTATGTTAATTGGAGTTCTCCCTTTGCTGTTAAGTCTAGAACAGGGACCATAGTATCAGAATAAGGGACTATAATGTTCTATGTTCTATTTAAAACTAGTGTGAGGAGGACCTTTTCACTCTAATGGAATTCTGTTTGGAATTCATGGAAGGTTCATGGAAGCTCATTCATTGAGGATGTTCAGTCATAAAGCAATATATTCCTGGAGGTGGTTGACATAATGGGAAGAGAGACTACTGCAGGAAAGAAATGATCAGCCATGATTCAATAGAATGGTGGAGCAGGTTCGGGGGCTGAATGGTCCATTCCTATTCCAAGTTGAAGGGCTTTTCCCATCTCCTCCATTCTCAAGGCTAACAAGTGAGGAGCTGATGGACTTTGAGGACCATCTGATCAGTTACCTCTGCGATGTCCCTCCCTTCCCCAAGTTCACCAGGCCAAACTGCCTCTAAAGTTCTTCTTTGAAACCCAACTCTTTCCATTCTCTAATTCTCTCCTATCTTCGCTATGCTCTATCAGTGCTCATCTTGTCCATTTGACCACCTCATGGTTTCCTAAACCCGATTCGTAGGGTGTCCTCTCAGGGTCTATCTTTGGCTGCTCATATTTTTGATCCACTGGGCAACATCATTGAAATCAGTACCAGATGAACAATAAGTATTAACAGGTGGAGGAGCAAATGAAAAACTGTGCATAGCAAATACCACCTGCCTCCGCAGGGATTGTGGAACCCATGTTGAACTATTTAATCAGGTCTGGCAGCATCTGTAAGGAGAGAAAAGAGCTGACGTTTCGAGTCTAACTGACCCTTTGTTGAAGCTGGTCAGTTAGACTCGAAACAACAGCTCTTTTCTCTCCTTACAGATGCTGCCAGACCTGCTGAGATTTTCAAGCATTTTCTCTTTTGGTTTCAGGTTCCAGCATCCGCAGTAATTTGCTTTTATCCATTATTTTGAACTATTTAATCTCACTCAAAACACTGTAGTGAAAGAAAATCATCCTCAATCCCCAGTGACAGTTCAAGAGAAGGATAGGATTTAACTAAAGACATTATTATAAGTACAAGAAAGATGTTCAGAACAGATTATTCTGGATGCTGTGAATGTTCTGTTCAATCTAAAAGTATAAATCACTATCTTCTGCATGCTTCTGCATTATCTAAATTTGGAATCCTAATCCGTCCAATTATCTGCTTCTTTCCAAAATCTCCTTCAGGGAAGGTGTTGATTTTCAGGTTCAGCTTCACATCGTTTCACCTAATATGATAAGCATTGACAGCAGGCAGATTCAATTCAGCCCTTCAAGCCTGCTGCACCAGTTAATGGCTGAGCTCATCTCAATTTCAAGTGGATTTTACCATCTACTCTCTATCACCCTTCAATCCAGTATGAACTAATAATCTGTATCTCTCCATTAACTTTGCTCAGTGTCCTCACATCCACCATATTTCATAGGGAATCATAGAATCAGGTAGTGAACCAAAGGTTATGGGGAAAAGCAGAATTAAGGTCTTGAGTTGGATAATGAGCTATGATCATGCTAAATGGCAGAGCAGACTTGAAGGGCCGATGGGCCTCCTCCTGCTCTTATCTTCTGTGTTCTTACATTTCAGTGACAGTTTCAATGATAGTACAAATTGTTTGCCTACTTTCACTGTATAGCCAAACTATCAAAAACCAAATCAAACGAGGGAAAGCTGATATGGGAGAACTGGCCATTCCCATTTCATTGTACTAGTGATTTTTTTTTAAACTTGAAAGCCTTTACCCCAAGGCAGTATATGTTAGCTATAATCAAATTGGACCTAAAACCCATGGAACCCCAGAATTTTCAGAATCTGTGTCTTCATGACCTCCTGAAAAAAAACAAGGACAATATATACAGGAGGCTGGAAGAACACAGCAAGCCAGGCAGCTTCAGGAGGTGGAGAAGTCAATGGGTGTAATCCTTCTTTGGGTTACACCCGAAACATCTTCTCCACCTCTTGATGCTTTCTGGCTTACTGCTTGCTGTGTTAGAATCATAGAGTCATGGAGAGGTACAGCATGGAAACAGACCCTTTGGTCCAACATGTCCATGCCAACCAGATATCCTAGTCCCATTTGCCAGAAATTGGCCCATATCCCTCTAAACCCTTCCTATTCATATACATCCAGATGCCTTTTAAATGTTGCAATTGTCCTAGCCACCACTACTTTCTCTGGCAGCTCATTCCATACACCCACAACCTTCTGCGTGAAGAAGTTGCCCGTCGCTCCCTTTTATATCTTGCTCCTCTCACCCTAAACCTATGCCCTCTAGTTCTGGAGTCCCCCACCCCAAAGAAAAGACTTCCTCTTCCAGCCTCCTGCTTGTCTACCTTGCATTTCAGCATCTGCAGTTTTTTTCTGTCTCTGCAGTGCATATAAGCAGTGAGTTCCAGAACCCTGCACGATCTGAGGAAAATAGACATTCTTCCTACCCACTCTATCTTACATTAGAGCACTGTTTTGTTGCATAGGGGTGCATCTGCATTTGGTGAAAGATGATGGAGGTGATCTATCCTTCATTTTCTGTCATTGGTGAGGACTCATGTTCGGTCATATCCAAGTGAAGTGTACAGGAATTTGAGGCATAAGATGTAAGGCCAGGGTAGAGACTGAGCAAGAATTAAAAATTTACTCTGAGACTGCAGCAGCAGCAGTCTCTCCTGAACCCCCCCGGCGACCTGATAGACTCACAGGAATTGGCTGCGGCAATGGAGAGACTTACCTTGAAGGTTGGGGTGGTGATTGAGGAGATCCGTGGGGAGATTTGTGCCCAGATCCAACCTACTGCATCCATGCTGTAGAAGCATGAGCAGGAGATCCAGGGCGTCGGAGAGAGGCTGAAGGAGGTGGAGGGTCAAACTAAGGCCTCGGAAGCTGCGATGGAGTCCTAATCCAGTTGGATCCAGGTGCTTGAGTGAGAGGTGCGGGCCTTGCAAAACCATATCGATGGCCTCGAAAATTGAGGTTGGAGGATAAATCTCCGAATTGTCGGTCTCCCTGAAGGTGAGGAAGGTGTGCAGCCAGTCAGCTTCTTTGAAAGCTGGCTGCTGAAGTTTTTGGGCCTTCACATCGAATCCAGCAGGCTACAGGTTGAAAGGGCTTATCGGGTAACAGTGCACAGGTCAGGCCCAGTGCAGCGTCCCCACTCGGTCCTAGTGCACTTCCACTCATATAAGGACAAGCAAAAAGTCATAGAAGCTTCCAGATCCCTGGGAAAAGATCAGCAGGCGCTGCTGTACAAGAAGTCAAAAAATCATGCTTTTCCAGGATTTCTCTGCAGCTGTAATTCGAAAGAGGAAGTTAAAAAGAGGCTGAGGAACCTGGGCATCCAGTACTCCATGAGATACCCCACAGTGCTCCATTTCAGCCACGAGGACTCAGTTTATACATTTGACTCAGCGAATAAAGCTAAAAACTTTGTGGACACTTCAAAATAGACAGATTGGCCTGAAGAATATGGTTAATGTTTGTTCACTTTTCTATCTTTCCCCATGTATTTCCTTTTTTTCTTCATTTCTTTCTCCCGAATACTTTCCTTTTTGGAAAGGGGGAAAAGGCCTTGGAATAAGTTGTTCCTTTTTTTTAATAACTGGATTTTCTGTTGGGAAATTTTGTGGATGTTCTTTGTTGTCTCTCCCCTTTTTTTTGTTTGTTCTGTTTCTCTTTTAGTCACAAGTTAGGGTGACATGAAGCCAAGGACGGGTGGAGTCTCATCCTGACTTTGTCTTTTTTCTGTTGATTTAAGGATCATTTCCTTGTATTTTTTCTGGCCTCAGGCTGAGGCACAGTCTGGGTTTGAAGGAGCTGTGAAGGAGGGGATTGGTAGGGTGAGTTCCCCCTATGGGCAGGGGAAGAATCTTATATTCAAGGTTTTATTGTTGGTTTACTTTGTAGTCTTTTGGTAGTAATAGTTGTTTATCGTTATGATAGAGTAGTTTTTGTATATATAATTCTTTGTCTCTATGAGTCTTTATTTACTCATGCTCAGTGTTTTGTAAGTAGGGTTCTCCCTCTGAGGGGTTCAAGGGTCTCTGAAAGGGATATGGCTAAGTGTCTTACTAAATGGTGCACTTGGAACATTAAGGGAAGTCATTCGTCTGTTAAAAGGGAAAAAGTGCTTTCTAGCTTTAAGAGGGAAAGGGTTGATATCGCTTTGTTGCAGGAAACCCATCTTGATGATGGGAACGCCTGAAATTACAACAGGGGGGTTATGACCAGGTATTCTTTTCATCCTTTACTATTAAAAGTAGGGGAGTGATGATACTTATCCAGAAAAATCTTCCGTTCACATTATTAGAGCAGGTGAAAGATGAGCACGGATGGTTTGTGATACTTAAAGCCCTGATACATGGGGAGGAATATGGCATTTTAAATGTCTACTGTTCTCTGGTGCATCCCCTCAAATTTTTGATTAGTGCTTTCTCTAAGTTGAGTGCTTATGGAACACAGCACATTATTATGGGGGGGGGGGGGGGGGGATTTTAATTGTCTTTTGGATCTGAAGTGGACAGGATGCCTTGTGGGCCCCCAACTATTTCTTTACAGGCCAAGCAAGTGGTTCACTTATGTGAGGAGTTGGGGCTGGTGGATATTTGGAGATGTCTTCACTCTACCTGCTGAGACTTCACCTTTTTTTCAAATCCACATAAATGTCACACGAGAATTGGCCTCTTTCTGGCTCCCTCGGCCCTTCTGGATTCGATTATGGGTTGTAAAATTGGGAATGTAGCTATCTCTGACCACGCGCAGTATATTTGGAGGTTAAGGCCAAGAGTGAGGGGCTAGGTTTGCGGCACTGGTGTTTGGATCCTTTTCTCCTTAAGGATTCCAAATTTATGGAATACGTTTTGAAGGAGTTTCAGGAATTCTTGACTATCAACTCAGACATGGGTAGTGGTCCGTCTATGCTATGGAAGACTGCTGAGGCCTTTGCTAGGGGATCAGCTATTTCCTATTTGGCTAGCTGGAAATGACAGAAGGATGAACAGCATCTACTTGAGACACGGTTGAAAGCCGCTGAGGCAGCACACTTTGCACGGTCTTTGGTGACTAAGCTACAGCTGATCATGGCCCTTCAGGCTGCTTTGAATTCAATACTGACCCAAAACACAAAGAAAGAGCTTGGTTTTGCTAGACAAAGGCTGTTTGAATATGGGGATAGGCCAGGGAAGTATTTAGCATACCTGACTAGGAAATAGCGTGCTCCCCAATCCATTACTGCAGTAAGAGACAGCGTCGGGGTCCTTACATACAATGTTAAAAAGATTAATTAGGCTTTTCGGAGCTTTTCCTCTGAATTGTATCGGTCTGAAGGTTGCGAGGACAGAAGGGCTAAAATTGAGACCTTTTTAAGTACTTTGACCTCCCAGGGGTAACCTTAGAACAGGTCTCTCTCCATAATGCTGAAAATGTGTTGCTGGAAAAGCGCAGCAGGTCAGGCAGCATCCAAGGAACAGGAGAATCGACGTTTTGGGCATAAGCCCTTCTTCAGGAATGAGCAGGCTAAGGTAAAAGGTAGGGAGGAGGGACTTGGGGGAGGGGCATTGGAAATGCGATAGGTGGAGGGAGGTCAAGGTGAGGGTGATAGGCCGGAGTGGGGTGGAGGCGGAGAGGTCAGGAAGAAGATTGCAGGTTAGGAAGGCGGTGCTGAGTTCAAGGGATTTGACTGAGACAAGGTGGGGGGAGGGGAAATGAGGAAACTGGAGAAATCTGAGTTCATCCCTTGTGGTTGGAGGGTTCCTAGGCGGAAGATGAGGCGCTCTTCCTCCAACCGTCGTGTTGCCATGGTCTGGCGATGGAAGAGTCCAAGGACCTACATGTCCTTGGTGGAGTGGGAGGGGGAGTTGAAGTGTTGAGCCACGGGGTGGTTGGGTTGGTTGGTCCGGGTGTCCCAGAGGCCATTCCAACTGGTCAAATGCTTTCTCTGCATCTAAGGAAATCACCAACCCCTGAACCGATTGTTGCTGACAAACTTGAACTATATTCAGCAACCTTCTAATATTATTAGAGAATCTCCAACTCCTTATAAAGCCTCTTTAGTAATATGGGGCAATACCCTTTCCAATCTCAGCGCCACGATCTTGGATAGAATCTTGAAATGTAAATTTAATAGAGAGATGGGTTTGTATGAGGCACAATCCTCAGGAACATTCTTAAGAATTAAGGAAATATTAGCTTCTCTCAAAGATGGTGGTATGTGTTCATGCATATGGGAGTGATTGTACATCTCCAACAAATGAGAGGACTGCTAAGATTGATTGAGGAGAAATTGATTAGTCAGAATTCAGAGACCATATATTTTGCCTATGTGTCAAATTGTCAGTAATAAATAAATAGAGCGGGGGAGTTTGCCAGACAGCATTTAAAAGTATCACAGCAGACACTGCATCAGGAAGCAAACAAGCAATCAAAATATTGTGATTTTGCTATCAGAGATAACGTGTCACTTCCAGTGATAAGTGAACCATTAAAAGCTAGGTTTAGTGAACTTATCAAAGGAAATTGAGTGAGTTGAACTATTTGGTAAGGACTCCAGACTGAAATACATCTCACAGAATATGCTCAAAACGTATTTTGACAAGGAAGGAAAGCCAAAGGAGACTTTTATTGATCACAAAACAGAAGGAAGAACCAAGTTGACAGGATTCTGAATTGGACATTCCTCAAATTAAATTGGACAATGAGGACATTGTCAAAAATATTGAGTTACCTTCCAGAGAAAAATTGAAATGACCTAAAAGAGTTATTACTATCACATGGAGAGATTTGTGGAAATAAACTGGGAAGTACTAATCTAATTATACATGATGTAGATATTGGAGATGCTGTTCTGATTAAGCAACATCTTTGGAGGCATAACCCTCTGAAGTTGACACAGGTTCAAAAGGAGATTGAATGAATGCTCTGAGTTGGCATAGTCGAAGTGAGTTACAGTGACTGGAGCTTATGCATAATAATGGTGCTGAAAGCAGATGATATGCAGTGGTTATGTGTAGTCTATCACAAAGTCAATGCGGTTACAAAGACTGGTGCATAACCCATTCCACATTTGAAAGACTGGGTTGAAAAGTTGGGACAAGCAACTTATATTTCTAAGTTGGACTTGCTTCGATGATACTGGCATATACCTTTGTTAGAAAGAGCAAAGGCACTTTTGGCTTTTGTAACGCCAAATGGACTGTATCAGATTACGAGAAAGTGAGGACTGCAGATGCTGGAGATCAGAGCGAAAAATGCGTTGCTGGAAAAGCGCAGCAGGTCAGGCAGCATCCAAGGAGCAGGAGAATCGACGTTTCGGGCATAAGCCCTTCTTCAGATTATGCCATTTGATATGAAAAATGCCAGCCACGTTTCAGAAAATAACTAACAAGGTCATTGCCGGACTACCCTACTGTTTTGAATATATAGGTGACCCAATGACTTTTAGTCACACATGGGAGGAACATTTTCAACACTTGTCAGACTTGTTTGATCGACTTTGGAAGGCAGGCTTGGTGAAAAACCTGGCTAAAAGAGAATTTGCCAAAGCCCAGGTCACCTTCCTGGACCATGTTACTGAACATGGACAAATGGCCCTATGGGATGCAAAAACAAAGGTAATTGTGGAGTTTTCCATACCATCGACAAAAAGAGCAGTACTACGATTCCTGAGATTGAGTGGATTTTATCAAAAATATTGATGGATATTGATGGTTCATTTCTGTAAGGAGTGAAGTGTGATGATGCTGCTCATTTAACAAGGTTATGTTGTCCTTGGTTTTGTTTTTCAGAGAGATCAAAAAAGACATAGACTCGAAAGCGTCTAATTTGAAGGGTTTTAAGGCCAGTTTGATTATGGCTCACAGATACTGCCCCATGCAAAAGTATTTCAAGTCTTTGAAAACAAAACACTTGTTCAATGAAATGAGAGTGGCCAGTTCTCTCAGCTCAACTTTTCTCTGGTTTGATTTATGTTTGCAGTGTTGTAGAAGCTGCTGAGTGCAAAAAAGCAGGCCCATGCCGGTACTCACTCTCTAACATCTCTCTTGTAAGACCCTGTGTTAATTTTACCTTTTGTGCCAAGGAGTGTTTCTGGGGATTGTTGCAAGTACTTGGAACAGCATCATTAAGGTGGGATAATATGTTGGGTTTTTTGAATAAGTTGTTATTCTGCATTCTGTTCTCTTTTGTTTGTGTTTCATTTGGTAATCTTGTAAAACAAATTCTGTTTTGTTTAAAACTACATGATTTGACCAACAGCATCTCTCCTGGAATATCTACTCTACATCTGCTCAATACAACCAGCAAAATTAGGGTCTGGGCTATTTCCTTGAAATGTTTTAGAGGTTCTGGCCTGGTTGACATGTGATACGTCTCATGCACATGGTGAAGGAAAAGCAAAGATGGGTAAATACACTTGAAGTGACAACGACAACTCTCAATGCATAGCGGTAACTTAGTTAGCAAAGGGCTTGAACCCATGACTTAAGCATCACCCTGTAACACTTGAGCAAACCAACCAACCCACCTTTTTGAGGTAGCGCAATGTCTTTTCTCATGATGATCAGAGCCGGGCAGTCAGTGAATTTCAGTTTTTACTATTGGATATATAATATGCAGAAGTAAGTCAGTCAATTTCACCTTTCTTCAACAAAAACTAGCTAATGTTATAATCGCATATACTCAAGCTCATCAGTTGATTTGCAATCCAAATTCTCAACATAGTCAGGAAGCATGCAATTTCAAGCACAGTGTCACCAGTTCCACTTCTGTATGTCATATTGACCATTGTCCTGTGAAGCAGCACAGCTTCAACAGTTGCACACTATATTTCTTGAAGTTCACAGACATTTTGACTCGTAGTTATATTCTGCTGAGTTATTTGCTCCAAAACTCATACCGCATGGATTTGAATTGGAACTTATCAGTAGGGTTCTTTCTGCTTCTAAAAGGGAAAGTTTCTTTGTTGTCAGCAACAACTCAGTACTTAAATTGTTCATTTTACGAAAAGGCTCATGTTCCTTGTGCATGTTTCGTTTGACTGCACTTATTAGCAAGTTACCACGCTTTTCTGTAGCATTGGTCAAAGACACATGAGCGCCAAAGATTATTACTTCCGACAGCATGTTACATCGTATTTCTGAAACGACTAGACTTTAGAGGAAATGGTCCCGCTGACATTAAGCAGGAGAATGATGTTTCTCGGTGCGTTGTTAACTCTCGGAGAGGGTTATTTGTTACCTCCAATGTAGATGCTTGACGGGAGACCAAGGAACGTAGTTCCACTGGCGGTTGTGGGAAAACTGCTGATAGACATCGGCAAAATAATTTTTAAAATAAGTTTCACTTGAATCGAAACCTTAACTCTCCTCTTCCCAGGTTATGTCAGGCCTGCTCAGTTCCTCAACTTTTCTTTTTATTTTCATTTGCTTGTGAAAGAGAATGAGCGCTGATCCGTTTGCTGCACTGAGTATCAAACAGTGATCACGAGTACAACGACCGTTGCTGTGGTTAAAGCTTTTGAATGTTTCATTGTCCATACGAGCCTTGCTGTTTGCTGGCTGCACACTGGGATGTTGCATCAAAATAGACTTTGAATTTAGAGTTCACAGAAACACGCAGCACGGAAACACACCCCCTGTGCAACTCGTTCATGTAGACCAGGTAAGTAAATCTAGTCCCATTTGCCAGCATTTACCCAACATCACCCTAAACCCTTTCAGTTAATGCATCCATCCAGATGCCTTGTAATCATAGTAATTGTACCCACCTCCGCCAAATTCCTCTCGCAGCTTATTCCATAAACGCACCGCCCTTGGCTGAAAAAGATACTGGAACAAGTTGAGATGCAGTCAGTGCCAGCGAGAGAAGTGACAGCTGAAATTGTACAGTGTGTGTTACAATTTTTAAATCTCTCTTGCATTCAGGGTGTTGATGGAGTACTGAAGAATTAAATATGTTACCCCCCTGTTGTAAGGAACGGTCCAAAGATTAACCAGTCAGATTAATTTTTGTTTGGAAACTTTTCGAAGCAATATTTTGGTACATTGTTAATACGCACATGGATAATTAGTGTACAACTAAGGAAAGTATGGCATTAATTTCTTCAGGAAAGCTCACACTCGTCTGACATGCTGGGGTGCAAAGAGAGTTAGTTGTAGTGTACATCGCCTTCCAAAGCACATTTGAGACAGTGCCACACAATAGTCTTTTGAGCAAAGTCAGAACTCCTGAAATAATAAAGAGAGCAGCAACATGGAAACAGAAATGCAGAGTGACAGGAAATAGAGAGAAGTGATTCACTGATATTATGCAGCTGGGAGGATGTTTGTAGTAGAATTTTCTGGGGAGGGGGGTGGTCAATGTTGGTGCATTTGCTTTTCAGCATATATACTGCCAAAGGTATATATATATTTTAAAAGACTTTAATACAGGGGTAGATATTTAGCGATTGTTGCGCTGTTTAACATTATTCCGAAAGATGCATGTCTGCTATAATCACAGGATCGACTCAAATGGTAACTCACCAGAAAGGTTTTCTAAAGTGAGCGCTACCTGGAAAATCTTTACTTCATACCTCCCGATGGGACTGGATGTGTCATAAACCGTCGCAGATTGTCATCATGGAAAATAACAACAAGTTAGCACACTACTGTAAGAAGATTTTAATGGCTTCACAAAACTTCCGACATGTGCCATGGACGGGTTTTCTTTCACAATGCAAAACTTAACCACAGTGTTCCCTTTCCACCAAATTCCCGACCAAAAAGCAAACTTTTTCAAATGAGTCCAACAGTGCTGAACACAATTCCCTTGGACAATTTTGTAGTAGCTGTCAGTAAAGAGAGAACGAAACTTCAAATGACATCTGCAGTTGATATCTATTCTTGTAATTCCAAGCCATGAAGGTGAAATTTCTCGCCCACCTGTAAAAGCAGAAGCATATCTGCACGCAGACAACCAAGACAGCGAAATAAAATGTAACTTTCAGCAATAGTTTGCAGTTGACATTTTTAACAGAAGGAAAGTCTACAGTTCCTGAACTGCCAGCTCGCCAATTAACCACTCCCACAAGCAATTCCAGACTCCGAACTCCAATTTTGCCCTTTTATGTACTACCCAAAAGGACTAACATTATGGAAATAAAGATATTGCAAATTGAATTATGTTTTTATTCGTGTACATTTGTGTTTCTTCTTATATGTTTATGAGTGTGCCTGTATTCTAAATAATATCAAATAAACCAGACTTCTGGGTTAATTTTATATCAATGTTGTTGCAGTTCTTGCACAGTCAGAATCTACAAACAGAGGCAGTAGGAGATTACACGCAGTTTCATTAGCACTTTACTCCTTGAGAATTTAAGCCGCTGCTGATCCAGAATATTAAACTCTAACCCAAAGACAGCAATCATTAACGTCAGCAGGAAGGAAGTCCCAAGGCACAAGTTCTTATTCCCAGGCCGTGTATACAGCGGGGAATTCCCATTTCTGCGAATCTACACTTTAATTCTGGCCATTCACACGCTTCACTGTCAGTCTAGAGCAGGGTGGGATAAATTGGAAATCAAGTGAGCCAGGAACACCAAATAAGTTCGCCAGTTCCTGAAGGAGGCCAGGAACAGAGAGCTTGCTTCAGAATCCAGTACTGAGCTCAACATTAAAATGGAGCAATAAAACAGGAACCTTCCACCATCGTTCACACCGTCAGTCTGCACATGTTCCACCCTTTTCACACAAAGCCTTTCACAACCATTCACCTGCATCCCCCAGTGTAACTCAGTGCCTACTTCCACCCATCATTTCCCCGTAACCTAACGTCACAGCTCACCCAGCATCCACAAATGCTCATGCACACAGGACAAAACAAAGTCAGTTCAATTACTCAAAGTTGGACAATGCAGATGGCACTCTATTTAGGAAAGTGCTCTTGTTGATACAAACACTTCTCTTTAGGTCTTTACTGCTTTGAAGTATCTTGCCATGTCTTGACATGCTTGAAGGGATTTGACAAGTTTGACAGCTCGGTGCAACAAACAGTTGGCATAATTAGGGATTGGCAAGAAATGCTGACTTAGAAAATTATGCCAATCCCTCATTAATGAATACCAGAACCAATGTCACTCTGCCTAGTCTTAAAATTCTCCATCCTGGGGAAAGAAACCTGCTACTCACCTAATCTCCTTATTTTATAAACCTCTACTAGGTAGCCTCCCAAACTCCTTCGCCCCATTGAAAAAGGTCCCAGCCTATCCAACCTTTCCTTATAACACAAATCCTCCATTCCTGGAAATAACCTGGTAACTGTATCCTGACTTAACAGTATCCTCCCTGTAACAAGACGACTAGAACTGGGCACGGTACTCCAGAGGAGATCTGTGCAACATCACTTTAGAATGTGAGGTATTACATCTTGGTTCAGCATAATCAAAGAGATTCTACAAGAACACCGAGAGCAAGAGAAGAACCAGAGAGAGAGAGAAAGAGATAGATAGTTAGATAGAGAGAGAGAGAAAGAAAGAGAGCAGGACTCCCAAAGAGGCCACACCGTGCCAAAACTCAAGATATGGGAGAGATATCAAATGAATATTTCGCATCAGTTTGTACTGTGGAAAAATAAGTGGAGGCTAGAGAAATCTTGGCAAATAAATACTCATGTCTTGACAATAGCTCACGTTACAATTCACATTATTCTCATATAGTGCCTTTGCCTTCCTGATCTCCCACTTAAGAATGTCCCAATACTTTGGAGAAGATTTGTAGCTCAGATCGAGGTTCTGAATGTAAGTTTGCTCGCTGAGCTGGAAGGTTCATCTTTAGACATTTCATCACCATACAAGGTAACATCATCAGTGAGCCCCTGGTGAACTGCTGGTGTTATGCCCTGCTTTTCATTTATGTGTTTAGGTTTCCTTGGGTTTGTGATGTCAGTTGTTTTGTGATGTCAGTTCCTCTGTTGGTCATGTTATTTCCTGTTCTTTTTCTCAGAGGGTGGTAGATGGTTCAAATCGATGTGTTTGTTGATAGAGTTCCAGTTGGAATGCCATGGTTTTAGGAATTCTCGTGCGAGTCTCTGTTTGGGTTGTCCTAGGATGGATGTTTTGTCCTAGTCAAAGTGGTCTCCTTCCTTATCTGTATGTAAGGATACCAGTGAGAGTGGGTCTTGTCTTTTTGTGGCTTGTTGATGTTCATGTATCCTGGTGCCTAGTTTTCTCCCTGTTTGTCTGGTGTAGTGTTTGTTACAGTTTTTGCAAGGTATTTTGTAAATGACATTCATTTTGCTTGTTGTCTGTATAGGGTCTTTTAAGTTCAATTACTGCAGTTTTAGTGGGTTGATTTGTGGACTACCATGATGTCAAGAGGTCTGAGTAGTCTGGCAGTCATTTCTGAGATGTCTTTGATGTAGGGGTGACCCGAAAAAAATAAAAACATTGTTATCCTAGCCGCAGACAAAGGATGCTTGACCCTGATTTTAAACCGAACAGACTACATTGAGAAAGCGAATGCACTGCTTGCAGATACCGAAACTTACCAACAGGTGGCAATAAACCCAAACCTAAAACTAGAGAACCGAATCACAGTCCGACTCAAGAAAACTTTAGAAATCTGAAGAATTGATCAAGACAGACTTTGAAAAAATGAAACCAGATGGATCCAACACACCATGCTTCTACGGATTACCAAAAATTCAAAAACTAGGAGCCCCCCTCAGACACACAGTCTCACTTTATGGAACTTCCTGATCATGGGTTCCCACCCAAAACGTCCATTCTCCTGCTCCTCAGATGCTGCATGACCTGCTGTGCTTTCCAGCACCATACACTCTCGACTCACTACATGGAACACCAATGTACAGATTAGCCAAGGAGCTACACCAAAGACTAAAACACTTAGTAAAAGACTCACACCACTCCATCCATTCACTCCATCCAAGAATTCCTGAACACCATCAAAGTCACCAAGACAGAAAATGATAAAATAATGGCCTTTAACGTATCAGCCCTGTTCAAATCCATCAATATCAACATGACCAAAGAAACAGTGACAATACTGAAGAACGAAAAACACATACGCTAAGCACCTCCTACTTTACCAGCAAGGACAACATCGTCAACTAGTGGACTTATGCCTTACCAGTCATTTCACTTTCAATAACAAAACCTACAGACAAACCAATGGAACACCCATGGGATCTCCGACATCAGGATTCTTAACAGAAGTGGTAATGCAGACACTCGACAAAACAGCTTTGACAAACATCCAAACCAAACTTTGAGTCCGTGACGTGGATGACATCTTTGTCATCACTGAATGAAACAAATTAGAGGAAACCTTCAAGACCATCAATAATATCCTTACTGGCATAAATTTCACAAAAGAGAGGGAAACTACAACAAATTGTCATTCCTAGATGTCACAGTACAGCGAACGCTCAATGGGGAAGTTCAAATCAGCATCTACAGGAAAACAACACATACGAGCCAAATACTGAACTACAGAAACAATCATTCCAACACCTATAAATGAAGCTGCATTATTTCAATGAGCCACCACACACTGCAGCACAAAGGATCTATGAACAGTAAAGGAAAATCATCTATAACGTGTATTCAAAAAGAATGGGTACCCAATTAACACAGTCCACCGATTTCTCAGCAACAAACTCAGACAATCAGGCAAAACTTGCCCATAAACCCTAGCTACTCTCCCCTATATCAACTACATCTCAGAAATGACTGCCAGACTACTCAGACTTCTTGGCATCATGGTAGTCCACAAATCCACCAACCCACTAAAACAGCATCTAATGAACTTAAAAAACCCTCTACAGACAACAAGCAAAATGAATGTCATTTACAAAAGAACTGTAACAAACACTATATTGGACAAACATGCAGAAATCTAGCCACTAGAATACATGAACACCAACTAACAACAAAAAGACATGACCACTATCACTAATATCCTTACATACACGTGAGGAAGGACACCACTTTGACTGGGAAAAGCCATCCTAGAATGAACCAAACAGAAACACACACGAAAATTCCTAGAAGCATGGTATTCCAACTGGAACTCTATCAACAAACACTGTGATCTGAATCCCATCTACAACTCTCTGAGAAAAAAATAGGAAATGACATCTCCAACACACGAAATGACATTACCACAGGAAATGACATCACCAACCAATGAAACCTAAACCCATAAATAGAAAGTGGGACCTAATGCCAGCACTTCACTGGAGGACCACTGATGATGTTACCTTTTTGTATGATTCCTTTTTTATTCTTGACAAGAACCTCAATATCTTCATTTATTGTTCTGTAATCCTACCAGCCTTATTTTTTGCTCTAACAGGAATATAATGATTCTGAATTCTAGTTCTCGCACTTTTGAAGGCCTTCCACTTATCAGGTGCCCCTTCATTTGTGAACAGACCTTTCCAATGAAGTTTCGAAAATCCTTGTCTCATACCATTAAAATTTGCTTTAATCCAATTTGCCCTGTCATATTACCCAAGAGAAGGTCAAAGTTTGCTCCTGCATGTGAATGAAGAAATTCGCTACATATTGCCACATATTGTCTGGCAGGAACATTGACATATTAACAAAGAAAATGTTCTTGAACACATTTAACAAATTCTCAATTATCCAAACCGTTAATACTGTGGTACGGTCAGACAATGTTTACAAAGTTAAAATCATCTACTCCACAACTTTATTTTCGTACATTTAACTGATATCTCTTATTTACTCCTCAATTTCCCTCTGACTATTGGGAGGTCTGTAGTCCAATCTCATCAAGATCATCTTTTGCTTTTATTTCTAAATTCAATCATATTTTTCACTGGACGAGTTTTCAGAAATATCTTCTCTAGTTACATCAGCAATGTTTTTCTTAATGAAAAAAATGCCATTCCCGACCACTCCCCCACCAACCTTTTCTGCCTCGATTTAACATGCAATCTTTTTTTGGTCTGGTGATTCAACCATGAGTTTCCAGTTCGGACATGGGTCGAAAGTAGTTAAATTTATGAGTTTCACATTCCTAACTTTCCCCAGTTAAAGAAGAGCAAAATATTTTGAATATTAGTAATCTGAAAGTAAAAGAGAAACCACTGCAATTTCTCAATAAACCAGGGTCTGTGGACTTAATTGCAATCTTAATTCTGTTTCCAAGTCCACAGATATTTTCAAAGATGCAAATATTTGAAGCATTTCCTGCTTAGCTCGTAAGAGAAAGTGATCCTGATCTGCGCATTCTATTCATTAGTGATTAATTTCTATGTATGCTGGTCTGTTTGCAAATGGGAACACATATACTTGTCTAATCTCTCAAATCCTTTCACAATCTTAAAGGATTTGACTTCATTCACTTTTCCAAATAAAACACCTCCATATTCATCTCACTCACCACAGTATTCATCACACTTCTTTGATTCTTATGGCCATTACCATTCTGGCACCATTCCAATCAATATTTTCCCAATTTTTTGCAATGAAAATAAATCTAAATTATATCATACCTTTCAGCCTATTGACTGCCCTGCTAAGAAGACACTATGAACTACAATAGTCCCATTCTCTGACACTCAGCCCATAGTCTTCAATGTTGTGACTCTTCAGGTGTTCATCCAAGGGTTTTTAAAAGTTGTGCAATTCCCCACCTCAACTATTCTTGCAGACAACGTATTCTCATCTCCCTCATGTTCTTGGTAAAATAATTCTTCATCACCACCCCTCCAACCTCACCTACATTTTACTGTAAAAGATGATCCCTTGTCCCTGACTGTTACATTAGATTTTGGGCTAATCTGAATGTTATTCTTAAAGCCATTATTGATTAAGATCGAGGATTGAAAGACAACGCATTCCTTTAAAAATGCACTGTAATGTGACAGACTGAGTCCCTTGAACTATTTATTTAAACTCTACTTACATTTAGCTTGTGTGAATGTTTCTGAAATGAAGGATAGTGAACAACAGTTCAAAGGCTTAGTCCTCTCTCCCACCGAGAATTGACACTGAACGTTTCAATATATAGGTGTTGGTTGTAAATGGTGAGTTTCACATTCAGATTAACCCAACAGCTAACAAGAAGAGTCAGGTATAACAACACACTTGCATGGTCATTCTGACCTAGGAACAGAAAATATTGTAAATTCAATCCTGGACAGTGAGGAATTGCAGAAACTCAAATAGAAGTAAAATATTGTTGGTACTGTAAATCTATAAGAGTTCTAAAAGGCTTTGAATATGAGGAAAAAAAGCATGATCTGACTGAAAAGGATTTTGTATACCTGGAAATACTGAGCATAAGACGATAGAGTGACTGGAAAGTAAGGATATGAATTTTAAATTGGAGGTTTTATTCAGTCTTTGTAGGTCAATGGGCAGAGTAATATTGATCTAAGGACATAGTACCTATCAGGACACAGGCAGTAGAGTTTTGTCAGATCCCTGATTCATTGAGGAAATATGTGGAAAACTGGATGGGAAGAGTCTAGAAGTTACAGAAAGTAAATGAGAATTTCAGAAACAGTTGAGCTAAGTCAAAGGCAATTCAGGCAATGTTACTGAGTGGTTCCACCCTATCACAAACTTTCCTTTCTCATCCTGTTTCTCTTTCTCCTTTCTCTTAATCACACCCTGTGGCGATTCTATATTACAGCTTGAATCCCTTTCTCTCTTTTTCTCTCTCTCTCCACAGATATTGCCTGGCCTGGTGAGTGTTTCCTGTATTTTCTGTTCTCATTACAGAGACAGCAGTAACTGATCTTGGTGATAATGGAGTTAAGTGGTTGAGACCCCATTTTTTCATCATTAACAATCTAATTCAGTTTTAAACAGGTGTCTCAGAAAGGTGTTGACTGAGTGATAAGTAAATAGGGTCTTTATTGAAGGGTGGAGATGATTCACCTTCCTGATACGTTAATGGAGGAAATTACTGATTATTCAATGTTCGAAGTTAAACAAGTCAGGGTGGTGTGTAACTTGAAGGGAACTGAAGGCGATGGTGCATACATGCATCTGCTACACTGGCCCTTGTAAGGTGGAAGAGACTGTGGGTTTGTGAGATTCTGTCAAAGTTCAAATTGTTGATACAAAAAATCACTGACTGTCATCTGCGGCCTCGCCCAACTCTCGTTTTCACTCTCACTGCCTTTTTCCCCTCCTCCCATGTAATCCATCATCTTGTGTCATTCTGGACTGGGTGGAAAGTTTGTTTCCCCAGTGAGCCCGAATTTTTTCAATGCTCTGAGTTGCTTTCATGATCAATCATGTTCATATTTCCTCGTGCCAGTCCCTAAAAATACATGATTCATTTAGCTCAATTTCAAATCCTGACTTTGTGATTCCTCTCACCCCCTTTCTTTTGTTTTGATTGACTTTAATAGAGTACAGAACAGAGGAATTTGCACTTGGAAAACTGAAACGAACTTCACATCAGGATCAATAACATCAATGTATGATTTTGAACATGGAAGGAGAAAGCTCAATTCACAGTGAATAGAAACTGCAAAGGTGTTGCTTGCGTGGACAAGGATGTAGGCCATCACTTGATCTATCAGCATGACTATATGGAGTCATGACAGGAGTGTAAATTTGGAGACTACAGGAAACAATTCAATTACCTGTCTGAACTGGAAAGGCATCAACACATTCACCTCGGGAAATGGGCATTCACCTGTTCTGTGTGTGGGAAGGAATTCACCAACTTCACCAACATTGATGAGAAATGGACGGACTGGAAGTGCTTTAAAGGATCTGATGTCCCATCAATTTGTTCACACAGAAGTGAAACACTCAGGTGCTCTTACTGAGAAACTGAATTCAAGTGATTACATGACATCATTATACACAAAGTTTGATGAATATAATACTGCTGATGTGGTCTACATGGTTAGAGTCTCTCTACATCGGGGAGACTGAATCTAAACTTAGGAAACAGTTTGCTGAGCATCGCAGCTGGACCTGCAGCAGCCAACTGGACCTTCCATTCACTACCCATTTTAATTTCCTTTTCCACTCCCTTTCCAACGTGACCGTCATTGGCCTCCTCCATTGCCACAATGAGCCACACAGCAAATTGGAGGAACAACAATTCACCTTCCGCCTGGGCAGCCTACAGCCCCAAGGACTCAACATTGAGTTCTCCAATTTTAAATGACTTCCCTTCCCATCCCCTAACTCCCTTCCCAGCCCCTCCCCCTCCCTTTCACTGCTCCCTGCCACCAACCGGATCCATTCCTCCCATTGACCAACCATATCGTACCTTCTACCTTTCTTTACCTATCTCCATTTCACCACCCTCTTTATCTGCAGCTCCCCCCACACACATCCCCAGTCCAGAAGAAGGGTTACACCCAAAACGTTGCCTTCTCCACCTCCTGACGCTGCCTGCCTTGCTATGTTTTTCAGCCTCCTGCCTGTCCACTGATGTGGTGTACATGTATTTTGACACCATCTGGTGTGAAGGACAGGCAGTTTGATTCTTTTACCTGTCATTACTCTGTCAATTGAAATGACATGTAATGATATGAAGTAGCAATATATTTACAAATGTGAGTTTGGATTTACAATGAAGTGTCACCTATGCCATCTGAGTGCCCTCAGAAAATTTCCTTGCTGTTTCTGTCACTACGTGCACTGTGATGGTCTCTCCCTGGCTGGCAGCAGTTGACCTGACGCACAGCTTGGCTTTAAATAAGGAGCTGGTGGCTGAAATCCCAGGTGATCCTGGCAGTGTACTGCTAGGGCACTGGTGAGAGCATACAGTGCGCCATAGAGGCCTGTGAGGCATTTATAATGAGGTGAACAGTAGAGAATTGTGTAAGGTAACTTACTGGAGCTCATGGAGATAAACACTCCATGAAATTCACAGAAATCGACACCTGGCTGATTTTTTGTAAAATTGAGGTGGGCTTTTCTCTTGTGGGTGACTCTGGAACTAGATGTTATTGTTTTAAGGTGATGTTTTAAATTTAGGAATTGCCTTTAAAAACAAAGAGGAAGAGAAGATCTTTATAACAGACATTTGAGTGATTTTGGGACTCTGTCTTCAAAGGTGGCGGAGATGAATCAGTGAATATTTTAATTGGAGAGGGAGCAATGTTATTGGTTAGAATTGGGGTTAAAAATTATTGGGAGTAGATGGGAATGTGGAATTTGGAAGACAAGCAGATGAGCAATGATCTTATTGAACAGAAGAACAGGCTCGGAGACAAATGATCTGTATCCTCTCCTAATTCATATGTTTATAAGAAGCTGGGAACTTGGCAGTGAGTAACTCACTTCTGGCTCCCCAGTTACAACAGTATGTGCTATCTTCCGGACGCAACTCAACAACTAACCAAGGTTCCTTCGATAGAACATTCCAATCCCACGACCTCTAACGTCGAGAAAGACAAAGGCAGCAGACACATAGCAACACACTTGCTGCAATGTCTCCTCCAAATCCCACACCATCCTGACTTGGAAATAGTTCCCCTTTCCTTCACTGTCACTGGATCAATTTTGCCAGGTTCACTCCTCATTTAATCCCATGTTTCTGACTAGAGACTAAATAATATTTAGTTAACTGAAGGGTGTCTTTTTCAGTTAAATGTTAATTGCAAAATGACTTCCATAATCTTGTAAGTTGTTTTAATAAAATCAAAATGTGACCTGTCAGTAGGTGGTGAAGTTCAATTGGACTTTATTATGCAGGTGTCTGACTGAAGATCGTTACTTATCTCCCCCAGCATAGTCCTAATATCTCAGGTAGTGGCCAAACTATCAAGTGCACTTCTATGTAAAAGTTCACAGAAGAGGATTTAACATCTCTATGTGTAGCTTTCCATTCATAAGTCTCTCCTTATATTTTCTTTTCACTGGTATGTCCATCAGCAATTGGCTGATTTATTCTATTTAACATACTCAAGGTGAGTTATTTCAATTTACATGTTGTTTTCCTTTAAATCTATCGCTGACTCTCAATCACTTCATTTCAAATGAATTTTTCACATCCCATTACGTCTACCACCTTATCTCATTCATGAACACTGGAGAATTGTTATTGTCCACTGCTCAGAATACCTTTCAGACAGGAATCAAATATTCTCTTCTGATTCTAAATGCAATGTGTTTTTGTTTGTTATTTATTTTATTTGGCACTTATTGCTTAGAAATATTCTGGTATATTGTGCCTGGAATTGTTTTTATTCTAATGTTAATCTAGTCTCAGACAGGCAACACATTCTTTTAAACATCAGATGAATTTCACCCAAAATAAACCATTTTTGAAGCCTAAACTGTTTATCATTTGTTTTTGTTAAATATTGATTGTCCCTTTAAACTTCATGGGAAATTTCCTACAAATAGTTAATGTAGAAATTTACATCAATTGACCATGTCAGAAAATATTATGCCCATCTTTGATGATTTAAAATGATGCTTTTACATCAGGGACAGAGGGATACCACCATTATGCGTGGGGATACCTTCCACCATGTACGTGGCAGGTACTCATGTGATTCAACCAACGTTGTCCATCTCATACACTGCAGGCAAGGATGCCCTGAGGCATGGTACATTGGTGAAACCGAGCAGAGGCTACGGCAACAGATGAATGGGCACCGCACAACAAACAACAGACAGGAGTGTTCCCTCCCAGTTGGAGAACACTTCAGTTGTCCAGGACATTCGACCTCGGACTTTCGGGTGACCATGCTCCAAGGCGGACTTCGGGACAGGCAGCAGTGAAAAGTGGCCGAGGAGAGGCTAATAGCTAAGTTCGGTACACATAGGGATGGCCTCAACCAGGACCTTGGGTTCATGTCACACTACAGGTGACCACCATTGCACTATTCACACACACAGACACTCCTACACACACACACACACACACATGCACTCCTACAGACACACACATTCCCACGCTCACACATGCACCCTCTCACAGACTTAGACCCCTTTACACTCACACACGCATATACACTGTCTCTCACAGACACTCACAACCCCCCTCCCCACACACACACATACGTTTGTGAGGTGAATTTGTACTTGAAGACTTACATTTTACTTTGCTCAAAAACTGCACAAATCAATGTAAGACTCTGTTAACTCATTATTTAGATTAGAATCAGTCTAAACATTACATCACAGACAACAACATACAGGGGGTTAACACCTTGAACATATTATCTGGCTGACACCAATTGTTAAAGTTAACCTGAAAATGTAACTTTTAAAAAAGTTTTGTGATTTACATATGAAAGAAGTGAAACTAACATCGTCATGCTAACAGATGAGAGACTTAACAAACAATCAAGGTATTTTTCAATGTATAATTTCAGTTACATCATACTGTAAACTTTTGTTATAAATTCCGTGTCTTACAATTGTGTACTCCACAACCACCTGATGAAGGAGCACTGCTCCAAAAGCTAGTGCTTCCAATTAAACCTGTTGGACTATAAGTTGGCGTTGTGTGATTTTTAACTTTGTACACCCCAGTCCAACACTGGCACCTCCAAATTGTGTAATTAATGTGATTGATACCTAGATAATTATAGACCAGTCCAATTAAAGCGTTTATTCACATCTACTGAAGTAAAACCCAGCTGTCAGAATTAATACAGTTCAGATCTGGTTGCAGTAACAACAGAATACAACCACATGGCCTCACCGATGTCTCAGACGTGTGGACAAATCATTGAATCCCTTGCCACATACAGGGCAGATGAACGGTCTCTCCCCAGAATGAGTTTGCTGGTGTTTCATCAAATCTGCTTCTAAAGTTCTATCAGAACATTTAAATGGCCTCTCATCTGTGTGAACAAACTTGCTTTTGCTCAGATTGGAGTGAATCACTTCCCACTCCTGGAGGAGGTGAAAGGTTTCTCCCCAGTGTGAATATGCTGGTGCTCACTGAGTATAGGTGACTAAGTGAATCCCTTCCCACACACAGTGCAGGTGTACAGTTTCTCTCCAGTATAACCATACTGGTTATCAGAAGCTGTGTTGATTTAATAAAACCCTTCCCACACAGGGCTAACAAATTCTCCCACTGTGAACACGTCAATCTTTATATCGACTGGATAACTGATTGAAGGTCTTTCCACACTGAGAGCCAATGAACAGTCTATCCCCAGTATGAGATGGCTTATGTGACATTAGGATGGATGATAAAGTGAATCTCTTCCCACGCACACAGCAGATGAATGATCTCTCTCCAGTGTGAACCTGATTGTGTGACGTTATGCTGGATCATGAAGTGTATCCCTTCCCACACGTGGAGCAGTCTCTCTCTCAATGGTGACATTTTTGTGACATAAGTTTGAATCCTCATATGGGATTTCCTTCCCATATGTGGAACAGATAAATAGGACATGTGAACAGGTCAATGTTGAATTAGACCATTAGAGCTCTTAAAGCATTTCAGACTATTTAAAAGGTCTCTCGTCATTGTGAACCCACTGGTTAGGGCGCTAGGCTTGTTGACCAATCAAATCCCTTCCCACACACAGAGCAGGTGCAAGTTCTCTCCAATGTGTTGGCTCGACTGGTTTCCAGCTGGCATGGAAACTTGTATGCCACACATTCCCACGCTTTCTCCATGGTGCCAGTATCCTTGTGTCTCACCATGTTGGCTAATCACTTACAGTCACATAGAAGATTTTCAACATTTGTTTTTATTCATTCATGGGATTTAGGTGCCACAGACATTTATTCTCCATCTCTCATTACCCTTGAGATGGTGGTGTTGAGCTGTCTTCTTAAACCAATGCACACTATTTAGTAACGGTGGGTCACAATTGCTGTTAGTGAGGGAGTTGTAGGACTTTGACCCAGTGACACTGAAGGAATAGGGAATCTGTAATACTTTCTTCATTGTAAATAGTTCGATTTTTTTTTCAGGCAGTGTAACTGGTGAAAATTCTTTCCACATTCAGTGGGGAGGAAATTGCCTCGTGGCATTATTGCTGTACTGTTAATTCAGAAACCCAGGTAACATTCTGGGGACCCGGATTCAAATCCCACTGTGGCAGACGGTGGAATTTGAATTCAATAAATATCTGGAATTAAGAATCTAATGATAACCATGAATCAATTGTCAGAAAAACCCATCTGGTTCACTAATGCCCTTTTGGGAAGGAAACTGTCATCCTTACCTGGTCTTCCCCACTTGTGACTCCTGACCCATACCAATGTGGTTGACTCTTAACTGCCCTATGGGCAATTAGTAATGGGCAATAATGCTGCCTAGCCAGTGATGTCCTCATTCCGTGAATGAATAAAGAAATAAAAAATTCATGAGCGCTCTCATTTGTTGATGTGTCTCCTTTTTTTTCTCCAGTTAGAACAATGTTTGAAATATTTTTTCCCACGAACAGAACAGAGAAAGTGGGCGATTTGATGTCTTAGTGAATTTACTGAATCAATCAGATGTGATATTTCACCTTGGTTTTCTGTTTCCAAATTATTTTGTTCTTATTCCCTGTAAAATGAGTTGACAGAGTCAGCATCACTATCAACACAGGACAGAACATCACAACCCTCCCCAACAACCTATCACAATTTCCCCACTTGCATCTATCTATCACCTTCCCACCTACCTTCCCTCCACTCGCACCATTTATCTCTCATTCTGCCACACTCCTGATGAAGGACATATGCCCGAAACGTCAACTCTCTGCTCCTTGGATGCTGCCTGACCTGCTGTGCTTTTCTAGCGCCACCCTCTTTGACTTCAAATCCACCCCTGCCTTCCACCAAGTCGTCAAAAGTGAAATGGATTGTTTTGGGGGGTGGGGGGAGGGTGGTGCTAAAAGGATCAAAGGTTATGGGACAAAGCGGATACTGAATTGGATAATTAGCCAGGATAACATTAAACGGCGGTGCAGGCTCGCAGGGTTAAATGCCCTGCCCCGTTCCTATTTTCTCTATTTCATAGTGGCCCTGTACACCCAAGCTCGACATGTTACTTGTTGAACCAAGAGCAGGTTTAAAACAAAATCTTCTGACTCACTCTACCCCCGCCTACAAGGCCACCACCACCAAAATACACAGTTAAGACTCTGTGTGCTGGTCTAAACTATTACCAAATATTGAGGGGCAGCTTTTTCGGGTAACTACACGGGAATGTAATCTCTCACATTGATTAAAGAAGACCATTTCTCAACAGCTGAAAATATCACCGGCAGCCTGAGAGTGGGTGATGATGGTTAAAAACTTGTTTGACCACAGCGTTACAATAACAAGGCACTAGGACCCAGTTTGAAACAGACAATTTGCGGCCCCACCTATTTCCAGTCGCGTTGCCAACCTGATTACGCATGCGCTTTGCTCACTGGGATCCAAGATGGCGGGGACTGAACGGGAAGTCTTCTAAGGTAAAGGCCTCAAGGACGCAAATCCGGGACTTGAAGGAAGATCATCGAGGTTTTAGACATTTTACAAGTGTTTATAAACCCTTCCTGTCCCTCCACCAGCTCCTTCCACTGCCCCGCATCCTTACCACCTGCAGATGAGAAAAGACAGTGTCAGCCATTGTCACTTTAGTGGCTGCCACAGACACGGGCTGGGACCGCGACTGCGCACCACTTTCCTGTGTCTTGCATAGGGCACATTCACCACCGCGGGGCATGATGGGAAGAGAAATACGCCACTTGTGCATTTTTCTTTTTGTACGTTATGGTGTGTAGGGAATAGTGTGTTGCAATCAATACAATTAGAAAAGTTATACTACAATACTGGCTCAAAGGTGGAAGGTAGAGGGTGGTGGTGGAGGGTTGTTTTTCAGACTGGAGGCCTGTGACCAGTGGAGTGCCACAAGGATCGGTGCTGGGTCCTCTACTTTTTTGTCATTTACATAAATGATTTGGATGCGAGCATAAGAGGTACAGTCAGTAAGTTTGTAGATGACACCAAAATTGGAGGTGTAGTGGACAGCGAAGAGGGTTACCTCAGATTACAACAGGATCTTGACCAGGTGTGCTAATGGGCTGAGAAGTGGCAGATGGAGTTTAATTCAGATAAATACGAGGTGCTGCATTTTGGGAAAGCAAATCTTAGTAGGACTTATACACTTAATGGTAAGGTCCTAGGCAGTATTGCTAAACAAAGAGACCTTGGAGTGCAGGTTCATAGCTCCTTGAAAGTGGAGTCACAAGTAGATAGGATAGTGAAGAAGGTGTTTGGTATGCTTTCCTTTATTGGTCAGAGTACAGGAGTTGAGAGGTCATGTTGCAGCTGTACAGGACATTGGTTAGGCCACTCTTGGAATATTGTGTGCAATTCTGATCTCCTTCCTATCAGAAATGAAACGTGAAAGGGTTCAGAAAAGATTTACAAGGCTGTTGCTAGCATTGGAGGATTTGAGCTACAGGGAGAGGCTGAACAGGCTGGGGCTGTTTTCCCTGGAGAGTAGGAGGTTGGGGGGTGACCTTACAGAGGTTTACAAAATTATGAGGGGCATGGATAGGGTAAGTAGGCAAAGTCTTTTCCCTGGGGTCAGGGAGTCCAGATCTAGAGAGCATAGGTTTAGGGTGAGAGGAGAAAGATATAAAAGAGACCTAAGGGGCAACTTTTTCATACAGAGGGTGGTACGGGTATGGAATGAGCTGCCAGAGTAAGTGGTGGAGGCTGGTACAATTGCAACACTTAAGAGGCATTTGGATGGGTATATGAATAGGAAGGATTTGGAGGGATATGGGCCGGGTGCTGGCAGGTGGGACGAGATTATTTTAGATTACATTACAGTGTGGAAACAGGCCCTTCGGCCCAACAAGTCCACACCGACCCGCCGAAACGCAACCCACCCATACCCCTACATTTACTCCTTGCCTAACACTATGGGCAATTTAGCATGGCCAATTCACCTGACCTGCACATCTTTGGACTGTGGGAGGAAACCGGAGCACCCGGAGGAAACCCATGCAGACACGGGGAGAACGTGCAAACTCCACACAGTCAGTCACCTGAGGCGGGAATTGAACCCGGGTCTCTTTGGGTTGGGAAATCTGGTCAGCATGGACAAGTTGGACTGTAGGGTCTGTTTCCATGCTGTACATCTCTATGACTCTAGGACTGTAATACTGGCAGTGCAATGAACAGTGAAATACAAGTGTTCTAATAGTTTGTTCAGGAAAATATTCCACAATGGTATGCCACCAGTTTAATGAGAGAGACGGCAGTGTGGGTCTTCCTTTTTAAAAATGAGTGATCAGTGTGTCAATATGAATGTTTTAAGGTTTTTAGTCATTGAACCATGTAGTTTAGGCTTCCAAGGGAAGAATATTAAAGAATCTAAAGTAAGAAAAAATAGCTGGTGGAAAGTCAAGTTCATTGATTCGTGGAAAATAATCTGGAGTAAAAGGTGTGTGAGGTGGTAATTGGACATCGGACTAACTTTAAAAATGAAATGTTATAGGCACAGACAAGTTTATTATCTTAAAAATGAAAGACAATAAAGCCAGAGCTCCCCAGGTGGCAAATCAAGTGTTGATTATTACAAATAAGATCAATATGTTTTTATGACTGATATCAAGTAAGGCATACAATTGAAAACCATAGTGAAAATGGTGCTGGCCAATACAAAACAGAATCATAAAGCCTTCCATAGGTATGTAAATAGTTAAACCATGGTATGATCAAGAGTAGGGATGATTTTGGAGCTGAAAAGTAGACTCTTGCATGGAGGCTGAGAGTTAAATGAATTTCTTGCACCCGTCTTTACCAAGAAATAACATGCTGCCCAAGCCATTGTGAAATTGGAGAAAGTCACTTGAATGGGTTTAAAATTGATAAGGAGAAAGTCTGAGATAAATTGCCAGCACTTAAAATGAAATATTGATAGCCACAGGTGAGGTACTAGAAGATTGGAGGTTGGCTAATGTCATGCCACTATTGAAAAAAAGTGGTAAGGAAAAGCATGGGAACAACAGGCCAGTAATCATTGGTGGGAACGTTTTTGGAGGAAACTGAGAGAGACAGCATTTACATGTATTTGGAAAGGCAAGGACTGATTAGCGGTACTAAACAAGGTTTGATGCATGGGATATCATGTCTGACTAACTTACATAGAACATAGAGAACATAGAACAATACAGCACAGAACAGGCCCTTCGGCCCTCAATGTTGCGCCGGCCTGTGAACTATTCTCAGCTCGTACCCCTACGCTATCCCAAAATCATCAATGTGCTTATCTAAGGATTGTTTAAATCTCCCTAATGTGGCTGAGTTGACTACATTAGCAGGTAGGGCATTCCATGCCCTTACCACTCTCTCCATAAAGAACCTGCCTCTGACATCTGTCTTAAATCTATCACCCCTCAATTTGTAGTTATGCCCCCTTGTACAAGCTGACATCATCATCCTAGGAAAAAGTCTTTCACTGTCTACCTTATCTTGACTGAGCTTTTTGAAGAAGTAGCAAAGTGGGCAAAGCAGTGGGCATGATCTGTATGGACTTCAGTAAGGCATTCGACGTTCCTCATGATAGACATGTTAGTATGGTTAGATCACATGGATACAGGGAGAACTAGCCATTTGAATACAGAATTGGCTCAAAGGTAGAAGACAAAGGGCGATTGTGGATGGTTGCGTTTCATACTGGAGACCTGTGACCAGTGGTGTCCTGCAAGAATTGGTGCTGGGTCCACTGCTATTCATCTTTTATATAAATAATTTGGATGTGAACATAGGAGATGTGGTTAGTAAGTTTGCAGGTGACACCAAAATTGGAGGTGTAGTGGGTAGTGAAGAAGGTTACCTCAGATTACAATGGGATCTTGATCAGATGGGTTAGAGGGGTGGTAGCCAGATTTTAATTTAGATAAATGTTAGGTGCTGCATTTTGGAAAGCTAAATCGGGGAGGACTTATACGCTTAATGGTAAGGTACTGAGGAGTGTTGCTGACCAAAGAGACCTTGGATAGCAGGTTCATAGTTCTTGAGAATATTGTTGCAGGTAAGACAGGATAGTGAAGACGGTGTTTGGTATGCTTGCCTTTATTGGTCAGTGCATTAACCAATGCATAGGAGTTGGGAGGTCATGTTGCACCTGTACAGGATATTGGGTCAGCCACTTTTGGAATATTGTGTGCAATTCTGGACTCCTTGCTTTTGGAAGATGTTGTAAAACTTCAAGCCATTCAGAAAAGATTACAAGGATGTTGTCCAGATTGGAAAGATTGAGCTATAAGGAGAAGCTGAATAGACTGAGTCTGTTTTCCCTGGAGCATCGGAGGCTGAGAGGTGATGTTATAGAGGTTAATAAAATGATGAAAGGCATGGAAAGGGTGAATAGACAAGGTCTTTTTCTTGGGATGGGGGAGTCAGAACTAGAGGGCATTGGTTTAAGATGAGAGGGGAATGTTTTCAAAAGGACCCAAAGGGCAACTTTTTCACACTGAGGGTGGTGCGTGTACAGAATGTGCTGCCAAAGCAAGTGGTGAAGACGGATATCATCACAACATTTACAAGGCGTCTGGATGGTTATATGAATGGGAAGGATTTAGAGGGATATGGTCAAAATGCTGGGAAATTAAATTGTCTGAATGTCTATCCTGTATTGACAGTGATGACTTTCTTTTCCCTTTTACAGGTTTTTAGAGGGGAAGAATTTTCAGATGGGAGACTTGAACCAAACAGACAGCTGAATATCATGTGCCCCTGAATGTGGAAGGAGAAATGTTTCTGTGTTCTGTCTCTGGAAAATGATTTCAAACATCAGTGAGACTGGAAGAGTACAGGGATACACACACACACACACCCATGTGAGAATGTTCCAGTGAACTGACCGTGGAAAGAGCTTTAACCAGTTACATACTCTGAAAAATATCACTACGCTCACAGTGGAGAAAACCATACACACATTTTTTGTCTGGATGTGGCTTCAACTGATCATCTCCCCTGGAGAGAACAAGGATACCCAGACCATGGAGAAAGTATGGAAATGTGAAGACTGTGGGAAAGGATTTAGTTACCCATCCCGGTTGGAAATCCATCGACGCAGTCACACTGGGGAGAAGCCGTTCACCTGCTCTGTGTGCAGGAAGGTATTCGCACGACCTTCTGGCCTTTGTTCACACCAGCGTGTTCATGCTGAGGAGAAGCCATGCATCTGTCCCATGTGTGGGAAAGGATTTACTCAGACATCTTCTCTCACGTTACACCAGCGAATTCACACTGAGGAGAGGCCTTTCAGTTGTCCTCACTGTGAAAAGATGTTCAGGTCTTCGTCCGACCTCAGTCAACACCAGCGAGTTCACACTAGGGAGAAGCCGTTCACCTGCTCCACGTGTGGGAAGGGATTCTCAAAGTCATCCAATTTGGTGACTCACCAACGTGTTCACTCTGAGGAGAAACCATTTAGCTGCACTCACTGTGATAAGAGGTTCAAACATTCACACAGCCTCAATGACCACCAGCGGGTTCACACTAAGGAGGGGCTGTTCATTTGCTCTGTTTGTGAGAAGATATTCACAAAGTCTCACAATCTGATAGCTCACCAGCGGATTCACACAGGGGAAAAACCATTCATCTGCACTGTGTGTGGGAAGGGTTTCACTGTATCATCAACCCTCAAGTCTCATGAGCAAATTCACAATGGGGAGAAGCCATTCAGCTGCACTTACTGTGGAAAGTGTTTTAGGCGTTCATCTGCTCTCCTCGCTCACCAGCGAGTTCACACTGGAGAGAGACCATTTTTTTGCTCTGTATGTGGGAAACGATTCACTAGGTCCTTCAACCTAGCAGCACACGAGCGAATTCATAAATGAATGCAGAAGGTAGGATTTACTGTTTTTGTTGCTGTGAATCGCATTCAATCACACTCAACAGTGTTAAGATAGTTTCCTCTGACATTAACAATGCTATAACAGTCCAGAGATAAATTTTCTCAGCATGTCACTGATTTTTAAGATTCAGATTCCTTTTTTTAAAAAAAGAAATGCCACCTTTAATCCTTACTCTTAATTAAAGAACTCTCATGTGGAACTCGATCTCAAAAGAAACTTACGAAGTTTTACTTCTATTGTAAATTGACCCTTGGCGCAAAGTCTACAGTTGAGTGTTGAAAAGAATCTATTGATGAACAACTCCCAGTTAGAAAGTGTTATTAACTCTTGATGACTTGCACATTCATTAAAGCGGCACATCCATTTCAAAATTAAGTTATCAAGAAGTATGAAGCAGAACAGTGAACTATATCAATAAAAGCTTCATTGTTCACTATTCATATTGATGAAGTTTGGATATTGTTGAGTTTAATCAGTCCTGAAAAACTGCACAAGCTCAGAAAGTCACAGTCATTGCTATGGTTCACGATCTTCTCCTATTAGTCAGATTTTGAGTGTCCCTTAGTTCAAGGTTGGCATCTGCTCAGGTTCACATGTTCCTCTCAGTGGTCTTCATGTGACTGAACAGGCCAGTTCTCTCAATGGCTGATCTTTGAGCACAGAGGTTGGCATCTTAATGACAACTTGTCATTAAGATGCCATTGTCTTTTCCAATGATATGTGATTGTTTCCTCTGTGCCTGCAATGTACTTTGCTGTAAATGTCAGGAAAAACCTGAGGCTCTGGGATATGATGACATGTGTAACACCTTGCTGGAAATGGTCGCAAATGTGAATAATCATTAAGAACAGAAAAAGCTGCGACCATATTTGGCTGACTCTCAAATTGTGATAGAAAGTGAGGGCTGCAGATGCTGGAGAGTCAGAGTCAAAAGGTGTGGTGCTGGAAAAATACAGCAGGTCAGGCAGCCTCTGAACAGCAGGAGTGTTGGCATTTCGGGCAATTCCTGATAAAGTCCTTATGCCCGAAATGTCGAGTTTCAAATTGTGGGTCCTGATGAGGCAGAAGAGACTGTTCTGCATCAAGGATCTTGATAGGAAATTAAGTTTGTGTTCGATATCTGCAAATACTTTTCATCTAAAATCCGATAACAGTTTACGAAATTCATCAGTGTCAGCACAAGATAAAAATTCAAAACAGACCATTCCAGTTTCTACAGAATAAATTTTCCTCTCCTGTTCCCCCAAGTCTGGTATACTAGGTACCACACTCTCCCTCATCCTGGGTTGAAATCTAAACCCATCTCCACTATCTCCTCAGGGTTTTCTTCCTGATCAGGGCATTATTGATTTCCTCCAAAGTGGAACATCTCATTTATTCAGCCCTCTCTCCCACTTTAATGTGAACAATGTTCCAGTCACTATCCCAGGATGGGACACCCAGTGAGTTCTACACATGCACACTAACATGCAATGACACTGTGGCTCAGTGGTTGGCACTGTTGCCTCACAGCATCGAAGACCACGAACTTTGTGCAAACTCCACACAGACAGTCGCACAATCTCCCTGTGTCTGTGGGTTTTTGCCAGGCGCTTCGGTTTCCTCCCGCAGTCCAAAGATATGCAAGTTAGCTAAATTGCACATAGTGTTCAGGGATATGTTGGTTAGGTGTACTAGCCATGGGAAATGTAGGGTTACAAGGATGTGGTGTGGGTGTGGGTGGTAACTTCTATGGAGGGTCAGTTGTTGGGCCGAATGGCCTGTTTCCACACTGTGGGAAATTTATGATGATTCCATGACTTGGCCCTGCCCTCTCCCTCTGGTCCTTCAACCACCATTCCACCCCCCCAAACCACCCCCACTAAACTGACCTTTGTACTGAGGGAAGCAGCTCCTTCTCATCCACTCTGACCAGGACTCTCTCAGGCTGGGACACCTCAATCGCGTACACCCGAGAGGGGTGGCAATGGGCTAGTGGTATTATAAGAGACTATTTATCCAGACACTCAGCTGATATTCTGGGAAAGTGAGTTCAAATCCTGTTTCTGAAATCAATAAAAATAAGCTAGAATTGAAGACTCTAATAATGACCATGAATCCATTGCTGATTGTCAGAAAAATACCCTTCTGGTACACTAATGTCCCTTAGGGAAAGAAACTGTTATCCTTACCTGGTGTGGTGTACATGTGACTCCAGATTCACAGCAATGTGGTTGACTCTTAACTGCCCTCTGGGCAATTAGGAATGGGCAATAAATTCTGGCCCAAGCAGCAATGCCAATATGCCATGTATGAAAAAACAAAAAACTCCCCTCCAGTCTCCTCTGTTTTAGGGAACACAATCTTCCTCGTAGCTGAAAATTTCCAGTCCTGGCAACGGTCCCAACCCCAGTGCAATTACACGTTTCCTTTTAATCTCTCTGTCTGGGCATGAAATGACATACTTCCAAGACAAATATGATTTGAACACAACTTGTGGCATGTGGGCATCGCTGGTTGGACCGGCATTTATTGCCCATCCCTAGTTGCCATTGAGAAGGTGATGGTGAGCTGCCTTCCTGAACTGTTGCAGAGAGGAAAGTCCAAGATTTTGATCCCTATTAGAGGCACCTCTGAGATTGAGTAAAATAGCAAGCTTTCTCTCTTGCTCCTCAGATGCTGTCTGACTTGCTGTGTTTTTCCAGTGCCACATTGATTTAATCATATTCATAGGCAGAGAGTCATACAGAAGGGAAAGAGACCCTTTAATCCAACCAGTCCATTCCAAACAGATTCCCAAACTAAATAAGTCTCATCTACTTGCTCCTGGCCCATATTCCTACAAACCTTCCTCTTCATGTACTTATTCAAATGTCTTTTAAATGTTATAATTGTACCCCATCCACCACTTCCTTAGGAAGTTCATTCCACATGCTCTCCACCTCTGTGTAAAAAATAAAATGCCTCTTATATCTTTTTTAAATCTTTCTCCTCTCACTTGTTAGATCATTAATGCATCATTATTTCTGGAGATGTTCCTGTTTTTTTACCATGAGAAAGGCATTGAGAAACCTAAGTGGGTGAGGGGTGGATTATGGTTGCCATCAGAACAGAGATTGAGTATGTACGTGACCATGACCAGGAAGCAGAAAGTTCATGTGCGTTTACATCCAGGATTGATAGGGATGAATTTTAGAAACTTCATTTTCAGAGGAAGAAGAAGAAGATGATTACACATAGAAAACTCAGACCAAGAGAAATATTTGTCTCCTGTTAAGTTCAGTCTTCTACTAACACTCATCACTTTTGTCATATCCTTTCTGAGGGAGTTAGAAGATTTGAAAACTGAGAGATTTTTTTCTTCTTCCTCTTATACCTTTCAAGTTGCAGGGTCCAGCCAGAGATGAAATTGTTTCAGAGGTTAGAATTATTGAGCTTTTGTTCGCTGTCTGAAGAGTCATAGAGGGTATACAGCACAGAAACAGACCCTTCTGTCCAACCAGACCATGCCAATACATAATCCCAAACTAAACTAATCCCACCAGCCTGTGCTTGGCCCATATCACTCTAAACATTTCTAATTCAAATGTCTTTTGAATGTTGTAACAGTACTCGCATCCACCACTTCCTCTGGAAATTCATTCCATTCACAAACCACTCTTTATGTCAAAAAATTACTTTCTATTGTCTTTCTTAAATCTTTCTCCTCTCACCTTAAATGTAAGCCCCCCTCCTCCCCTTGAAATACCCAGTTTAGGGAAAAGACACCTGCCAGTCACATTATCTATGCCCTTCATGATTTTGTAAACCTCTATAAGGTTACCTCTCAACTTTCAACTTTTCCAGCCTCTCTTATAAGTCAAACCCTGCATTCCAAGCATCATCCTAGTAAATATCTTCTGAACCTTCTCCAGCATAATAATATCCTTCAAATATGGTGTAACCAGAACCGGCCACACTACTCCAGAATACCGTGGTATGGTGGTGAGGTGAGCTGAGTGTTGTCAGTGTATATATGAAAACTAACACAATGATCATTCGGGGAGATCAAGTTCAAGATCTTTGGAAAGGAAAGGGAGGTAGAAGATCAAGCGGTAGTCTGCTCAGACGGTGGGATGAAGGATTTTTTTAAACCATGATGGGCATTGATGTGGATTCTGCGGGTGTACAGATTAAAAGCGAATCATTAACAATATCAGCTAACATTGAGAACTTGAATGGTCAGCAGTTTAGTGGGAATACAGTTAAGTTACTATGAGCTAAGTCTCATGGACATGATGAGCTCTGATTGGGCAAACAAGGAGATCGGAGATCAGAGAGCAGCTTGAAAAGGATGTGAGTCCAAGGTTTAACCAGGGAGCACCTGTAAAGGCAGAATCCGTACAGTATGGAAGCTGGGAATTTGGCTCATCAAGTGTACAATGACCCTCTGAACAACATCCCAGATCAACCCCCACTCTATCCCTGCTACTTCACATTTACCATGGCTAATACACCTAGCCTCTGCATCCTCAGACACTATGGACAATTTAGCATGGCCATCCCACCTAACCTACATGTCATTGAACTGTGAGTGAAAAAACAGAGCACCTGGAGGAAATCTACACAGATAGGAGAAAGTGCAAACTCCACACAGTTGCCTAAGTGTGCAATTGAGTCTGGGGCCCTGACACAGTGCTAACCACTGAGTCACCGTGCTGTCCCATTTTACCCAATGAGATAATGGAAGGGAGGAAAGCCGTAAAGGCAGCCAATCAGATTGTGTCAATCTCAGTGAGAAAGAAGCTCCATAAGATCCTCACACTTGTTGAAGATGAGGATGGAGAAGACAGAGGAGAGGGACAGCCCTTCAAATTAAAATTGTTCAGAGAGATATTAAAAATATTTGCCACACTGCACTGAATTACAAAACTAATTTATTTTATTTTTATCCAGAATATTAACACCTCAAATAGCTGGAGTTTATGAACCGTGGGCGGCACGGTGGCACATGCCTCACAGCGCCAGAGACCCGGGTTCAATTCCCACCTCAGGCGACTGACTGTGTGGAGTTTGCACGTTCTCCCCGTGTCTGCGTGGGTTTCTTCCGGGTGCTCCGGTTTCCTCCCACCATCCAAAGATGTGCAGGGTCAGGTGAATTGGCCATACTAAATTGCCTGTAGTGTTAGGTAAGGGGTAAATGTAGGGGTAGGGGTGGGTTTCGCTTCGGCGGGTCGGTGTGGACTTGTTGGGCCGAAGGGCCTGTTTCCACACTGTAATCTAATCTAATCTAAATCAATGAACATGTTTCTGTCCTGGAGGTGACAAATAGCAAAGTCCACTTTCTGTAGTTATGTGTGAACTCGCTGGTGACTGAACAGGAGGACTATCCAAGTGAATCCCTTCCCATACTCGGTGCAGGTGAATAGTCTCTTCCCAATATGAACTTGCTGATGCATTATGAGATAGGATAATTTGTTGAACCCAGTCCCACAGTGAGGGCATCTGAAAGGGTTCCTGAGTGTGTGAACACACTGATGGATCATCAGATAGTCTGAACTCTTATAGCACTTCCTACAGTCTAAGCATTTAAAATGTCTGTCCTCAGTATGAATACATTGATGGATCACCACATCCTGCAAAATTTTAAAGCATTCCACACAGATTGGACAATTGAAATGTCTCTCCTCAACGTGCACTCACTAGTGTAGACTGAGTTTGAATGACTGAATTAATCCTTTTTTTTAATATAGGGAGCAGGTGAATGGTCTCTTCTCAGTGTGAATCTGCTGGTGAGAAGAGCGATGAGATGATGGCTTGAACCTATTCCCACAGTGAAAGCACCTGTATGGTCTTTCATCAGTATGAACATGTCAATGGTGCATCAGTTCCCTGCAGCTTTTAAAACATTTCCTAAAGACTGGGCATTTACAAGGTCCCTCCTCAGTGTGGACTTGCTGGCGTATTGCGAGGTGTGATGACCAAGGTAAATTCCTTCCCTTGCAAACTGCAGATGAATGGTCTCTCCCCAGCATGAATTCTCTGGTGTACAGTGAATTCAGATGATGCCTTGAACCCTTTCTCATCTGAATGGTCTATCCTCCGTGTGAACATATTGATGGGACAGCAGTTCCCCATAACGTTTATAGGCAGTCTAAGCATTTAAAAAGCCTCTCCCCAGTGTGAACCACTGGTTGGTCATGAGGTGGGAAGAGCGAATAAATCCCTTCCAACACTTGCAACATGTGAATGGCCTCTCCCCACTATGACTGTGCTGACTGTTCTCTAGCTCAGGCAGGGATCCGAATCCTTTATCACATTCCCAGCATCCTCATGGTCTCTCCAAGTGTGACTGCGTTAGTGAATTTCTAGCTCAGAGTGGTCACTGAATTCCCTCCCACAGTCAACATATTTCCATGGTCTTTCTCTGGTGTGACTGCACTTGTATCTTGACAGGCCAAATAATTAGCTAAAGCCTGTCCACCCACAGAATATATGCAGATTTCTCTTCACTGTGAACCGTGCTTTTCTGCATTCATATTATAATTACATTCTGATTGTGATAAATTGGAATCCTCAATCAGATTCTGACGTGCTACCTCTGACTCAAATTCCTCCTCCTCTGGCACCTGTGTTGAAACAGAAAAAAGGGAGTGTAGGAACACCCACAAAATCACCATGGCTGTGACATTGAACTGAATGAATATTGGAATTTGTTGGGCTGGCACTGAGAGAAATTCATCATGGAAACTACCGGAATATTGTAAAAATACGATTGGTTCACTAACGTCCATCAGGAAGGGAATCTGTCATCCCAGACTGAACGCACGCAAGACTCTGGTCTCCATGGGATGAAACAAAGAGGGATGTGAGTGAGCCAGAGACAAAGTAGAGAGATTGTCTGTATTTACACCTGACCAGGACTTGGGCAGAACGTCCAAAACTCTCAACCTTCACCGTCTAGAAGGACCAGGATCGGAAATGCATGTGGACACTATTGCCTCAAAGTTCCTTCTAAATCTCACACCTCACACTCATGACATGTCTGACATCCAGTACTGGATAAGCAGAAATATGCTCCACTGAAACGCTAGAAAGATGAAAGGAGCTGCTTCAGTCTCGGTTACAAACTCCACTCCGAGTCCCCAACATCAGCTCTTTCTCTCCTGCACTGTCTCATGCTGAAACAGACTACTAGTCAGACTGCTCTTTTTAGACTTAACCATCCTCCTGCCCTTCCAGCTATTCGGACACATTCAATGACCACTCTGATAAACCAGGGGACCGGGAGAAATTTATAATATAACAAAACATGACCCAAAAGTGTTCAAAAGGGAAAAGAGAAGATCTATGGTGACTCAGTGGTTAGCACTGTTGCCTCACACCACCAGGGACCTGGGTTCAATTCCCACCTCAAGCGACTGTGTGGAGTTTGTGCATTCTCCCTGTGTCTATGTGCTCTGATGCTCTGGTTTCCTCCCACAGTCCAAAGATGTACAGTTCAAGTAAATTGGCCAGAGAGTTCAGGGATGTGTAGGTTAGGTGTATTAGGGGTAAATTTGGGTGGCTTACTCTTCAGAGGGTTGGTGTGAACTTGTTGGGCCAAATGGCCTGTTTCCACACTGTAGGGAATTTCTGATTGTGTTCTGCAGAAGCTCAGAGGAAACATAAAGGTGACCTGTACAAAATGCTTAGGTATGTGAAATGCAAAAATACACAAGCATCAGCTTCAACATGCACTTCCTCATCACTGATACACAGTCACAGAAGTATGTGCCATCTCTAAGATGCATGCCAGTAATTCACCAAGGCTCCTCTAAAACAATCTTCTCATGATGTTGATTAAAAAAAGTAGATGCATGGGAACAATACTTAATGTAACTTCTCTGCACTGCACTGTGACTTGGAACAAAATCACCTCCTTTCACCATCACTGAGTCAAGATTGTAGAACTCAGTTCCTAATGGCACTGTGGGTGCCCCGACACCCCACAGACAGCAAACATTCAAGAATGCAGCTCCCCATCACTATCTCCTGGACAATTATCATTGGGCAATCAATGCTAGCAGAACCAGCAACACCCGCATTACATTACCAATTAGAAAAAAAATGACAAGAGCTATACTTCACTCAGGTTGAGCATTTGAAAAGGATATTATAGGAAAATGGATCCAATAGCTGTTTATGTTAAGATCATTCAAAATTGTCACACAGTCTGTTTTCTCTTTAGTGCAATAAACTTGTGTTGTTTTAATGAAAGAACATTGGTAGCCTCATGTGAATATATCCAGTGACTGACCATCATCCTAACTAAATTGCAAAATGAAATCATCCAATCTATCAAACCTTTAGCTTGCGCCGCATTACAATAAATTGGGGTCATATCATTTGGAGAATGATCAGTGATCTCATTGAAACTTTAAAGATTCTTACAGTATGTTAATTGGAGTTCTCCCTTTGCTGTTAAGTCTAGAACAGGGACCATAGTATCAGAATAAGGGACTATAATGTTCTATGTTCTATTTAAAACTAGTGTGAGGAGGACCTTTTCACTCTAATGGAATTCTATTTGGAATTCATGGCAGGTTCATGGAAGCTCATTCATTGAGGATGTTCAGTCATAAAGCAATATATTCCTGGAGGTGGTTGACATAATGGGAAGAGAGACTACTGCAGGAAAGAAATGATCAGCCATGATTCAATAGAATGGTGGAGCAGGTTCGGGGGCTGAATGGTCCATTCCTATTCCAAGTTGAAGGGCTTTTCCCATCTCCTCCATTCTCAAGGCTAACAAGTGAGGAGCTGATGGACTTTGAGGACCATCTGATCGGTTACCTCTGCGATGTCCCTCCCTTTCCCAAGTTCACCAGGCCAAACTGCCTCTAAAGTTCTTCTTTGAAACCCAACTCTTTCCATTCTCTAATTCTCTCCTATCTTCGTTATGCTCTGTCAGTGCTCATCTTGTCCATTTGACCACCTCATGGTTTCCTAAACCCGATTCGTAGGGTGTCCTCTCAGGGTCTATCTTTGGCTGCTCATATTTTTGATCCACTGGGCAACATCATTGAAATCAGTCCCAGATGAACAATAAGTATTAACAGGTGGAGGAGCAAATGAAAAACTGTGCATAGCAAATACCACCTGCCTCCGCAGGGATTGTGGAACCCATGTTGAACTATTTAATCAGGTATGGCAGCATCTGTAAGGAGAGAAAAGAGCTGACGTTTCGAGTCTAACTGACCCTTTGTTGAAGCTGGTCAGTTAGACTCGAAACAACAGCTCTTTTCTCTCCTTACAGATGCTGCCAGACCTGCTGAGATTTTCAAGCATTTTCTCTTTTGGTTTCAGGTTCCAGCATCCGCAGTAATTTGCTTTTATCCATTATTTTGAACTATTTAATCTCACTCAAAACACTGTAGTGAAAGAAAATCATCCTCAATCCCCAGTGACAGTTCAAGAGAAGGATAGGATTTAACTAAAGACATTATTATAAGTACAAGAAAGATGTTCAGAACAGATTATTCTGGATGCTGTGAATGTTCTGCTCAATCTAAAAGTATAAATCACTATCTTCCGCATGCTTCTGCATTATCTAAATTTGGAATCCTAATCCGTCCAATTATCTGCTTCTTTCCAAAATCTCCTTCAGAGAAGGTGTTGATTTTCAGGTTCAGCTTCACATCGTTTCACCTAATATGATAAGCATTGACAGCAGGCAGATTCAATTCAGCCTTTCAAGCCTGCTGCACCAGTTAATGGCTGAGCTCATCTCAATTTCAAGTGGATTTTACCATCTACTCTCTATCACCCTTCAATCCAGTATGAACTAATAATCTGTATCTCTCCATTAACTTTGCTCAGTGTCCTCACATCCACCATATTTCATAGGGAATCATAGAATCAGGTAGTGAACCAAAGGTTATGGGGAAAAGCAGAATTAAGGTCTTGAGTTGGATAATGAGCTATGATCATGCTAAATGGCAGAGCAGTCTTGAAGGGCCGATGGGCCTCCTCCTGCTCTTATCTTCTATGTTCTTACATTTCAGTGACAGTTTCAATGATAGTACAAATTGTTTGCCTACTTTCACTGTATAGCCAAACTATCAAAAACCAAATCAAATGAGGGAAAGCTGATATGGGAGAACTGGCCATTCCCATTTCATTGTACTAGTGATTTTTTTTTAAACTTGAAAGCCTTTACCCCAAGGCAGTATATGTTAGCTATAATCAAATTGGACCTAAAACCTATGGAACCCCAGAATTTTCAGAATCTGTGTCTTCATGACCTCCTGAAAAAAAACAAGGACAATATATACAGGAGGCTGGAAGAACACAGCAAGCCAGGCAGCTTCAGGAGGTGGAGAAGTCAATGGGTGTAATCCTTCTTTGGGTTACACCCGGAACATCTTCTCCACCTCTTGATGCTTTCTGGCTTACTGCTTGCTGTGTTAGAATCATAGAGTCATGGAGATGTACAGCATGGAAACAGACCCTTTGGTCCAACATGTCCATGCCAACCAGATATCCTAGTCCCATTTGCCAGAAATTGGCCCATATCCCTCTAAACCCTTCCTATTCATATACATCCAGGTGCCTTTTAAATGTTGCAATTGTCCTAGCCACCACTACTTTCTCTGGCAGCTCATTCCATACACCCACAACCTTCTGCGTGAAGAAGTTGCCCGTCGCTCCCTTTTATATCTTGCTCCTCTCACCCTAAACCTATGCCCTCTAGTTCTGGAGTCCCCCACCCCAAAGAAAAGACTTTCTCTTCCAGCCTCCTGCTTGTCTACCTTGCATTTCAGCATCTGCAGTTTTTTTCTGTCTCTGCAGTGCATATAAGCAGTGAGTTCCAGAACCCTGCACGATCTGAGGAAAATAGACATTCTTCCTACCCACTCTATCTTACATTAAGGCACTGTTTTGTTGCATAGGGGTGCATCTGCATTTGATGATGGAGGTGATCTATCCTTCATTTTCTGTCATTGGTGAGGACTCACGTTCGGTCATATCCAAGTGAAGTGTACAGGAATTTGAGGCATAAGATGTAAGGCCAGGGTAGAGACTGAGCAAGAATTAAAAATTTACTCTGAGACTGCAGCAGCAGCAGTCTCTCCTGAACCCCCCCGGCGACCTGATAGACTCTCAGGAATTGGCTGCGGCAATGGAGAGACTTACCTTGAAGGTTGGGGTGGTGATTGAGGAGATCCGTGGGGAGATTTGTGCCCAGGTCCAACCTACTGCATCCATGCTGTAGAAGCATAAGCAGGAGATCCAGGGCCTCGGGGAGAGGCTGAAGGAGGTGGAGGGTCGAACTAAGGCCTCGGAAGCTGCGATGGAGTCCTCATCCAGTCGGATCCAGGTGCTTGAGTGAGAGGTGCGGGCCTTGCAAAGCCATATCGATGGCCTCGAAAATTGAGGTTGGAGGATAAATCTCCGAATTGTCGGTCTCCCTGAAGGTGAGGAAGGTGAGCAGTCAGTCAGCTTCTTTGAAAGCTGGCTGCTGAAGTTTTTGGGCCTTCACATCGAATCCAGCAGGCTACAGGTTGAAAGGGCTTATCGGGTAACAGTGCACAGGTCAGGCCCAGTGCAGCGTCCCCACTCGGTCCTAGTGCACTTCCACTCATATAAGGACAAGCAAAAAGTCATAGAAGCTTCCAGATCCCTGGGAAAAGATCAGCAGGTGCTGCTGTACAAGAAGTCAAAAAAATCATGCTTTTCCAGGATTTCTCTGCAGCTGTAATTCGAAAGAGGAAGTTAAAAAGAGGCTGAGGAACCTGGGCATCCAGTACTCCATGAGATACCCCACAGTGCTCCATTTCAGCCACGAGGACTCAGTTTATACATTTGACTCAGCGAATAAAGCTAAAAACTTTGTGGACACTTCAAAATAGACAGATTGGCCTGAAGAATAAGGTTAATGTTTGTTCACTTTTCTATCTTTCCCCATGTATTTCCTTTTTTTCTTCATTTCTTTCTCCCGAATACTTTCCTTTTTGGAAAGGGGGAAAAGGCCTTGGAATAAGTTGTTCCTTTTTTTTAATAACTGGATTTTCTGTTGGGAAATTTTGTGGATGTTCTTTGTTGTCTCTCCCCTTTTTTTTGTTTGTTCTGTTTCTCTTTTAGTCACAAGTTAGGGTGACATGAAGCCAGGGACGGGTGGAGTCTCATCCTGACTTTGTCTTTTTTCTGTTGATTTAAGGATCATTTCCTTGTATTTTTTCTGGCCTAAGGCTGAGGCACAGTCTGGGTTTGAAGGAGCTGTGAAGGAGGGGATTGGTAGGGTGAGTTCCCCCTATGGGCAGGGGAAGAATCTTATATTCAAGGTTTTATTGTTGGTTTACTTTGTAGTCTTTTGGTAGTAATAGTTGTTTATCGTTATGATAGAGTAGTTTTTGTATATATAATTCTTTGTCTCTATGAGTCTTTATTTACTCATGCTCAGTGCTTTGTAAGTAGGGTTCTCCCTCTGAGGGGTTCAAGGGTCTCTGAAAGGGATATGGCTAAGTGTCTTACTAAATGGTGCACTTGGAACATTAAGGGAAGTCATTCGTCTGTTAAAAGGGAAAAAGTGCTTTCTAGCCTTAAGAGGGAAAGGGTTGATATCGCTTTGTTGCAGGAAACCCATCTTGATGATGGGGAACGCCTGAAATTACAACAGGGGGGTTATGACCAGGTATTCTTTTCATCCTTTACTATTAAAAGTAGGGGAGTGATGATACTTATCCAGAAAAATCTTCCGTTCACATTATTAGAGCAGGTGAAAGATGAGCACGGATGGTTTGTGATACTTAAAGCCCTGATACATGGGGAGGAATATGGCATTTTAAATGTCTACTGTTCTCTGGTGCATCCCCTCAAATTTTTGATTAGTGCTTTCTCTAAGTTGAGTGCTTATGGAACACAGCACATTATTATGGGGGGGGGGGGGGGGATTTTAATTGTCTTTTGGATCTGAAGTGGACAGGATGCCTTTTTTTTTAGATTAGATTACTTACAGTGTGGAAACAGGCCCTTCGGCCCAACAAGTCCACACCGCCCCGCCGAAGTGCAACCCACCCATACCCCTACATTTACCCCTTACCTAACACTAGGGGCAATTTTTAGCATGGCTAATTCACCTGACCTGCACATCTTTGGACTGTGGGAGGAAACCGGAGCACCCGGAGGAAACCCACGCAGACACGGGGAGAATGTGCAAACTCCACACAGTCAGTCGCCTGAGGCGGGAATTGAACCCGGGTGTCAGGCGCTGTGAGGCAGCAGTGCTAACCACTGTGCCACCGTGCCGTCTTGTGGGCCCCCAACTATTTCTTTACAGGCCAAGCAAGTGGTTCACTTATGTGAGGAGTTGGGGCTGGTGGATATTTGGAGATGTCTTCACTCTACCTGCTGAGACTTCACCTTTTTTTCAAATCCACATAAATGTCACACGAGGATTGGCCTCTTTCTGGCTCCCTCGGCCCTTCTGGATTCGATTATGGGTTGTAAAATTGGGAATGTAGCTATCTCTGACCACGCGCAGTATATTTGGAGGTTAAGGCTAAGAGTGAGGGGCTAGGTTTGCGGCACTGGTGTTTGGATCTTTTCTCCTAAGGATTCCAAATTTGTGGAATACTTTTTGAAGGAGTTTCAGGAATTCTTGACTATCAACTCAGGCATGGGTAGTAGTCCGTCTATGCTATGGAAGACTGCTGAGGCCTTTGCTAGGGGATCAGCTATTTCCTATTTGGCTAGCTGGAAATGACAGAAGGATGAACAGCATCTACTTGAGACACGGTTGAAAGCCGCTGAGGCAGCACACTTTGCACGGTCTTTGGTGACTAAGCTACAGCTGATCATGGCCCTCCGGGCTGCTTTGAATTCAATACTGACCCAAAACACAAAGAAAGAGCTCGGTTTTGCTAGACAAAGGCTGTTTGAATATGGGGATAGGCCAGGGAAATATTTAGCATACCTGACTAGGAAATAGCGTGCTCCCCAATCCATTACTGCAGTAAGAGACAGCGTCGGTGTCCTTACATACGATGTTAAAAAGATTAATTAGGCTTTTCGGAGCTTTTCCTCTGAATTGTATCGGTCTGAAGGTTGCGAGGACAGAAGGGCTAAAATTGAGACCTTTTTAAGTACTTTGACCTCCCAGGGGTAACCTTAGAACAGGTCTCTCTCCATAATGCTGAAAATGTGTTGCTGGAAAAGCGCAGCAGGTCAGGCAGCATCCAAGGAACAGGAGAATCGACGTTTTGGGCATAAGCCCTTCTTCAGGAATGAGGAAAGTGTGTCCAGCAGGCTAAGGTAAAAGGTAGGGAGGAGGGACTTGGGGGAGGGGCATTGGAAATGCGATAGGTGGAGGGAGGTCAAGGTGAGGGTGATAGGCCGGAGTGGGGTGGGGGCGGAGAGGTCAGGAAGAAGATTGCAGGTTAGGAAGGCGGTGCTGAGTTCAAGGGATTTGACTGAGACAAGGTGGGGGGAGGGGAAATGAGGAAACTGGAGAAATCTGAGTTCATCCCTTGTGGTTGGAGGGTTCCTAGGCGGAAGATGAGGCGCTCTTCCTCCAACCGTCGTGTTGCCATGGTCTGGCGATGGAAGAGTCCAAGGACCTGCATGTCCTTGGTGGAGTGGGAAGGGGAGTTGAAGTATTGAGCCACGGGGTGGTTGGGTTGGTTGGTCCGGGTGTCCCAGAGGCCATTCCAACTGGTCAAATGCTTTCTCTGCATCTAAGGAAATCACCAACCCCTGAATCGATCGTTGCTGACAAACTTGAACTATATTCAGCAACCTTCTAATATTATTAGAGAATCTCCAACTCCTTATAAAGCCTCTTTAGTAATATGGAGCAATACCCTTTCCAATCTCAGCGCCACCATCTTGGATAGAATCTTGAAATGTAAATTTAATAGAGAGATGGGTTTGTATGAGGCACAATCCTCAGGAACATTCTTAAGAATTAAGGAAATATTAGCTTCTCTCAAAGATGGTGGTATGTGTTCATGCATATGGGAGTGATTGTACATCTCCAACATCAGCCCTGACAGAATTCCTATAAACTCCTTATAAAACTCACCTGGGAGACCATCGTGGCCAGGTGCTTTCCCACTCTGAAGCTGCCTAGCTGCCTCCTGTATTTCCTGAACTGTCAAGGGGGCATTATGGAGAGAACATTCCTGAGGATTGTGCCTCATACAAGCCCATCTCTCTATTAAATTTACATTTCAAGATTCTATCCAAGATCGTGGCGCTGAGATTGGAAAGGGTATTGCCCCATATTACTAAAGAGGCTTTATAAGGAGTTGTAGATTCTCTAATAATATTAGAAGGTTGCTGAATATGGTTCAAGTTTGTCAGCAACAATCGATTCAGGGGTTGGTGATCCCTAAGTTTGATCTGTTATTTGGGACTAACTTTGATCACTTGCTCGACAATATTAGGTGAGATCTCCAGAGATAGGAGGGACTTCCAATTTCATGGATGGGCCGAATATCTCTCATTTAAGAGGCATTTGGATGGTATATGAATAGGATGGGTTTGGAAGGATATGGGCCAGGCGCTGGCAGGTGGGACTAGATTGGGTTGGGATATCTGCTCGGCATGGCCGGGTTGGACCGAAGGGTCTGTTTCCATGCTGTACATCTCTATGACTCTATGAAGATGAATGTTCTTCCTCGTTGCTTTATCCCATGCGTATTCCCCTGTCTAATATTTCCCAGGTTAATGCTGCGGAAGCTTATGGGATGGTTTGGTTCCTTTGTCTGGCATCGTGGGCAGCCACTCATCAAACTTACTAAATTGCAGTTGCCTCAATGAGTGGGAGGAGTTGATTTCCCAGACATCTGGAGGTATCAATTGAGTTCCCTGCTGTCCTTTGTCTGTAATTGGGTAGGTAATGATCCAAACTCAATATGGCTGGATATTGAGGCCTCCCAGGCAAAGTGCCCTCTTATTAGCCTGTTGTTCATGGATGAGGACAGTTATGGACAATTGCCGGAACCCCATTGTCATTAGTACAGTCAAGGCATGGAGGGTGATGCATCAGAGTGAGGGTTGTTTACGCCTATAGTTGGCATGCCAGGGTTCCAACCAGGAATGATGGACTCAGGGTTCAAACTATAGTTAGCAAGAGGAGTTTCTAGTTTGGCAGACTTGTTTGAGGGGGAGGTTATGATGTCTTTTGAGCAACTGAGCTGCAAATATTGGTTGTCCAGCAGAGATCTTATCTGTTTTTTTCAGGTTAGGGGTTTCATCCAGAAGAAGACTATGTTTCTCACTAAGCCCTATAAGCCCGATACAGGGAGGTTGTTGCTACGTTCCACAAGCTCCCTTTTGACTAGTGCCCTCCATCACCTGCGGATGGCAGGGCCTGGCAGGATATTAACTGGTTATGTGAGGTCTGGGAGTAAGAGCTGGGAATGGAGATCTCCTCTGAAACATAGGAGAACATATGGGTGAATACTTGAAAGATCTCAATCTGTAATAGGACGTGTGTTACACAGTTAAAAGTTCTGCACAGGGCTCATCTGGCACTAGACCGCCTGGTGAAGTTTAAAAAATGTGCATCTTCAGTGTGCCCCAAGTGTAAAATAAGTGTAGGTTCTCTTACCCATTGCTTCGGGACATGCCACAGACTCTGTGTTTATTGAAGTGCTGTAGCGGGAGAGATAGGACGGGTATTAAGGACTGAATAGTCCTCATTCCTGAAGAAGGGCTTATGCCCGAAACGTCGATTCTCCTGTTCCTTGGATGCTCCTGACCTGCTGCGCTTTTCCAGCAACACATTTTCAGCTATTGAGGACTGAAGTCAAAGTAGACCCAATATCTCTCCTCTTCGGTCTACCAAATTTACCATCTTTAGACGGGCATGGGAAGAAACTATTTAATGTTCTTGCATACTGTGCACGGAAGAATATTCTGATGACCAGAGTGTCTGAGAACCCGCTGGGCTTGCTGGGATGGCAGACATTAATTATGGAGCACATTCCCTTGGACTTTTCCACAAACATGGTGCACCACACAACAGAACATTTTTATAAGACATGGCAGCCCTACTTGAGTTATTTGGATATAGATTTGTCAGTTATCTTAACTAGGAAATTTGTTTAACCAAGATGATTAGATTTGTCAAGCCCTGGGCCCTGGAAGGGGCTCTCCTGAGTTAATAAAATGGGTATATATACCACGCCCTCGTTCCTTTGTTTGGGAGCTTTGCGCCGAGCATAGCTGTTCTGTATTTTGTGATTTTTTGGGGTTATTTTGGCTTTTCTTTCTTTTTTTTGGTGTTGACTTGCACAGTATTAGGGTTTGTTTTGTATTATAGGGTAAGTTAATAGTTAGTAGACAGTAGTTGTATTATAACTTGTATTTTTTTTATTATACTGATATTTGTTATTGATTGTATTTTTCAATAATTTTATATGTTTGTAAAGTTAAAAAAATGTGCTAATAAATATATTTACAAAAAAAATCGACTCTGAGGTTTGAGGCCTAACTCACTTACTTGGGACACTAGACAGAGGCAGAAAGGAGCCAGTATTGAAGGAGACATAGGGATCAGAAACAATGCCAAAAAAGTGACTTCACAGGAAAAGTCGTAAGGTCATTGGTTGGTAAGTAACATCTAATATGAGTACCTGCTCTAAGTTACTTTCAGATTGTAGATAAATTGGAGAAGTATTTCACAGGTTAAAAACCAAAGTCTAGCTGGAAATGTAAAGATGAAATGTTAAAGCTCATGAAATAATTTTGAAATTAAGTGCTAGGTGATATGTTGTCCCTGTATGATGTGGGCCCCATCGTGGTTTATGTTGATCACAACTGTTGCAAGTGCTGTTTGCTTCAAGAACTCCGATTCAGTTAATAGGCTGATTCTGAGCTCCAAACACTGCATCACTTTTCAGAGGGGGAGGATTCACCTGGATGTATTATTTCAGGAGGGAGTCATACACTGCAGGTTAAGTCCTTCAAATTTGGCCAGTGGTCAAGGACAGGAGGCATGATGGGTTTTTTTTTCATTCTTACAAGGTAAGGAAAATCTTGAACCAGCTTCAAAGGATGTTGGAGTGGAGTGGGGTGGATTCAGCTATTATCATCTATATGGGGACCAACAACATCAGCAAAAGATTCTGTTTGGTGAATAGCAAGAATTAGAAACATGATTACAGAGCATGACCTCAATGGATTAATCTCTGGATTATTTCTGGAGTCATGTGCAAATTGGCACAGAAGTTAGAAAAGCAAAGATGCCAACAAGAGGCTAAAGGAGTTGTGCAGGAAAGGTATTTCGTTTTGTGGGGCACATTTCTCTGCATTTACAAGTGAAATTCTTGAGAGCTTAGATGGTGCTGTCTAACATTAACAGCAGATCTATTCACTTGTGAATTCACTCATGTTTCTGCAGATGTGATGACTGAGTAAATCCTTTCCCATACTCTGAACAGATAAATGACCTGCTACCAGTATGGAAGAAAGTGAAGACTGCAGATGCTGGAGAGTCAGAGATGAAAAGTGTGGCGCTGGAAAGGCACAGCCAGTCAGTCAGGATCAGAGGAGCAGGAGAGTTGACATTCCGGGCATAAGCTCTTCATCAGGAATGTTTGGGTGGGGGGAACTGAGAAATATATAGGAGGATGGGGGTTGTGCAGGGGGTAAGGTGGCTAGGAATGTGATCAGTGGATGCAGGTTGGGGGGTGATTGTGATAGGTTAGTGGGGGGGGGGGGGGGTGTGGTGGAGCAGATATGTGGGAAGGAAGATGGAAAGGTAGACAGGTCAAGAAGGTGATGCCGAGTTGAAGGGTTGGATTTGGGAAGAGGTGGAAGGAGGGGAGATGAGGATACTGGGAAGTGATTCAGTATTTGCAGTACATCCATGGGAAGTTTATTTGTATTTACAGTGGGTCCCTGTGGAATGCCAGTATTTACAGTGTGTCACTGGGGGATTTTGACAGTGTTTACAGTGGGTCTCCGGGATTGTCAGTTTTTACAGTGGGTCTTGAAGGGGTAAATGCATGGCAGATGAAGTGCAATGGGGTTAAATGTGAGTTTGTCCACTTTGGGAGCAAATGCAGGAAGTAGTTTCTTGACTGGATGATCCTAGGTTGGGAAAAGGGGGGTTTCAGTCAGAGCTGGCTGTCCCTGTATACTGATCCCTGAGGGTAGCAGGCAGAGTCAGTCAGGGGTGAAGAAGGCAAATGGTATGTTCACCTTCATGGTGAGATGATTGAGGTGCAGGAACAGGGATGTTTTGCTGAAATTGTACAGGACCTTGTTGAGACCACCCCTGAGTATTATGTGTAGTTTTGTCTCCTTTATTGGAGGAAGAGTGTTCAGAAATAGGAGAAGTTATTCCCAGGATAGAGAGATAACATATGAAAAGATACTGAAGCAATAAGGGGTGTATTCACTGAAGTTCAGACAAAGGATAGGGGAACCTCACAGAAGTCTATACATTTTTAAAGGATAACTGTAAGGTCTAGACAGGATAACTGTAAGAATAAATTTCCTAATAACTGGAGGACTTGGAACTTGAATTCACATACAGGGTAGACTATGTAGGGCTGAGGTGAGGCGAAATTTCTTTACCTGGAGAGTGATGAGCTGTGAAATTCACTGTGACAGAAAGCGGATGACGCCAAACCATTGAATGTTTCCAAGGAGAAGTTTGCTAGAGTTCTTAAGGGCTGAAAATGTGTTGCTAGAATAGCGCAGCAGGTCAGGCAGCATCCAAGGAGCAGGAGAATCGACGTTTCAGGCATGAGCCCTCCTTCCTGAAGAAGAGCTCATGCCCGAAATGTCGATTTCCTGTTCCCTGGATGCTGCCTGACCTGCTGCGCTTTTCCAGCAACACATTTTCAGCTCTGATCTCCAGCATCTGCAGTCCTCACTTTCTCCGAGAGTTCTTAAGGCTAAAGGCAGCACATGTACAGGGAGACAGCCAGATCAGATGACTGAATTCAATGACCAGCCATAGTCATAGTTGTGGTAACACAAGCTTGAGTGGCTAAGTATTCTACTTTTGCTTCTAATTCATCTTGCTTGCTGACTTACATACTGTGTGATGAAGTGTGCCTTTCAGAGGGATTTGTTCTTCCTGTTTCTCTTGAAAGCAAGTTTTGCAAACCTGGGGATGAGTTGTTTGATCCATACAAAGCGATTTAACTGGTTTGGGTTTTGTTTTAAAAAGAAGCAGACAAAAGAAGGACAAGTGGGCAGAGTCAGATTCATAGGCTCAGGGTTTCCAGGTTTTGCTTTCAGTTGGTGAAGCTGGAATTTTGGAAGAAGACCAAGCTGTCTTTGCTGTTGCAAAAGCTTGTGTTGTCCCTTTACTGCTAGCTTCAAGTTTTCAAGTTTTCCTTTCTATTGGCCTTTGCCAAGGGTGTTTATGGAATGCTACTAAATTGGAACAGTTAGGGAATAGCAGTTAAATCATAGATTATTCCATTTGTTTCAATACAGTTACAGTTAAGTCTCTTTTTTTTAGATTTAATTGTCATGTGAGGATAAAAAAAGTTTTGCATGACGCCTAGTAGCTGGACGAAATAAATTGCACCTGGAATCCACTTACCTTTAAATAAAAAAACTTAGGGTTTTGACTATATGCTTGATATATTCTGAGGGGTTTTGTCAGGTCCATTACAACAGGGGCCATGGCAAGCATTTCAATATGTATAGGGAATGTCGGGAATGCCAATATTTACTGGGGGCCACAGGCAGTACATCCGTATTTACAGGGAATCCCAGGAATATGTTAGTATTTACTGGGGATCCCGGGGGAATGTGTCAGTCTTTACAGGGCATTCTGGCAGTGTGTCAGTATTTACAGAGTCATAGAGTATTTGGCAGGACCAGATGAGGTGGACTGGAGCTGTTTCTTCTGGTACTTGGGTCTTAGTTCATGTTAGTGGGTGCAGTGGCTGTTTGGGAGGGTACATGGAATGTTGGCCTTTGTTGTGTGTGTGAGAGTGGGAGGGGAATGGTGAGGAGTGTTGGAGCATATGGAAGGTTTTATGGACAAGGCATTGCTGTAACTGTGAATGGAGAGCTGGGTACAGTTTGGTTTCTGCTTTGGGATGGGCGAGCTGCCCTTGCACTGTAAAGAGGTTTCACAAAAGGTTTTGTGGATGGTAGTTTACAGAGGTTTCTATGGCTCAATCCTGGGATGGGGAAGGTGGGGAAGAGTCCAGTATGTTTTGAATGTAATTCCATTGGATATTTGAAGATAGGAGCTGCCCTTATTGAATGTCCTAGGATTCTGAGAGGTTGAGAAATGGGTGATGCTGAGAGGTTGTTTCCCCTGGTGGGAGAATCCAGAACAAGGGGCATGGCTTCAGACTAGGGAGTCTCAATCAAAGGCAGGGAAGGGAGTGGGGGGTGGAATTCCTCCCCTTGCAGGGTTATGAGGCTGTGGGAACTCTCTTCCCCAGAGAGCAGTGGAGATTGAGTCATTGAAAGGATCCCTGGCTATATCTGACAGTTTGTGATAGACCATGGAGTCAGTGGTTATGGGGGCTATTGGGAAACTGATGTTAAGGCTACATTGATCCCATGGACTGGTGGGGCTGGAATGAGGAGCTGAGTGGCTTAAAACTGATTTACTATTCTCTAAAATCTGTGACACTCTACACTCCATCTGGTTGTTTAACTGTTGTTTGTGGGTAATATTGAAATTTAACTTGCTCAGTTACAGAACTGTTATAAAAGAGTTAAATATATTTTCCTGAAGAAGGGCTTATGCCCGAAACGTCGATTCTCCTGTTCCTTGGATGCTGCCTGACCTGCTGCGCTTTTCCAGCAACACATTTTCAGCTCTAAATATATTTTCAGTTTGTCAAGTGTCCAAAATATTGTTCTTAAAAATATAAATGATAAAAATCTGACCTTAACTAGACTGAATACTGCCCTAAAGTGGTGGGTCTTTAATGCAGGACCACCATGGGGCCGGAATATTGCCTGGGGAAAATCCGTTTGACATTTTCCCAAGGTATCCCGTTGCAAGAACAGAGAAAAGCTCCCAACTCAGGGAAGGGCAGACTGTGCAGCTTGTGATATAAGACAACACAGGAAGATTCAGGCCATATGTTTCTCTCTCAGAGGAGAGAGTCCTAGCAGCTCATCTCCAGCATGTAGGCTGAGATTCAGGGCTGGGATTCAGGGAAGTGAGTGGATCAGTGCAAAAGCAGAATGTTAAAAATGACACAACACCAGGTTATAGTCTAACAGGTTTAATTGGAAGCACACTAGCTTTTGGAGCGCTGCTCCTTCAACAGGTGGTTGAAGCCCCCATAACACTGACTCCATGGTCTATCACAAACTGTCAGATATAGCCAGGGATCCTTTCAATGACTCAATCTCCACTGCTGTCTGGGGAAGACAGTTCCCACAGCCTCATGACCCTGCAAAGGAAGGAATTCCCCCTCTTCCCTGCCTTTGATGGGAGACTCCTTACTCTGAAGCCATGCCCCTGGTTGTGGATTCTCCCACCAGGGGAATCAACCTCTCAGCATCACCCCTTTCTCATCCTGGGATATTCAATAAGGGCACCTCCTATCTTCAAATATCCAACCACCTGCTGAAGGAGCGGCACTCCGAAAGCCAGTGTGCTTCCAATTAAACCTGTTGGACTATAACCTGGTGTTGTGTGATTTTTAACTTTGTACATCCCAGTCCAACACCGGCATCTCCAAATCAAAAGCAGAATGGTCGCTTCTGGCGATTGTGGAGGTAGGAGTTTAATTTTTTTAGAAAGTGCTTTATCTCGATTTCTCTTGATGTTCTGAACAATCTCCCAGGCTGTACTTTCTTATGCACTTTGCGTTTGCTGCACTTACACTGTGGCTTTTTTTTTTAGAAAAATACTTTTTCTGTTGACCCTGTCTTATCACTCCCTGGGCACAGATTGATTTTACAGGACTGGGGCTGGTGCATATTCTCACAGGGATACACAGCGACTATTCACAGAGAGCTGGGGAACAATTGTTTCCCATTGTGTCTGTTTAAACAGTCGCTTTAGCAAATCCAAACTCAACTGCTTCACTCGAGAAGTAACCTAGGTCTCCATTTCAGTTACTGAACATCCACAAAACCTTTTGTGAAATGCCCAACGTCTTCCAATCGAGAGGAAGCAAATGAAAGAAAAATTGTTACTACATTGGATCTGAGGCTTGGAGGATGGAGTGGTGAGTCAGAGTCACAGCTGTTCAGAGAAACCACTTGGGATTTCTAGAGCAATGTCTTAGCCACTCGGCTAGTATACTAGACCTAGGCAGTGCTCAGCAGTTTAACTTTTCCAATCACTGGTGCTGCACCATGCACCATCTCCTGACAATGCCCATTGTAATGGTTTTCTTTAAATTCACAAAATTAAAACGATGACAGAGACCATTAGTTTAATAAAAACAGGAGTTTCTGGTGAAGCTCAGCAGGTCCAGCAGCATCTGTGGAGAGAAATCAGAGTTAACATTTCAGGTTCAGTGACTCTTGTTCAAACGATTTCACACTTTAACCTTTTAACATTTTTACAGCAGCTATAATTGAGCACTAATTAAATTCCAGTGTTACTAGCAAACAATTGTTAAACAACCAGGTGGAATTTAGAATATCATAAGATTTTAGGAGACAGAAAATCAGGTTTAGGAAGGGTCTCAGGAAGGGTCACCAGATCCAAAACATTAACTCTGATTTCTCTTCACAGGTACTGCCGCTTTCCCAGCAACTACTGCTTTTGTCACTGGTTTGCAGCACTCCACAGTTCTTTTGTTTTGGTTTACTATTACAATGACTTGCTCTATCTAGAATGAATACCCTGTGACACGATATGTTGAGATCATTTATAAATTGCATGCGACTCATATTTACAAATTCTTTATCATCTGAAGGGTCATTGCTCCAAAGGAAATTTATTGAGAATCTGTGTATTTGGATACAGATTTCTGCAAAGAAGGATTGTGAGATCTGCTGCATAATTGTTTTCCCCAGTGATGTTTATGGTCAAACTGATGTGGAGAATGTATCCCATTTCCTGCTCCACTCTCCTCCACCCACTCACTTTCCTTTTAACCTGTGCAAAGCCTGTTAGATTTTGAACACTTTTCCATTGTGGTGGAAAAGCACAGGCCTGAAATGTTATCTTCACTTCTCTCCCAGAAATTGGGATCACTTTAAGATAAAACTACAAAGATGAGAGTTCATGTGAATGTTGATATGAAACAGTGAACTGGCACTTCTCCAGCAATCCTGCTAAGAAATTATGATGTTTTTTTTTCAGATCAAGACAAATTGAGCTCAGCCTAGGTTACCATTTTGTACGCCGTTTGTTCAATTATGTTTGTTTTGTTGGAGCTAGTTTCCAACTCCAGGGAACTGAATGTTGAGTATTTGAGCCTGAGCCGAGTGGTTAAAATGGTTCCAGTGTGTTCTATGTATTGTAGGCTTTTTCAATCAGGCGGTTTGATGATTGAACTGAAAATAAATGACATCATAATCAAAGCCGCTGCAGGATCATGAAGATCTGGCAGTATTTGCACATCTTCGGAAATGTTAAGGCAAGGTGAAGACATTTGTTATGGACCAGACCAAATGCCCTGAAAACATTTTCAGGAGATAGCCTAGACTCTTTTACCTTATTCAAAGGGGCGTAAGGCACTGCGTTCCAGATGTGATTCGATTGGTCAAACTACAAGCAAAGCACATTTTATTTGTCCAGCAGTTTCAAAATACATTTCTATAAAAGGCTGACTACAATTCATTGTTGGCAATTTTAATTATTTTCCGGTCATGAGAAAAGACGCCAAGACTCTGATGAGGATACAGAAGAAATTGATTAGGATAGTTTCAGGGATTTGAGAATTTAATTCTGTTTGGGTAATGTCACACTGCTCTGTTTAGTACAGAGAAAGTACAGGAGATTTGCTAGCGGGGTGCAAACTTCTAAATAAAAGCAATATTTTATATAGCAAGCTTTTGTAACCCAGAAACCATGAGCAGAAAGTGAAATGGAAGCAAATTCAACAATAACTTTCAAAGAGCAATTGGATGAAGAAACTGTACCATGAAATAAGGTGTATTGGAAAACTTCTCCAAAGTCAAGCCCAGTCACAACAGGGTGGAGTCCCTCCCTCTTCTGCTGATCATCGAGATTGTGGAATGGATGGAGTTCACTCTAGTCCCCTTAGAGGTACATTATTTCACCTGTGGTGGCAGTGTAGCTGCTCAGCTTCTCCTCTAGAAACTCCACTTCCTGGATCACAGACCAATCTCCATTCAACAACTCAACTTCTACCCTCAGACTGAACTGCTGTAACCCGTACCCATAACTCATAACTTAAATGATGCATATTAGGGAATAAAGTACGAATGTCTAGCTTGAAGATACTATTTGAATAAACTCTGAATGTGCTGTTCCAATTATCCTTCTTTCTCTCTATAGGGGAGTTTCTTTGCACTCAAAAATGGATGTACTCTTACCTGGGTACTTGGGAAGTTGCCATGGAAGTAGTGATGTATTTGTGGTCATCTTTCAAGAGTCTGTAGACTCTCCAACAGTTCCCATGAATCAAAGGGCAGCTATGGAACCTCGCTATTTTTTTTTTTTAAAAAGAGGTAGACAGCAACAGGATGATAGGCCGGTTAGCCTGACAGATTCCTGCATTTTCCCCATTTCTGCTATCATAAAAGATTTAATAGCACAACAGTTGGAATACAGTGCAGGTATTAGACACAGCGTGGATTGACAAAAGGGAATTCATGCTTAACCAGTCTACTGCAATGTTTTGAGATTTCTCCAGTAGAGCTTATTGGGGGAGCGAGTGAATGTGGTTTACTGCGACCTTTGGAAGGCTTTTGATAAAGGTCCCACGTCTTATATGAAATTAAAATTAAAAGGGGTTAGCATGCAAAATTAAAGCACATGTGATTGGGGGCACTGTACTGACATGATAGAAAACTGGTGGTCAGCCTGGAAAGAAAGTGTAGGAATGAACAAGACTTTTTCTGAATTGCAGTGAGTAATGACAGGTATCAATGCTTGGGCCCCAGCTATTCACAATATATGGCAATGACTGAGAGGAAGCAGATGTAAAAATCTTCAAATTCGTAGATGACAAAGCTGGGGTGGGGGTGGTGAGTTATGAGGAGGATGCAGAGATGCTAGTGTCTGATTGGGACAAATTGATTAAGTGGGCAAATGCATGGCAGGTGAATTATAATGGAAACACATGTTTATCCACTTTGTGAAGAGAAACAGAAAATTAGATTGTCTGAATGGTGAGATTGGGTAAGGAGGAGGTGTAATGTGAGCTGGGTGTCCCTGTACACCAGTCATGGAAAGTTAGCATGCAGGAGCAGGAGGGGGTGAATAAGGTAAATGGTATGTTGGCCTTCACAGCGAGAGGATTCAAGTATAGGATGTCTTGCTGATACCATTCCTAGAGTATCATGTACAGTCAGTCTCTGTAGGAGCTTAACCCTCCACCACAACAGAGACTCAGGAAGCAAACAGGATTCAGGCACATGCAGACTTTATTCTTCTTCAAGCAACAATTGGTTAAAGCAGGGAGAGGGCCACAAGACCTTCCCTGAATCTGGCTTCAACATGAGGACCCAATTGTTCTCTCAATCTACAGCTCAGATCGGAAGAGAGATCAACAATACACAGATTTTTACAGTGATAAACAGTATTTTTAAACATTGTGTTACAGTGATCACATATACCATGTTTATTGTGCCATCCCCCATTCTTTACACAACCAATCCTATGAAACACTTGATCAACGATGGATGTGCCTATAGACAAACCTTGGTTTTCATGATGCCTAATTGTTATTGGGACCTTTCTATGTTGTATTCAGAAGTTACTGACTGTTCTCCTTTGGACATGACCCTGACTTGCTTATCTCCAAGGAGTGCTTGAATTCTACTGTTTGTATTCCACTTCCTATCTTTATCAAATTCTACCACGCATATGGAAATTTTTATTATAAAGTTTTATAATTACTTTTACTGTTAGTGTGGAATTGTGAGAGACAGTTAAGTTGCCTGATGGAAAAATTGGCCAACTCCAGGTTACAATAAAATATATGTTACAGACTATAATAAAGTTCAGAAGCATTGATAGCCTTAGCAGACATGACAGGCTGAATTTACATAAATTCTCTAACCTTAGCAACCCTCATCAGAAATTAATTATGTGCAGAGCCGTTCTATCGATATAAGCTAACTTCAGCCCCAAAAAAAAGACATTCATATGCAAAACAAGGTTATGGAATGACATGTGTAACACAATATTTTGGAAAGTTAATACGATAACAGATCAAAATTCAATGTACTAGCCTAACGAGTGACGAACATCTAGAGATAAAACATATCAGTAGCTGTCAGAAATTAAGTATAAAAAAACTACCTTTCTCTCAGTAAGTGCAAAACCTTAGAAATTGGGAATAATTAGTATCGCTTTCTCTCAAGTTTTAGTCAACTGCATACAGTAATAGCCAATAAAGGCTGATTATTATCAGTTCAAGCTGTGTTGATTTTTGATTTTCAGCTTTCACAAGTCCCAGCTTTTTGAGCTAATTTTAATCCAGTTCAAAATCCAAAACTCTTTAGCTAATAAGACAAGGTATGCCAGGCATCTGTAATGTTTTCCCTTACAGCTTTTATTATAAAGTTTTACAGTTATGTTGAAATCTATGATTATTTGAATAATCTTTAATTCAAATCTATATCTGAACATTGTAAATAGTTTGAAAGAAACAGCTAATTTCTGTGAGATAACCTTACACTGTTCACCAAATGGGACATTTCATTAATGAGACTGGAATTAAATTACTTGCAGCTAAAAGAAATTTTAAAATATCAAAACATTAATTAACAAGCCACAACTGCATTATTCCATTGGTTTTTGTTACAAATCTTCAAAATGGTTAGCTTTGAATATTTCCTTATCAAGGCTGTCTCCATCATCATTCCTTGTAACTATTCAGACAATGCTTTTGCTTCAGAATAACCTTAAGTCAAAGGCACTGTTTCACTTAAATACGATGTGGGCTTTTAATTCTATTTTAATCTGTTTGGATTCCGTTTTGTCTCTTTCCAATATGGGCAGCCCTTCCCACTTGTACCTAAAGTTCCAGCATTACTGTCTATACCTCACTCTGGAGGTATGTCTAAGGCACTCAGAATGACACTGACTTGTTGCAGCATATTTTTAATGAAAAGCTGATTTGTATTATTTTTATCCCAAATAGGACACTAAACTGTGGTATTTACTAAATCAAACACGTTTTCTTGATATAGACTATGACAGCATCAAATTCACTGACAGTTTAAGCAGTCTTGATGAACCACAAAATCACTTTACAAACAATATTCAGGTGGACACAGTCTTTAACCAGGGTAAATGTGTACTGTGACATTGTGATCATTTTCTAAGCTTTCTACACAAATACACAATTGTATCAATATTTTACCGACAACATCTGTACTTTGAACAGAGCTGGGTTTAATAACAAACACAAACAGCCCAATGACCAAGGTACATTCCTTGGTGTCAGGACAAGCAAAACCCTTCACCTGTGATTCTTGGTGTATTTGCAAATAGCAAATCCATTTACACAAACACGAGTAGGTGAACAGGATGAACCCAGTGTCATTTCACTGTTTGGATGACAGAGTGCATCCCTTCTCACACTGATGAATGAATGTCTCTCCCCAGAGCGAACACTATCAGCAGGTAGGTTGATCAAATGAATGTTTTGCCCCAGTGTGAATTCGTTGGTGTCTCCGCAGGTTGGATGATTGGGTAAACGCCTTTCCACAATCAGAGCAGGTGAATGGTCTCTCCCCAGTATGAACTCGCTGGTGACTCTGCAGCTTGGATAACTGAGTGAATCCTTTCCCACACAGTGAGCAAGTGAATGGTTTCTCTCCAGTGTGAACTCCCTGGTGTTCCAGTCGCTCAGATGAGCGAATAAATCCTTTTCCACATTCAGAACAGGTGAATGGTCTCTCCCCAGTGTGAATTCGCTGATGTGTCCGCAGGTTGGATAATTGACTGAATCCTTTCCCACACAGTGAACAGATGAATGGTCTTTCCCCAGTGTGGACTCGCTGGTGTATCTGCAAGTGGGAGGACTGAGTTAATCCTTTCCCACAGACGGAACAAGTGAATGGTCTTTCCCCAGTGTGAACCCGTTGGTGTATCAGCAGGTTGGATGACCGAATGAATCCCTTCCCACACACAGAGCAAACGAACGGTCTCTCTTCAGTGTGAGCTCGCTGATGTATCTGCAGGTTGAATGACCGAGTGAATCCCTTCCCACATACGGAGCAAATGAATGGTCTCTCCCCAGTGTGAACTCGCTGATGTATCAGCAGGTTGGATGACCGAGTAAATCCCTTCCCACACACTGAGCAAATGAACGGTTTCTCCCCAGTGTGAACTGGCTGGTGTATCTGCAGGCTGGAAGACTGAGTAACTCCCTTCCCACAAGCAGAACAGGTGAATGGTTTCTCTCCAGTATGAACTCCCTGATGTTCTGGCAATTTAGATGATTGAGTGAATCCTTTTCCACATTCAGAACAGGTGAATTGTCTCTCCTCAGTGTGAATCTGCTGGTGTTTCAGCAGGTTGGATGACTGACTGAATCCTTTCCCACACTGGGAGCAGGTGAATGGTCTCTCCCCAGTGTGGACTCGTTGGTGCATCTGCAGATGGGATGACTGAGTGAATCTCATTCCACAATGAGAGCAGGTGAATGGCTTTTCCCCAGTGTGACTGCGTTGGTGCATTTTCAGCTGGGATGGATAAAGAAATTCCTTCCCACAATCCCCACATTTCCACAATGTCTTCGCGGTCTGACTGCGCTGGCGTTTGGGCATGTCAGATGAATCTTCACAGAATCTTTCACACACAGACAGTAAGTGTTTCTCCCAGTGTGATGGGTTTTTTCTTCAATGTTCAGAATCCTGAGATCTGTGTGTTTTTAAACTTTGTTACAAATCAACCTTTCAACCAAAAGAAAAACATTTTAGGAGAAACCAGAAGAACAGGTTGTGAAACAAAGAAATTAATCTGGAGATGACACTTTGGGAAACTGTTGGATTATCATTAAAACAGAAGTAGTTCATAAATGCCCTTCAGGGAAGGGAACCAGTAAGTATTTGCACCAAACTACAGAAAGAGATAGATGTGGGAGTGACATACATGAAGGAGAGGTGTTTTATAGATTTACAAATCAATCCTTTTCCTGCTTTCTCCCCATATTCTCCAATCCCTCCAAAGCACTAAGAACAAGTGCAGAGTTCCTGGGAAGGGGAGATTCAGGTAAAGCGGGCGCTGATGGTGGCACTTGGCACACTTGCCTTTATTGATCAATAAAGAGACTTGGGTTTGATTCCAGTCTCGGTGTGGAGTTTGCACGTTCTCAGTGTCTGCATGGGTTGCCTCCAGGTGTTCACTGGTTTCCTTTCGCTGTCCAAAAATGTGCATGTGAGGTGCATTAGCTGTGGAAAATGCAGGGTTGAAGGGACAGGATACTCTTCAGACGGTTGGTGTGAACTCATAAGCTCAATAGCCTGTTTCCACACTGAAGGGACTCTATGATTGAGTATATGAATTGGGAGGTCACATTGTGGCTCGACAGAACATTGGTGAGGCCAATTTTAGAATACAGTGCTCAATTCTCGTCTCCCTGATTTCAGAAAGATGTTATCAGGGTAGGACTTATACACTTAAAGGTAAGTTCCTGGCAAGTGTTGCAGAACAAAGACCTTGGAGTCGGGGTTCATAGTTCTGTGAAAGTAGAATTGCAGGCAGACAGGATAGTGAAAGCGGCGTTTGGTACTCTCGCTGTTATTGGTCAGTGTACTGAGTAAAGGAGTTGGGACACTATGTTGCAGCTATACAGGAAATTGGTTGGGCCACTTTTAGAATACGGTGTTTAATGGTCTGCATGGAAGAGTTGAACTGAAGGGTCTGTTTCCAGACTGTACATCTCTCTAAATTTATGCTGTTAAACTTGAAAGGTTTCCAAAAACATCTACAAGGTTATTGCTAAGATTGGAGGTTTGAGTTAAAGGGAGAGGCTGAATAGGATGGGTTTTTTTTCCCCCTGGAGTGTCGGAAGCTGAAGGGTTACTTTATGCAGGAGCATGGATAGGATGAATAGCTAAGGTCTTTTTGTCGCAAGTTTGAGGGCATTGGTTTAATGAGATAGGGGAAAGATTTAAAAAGGACCTGAGGGGGGAATGTTTTCATGCAGAAGGTGGTGCATGTATAGAACAAGGTAATGGTGGAGGCAGGTACAATTACAATATTTAAAAGGCATCTGGATGGGTACATGAATAGGAAGTTTTCAGAGGAATATGGGCCAAACACTTGCAAATGGGACTGGATCAGTTTAGGTTAACTGGTCGAGATGGATGAGTTAGACTGAAGGGTCTGTTTCCGTGCTGTATAACTCTATGACTAACAGATTAAACAAATTGATGGAAATCTAAAATAGAAACAAAGTGCTGGAGATACTCAATAGGTCTGGCAGCATCTGAAATGGTGACAGATGCAGGTAACATTACAACCTTGTATAATCATCTAAACATGTCTTCAAGGCACTACAATACAGGATACATGTTGAGTGCCTGAAAATGGGATTGGAGTAAATAGGTGCTTGATGACCAGCATGGATACAATGGGGACATTGTGTTCAACAATTCTACATTGGAGACTCTGACCCCGTTTTGTTCTGTGCTTCTCTTTTAGGAAGAGTTCCTTCACAGTCATTGGGTCAAAATCCTGGAATTCCCTCCCTCCTGATATTGTGGGTCAGCCCACAGCACGTAGACTACACCGATACAAGGAGGCAGCTGACCACCTCCCTCTCAAGGGCAAATAGGAATGGGGTATAAATGCTGGCCAGCCAGCAATGCCCAAGTCCCACAAATAAATAAATAAAAAGGAAGCAGGCAGGAGCAGCAAGCAGTGAAGAATACAAATGATACATTTGCCTTTGTAGTGATAGGATTCAAGTTCAGGAGCAGGGATATATTCCGTAAAGGCTTTAGTGAGACCACACCTGAAGTACTGTGTGTATCTTTGTTCTCCTTTCCCCAGGAATGATCCTCTAGCTTTTGGGGCAGAGTAAAGAAGGTTCACCAGACTGATCCTGAAATGAGGGGACTGGTATAAGAAAGGATCGATCCTCATTTAATCTTTCTTTTGCCTTTGAGCTGATGAGTGCATCACTAACCAATATTCTACCTCCCATTTCCTGATCTAAATCTGACCCATCGAAGCCTACACTTCGGTTCCCACCCCCTTGCCGTACTAATTTAAAACCTCATCAAACGGAATTAGCAAAAGCCTGCAAGAGGAGATTTGTCTCTGCTCTACTCAGGGGCAACCATTCAGGCTTGTACAGGTCCTACTTAACACAGAAATGGTCCCAACGCCTGAATCTAAACCCATCTCTGGCAAACCATATCTTCAACCACAGTCATCTGATCTATCCTCTTATTCCTTCTCATTAGAACATGGCATTGGCAATGTCTGACATTGTTGCATTTGAGGACCTGAACTTTAATGCATTGCCTATTTTCAGCTTTCAGACCCTCATTCCTTTGTTTCGTGATGGCCTTGATACCTCCATGTTCCATGACCTTCCAGCTCCAGAGCATCTTCCAGAGCATCCTTCAACCAAGCCATGATATCAGAGATCCTGGCACTACTGTCCTCGATTCATGTCTGTGGCCACAGAGGTGCCTGCCTATCCCAGATTATTTACTGCCTGTCATTATAGCCCTGCCACACTCTCTTCCCCTTCTTTTGCTGCAGAGCTATCTGTGGTGTGATGAACCTGGCTGTTGCTGATTTGCTGAGAGGCCACTCCACCACCCAAATAGAATCCAAAGCGGTATATCTGTATGCGAGGGGGATGACCACTCTTGCACTTCCTTCCTCAGTCTTTTACTTACTTTATTTGATGGCTACTCTTTCTGCCTGCGTAATCCTCACATGTGGTGTGACCAACATGTTAAATGTGCTGTCCATAACATTTTCAGTATCACAGATGCTCCATACACAGCTCCAGCTCTGAAAAGCAGTTACCTCGTAGCTGCACATGGACACACTTCTGGCACATAGCTGTCAGGAAGACTGGAAGCATCCCTTATTTCCCACATTATACAAGTGGGGCACACCACATGTCTGAGGTCTCCTGTCATGCTTTCTCTCTACATTCAGTTAGTTACTCCTGCTAAGAGATTTTAAATGAGCTAGCAATCTTCATTTCAAACATGTATTATGATTGAAAACTTTACTCAGGCTGATATATTATACTTTAAAAATTGTTAAAAAACATATTCTGCAGGTATCCCTTCCAAACTGGCTGTTCCCATTGCAACCGTGTGACTTTCTGAGACTGAGACACCACACAACCTTTCAGCTTCACCTTCTCCCAGTCTCACCTCACTGTTTGTTTCCACCTCATTCCAAAGCACTCTCATTGAACCAAGTATCCCTCTCAGTGTAGCCTTGTCATTTACTTGACTGCTCACACCTCCTGTACTGTTCCAGTGTAGCTCAGGGAACATCATCTCATCTTTCAATTCAGCCCTTTATAACCTCCAGACCCAACATGGACTTCAGCAGCTGCTCAGCAACTGAGAGTTGCCAGGATCTGGAACATTCCACCTGAAAAAAGTGCTGAAATTCAAGTCCATAACAAATTTTAAAAGCAATTTTACAAGTAATTGAGAATGAGGACTTTACAGTTTTACAATCATGAAGTGGGTGATTAGGATCAAATATATCAGTTTTTTTCAAAAAGAGTCTAGACCAATGAGGGTAAATCTGTGCTCCCTCTCAGGCCAATATCTCCTTCCACAGCTGCAAGGTCCAGAACGGAGCACATAACGCAAGGGTGAACTAACAATGAATTTAAACATCTAGCTGCTTTTCGATTTACAAACATATTGGAGATATTTTCCCCACAGAACAGACAAACCTTTCTCCTTCCACTGTTAAAGCCAATGATATTCAGATCTTGATGACTCTCCTGACTGTCAGAACTTGTTTGAGATCCCGGTCTCAATTATTCTCAATTAGTATCCTGTAAAATGAATTGACATAAGAAAAATCACTGTCAGTCCAGGATAGAAAATCTAGAAAAGACAAACATTTCTCTTGGTTTCAATTTGCTGTCAAAATGCTCCTCTACAAATCGCCCCATCCCTACACAGGAAGCATTACTTCACTGCATCTTGCCTCCAGTAAATATACAGCCTATCACTGCTGAAAGCTTGCAGCTGTTTTCCCATTACTGCAAATGCAGGACCGATGGTTTCTAATTCGGGTCTACCGGATGTCCATGAAATCTCCCAGTCCAGACTGACTCCCGGTTTCCACTGTATCTCCCCACCTTTCCCATCTCTTCCCCAATGTGATCCAGCCAGCATTGCCCCTCATTGGTTAGACAACCAGCTGCTTCTGTTTAGTATGTCATCCCTGCCCACTCTTCTCTTATTGGTCAGTGACCTGCTGTCAATCAGCTTGTGTGAGGAGAGTGGCAGATCCTCCCTTTCTCTGCCCTGGGGTGAGCTTCATTATTCACAGGTTATGGGGCAGTATCACAGAGCACAGGGGCTGGTGATTTTCAACCCATTAGGACTGTACTCTCTCCCTCTGGAAATGGTCCAAATCTGTCCCATCTCCCCTGCCATTTGCCCATAGCTCTCCAAATGTTTTCTTAAACTGTTACATTCCAAATCTCTTGACAATAACTGCTAAATCTGCATCCAGCTGCTGTTCAGACTGTTCCAGATGCTCAGAACTTACTGAGTAAAATACTCTTCACATTGTCACCCTGCATTACTTGCCAATTACCTGAAAGTGGTTAAACAGATTGCAACAATTTTAAGAAATTTTCTCTCCAATTTCAATATCCTGGAACAACTCTGCACCTGGACTAAATCATGGTCTAAACTTCTTTGCTCCAAGGAGAATTACCCAAACTGCTGCTCCAAAAGAGAAACTCATCTTCATTTATTAGAGTCACACAGTCTAGAGATGTACCTATCTAACCTTGATTGTCATATACATCTCGATTAAGTCACCTCTCAACCTTCTCTCTGATGAAAACAGCCTCAGTTCCCTCAGCCTTTCCTTGTAAAGACCTTCATTCCATACCAGGCAACATCCTAGTAAATCTCCTCTGCATCCTTTCCAAAGCTTCCACATCCTTCCTATAATGCGGTGACCAGAACTGTATGGAATTCTCCACGTGTGGCCTTACCAGAGTCTTGTACAGCTGAAGCATGACCTCGTGGCTCCGAAACTCAATCCCCCTACCCAACACACCATATGTCTTAACAACTCTATCAACCTGTTTGGCAACATTCAGGGATTTATGTACCTGGACACAGATCTCTCCATTCATCTACACTGCCAACAATTTTACCAGTACTCTGCATTCCTGTTACTTCCAAGTGAACTATCTCACACTTTTCCACATTAAACTCCATTTGACACTTCTCAGCCCAGCTCTGCATCTTATGTCAGTCTGTAACCCACATCCTTCAGCACTATCCATAACTCTGCTACCGAGTGTCATCTGCAAATCTACTAACCCATCCTTCTACACCCACATCCAGATCATTTATAAAAATGACCAACAGTAGTGGCCCCAAAACAGATCCTTGCAGCACACCACTGGTAACTGAGCTCCAGAATGAACATTTCCCATCAACCACCACCCTCTGTCTTCTTTCAGCTAGCCAATTTCTAGTCCAAACTGCTAAATCACCTTCAATCCTGAAACTCCATATTTTGTGCAATAGCCCACTGTGTGGAATCTTATCAAACTCCTTACACAAGTCCATATTCACCACATCAACTGTTTTACCTTCATCCACCCGTTTTAATACCTTGTTGAAAAATTCAACAAGGTTAGAGAGGCATGACCTACCATTCACAAAACTGTTGACTATCCCCAATCAAATAATTCCTTTCCAGATTATTATAAATCCTATCTCTTCCTTTACCAACACCTTACCCATAACCAAAGTAAGGCTCACTGGCCTATAATTACCAGGTTTGTCCAGACTCCCCTTCTTAAACAAGGGAACATATGCTATCCTAGAGTCTTCTGGCACGACTCCTGTCAACAATGTAGAGCGCCTTTGATCTTTATGTCATCAATCTCCTCCCTGGCATCCTAGAGAATCAGAGGATAAATCTCATCCAAACCTGGGACTTATCTATTTTCAGATCTTCCAAAATTGCTAAAACCTCCTCTTTGTCAACCACAATCCAATCTCTATATTTTCACTAATATTGCCATTTTCCAATGTGAATATGGATGAAAGGTATTCATGAAGCACTTCCCGTAGGTCCTCAGATTCCACACACCACTTCCCATGACTATCTTTGATTAGAGTAAGATTAGGGCCAGTCACTCTTTTATTCCTAATATACCTATAGAAAGCCTTAGGGTTTTCCTTGATCCTATCCACCAACAACTTCTCATGTCCCCTCCTGGTTCTTCTTAGCCCTCTCTTTTTAGATCCCTTCTGACTAACATATAACTCTTAAGCCCCCTGACAGCCTTCATGCCTCATCCTCACATATGCTGCCTTCTTCCTCTTGAAAAGAGCTTCAACTTCTTTACATAGCCATGGTTTCCTCTCTCGACAACTATCTCCCTGCCTGATAGATATTTACTTATCAAGGACACGCAGTAGCTGTTCCTTGAATAAGCTCCACACTTCAAGCGTGCCCATCCACTGCAGTTTTCTACCCCATCCTATGCATCCTAAATCTTGCCTCATTGCATCATAATTACTTTTCCCCCCCGAGTTATACCTCTCTATGGTATATACCTATCCCTGCCCATTGCTATTGTAAACATAACTGAATTATGGTCACTATTGCCAAAGTGCTCCTCTATCTCCAAGTCTAACACCTGGCCGGGTTCATTCCCCAATACCAAATCCAATACAGCATCACCTCTTGTTGGCCTGTCTACACAGTGTCAGAAAACCCTCCAGCACACATTGAACAAAAACTGATCCATCTAAACTACTTGAACTATTGTATTCCCAGTCAACATTGACGAGGTTAAGGTCCCCCATAACGACTACCCTGTTACTCTCACTCTTCTCAAGAATCATTTTTGCTATCCTTTCCTCTACATCCCCAGAACTATTCAGAGGCCTATAGAAAACTCCCAACAGGGTGACTGCTCCTTCCTTGTTTCTAACCTCAGTGGATAAATCCTCAAACGTCTCTCAGCTGTCCTTTATTAACATCCAACTCAATAGCTTTCTCCCAATAATCTTTGCACTGATCCGCCCCAAGTGTTATATCTAAATGCCCCTTGAATACATTCAATGTTCTGGCATCAACTACTTCTTGAGGCAATGAATTCCACAGGCTCACCATTCTTTGGGTGAAAAAATGTCTCCTCTCCATCCTAAATGGTCCACCCCAAATCCTCAAACTGACTTTTGGTTCTGGACACACCCACCTTCTGGAACACCGTCCCTGTATCTATCCTGTCCAGAATGTTAGAATTTTGTTAGTGTCTATGAGATTCCACACATGCACCCCTCCCCCCCCACCTTTAAGATTCAGCACCCTAGCCTATGCATCAACTATTTCACTCTCCATCTTATCAGAAAATTCTACTATGTTACGTTCACTCATCCCTAAAGGGTCTCAGATAGCTAGACTGGCAATGATTCCCTTCTCATTATACAGTAACCACTCGAAGATGGCCTGCTCTCTAGTTGATTATTCCAAATATTGGTCAAAAAAACCATCCCGTATACACTCTAGAAATTCCTCCTCCATGGCATTGTAGCTAATTTGATTTGCCCAAACTATGTTTAGATTAAAATCACCCATGATCACAGATTTTCCCTTATCACATGCATCTCTAATTTCCTGTTCGATGCCACTCCCAACATCACTGCAATTTGGGGGTCTAAACATGACACCCACTCATGATTTTTGCCCATTGATATTTCTCAACTCTACCCGTTCAGATTCCATATTGTCAGAGCTAATATCCTTTTTCATGATTGTGTTAATTTTCTCTTTCACCAGTAATGCCACTCTATCACTTTCCTTTTTGCCTGTCCTTCCTAAACCGTGCATATCCTGGGACATCCAGGGTCACCCTGCAGCATGTCTCAAAAATCCCAAATACACCATACCCGTTCACATATTTGCAGAACTAGTTCTTTTTCATTTTAAATGCTTCGTACAGTCAGATATGAAGCTTTCAAATTTGTTCAAAGGGTAAATTTCCCTACTTTAATATAATTCCTTAGTGCATAAAGATATTCACCTGTTCTATTCCTCACTTTTAATGCCTGGTAAGCATCTGCCACATGGCTAGCCTGCACCTGTACTTCGTCCTTTTAGGTTTTCTAATTTCCCCTATCACTGAGCCCTCCCCCACCACCCCTCCTTCCCCAGTGCTGGTACCAATGTCCAAACTAGTTTCTGCCACACCAATCTTTGCGCCACACATTTACCTGCTTCATCTTATTGACCCAGTGCCAATTAGCTCATGGCTCAGGTAGTAATCCAAAGATTACCACCTTTATGGTTCTGCTTCTTAATTTAGCTCCTAGCTGTTCATTCCCCTTTAGCAGAACCTCTGCCCTAATTTTATCTATGTCATTGGTAGCTACATGGGCTATGACCACTGGATCTTTACCCTCCCATTCCAAGTTCCTTTGCAGTCCGGATGAGATACCCTGAACCTGAGCACCAGGTAGGCAACACAACTTTTCAGAACTTTCGATCCAAGGAGAACAGTGTCTATGTCCATAACTACACTATCCCAAATTACAACATTTCTCTACTCTCCCGCACTTGAATGGCTCCCTGCACCACAGTGCGTGGTCAGTCGACTCATCGTCCCTGCAGTCCCCATTCCCATCCACACAGGGAGCAAAACTCTTGAATCTGTTCAACAAGGACGGGGCTGAGGCTCCTTCAACATTACCTGCTGGATCCCTGTATCCGCCTCACTCACAACCACACCCTCCTCTTTGATCACTGGCCAAATTCAAGTTAGTTAACCTTAGGGGTGTGACTGTCTCCTGAAACACAGCGTCTGGATAACTATCACTTTCCCTGATGGGTCGCAATACTTGAAGCTCAAAGTCCAGCTCATCGATTCAGAGCCAGGTTTCTCCAGCAACTAACACTACTACAGTTATGCTCACTGGGAACCATAATGGCATCCACAAGCTCTGTGTCATGCAGAAACAACATAGCACCTGACCCTCTATCCTTATTTTATTTAAAGAGTTTTGAATTTAAAAAAGAATTAAACTGCTTTTATATCACTTTGTATTATCTCAAACAGAACACAAGTTATAACCAATAATTTAACAGATTCAAAATTTAGCAGACCCCTTATTAGCCAATCCAATCCCTCCTGTGATTTCCCCTCAGTCGAAACCCCCAATCAGAAACTCTTCCCTTCCCAGGTTGCACTCCGCTCAGCTCTACTCCTGAAGTGAACGCCACAAATCCCCATGGTAATTGTTTATATGCTCAAAATTAAGGGAAGCACTCTGCTCGCTCCCACTCAGCTCTGCCAGTCATCCATCACACCCCAGCTCTCGTAAATTCCTCAGTGCCCCTAACTGCCACTCCAACTAATCCACGTGATCCGATAGGATTTGCAACAAAACACACTTGCTGCACACAATCATCGGGGTCATTGAAATTTTCGCTAATTGCCCATATCTGACAGAAAGAGCACGTCACTCCACAAAAAGCCATCTCTGCACCTTAATCTATAGACCAGAAAAAAAGTACAGTTTTACTGCTCTAAAGACACTACCCTAAAATAACTTAATACCCATGTTTTATATTTTAAAATGTAATCAAGAAACAGATCTCAATAAGATATGTTAAAAAACCCTCACCCTACTCATTATAGAGTTTTTCAATTAATAAAGATATTCACCTTGATGGGATTGTACTATGGAGGGAAATTGAGGAACAAACATGAAGAGAGATCTCAGAGATATAGAATAACAAGGTTGTAATAGTAGGCGATTTTCATTTCCTAACACTGACTGGGACTACTACAGTGTTAAGAGCATAAGAACTAGGAGCAGAAGTAGGCCATTTGGCCTTTTGAGCCTATTCTGCCACTCAAAATCACGGCTGATCTTTTCATGGCCTCAGCTCCACTTACCACACTCTCACCTTATCTCTTAATTCCTTCACTGTTCAAAAAAAAACCTATCATAGCTTTAAAAATATTCACTGAAGTAGCTGATGCTACTTCACTGGGCAGGTAATTCCATAGATTCACAACCATCTGGGTGAAGAAGTTCCTTCTCAATTCAGTTCTAAATCTGCTCCCCTTAACTTCCCTCTTGTTCTAGTTTCAGCCGCCAGTGGAAACATTCCTTCTATGTCTAGCTTATCTATTCAATTCAGAATTTTATAGGTTTCTATAAGATCTCCTCGCATTCTTCTCAATTCCAATGAATATAATCCCAGTCTACTAACTTTTTCCACATAGGCCAACCCCCTCCACTCCAGAATCAATCTAGTGAACCTCCTCTGCACCCTCTCTAGTGCCTATACATCCTTTCTCAGGTAAGGAGACCAAAAGTGCATACAGTACTCAAGGTATAGCCTCACCAGCACCCTGTACAGCTGGAACATAAACTCATGAGAGGTAAAGACAGGGTGGATAGCATGAAGCGTTTTCCTAGAGAGGGGGACTCAATTACTAGGGATCACAAGTTCAAAGTTAAGAGGGAAGAAGTTTAGAGGAGATATGCGTGGAAAGTTCTTTAGCAGAGGGTGGTGGGTGCCTGGAATGCGTTGCCAGTGGAAGTAGTAGAGGCAGGCATGATGGCATTATTTAAGATGTATCTAGACAGGTACATGAATGGGCAGGAAGCAGAGGGAGACAGACCCTTAGAAAACAGGCGATAGGTTCAGAGAAGGTCTGGATCGGCACAGGCTTAGAGGGCCAAAGGGCCTGGTCCTGTGCTGTAATTTTCCATGTTTGTCCCTCATTTTAAACTCTCTTTACCTAGGAAGGATAAAATTGCATTTGCCTTCCTAATTACTTGTTGTACCTGAAGACCAACCTTCAGTAATTCATGCACAAAGACACCCATGTCCCCCTACACAGCAGCATGCTTCTTTTTTTTTAAAGCATTCAAGTAACAGTCCTTGTTACTGTTACTCCTACCAAAATGGATGACGTCACAATTAAACATTGTATTCCATCTGCTAGACCTTTGCCTACTCAATGTATCTACGTTCTTCTGCAAACTTCGCTCTGCCACTCATCTTAGTGTCATCTGCAAACTGACACTACATGTGGTCCTCAACTCCAAATCCTCCATGTAAATGGTGAATACTTACATTCCCAACACTGATCCCTGAAGCACTTCATTCATCACTGCCAACCAGAATAGCACTTATTATCCCCACTTTGCTTCCTGTTAGTCAATCAATCCTCTATCCATGCTAGTACTTTACCCCTAACACCATACATTTTATTCTTATGCAGCAGCCTCTTGTGCAGCACCTTGTCATAGGCCTTCTGGAAATCTAGATACACCACATCTACTCGGTCCCCGCTACCCATCATGCTTTCATAGAATTTCAAAAGATTAGTTAAGCATGATCTCTCCTTCATGAACCTATGCTGTGTCTGCCCAATGGGATTATTTCTATCTAGATGCCTTGCTATTTCTTCCTTGATTATAGATTTAAGCATCTTCCCCACTACAGAAGTTAAACTAACCGGTCTTTAATTCACCATCTTTTATCTACCGCCCTTTTTAAACAGTGGCTTCACATTTGCTGTTTTCCAATCCACTGGAACTGCCCCAGAGTCCAGTGAACTTTAGAAAATTACCACAAGTGTACTTGCTATTTCTCCTGCCATCTCATTTAGTACCCTGGGATACATTCCATCAGAGCCAGGAGACTTGTCTATCCGTAGCTCCATTAGCATGCTCAACACTACCTCCTCCATGATAATGATCGTTTCCAGGTCCTCACTTAACTTCGTCTCTTTGTCAATTTCTGGCTTGTTATTCATGCCCTCCACTGTGAAGGCCGACACAAAGTATCTATACAATGTCTCAGCCATTTCATCGTATCCCATGACTAAATGCCCCTTTTTGATCCTCTAAAGAAGGAATGTTTACTTTAGCCACACTTTTTCTTTTCATATATTTAAAGAAACTTTTGCTATCTGTCTTTATATTCTGAGCGAGTTTTTTCCTCATATTCTATCTTACTTTTCTTTACAGCTCTTCTTGTGGCTTTTTGTTGACCTTTAAAGCTTTCCCAATTTTCTAGTTTCCCGCTGATCTTGGCCACTTTGTATGCCTTCTCTTTCAATTAGATAGCCTCCCTTATTTCCTTAGACACCCAATGCAGATTACCCCTTTTCTTACAGTTCTTCCTTTTCACATGAATATGCTTTTGCTGAGCATTTTGAAAAATTGCTTTGAAAGTCCTCCACCGCTCATCAACTCAAAGTCTTTGTTTTCAGTCTACTCTAACCAAGTCCTCCATCATTCCATTGTAGTCTCCCTTGTTTACGCACAGAACCCTGGTATTGGCTTTTATTTTCACACTCTCCATCTGTATTCTAAATTCAACCATACTATGATCACTCCTTCCAAGAAGATCCCTAACTATGCGATTATTAATTATTCCTCTCATTACACCGGACCAGATCTAGGATACCTTGCTCCCTCGTTTGTTCCATTACATACTGTTCAAGAAAACTATCGTGGATGCACTCAACAAACTCCTCCTCAAGGCTACCCTGGTCGATCTGGTTTGACCAAGTGACATGTAGAATAAAATCTCCCATGTTAATTGCCATACCATTTTTATAGGCAATAGTTTTTTTTGTTTATTGCCCACCTCAATGTGATGTTATTATTTGGTGGCCTACAGACTATGCCTATAAGTGACTTTTTCTTCTTAGAATTTCTCATTTCCACCCAAATGGATTGAACCTTACTCTCCATAGAACCTATCATTTCTCAGCATCGCCCTGGTGTCATCCTTGACTATCAGAGCTACACCACCTGCATTACCTTCCTATCTATGCTTTCGAATAGTCTGATACCCCTGGATATTTAACGACCAGTCTTAACCATCCTGTAACTATGTCTCTGTAATGGCCACTAAATCATATTCATTTGCGATTATTTGTGCCATTAACACATTTATCTCGTTATGAATGAGAGTGTAATCAGGTAAAGTACCCTCACGCTAGCTTTCTTACAGTTGTGATTTCCAACATCTCTAATATCTTCTGAGTTATCATTCCTTTTTACTTCTTTCATAGTCTGCCTTGAACTTAAAACTCTCCTGTACACAAACTAACCTGCTGCTTACCTTTTTATTTACCATCATCCTACCGGTCAGTTTTTCATTCCCTTCCCCCCAGCTCACTAGTTTAAAGTCCTATTGACCACCCTATTTATCCTTTCCGCTAGAACATTGGTTTGCTAGAACCTTTTCGCTGGTTTGAGATCGGTTCTGATGGAGACCGTCATTTTGGTACAGATTTCTCCCGGTTCCAAAACTGATGCCAATACCCCATGAAATGGAACTCCTGTTTCCCACACTACTCTCTTAGCCACGTGTTTACTGCCATAAATTTCTTATCCCTAAGCCAATTTGCACGTGGCTCAGGTAGTAATCCGGAGATTATGACCCCTGACGACCTGTTCCTTAATTTCATTCTTAGTGCTTGATAAACGCCAAATAGGTCCTCCATCTAGTCTTGCCTATGTTGTTAGTTCCAATGTGGACCACAATAACTGGATCCTCCCCCTTCTGCTCCAATATCCTTTCAAGCCGGTCAGCTATGCCCTGCACCGCACAGGCAACATGCCATGCGGGACTCCTGATCCGGCTTGCAAAGAATACCATCTATCCACCCGTTTCAACACTAGCTGCAAATGTGGTCACTGCAGTTCACAATAGGATCACTGAGTTTTATACTCACCCCATGTTACAGCCTCTGCAGACTAGACTAAATGCTCCCTGCAGACTAGACTGTGCTCCCCAAGCACAGTGAGATTTATACTCACTCCTCGTTATGGCTTCTCCCTACAACCACTCCCTGCAGACTAGATAAAGGCTTGGCTGTTGAAGAATCTGTAAAATTAGTTCAAATAAATCTCTCAAACAGTAAAAAAAGTTCAGGTTGCTCGCTGAGCTGGTAGGTTTGTTCTCAGACCAGAATGGCATTCAAACTGGAACTCCATCAATAAACACAGATTTGGATCCCACTTATCAACTTGAGAAAAAGAACCGCAAATGATATCACATACCTTAACAGACCAAGACACACAAATAGTGGGATAGAAAAACCAGCGCTTCACGGGAGGCCCACTGATGTTACCGAGCATGGTCTGAGACCAAACTTCCAAGCAGAACGGTGGCAGTGGGCGGCACGGTGGCACAGTGGTTAGCACTGCTGCCTCGCAGCGCCAGAGACCCGGGTTCAATTCCCGACTCAGGCGACTGACTGTGTGGAGTTTGCACGTTCTCCCCGTGTCTGCGTGGGTTTCCTCCGGGTGCTCCGGTTTCCTCCCACAGTCCAAAGATGTGCAGGGTCAGGTGAATTGGCCATACTAAATTGCCCGTAGTGTTAGGTAATGGGTAAATGTAGGGGTATGGGTGGGTTTCGCTTTGGCGGGTCGGTGTGGACTTGTTGGGCCGAAGGGCCTGTTTCCACACTGTAATCTAATCTAATGTAATCTAATCTAATCAGAACCTCAACCTAAGCCACAAATCTTCTCAAAAATCACAGTTTAAATATTGTTGGGGTATTCTCAACAGAGAGATCAGGAAGGCAAAAAAGAGATTAAGGTTAAAGATAACCCAAACAGATTCTACAAGTATATTAAGAGTAAGAGAGCAAATAGAGTACAACCCCCGAACGATCAAAAAGGTCACCTTCTGTTGAAACTCAGGAGATGGGAAGAGATATTAAATAAATATTATGCATCTGCTTTTACAGTATAGAAGCAAACAGGGGCCAGAGAACTCTGGCAAATAACTATTGATGTTTTGAAAACAGTTCACATTACAGAAGAGGAAGAGCTGAAAACCTTAGAAAGCATAAAAGGTGGATAAATCTCCAGGATCTGATCTAGAGTAGTCCCGGATTTTTCTGGGAGGTTAGGGAGGAAATTGCAGGGCCTCTTGTAGAAAGATTTGCATCATCTATAAATGTGAATGAGATGCCCGATGACCAGAGAGTAGTTGATGTTGCGCCATTGTTCAAGAAAGGTTGAAAAGGAGAAGTCGAGGGACTATAAACTTGTGAGTCTGACTTCGGTGGTGGGTATGTGGCTGGGGATGGTTCTGAAAGATAGGATTTATATGCATTTGGAAAGGCGTGGAATCATTAGGGATAGCCAGCATGGCTTTGAGGGAGGGTGTCACACTAAATTAGCTTAAAAGCAGGAGACAGTATGGTGGAGAATAACAGACAGGAGGCCTATTAGCAGCAGTGCTCCACAGGGATTGGTGCTGGGTCCAATTTTGCTGGTCATTTATATAAAATGATCAAGATGAGAATATAGAAGGCATGGTTAGCAAGTTTGTTGGTGATGCTAAAATTGTGGTACAGTGGGTTTCCGTTATCAAAAATTATAAGATCTTGATAAGTTGGATCAATTGCTGAAGATTGGCAGTTCATTTGGAAAAATGCAAGAGATTATGTTTTGGTAAAACGAACAAGGGTAGGACTTATACAATTAAAAGCAGGGCTTTAAGTATTGTTGTAGTTCAGAGACACCTAAGGATTCAGGTCTTTGAAGTTTGTGTCACATATGGATAGGGTAGTTAAGGTGTTTAGCTGACTTACCATTATTGCTCAGACGATTGAGTACAGGAGTTAAGACATTATATATAGAGGTAGTACAGAATGTTGGTCAGACCTCTTCTAGAGTATTGTGTCTAGAAGGAGAGTCCATCTTATAGGAAGGATATTATCAGGCTGGAGAATATTCAGAAGAGATTTATCAGGATGTTGCTGGAAGTGGAGGATTTCGTTAGAGGTAGAGGCTGAATAGGCGAGGACTTTTTACTTGAGCGTAGGAATTTGAGAGGTGATGCTATAGAAGTTTATAAAATAATGTAAGTTATAGATAAGGAGAATGGAAGGTGTCTTTACCCTAACGTGGGGAAGTTCAAAATTAGAGTGCATTTTTTTTTTAAAAAGCTGAAAGGAGAAAGATTTTAAAAAGACTTTAGGGAATTTTGCTTTTTTATACAGAATGGTTCAAGTGCGGAATGAACTTCCAAAAGAAGTGGTGGATGTGGATACACAGTTCCAATGTTTAAAAGACATTTGGCTAAGTACACAAATATAAAATGTTTGGAGGGATATGGACCCAGTGCGGGCAGACGGGATGAGTTTAGTTTGGAATTATGGTTGGCTTGGACAGATTGGACCGAAGGGTCTGTTTTCATCTTGTCTGATTCTATGACTCTAACTCTAAGTATACAACCCTCCCTATCATAGTAATCTCATCCAGTCTCACATGTACAATTCCCCCCTAGCTTTACAATCCTCCCTGACTCTAATAACGCACAACCCTCACTATCTCTGATATCACAAACATCTCTCTTTACAAGATCCTCCAATCTCAAACCCTCCCTATCTCTAATCTTTTCCACCCTCACAAATCTCTATGATACGTGCTTTTCTCTAAATCCATCCGCATGAGGATACCCCATTTATATTTCTCCACTTGGTGGCACTTTCAGATTCCTGGGCTCCGTGCTCCGGCATTTCCTCTTAAACTACTCTGCACTTCACTTCCTCTATCAAGTGTCTCAAAGGTCCACAGTACAGAAAAAGGCTCTGTGGCGATCAGTTCTGTGCCAGTAAAGAAAACTACCACCTACCTATTCTAATCACACTTTCCAGTCCATGGATTTGCACACTTGTGATGGCAAGGTAGACATCTAAATACAAATTAAATGTTATTGGGCCTTTTCTGCGTCTACCACTTTTAAAGACAGTGAGGTTCAGTGCATTTGTCATTGCGTGATGACATCACCCACAGGAACACACATCTGGATCTGTACAAACAAGAGATCACCTACATATGGGAAGGATAGCAGGGTCCCTGATGGGGAGCAGAGGAGATTTACCAGGATGATTCAAAGAATGAAGGTGTTTAGTTGCATGCTTAGGGGTTTTTTTACATTATTTATTGACGTGATACGATTGTTGATGGTACACACTGAGAATATCCAATATACAATAGATGGGCTCTCCTTCTCAACATCTCCCCTTATCTGGGCTGTTGTAACTTTCAGGTTAAACCACCACCAGTCATCTCTTTCTGACAAGGGAGCAGCCCTATGGTCTGGTATGACAATGGTGACTTTAGCTTTTAGACAGTAATGCCATTGTGCCTCAGTGGTGGACAGGAGAAATGTTGAACATAAGTTCATAGAATGAGGAGGAGGAGTTGGCCATCTGGCCCTTTGGCCTGATCCGCCACTCAATAAGATCATGGCTGATGTTTTTGTAACCTCTGCTCCACTTACTCGCCGCCTCACTATAACCCTGAATTCATTTGCTGTTCAAAAAAGGTATTTATCTTAGCTCTAAAAGCATTCAATGAGGAAGCCTCAACTACTTCACTGGGCAAGGAATTCCACAGATTCACAACCCTCTAGGTGAAGAAGTTCCTTCTCAATTCAGTCGTAAACTTGCTCCTCCTAACCTTCAAACTATGCCGTCTTGTTCGAGTTTCACCTGCCAATAGAAACATTCGCCCTACTTTTATCTTATCTATTCCCTTCATAATTGTATATGTTTCCTTAAAATCCCTCCTCATTCTTCTAAATTCCAATGAATACAAACCCAGACTACCCAATCGCTCCACTTAAGCCAACTCTCCCAACTCCAGAATCAACCTAGTGAACCTCCTCTGCACCCCCTCTTATGGCAGTACGTCCTTTCTCAAGCAAGGAGACCAAAACTGCACACCCTATTCCAGGTGTGGCCTCACCAGCACCCTATACACTGCAACATAACCTCACTGTTCCAAATTCCATTTGCCTTCTTAATGACCTGTTGTACCTGCAGACCAACCTTCTGTGATTCATGCACAAGGACACCCAAGTCCCTCTGCATAGCAGCGTGCTGGAACTTTTTACCATTCAAACAATAGCCCTTTTTACTGTTATTCCTATCAAAATGGATGACTTCACATTTATTAACATTGTACTCCATCTGCCAGACCTTTGCCTATACACTTCAACTATCTATATTCCTTTGCAAATTTTCAAAGTTCTCTGCACACTTTGCTCTATTACTCATCGGAGTGTCATCCGCAAAGTTTGACACACTATACCAACTCCCACTGTGAATAATTGCAGTCCCAATACTGATTCCTAAGGGACACTACTAGTCACTGATAACTCCCTTATTCTCCATTCTTTGCTGCCTGTTAGTTAACCAATCCTCTATCCATAATAATATACTTCCCGTAATACCTTGCATCTCTATCCTATGCAGCAGCCTTTTGTGTGGCACCTTATCAAATGCCTTCTGGAAAACTAGATATACCACTTTCACTGGATCCCAGTTGTCCACCGTACTTGTAACGTCTCCACAGAATTACATTAGATTAGTTAAGCATGACCTGCCTTTCATGAACCAATGTTGCATCAACGGGACAATTCTATCTAGACGTCTTGGTATTTCTTCCTTGATAATGAATTCAAGGCTTTCCCCACGACAGCAGTTAAGCTAACCGGACTATAATTTCCCATCTTTTTTCTACCTTCTGAGTGGATGGAACATCACTCAGGTACAGTATTTCGTACTTTCTTTAATATTGTTGGGGGGTGCACTGATGCAGCCCAGTGGAGAATGTTCCAACATAATCTTGATGTGTACCTTATAGATAACAAATAGAAACTGTTTGGAGAAACTGAGACGGTTTTCCTTGTAGTAATGGAAATTGAGGGAAGCGGTGGAAGAGGTGTTTACAACAGATATACATTAGGATGATAAAACTTACACTCATCAGCTGAACATAAAACAATTACAAAACACGGTGATGATTTTGGGCAAGATCTATTGAGAAAATGGAGTGAATTAAGGGAGAAATTTTATGCAGCAAGTGGGAATGAGCTAGAGTGCAATACTGACACAATGTCAATACCCAGGTCCTGATGAATTCAGTAATTCTGTCAGAGTTTGGCATTAGATTTATTGAGATTCCCATCTGAAAGTCCATCTGTAATACCAGTTAATAAAACCCAACACTGTCAGTTCAGGGTAGAAATTTATAAAATCCCCTTCTCCACATTACCCCTTGAGGAGTTCAGCAGTCAATTCAGGGGAAATCTATGTGGGTTTCTCAGAGTTTCCACTTTGGACTTCAGTGACTGAACAGAGCAGATCTTTGACAAAATGGGACAGAATTTTCCAAGAGGTAATGAGATGCAGACAGCAGGATTTGTTTCCTATTGTTTCCTTCTGTTCTGCCATTCTACCTATCAATAAGACATTGGAGTGAAAGGCTAATGCAGCTCGATGGACAAGTTGTTTCCATTCTCAACAATGCGCAACAAGCTCCTCCCAGTCATTCCAAAGAATTTCCCTTTAAAAGATAACAATTGCACATGTGTCCTGCTGCCCAGTGCTCCAAATAAAGAGTTTCAAAGAATCAGGAGGGGTCTCACAGAAAAGTGATAACAGTCAAGTTGAGGGGGCAACCACCAGTTTACAGAGATATTTACAGAATAAGTGAGCAACGAGTTGGCAAATGGAGTGTAATGTGGGAAAACGTGAAGCTGTTCATTTCAGAGGAGATAACAGAACAGACTACTACCTAAATGGCAAAAACTGTAGAAATCTGCACCACAAAGAGTGGGAGTAATTGTGTAGGAAACACAGAAGGCTAGTAACGAGTAATCAGAAAGGGTAATGGAATGTGTCCCTCATTTCAAGGGGCTTGCAGTACAAGAGTTTGGAGCATATGCCTCAGGGCAACCATACAAAGCATTACTAAGACCACATCCGGCATAATGTGAGCATGTCCACTTATTTAAGTAAATATATCACTTCACTGGAGGCATTTCAGAAAGATTTACGAGGAAAGTCCCTGGTTTTGGGGGTGGGGGAGGAATTAAGCAAAGACTAAACAGATTGGGAATCTACTCAATGGTTCTAGGAAGAATGAGGGGTGATCCCATTGAAACATGCAGAATTCTTAAGGGGTTTGACAGGGTAAATGCTGAGACGATGTGTTCCATCATGAGACAGTCTCAGATCAGATTACTGATCAGTTGGGGAATCAAGGACTCTGTTTTGGAATAGTCAAGTTTAAGGTAACCGAGATACAGGCAAGGGTTTCAGTAGCAAATAAGCAGGGGTGAGGTGGAGAGAAGGAAATTTTAGAGATTGAAATTCCTAGTGTTTGAGATTGAGAAGATGTGTGGTCAGATGTGCATTTTGGGGTCAGATATGAGAGCAATATTCTGAACAGCGTAGTTCAGCCTCAGGCAGTTCCCATCGAGAAGGGTGGGCTCAGCAATAAGAGAAAGTAATTTGTAATAGCAACTGAAGGCAATGAGTTTAACCATTGTAAAGTTTTACTGGATGAAATTTCAGCTAATCAAGTAGTGGAAGTGTGATAAGCAGTTTGATAACTGATTAACAGTGGAGCAATGGAGAGAGAAGGTGAGGAGATAGAATTGGACATTGTCAGTGCAATGTGAAACTAACAAGGTGCTTTTGGGCGATGTCACCATCTGGCAGTGTGTAGGTGAGAAATAGCAGGGGCCACGGTCAGATGCTTGCCGAACACCAAATACAAAGGAATTCAGAGAGGAAAGGGAAAGTGGAGATGGAGCTGAATTTTCCAACAGTGTGAGGTCAAATATTCTTTTAACAGAACGGGTGAGAAGGACAAAACTAAAGAAAGACAGACCGAACAATGAACAATATCTGTGAATTGGCTTGGCGGAAACAAAGAGGAGCGAATTGATTGGAAGGGCTGTAGTTTAATGAGAATAGGGCTAAGGGTCGAGATGAGCTCTGATAAGCCTTGACAAGAAACTGGAGAAGGCTTGGCTTGAAATAGCTAGTGGAAGGAGGGAAGCAGCAGAGGCAAGGGGATGGGAACCAGAGCTATAGAACAAACAACAGAGGATGATATAGCTGGTGAACAGGCAAATACAGCGTGCAGGGAGTCTGTGAGAAATGACAGACAGTTGATAGGGCGAAGTTGCAGTCAGTGTGATGGCTTGAAGTGTGTCTATTTTAATGCAAGACACTTGGAATAAGAGTGATGAACTTTAGGAGTATGGATCAGTATTTGGAGCTACAATGTCGTGGCCATTAGAGACTTGGATATCATGGGGGCAGAAATGGTTGTTGAATGTTCTGGGGTTTAGATTTTTCAAATGGAATAGGGAGGGAGGTAAAAGAGGTGAGGGAGTGGCATTGCCAATCAAGGACAGTATCACAGTTGCAGAAAGGGAGGTCGTTGAGGAGGGTTTGTGTAGGGAGTCACCACGGGTGGCCCCCAAATAGCAACAGAGACACAGAAGCAGATTGAAAGGCAGATTTCGGAAAAGTGCAGAAGTAAGGATTCTATATAACCCAAGATGGAGGACAGGAAAAATTGTAGCTCCTTTGAGGTATTTTAGATGTTGGAGGTGATTTTAACAAATTCCAGGAGCAGCAATTACTGTTTCCTATGCTTTTGCATTGTTCTAGAACTTGCAAGAAAAAAACCTCAAAACAACGGCACTTTTAAAAAGGGAGAAAGAAAACTAAAAAGCAAGCACATGGTCAGTCAGTGAGGGAGGGAGGGAGAGAAAGAAACCTACAGCTGACCTTGGAGAAATCTGTGTGGGGAAGCTCACAGCACAGGAATGGATAAATGCATTGTTGTTAATGTTAAACCTTGCTGTAAGCCTACAGTAGACAGTAGTGGTAGTGAGCACAGTGGGTTCTTTCTTGATCATGTTTTATTGAAATCTGTTACGATTAAGTATTAAAAATATAAAGCACAAGTACTAAGTTAGCCTAGAGCACTTTTGTAGAGCAAAAGACGGTGTTATTATCTGGGTCAGTAGATTGTGAAGGAGCAAAGATAGCCTTTAGCAGAGTGATATGCTCTTCTTGTCAGATGTGAAAGGTTAGGGAGAGTTTTCATGTTACTGATGAGTATGTCTGCAGGCAATGTGGTTGCGAATCTTATCAGATAGCATGGATTGTTTAGAGCGGCAGTTAGATGCAATGAGGAATTTACAAGAGCAAGGGGGTGTAACAGATGGCAGTTATAGGAAGGGTGAAAAGCTGTAGGTAGATGGGTTACCTCCAGGAAAGGCAAAAGGGGTAGACAGGCAGTGCAGGAGTTTTCTGTGGTTATCTTCATTTCAAACAGGTATGCCGTTTTGGAAAACGTAGGGGTGATAAATTCTCAGGGGAATGTAGCACGAACAGCCAAGTTTCTGGCATTGAGACATGCTCGAATGTAATGAAGGGGACACCATGTAATCAATTGTGATAGGGGACGATCTAGTCAGAGACACAGACAAAGGTTTCTGTGGCCAGCAGAGAAAAGTCAGAATGGTGTATTGTCTCCCTGGTGCGAGGATCAAGGACATTGCAGAGAGAGTGCAGAATGTTCTCAAAAGGGGAGAGGGATCAGCAAGAAATCATTACACACATTTGAAATAATGACAGGAAGGGGCAAGGATGAGAATCTGAAGGGACAATATAGAAAGTTAGGTAGGAATTTAAAAACGAAGTCCTCAAGGGTAGTAATATCCGGATTACTCCCGGTGCTATGAGCTAGTGAGGGTAGAAATAGGAGGATAGAGAAGTGAATGAATGGCTGAGGAGCTAGTGCATGGGAGAAGGATTCACATTTTTGGATCACTGGAATCTCTTCTGGGGTAGAAGTGACCTGCTCAAGCAGGATGGATTGCACCTGAATTGGAAGGGAACTAATATACTGGCAGGGAGATTTGCTAGACCTGCTCGTGAGGATTTAAATTAGAAAGGTTGGGCGGGGGCGGGGGGGGGCAGAGCTGGGAAATAATGAGGAAAGAGATCAATCTGAAACTGGTACAGTTGGGAAAGGGAACAAGTCAAACAAACAAACAAACAGTCAGGGCAGGAAAGAACAAAGCAGAGAACAAGGTAGAACTGATAAATTAAACTGCATTGATTTTAATGCAAGGGGCCTAATAAGGAAGGCAGATTAACTCAGGGCATGGTTAGGAACGTGGGACTGGGGTATCATAGCAATTACAGAAACATGGCTCAGGGACAGACAGGACTGGCAGGTTAATGTTCCAGGATACAAATGCTATAGAAAGGGGGACAAGAGAGGAGGGGGAAATTGACATTTTTGATAAGGGATATCATTACTGCTGTACTTAGGGAGGATATCCCTGGGAATACATCCAGGGAAGTTATTTGGGTGGAACTGAGAAATAAGAAGGAATGATCACCTTATTTGGATTATATTATATTACTCCCTAATAGTAAGCAAGAAATTGAGAAATAAATTTGTAAGGAGATTTCAGTTGTTTGGTAAGAATAGGTTGGTTACGGCAGAGGGTTTTAACTTTCCAAACATAGACTGGGAATGCTGTAGTGTTAAGGGTTTAGATGAAGAGGAACTTATTAACAGCTTACAAGAAAATTTGCTGATTCAGTATGTGGATGTTCCTATGAAAGGTGCAAACATTGACCTACTCTTGGGAAATAAAGCAGGGCAGATGTGAAGTGTCAGTGGGGGAGCACTTTGGGGCCAGTGACCATAATACTATTAGTTTTAAAATAGTAATGGAAAAGGATAGACCAGATATAAAAGTTGAAGTGCTAAATTGCAGGAAGGCTAATTTTGGCGGTATTAGACAGGGGGATGGGAACCTGAGTCGTAGTGTGTGTGAAAAGGAGGTTGAAAGTACTGAGATCAGGGATAGGCTTACAAGATCACGAGAGGGCACCAGCAATCAGGATGTTGGTTTGAAACGTGTGTACTTTAATGCCAGGACCATGCAGAATAAGGTGGGTGAACTTGCAGCATGGTTTGGTACCTGGGATTTTGATGTTGTGGCCATTTCAGAGACATGGCTGGAGCAGGGACAGGAATGGTTGTTGCAAGTTCTGAGATGTAAATATTTTAGTAAGAACAGAGAAGATGGTAAAAGAGGGGGGTGGGACATTGTTAATCAAGGGTAGTATTACAGCAGCTGAGATAACATTTGAGGACTCGTCCACTGAGGTACTTTGGTCTGAGGTTAGATACAGGAGATATAGGAAAGGAGCAGTCACCCTGTTGGGAGTTTTTCACGGGCTTTCGAAATGTTCCAGGGATGTGGAGGAAAGGATAGCAAAAATGATTCTAGATAGGAGTGAGAATAACAGGGCAGTTGTTAAAGGGGACTTTAACTTCCCCAATATTGAATGGGAATATAACAGTTGTATTTTAGATGGGTCAGTTTTTGTTCAATGCATACTGGAGGGTTTTCTGGCACAGTACTTAGACAGGCCAACAGGAGTGATGCCATATTGGATTTGGTACTGGGAAATCCACCCAGTCAGGTGTTAGACTTGGAGATAGTGACCATAATTCAGTTATGTTTACAACAGCAATGGGTAAAGACACGTATATACCGCAGGGAAAGAGGTAAAACTGGGGGAAAAAGGTAATTATGATGCAGTGAGGCAATATTTAGTATGCATAAGATGGGGAAGGAAACTACAGAGGTGGACACACTTGATATGTGTAGCTTATTCAAGGAACAGTGTGGGATATAGGTGAATTAATGTTATTTCTGCAAATTATAAGTTCTGATACAGAGTAAATGAATTCACATTAGTTTGGGATTGTTTCGGACGAGAGCTGACTTAGCAAGAATGAGGAAATATATAATCCGTTACAAAATGGTATGTTAGCATGAGACGTGATTACAGAACAATGGTAGAAATACAGGCACTAGATAAAATGCTGTGAAAAGAGGCCCTTACAAATATCTGTTTCCCACTTATACAGAGACACAGGAACAAACCCCAATTAAAAGGGCTTAGTGATAAGATGCTGTGAGGGGCAGCGCAGATGGAGGGAGCAGATAATGGTAAGCAAAGGATGGGATGATGTCAAACAACTTTATGGGGGAGGCAGAGATAGACATTTGTCACTGGCCGGATAAACAGAAGTTGTGGGATCAGTCTTAAGGAAATGAATGACGTAAGCGGAGGATGGGGGCAAACAATGAAATAAGGAAAAATATGGGAAAAAAAAAACTGTATAAATTTCGAGAGTTTGTTGGATTTGATGTGCATTTGTCATTGCCTTACCTGGCATTAGACATGGCACCCACTTGCAAGTGTACAAATAAACGACACTGTTTCAGATTTTTGGTCTCGGACTGAAATTAGTAAAGTGAGTGAGCTTTTGTTTCTCACAACAGCTACTGCGGGTCCACAGGCTTTACTTGGCAAGATGGCGGCGATTCTGTAGAACTGCTGTGGACAGCTCTGCCTAACAGCCATAGCATACTGGTGCTTTTTGCCATCCCTGGCCAGCTTATGTGGTGGAAATATTAGTTTTTAAACCTTACAGAACACATATTTGTTAATATTTGGGAGTGGGAAGGATGCCAAAGGGAAAAGGAGCAAGCAAACAGCAGCAGGGAGGACACTCCCCTGCAGCACCGACACTGCAACAGCAGCAGCCTCTCCTTTACCCCCAGCAACCTGACAGACTCTCAGGAATTGGCTGCGGCGATGGAGAGACTTACCTTGAAGGTTGCGGCTGCAATTGAGGAAATCCGTGGGGAGATTCGTGCCCAGGTCCAACCTATCAGATCCATGCTGCAGAAGCATGAGCAGGAGATCCAGGGCCTCGGGGAGAGGCTGGAGGAGGTGGAAGGTCGAACTAAGGCCTTGGAAGCTGAGATGGAGTCTTCATCCAGTCGGATCCAGGTGCAGGAGCGAGAGGTGTGGGCCTTGCAAAACCATATTGATGACCTCGAAAATAGAGGTTGGAGTATAAATCTCCGGATTGTCGGGCTCCCTGAAGGGGAGGAAGGTGAGCAGTCAGTCAGCATCTTTGAAAGCTGGCTGCTGAAGTTTTTGGGCCTTCACATCAAGTCCAGCAGGCTTCAGATTTAAAGGGCATATCGGGTTACAGTGCAAAGGTCAGGGCTGACGCAGCGTCCCCGCCCAGTCCTAGTATACTTCCACTCAAACAAAAAGTCATAGAAGCTTTCAGATCCCTGGGAAAAGATCAGCAGGCTGTACAAGGGGTCAAAAATCACGCTTCTCCAGGATTTTTCAGCAGCTGTAATCCAAAAGAGGAAGTCCTTCGATGAAGTTAAAAAGAGGCTGAGGAACCTGGGCATTCAGTACTCCATGAGATACCCCGCAGTACTTTGTTTCAGCCACGAGGACTCAGTTTATACATTTGACTCAGCGGATAAGGCTAAAAACTTTGTGGACACTTCAAAATAGACGGATTGGCCTGAAGAATATGGTTAATGTTTGTTCCCTTTTCTATTTTTCCCCATGTTTTCCCTTCCTTTTTTTATTCCTTTCTTCCTCCCTAATACTTTCCGTTTTGGAAAGGGGAGAAAAGACTTTGGAATAAGCTGTTCCTTTTTTTAAAATAACTGGATTTTCTGATGGGAAATATTGTGGATGTTCTTTGTTGTCTCTCTCCTTTTTTTTTGTTTGTTCTGCTTCTCTTTTAATCACAAGTAGGGGTGTCATGAAGCCAGGGATGGGTGGAGTGCTCATCCTGACTTTGTCTTTTTTCTGTTGATTTAAGGATCATCTCCTTGTTTTTTTCTGGCCTAAAGCTGGGGCACAGTCTGGGTTTGAAGGAGCTGTGAAGGAGGGGTAGGATGAGTGCCCCCTATGGACAGGGGGAAAGAGTCTTCCATTCAAGATTCTATAGTTGGTTTTCTTTGTAGTTTTTTGGTAGGAACACTTTTTTTATAGTTATGATAGAATCAAAAAACTATATATTCAAAAACTACTGAGTCTTTATTTACTTATGCTTGGCGCTCTGTAAGCAGGGTTCTCCCTCTGAGGCGTTCAAGGGTGTCTGAAAGGGGATATGGTTAAGTGTCTTATTAAATGGTGCACCTGGAACATTAAAGGAAGTAATTTGCCTGTTAAAAGGAAAAATGTGCTTTCTAGCCTTAAGAGGGAAACGGTTGATATTGCTTTGTTGCAGGAAACCCATCTTGATGATGGGGAACACCTGAAATTACAACAGGGGGGTTATGACCAGGTATTCTTTTCATCCTTTATTACTAAAAGTAGGGGAGTGGCGGTACATATCCAGAAAAATCTTCTGTTCACATTATTAGAGCAGGTGAAAGATGAGCAGGGACGGTTTGTGATACTTAAAGCCCTGATACATGGAGAGAAATATTGCATTTTAAACATCTACTGTCCTCCGGTGTATCCCCTCAAATGTTTGATTAGTGCTTTCTCCAAGTTGAGTGCTTTTGGAACACAGCACATTATTATGGGGGGGGGGGCGGATTTTAATTGTCTTTTGGATCCAACAGTGGACAGGATGCCTTGTGGGCCCTCAACTATTTCTTCGCAGGGCATGCTGGTGGTTGACTTATGCGAGGAGTTGGGGCTGGTGGATATTTGGAGATGCCTTCACCCTACTAGCAGGGACTTCACCTTTTTTTCAAACCCACATAAATGTCACACGAGGACTGACCTCTTTCTGGCTCCCTCAGCCCTTCTGGATTCGATTAGGAGTTGTAAAATTGGGAATATATAGCTATCTCTGACCACGCGGCAGTATATTTGGAGGTTAAGGCCAAGAGTGAAGGGCTAGGTTTGCGGCACTGGCGTTTGGACTCTTTTCTCCTTAAGGATTCCAAATTTGTGGAATACGTTTTGAAGGAGTTTCAGGAATTCTCAGCTATCAACTCAGGCACGGCTAGTCGTCCGCCCATGTTATGGGAGACTACTAGGGCCTTTGCTAGGGGCTTAGCCATTTCCTATTCAGCTAGCCGGAAACAACAGAAGGAGGAACAGCAGTGTCTATTTGAGACGCTGTTGAAAGCCGCGGAGGCAGCACATTTCGATGACTAAGCTACAGCCAATCATGGCCCTTTGGGCTGCCTTGAATTCAATAAGGACACAAAATGCATAGAAAAAAAAAACTTGCTTTTGCTAGACAGGCTGTTCGAATATGGGAATAGGCCCAGGAAGTATTTAGCATGCCTGACTAGGAAAAGGTGTGCTCCCCAATCCATTACTGCAATCAGAGACAGCACAGGGATTCTTCCATACAATGCTAAAATGATTAATGAGGCTTTTCGGAGCTTTTACTCTGAATTTTATAGTCAGAAGGTTGCGAAGACAGGAGTGCTAAAATGGAGACCTTTTTTAAGAACCTGGACATCCCAGGGGTAACCTTGACACAGGCCTCACTCCATAATGCCCCCTTGACAGTTCAGGAAATACAGGAGGCAGCTAGGCAACTTCAGAGTGGGAAAGCGCCTGGCCCTAATGGTCTTCCGGGTGAGTTTTATAAGGGGTTTATAGGGATTCTGTCAGGGCCGATGTTGGAGATGTACAATCACTCATATGCATGAATGCATACCACCATCTTTGAGAGAAGCTAATATGTCTTTAATTCTTAAGAAGGGGAAGGTTCCTGAGGATTGTGCCTCATACAGGCCCATCTCTTAAATTCAGACTTCAAGATTCTGTCCCAGATCATGGCGCTGAGATTGGAAAGGGTGTTGCCCCATATTATTAAAGAGGACCAGACAGGCTTTATAAGGGGCCCGGAGGTCCTCTAATAATATTAGAAGGTCTCTGAATGTAGTTCAAGTTTGTCAGCAATGATCGATTCAGGGTTGGTGATTTCCTTAGTTGCAGAGAAAGCATTTGACCGGGTGGAATGGCCATATCTTTATTACGTCTTGGAACAGTTCGGGTTGGGTGGAATCTTTGCTCAGTGGGTGGAGGTTTTACATCACCACCCTCTGGCTGCGGCCATCACCACCCTCTGGCTGCGGCCATCACCAATAGGGAGAAGTCTGGGAATTTTAGGATTGGTAGGGGGAGTCGGCAAGGCTGCCCCCTCTCACCGTTGTTGTTTACGTTGGTGGTAGAGCCGCTGGCAGAGGCAATTTGTCAGAAAGTCCACATAACCGCTCCAGAAGTGGGATGGAGGGCACACAAAGTTACTCCGTACGCGGATTATGTCCTTCTGTTTTTAATCGAACCTGATAACCTCCATACCCCATTTGATACAATGCATCAATTCATTTGGGGATATTTCAGGATATAAGATTAACTTTGCAAAATTGGAGGCTATGCCTTTGGGGAACCTTAAGGATGTGCCAGAAGTTGAAGGTGGATCTAAATTCCCTTTTAAGTGGTCATGGGCAGGGTTCCTTGATATTTTTACTACCCCCAAGTTTGATCTCTAATTTGGGATTAATTTTGCTCACTTGCTCAACAATATTAGGCGAGATGTCCAGGGATGGGAGGCTCTTCCAATTTCACGGCTGGGCCAAATGTCTCTCATTAAGATGAATATTCTTCCTCATTGCTTTATCCCATGTGTATGCTCCCTCTAATGTTTCCCAGGTCAACGCTGCGGAAGCTTATGGGGTGGTTTAGTTCCTTTGTCTGGCATCGTGGGCGGCCCCTCAAACTTACTAAATTGCAGTTGCCTCAAGGAGGGGGAGGAGTTGATTTCCCAGACATCAGGAGGTATCAATTGAGTTCCCCGCTGTCCTTTGTCTGTGATTGGGTAGGTAATGATCCAAACTCAATATGGCTGGATATTGAGGCCTCCCAGGCAAAGTGCCCTCTTATTAACCCGTTGTTCATGGATAAGAGGAGGACAATTATGGACCACTGCCGGAACCCCATTGTCATTATACAGTCAAGGCATGGAGGGCGATGCATCACAGTAAGGGTTGTTTATTCAAACCTTCGCCACTTACGCCTATAGTTGACATGCCAGGGTTCCGAACAGGGATGATGGACTCAGGGTTCAAACAATGGGCAGCGAGAGGAGTTTCTAGTTTGGGAAACTTTGGGGAGGAGGGGGAAGGGGTTATGATGTCTTTTGAGCAATTGAGCCGCAAATACAGGTTGTCCAGCAGAGACCCTTTCCGTTTTTTTTCAGGTTAGGGGTTTCATCCAGAAGACTACGCTTCTCACTAAGCCCAATACAGAGATGTTGCTACGTTCCACAAGCACCCTTTTGGTTAGTGCCCTCTATGGCCTGCTGGGTGGCAGAGCCTGGCAGGAAATTAACTGGTTATGAGAGGTCTGGGAGCAAGAGCTGGGAGTGGAGATCTCTTCTGAAACATGGGAGAATACTTGAAAGATCTCAATCTGTAACAGGACATGCGCTACGTAGTTAAATGTTCTGCACAGGGCTCATCTGGCACCAGACCGGCTGGCGAAGTTTAAAAAAGGGGCCCAAATGTAAAATAAGTGTAGGTACTCTTACCAATTGCTTCTGGACATGCCACAGACTCTGTTTATTGGAGCGCTATGGCGGGAGAGATAGGGTGGGTATTGAGGACTGAAGTCAAAGTAGACCCAATATCTCTCCTCTTCGGTCTACCAAATTTACCATCTTTAGACGGGCATGGGAAGAAACTATTTAATGTTCTTGCATACTGTGCACGGAAAAATATTCTGATGAACTGGGTGTCTGAGAACCCGCCGAGCTTGCTGGGACGGCAGAAATTAATTATGGAGCACATTCCCTCGGACCTTTCCACAAACATGGTGCACCACACAACAGACAATTTTATAAAGACATGGCAGCCCTACTTGAGATTTCTGAATATAGATTTGTCAGTTATCTTAACTAGGGCATTTGTTTAACCAAGATGATTAGATTTGTCAAGCCCTGGGTCCTGGATGGGGTCTCCAGAGTTAATACGGGTATGTATATAATGCTCCCGTTCCTTTGTTTGGGAGCCTTGCGCTGAGCATAGCTGTTCTGTATTGTGTTTTTTTTTTGGTGTTGCTTTGCACAGTGTTAGGGTTTGCTTTGTATTATAGAGTAGGTTAGTAGTTGTTAGGAGAAAGTGAGGACTGTAGATACCGGAGATCAGAGCTGAAAAATGTGTTGCTGGAAAAGTGCAGCAGGTCAGGCAGCATCAAAGGCGCAGGAGAATCAACATTTCGGTCTTAAGCACTTCTTCAGGTTAGTAGTTAGTAGATAGTAGTTGTATTGTAATTTGTGTTTTTTTTATTTTTATTATACTGATATTTGTGATTGATTTTTTTTCTCAATTTTGTATGTTTGTAAAGTTAAAAAAAATTGCTAATAAATATATTTACAAAAAAAAAAGGGAGTCAGGACAACCCTACTAATTATAGGCTAGTGAGCCTTACTTTGGTTGTGGGTAAAGCGTTGGAAAAGGAAGAGATAGGATTTATAATCATCTGGAAAGGAATTATTTGATTAGGGATAGTCAACGCAGTTTTGTGAAGGGTAGGTCATGCCTCACTAATCTTGCTGAGTTCTTCGAGAAGGTGACAAAACAGGTGAATGAAAGTAAAGCAGTTGATGTGGTGCATATCGAATTCAGCAAGACTTTTGATAAGGTTCCACATGGGAGACTATTGCACAAAATACAGAGTTTCCGGATTGAAGGTGATTTAGCGATTTGGGCCAGACATTGGCTAGCTGAAAAAAGACAGAGGGTGGTGGTTGATGGGAGATGTTCATCCTGGAGCACATTTACCAGTGGTGTGCTACAAGGATCTGTTTTAGGGCCACAGCTGTTTGTCATTTTTATAAATGATCTGGATGTGGGGGTTGAAGGATGGGTTAGTAAATTTGCGGATGACACTAAGGTCGGCAGAGTTGTGGATATTGCTGAAGGATGTTGTGGGTTACAGACAGACATAAACAAGATGCAGAGATGGGCTGAGAAGTGTCAAATGGAGATTAATGTGGAAAAGTGTGAGGTGGCTCACTTCAGAAGAAGTAACAGGAATGCAGAGTACTGGGCTAATGGTAAAATTCTTGACAGTGTAGATGAATAGAGGGATCTGTGTCCAGATGCATAAATTCCTGAAAGTTGCCAACCAGGTTGATAGGGTTAAGGCGGCATATGATGTTTATTGGTAGGGGGATTGAATTTCGAAGCCACGAGGTCATGCTTCAGCTGTACAAGACACTGGTAATGCCACACCTTGAGTATTGCATACAGTTCTGGTCACCACACTATAGGAAGGATGTGGAAACTTTGGAAAGGGTTCAGAGGAGATTTACTAGGATGTTGCCTGGTATGGAGGGAAGGTCTTATGAGGAAAGGCTGAAGGAACTCAGGTTGTTTTCGTTGGAGAGACGAAGGTTGAGAGATGACTTAAATGAGACGTATAAGATAATCAAAGGGTTAGATAGGGAGAACAGTGAGAGCTTTTCTCCTTGAATGGTGAATGCTAACACGAGAGGACATAGCTTTAAATTGAGGCGTGATAGATATAGGACAGATATCTGGGTAGTTTCTTCACTCAGTAGTAGGGGCATGGAATGGTCTGCCTGCAACAGTAGTAAACTCACTGACATTAAGCAAATTTAAACAGGCATTGGACATACATCTGTATAAGAATAGAACAGTGTAGGTTAGAGAGGCAGATTAATTTCATAGGTCGGCACAACATCAAGGAGCAAAGGGCCTATACTGCGCTGTAATGTTCGATCTTCTACGTAACTTTCAAAAGCTGAATGGGGGCACACGTTCACAGGTAAGGGATGGCTGGAAAATGGGAAGCCTTCAAAACTGAGATAGCACAAGTCCAGACAGAGTATATCCCTGCTGGGGTGAAAGGAAAGGCTAGTAGGTGTAGGGAATGCTGGAGGAGGTCTTAGTTAAGAAGAAAAAAATTAAAAAAAGAGTTTGAGTGAATCCTTAGAAGTGTATAAAGACAGTTGAAGTACACTTCAGAGGGAAATCAGGAGGCACAAAGGAGACATGAGATAGCTTTGGCAAATAGGGTTAAGGAGAATCCAAAGAGGTTTTATAAATATATTAAGGACAAAGGGTAACTAGGAAGAGAATAGGGCCCCGCAAAGGTCAGCAAGGCAGCCTTTTTGTGGAGACACAGGAGATGAGGGAGATACTGAACGAGCATTTTGCATCAGTGTTTACTGTGGGAGAAAGACATGGAAGATATAGAATGGAGGGAAATAGATGGCGACATCTTGTTCATATTACAGAGGTGGTGGTGCTGGATGTCTTGAAATGGATAAAAGTGGATCAATCCCCAGGACCTGATCAAGTGTATCAAACTCTGGGGAAGCCAGGGAAGTGGTTACTGGGCCCCTTTCCGAGATATTTGTATCATCGATAGTCACAGGGGAGGTGCTTGAAGACTGAAGGCTGCTAACATAGTGCCACTATTTAAGAAAGGTGGTAAGGAAAAGCCAGGGAACTATAGACCGGTGAGCCTGACATTGGTGGTGGACAAGTTGTAGGAGAGAATCCGGAGGGACAGGATGAACGTGTATTTGGAAAGGCAAGGACCGAATAGGGACAGTTAACATGGCTTTGTGCGTGGGAAACCACGTCTCACGAACTTGATTGAGTTTTTTGAAGAAGTAACAAACAGAATTAATGAGGGAACAGTGGTGAACGTGTTCAATGGATTTCAGTAAGGCATTCGACATGGTTCCTCATGGAAGACTGGTTAGCAAGGTTAGATCTTATGGATTGAGTAAAACAAGCCATCTGGATACAAAACTGGCTCGAAGCTAGAAGACAGAGGGTAGTGGTGGAGGCCTGTTTTCAGACAAAGCCTGTGACCAGCGGTGTGCCACATGGATCAGTGCTGAGTCCATCATTTACATAAATGATTTGGATGCGAACATAGGATGTATAGTTAGTAAGCTTGCAGATGACACCAAAATTGGAAGTGTCGTGGACAGCAAAGAAGGTTACGTCAGAGTACAACGGGATCTTGATCAGATGGGCCAATGGGCTGAAGAGTGGCAGATGGGAGTTTAATTTAGATAAATGCAAGATGCTGCATTTTGGAAAAGCAAATCAAAGCAGGACTTATACACTTAATGGTAAGGCCCTAAGGAGTGTTGCTGAACAAAGAGACCTTAGGGTGCAGGTTCATAGCTCCTTGAAAGTAGCCGCAGGTAGATAGGATAGTGAAGGAGGCATTTGGTGTGCTTTCCTTTACTGGTGAGTAAGTAGAGTATAGGAGTTGGGAGGTCCTTACAGTGTGGAAACAGACCCTTTGGCCCAACGAGTCCACATCGACCCTCTGAAGGGTAACCCACCCAGACCCATTTTCCTCTGACTAATGCACCTAACACTACGGGCAATTTAGCATGGCCAATTCACCTGATCTGCACATCTGTAGACTTCATGCATAAGTTGGGAGCAGATATTTGCAGGGTAATGAATGACAAATGTGGAGGCTGTTTAGTGAGCACTTGCTGCTGGTACTGGATAGGTTTGTCCTATTGAGGTAAGGAAGGGATGGTAGGGGGATGGAACCCTGGATAAAAAAATGTGGAACATCTAGTGAAGAGAAAGAAGGAAGCTTGCTTAAGGTTGAGGAAACAAGTATCAAACAGGGCTGTCGATGGTTACAAGGTAGTCGGAAATGAATTGAAGAATGGAGTTAGGAGAACTAGAAGAGGAGCATGAAAAAGCCTTGGCACAGGATTAAGGAAAGCCCCATTTATGTGAGCAACAAGAGGATGGCCAGAGTGAGGGTCGGGCCGATCAGGGATGGTGGAGGGATCTTGTGCCTGGAGTCAGAGGAGATAGGGGAGGTCTTTAATGAATACTTTGCTTCAATTTTCATTAGTGAGAGGGACCTTGTCGTTTGTGAGGTCAGCGTGAAACAGGTTGATGCTCAGGAGGAGGATGTGTTGGAAATTTTGAAAAACATGAGGATAGCTAAGTCCCCAGGGCAGGTGAAATATATCCATGGTTGCTACAGGAAGCAAGGGAAGAAACTTTGACAAATGATCTTTGATGATCTTTATGTTCTCACTGTCCACTGGAGTAGTACCAGATGATTGGAGGGTGGCAAGTGTTATTCCCTTGTTCAAGAGAGAGAATAGGAATAACCCTTGGAATTACAGACCGATCAGTCTTATGATGGTGGTGGGCAAATTATTGGAGAGGATTCTGAGAGACAGGATTTATGATATTTGGAAAAGCATACTTTGATTACAGATAGTCAGCATGACTTTGAGAGGGGCAGGTCATGCCTCACAAACCTTATTGAATTCTTTGAGGACATGACAAAGTATATTGATGAAGATGTACCCGCGGAGGATACGTTCCAGGACCAACCGTGGAAGCCCAAAATAGTGGATAGGTGTGAGCCCACTCATTTAAATGGGAAACATACCTTCCCAGCAGCCTCCTGGTCCTGGAATGTTCCCTATAATTCATTTGGGCCACTGTAAAGCATGGGTAACTGAAACCACCAAATATTACCGCGGATACAGTGGGTCGCCCTGTATATGGATTTTAGCAAGGTTCCCAATGGAAGGCTCATTCAGAAAGTACAGATGCATGGGTACAGGGACATTTGACCTTTTGGATACAGAATTGGCTGGCCCACAGAAGACGGAAGGTGGTAGTAGATGGGAAGTATTCAGCCTGGAGCTTGGTGACCAGTGGTGGACCAAGTGATTGGTTCTGGGACCTCTGCTGTCTGTGATTTTTATAAATGACTTCGATGATGAAGTGGAAGGGTGGCTTATTATATTTTCCAATGACATGAAGGTTGGTGGAGTTGTGGATAATATGGAGGACTATTGTAGGTTGCAACAGGACATTGACAGGATGCAGAGGCTGAGAAGTGGCAGATGGGATTCAACCTAGAAAAGTGTGAAGTCATTCATTTTGGAAGGTCAAATTTGAATGCAGATTACAGGGTTAAAGGCAGGATTTTTGGCAATATGGAGAAACACAGGGATCTTTGGGTCCATGTCCATAGATCCCTCGTAGTTGCCATCCAAGTTGATTAGGGTTGTTAAGGCGGCAAGTGGTGTGTTGGCTTTCATTAGCAGAGGGATTAAATTTAAGAGCTGTGAGGTTATGCTGTAGTTCTATAAAGCCCTGGTTAGACCACACTTGGAATATTGTGTTCGGTTCTGGTCACAGAAGGAAGCTTTAGAGAGGGTACTGACGAGATTTACTAGTATACTGCCTGGACTGGAGGACAGGTCTTATGAAGAAAGGTCGCGGGAGCTAGGGTATTTCTCATTGGAGTGAATAAAGATGAGTGGTGACTTGATAGAGGTGTACAAGATGCTAAGAGGCATATGTAGAGTGGCTATCACAAGGGGGCATAATTTTAAGATAACTGGAGGAAGGTTTGGGGAGATGTCGGGGTAGATACTTCACAGAGTGGTGGGTGCATGGATCCCACTACCAGCAGTGGTAGTAGAGTTAAATACATTAGGATGCTGAAGCGATTCTTGAATGATAGTAAAATATAGGGTATGTAGGTTAGGTTTGATCTTAGAGTAGGATAAAAATTTGGCACAACATAGAACAGTACAACACAGCACAGGCCTTTCTGCCCTCTATGTTCTATCACAGATACCACCCTTCAGCCAATTCGATTCACTTCAAATAATATCAAAAAACAGACAAATAGTGCAAAGGCTATGGGGCCTGCCAACATTCCAGCAAAAATACTGATGGCTTGTGCTCTCGAACTTGCATCTTGGCAAGCCAAGCTGTACTGGCATCTACCGACGACGTGCAATATCGTTCAGGTATGTTCAGCACAAAAACAGAGGCAAATACAACTTGGCCAATTTCCCTCCATCAGGCCACATTTTATCACCAGTAAAGTGATGGAAAGTGTTATCAACATTGCTATCCAGCAGCACCCGCTCAGTGGCGCTGAGTTTGGGTGCTGCCAGGACCAATTAGTTCCTGACCTTGTTCCAGACTTGACTCAACTTAAACAGCTCAATTTGAGACATGATTTGGAGGGACCTGGTGTTGTGTGATTTTTAACTGAATTTGAGAGATTAGGTGAGGGTGACAGCCCAATCCCGCATTCATTCAAGGACATTACCTGACCCAACTGAGTGTCAGCACATTATCTCTGGACCTAATTTTCTAAACACACTCCTGGCCAGCCAAACACGTTCAGCCTTCCTGTAATCACAGGAATATCTAAAATTGCTGCATATGTGCTCACTTGTACCAAAACATGTTCACCCATCACCCCTGTGAGAAAGTCTATAGCCTTGAAACTTTGTCCTTAAACATTTAGACTAAAACGTAATGTTGAATTATAGAATACATTTGCTGCACACTAGAAAATAGACAGTCAGGGAGGCTCAGAAAAAAAACAGGTCACTCAAGGCATGCAGAAGATAAAAACATGTGTTCTCACCAACTGATAACAGGATGCTCTAAGACAATTAAGAACATTTGCCTTAAATCAGTGAATATGTGTAAACAGGACAGAGTGATGACACTCACGACTGTTTCCTTGTGAAATTAATAAGAGTGTTTGATTCTGACCTTGAAACGAAAGTCGGTATCATCAAAAGCCTTGTAATTGATAGTCAGGTCCTATCAATTATAATGGATTCTTATTACCTCTTGCAAGCTAGGCAGACACAGAAGGAAAAACACCTTTTCTGTTACAAGTCCCTGACCTGAGAGTTGAAGAGGACACGAGAGAGACAGTGCTTTAACTTGCTGTTTTTACACTTTTTTTGCCCCATTGTCAATTCTAACTAGTCAGATCTTATGTCTTATTTTGAAAAGAAGGCATGCTTAATTCAAGACTAATCAATCATTTTAAATACAATATTGCAGTTACATTTCAATCTCAAGCACAGAATGATTCAGTGCTTAAGATAAAAAGCAGAAGTCTTCTCTCAGCTCAAAATTATTCTAAACTAACATTGTGTCAGAATCTCTTCAATCTAACAGGAAGCCATTTTATGCTCAAAAACTTGTCCTCCTTGCTAAGGAGCCATTTTGTAAAACAATGGTATCAGACATTCGAGCTGTGCAAGGTTACCTTATGACATCTCCCACTTAATTTAGACTGGTACTTCTTTATAGGAACTTCTCACCAGCAGATGCCTAACTTGGCTGGATTTGTTTTTCTCACCTGATGGGTAGCTCAAGGCCTGGAGTGATCAGTCAAGCGCACACAGATCTGTCAATTAACTTCTCTTCCTTACGAATTATTGTCTTTCACTGTTATCTGTTTAATTAAGAACATGCAGTACTTTTTGTATAAAGGAAGCCTGGCTGTAACAGTAAGACAGAGTAGCCTGCGAGGGCTCTTAAACTAAGAGCAATATCCTACTCTCCTGGGTTATTAGAACTGAGTTAGTTAAGCTTATGGTACCACTGTTATGTCGTAACAGTGATGCTATTGATAAATAAAGGGGATGACTAAAATTAAACTGTCTGGAAGAGGTTTTGTATTCCAGACTATCAAAGAGTACGATGATTAGATTACTTACAATGCGGAAACAGGCCTTCCGGCCCAACAAGTCCACACCGACCCGCCAAAGCGCACCCACCCATACCCATTCCCCTACATTTACATCTAACACTACGGTGCAATTTAGCGTGGCCAATTCACCTAACCTGCACATTTTTGGACTGTGGGAGGAAACCGGAGCACCCAGAGAAAACCCACGCAGACACGGGGAGAACGTGCAAACTCCACACAGTCAGTCGCCTGAGGTGGGATCTTCGGGATGAACCAAGAGAGGCTTACAGGTAGAGTCCACAAGGGGGTTCCTTGGGCCGCCTAAAATCTGTACTTTAACACCTGTGCTCCCTGACCTACAACGGCACCTATTTATAAGCAACATGTTTAAATTCACACCCGTTATTTAATTCCTGGCTGTGGTCAATCTTATCTACCCGCACCACACAAAATTCAAGAGTTCAACTGAGCTTCAGATTCCAACAATTTGTTTACTTTTTACTTCACGTATTGTGGCTGTTTATACAGTTGCCAAGAAAACAACAGCTTGGATTTCCCATCCTAAACCCCTCAAACCCACTTTCCTTCTTTACGATGTTCTTGAAAACACACTTATTTGGCAATTTTTTTGGGCACCTCAGTTAATATCTCTATCTGTAGACTCATGTCAAAAGTTCCTTCATGTTTTTGTGAAATTCTAAACATGATAAAAATACAAATGGTTGTTGATTTGGACATATATTATCAACTCTTCACTATTGCTGAAGAATGATTAGTAACTTCTTACCTAATCACGCTTTGGGAACACCATCACCACACGAACCACTGCAGTACAAGAATCACCTTCTCCACAGGCCCAGGTCTTTTGCAATGATCACTGGAGCTGTGAAGGGAGAAACACAGTTGATGTTTCAGAGAGCACAAAATGAATTAAAGGGAAAGAAAATGGTGCAGAATTTAATGGTCAGAAATAGAAGAGAAATGGACTCTCGCTAAAAAAAATTCTTGACTGTGAAAGGTATTGTGGAGGAATGAAGCTAGTAAAAGTAACAGTAAAATACTAAACAGATCTAAAAAGTTATCAAGGAGCACAGAAGTGAATCAGAGCAGCGTTAGCTGTTATGATCTTACAGTCAGATAAAAAAAAACATTTTTCTTGGCTGAATTTAATCTGTCCAAATGCTCCCTTATCGCTTTGCCAGAGAAGGTGACGCACGCGTCTCGCAGCAGTTTTCACTCCGTCAAAGTTGGCAGCTGCGCATGCGTCCCATGAATCATTGCCCTCAATAAAGATGGTGGCAGTTGTTCGGGTGTATCGCCACCTGAGGCCGTTTCTCGTTGCTGAAAATACGGGATTGGTCGTTTCAAATTTGTGTTTTCCGACGTGCGCCAAGTGTTTGTAAAACCTCTCGGCCCCAATTAAGATCAATTTCCTCGAGTTTTCCACCTTTTTTAACCGTACCTTTGCCCTAACCTTGGTCAGAACGATACTGCGTAGCGCGTGGGTCGATCACATGGGTTGCACTGGCCCCGCCCCCCGCGTTCACTCTGATTGGTTGGAGGACAAGCCGCCTCCGCCTGGTCTGCTCTGTCAGCGAATAGAGAAACGTTGATGACAAAGGTCATAGCAGTCCCGAGGTCATAGGAAAACAGAATAATAAGGAATATAATTAAGTGAGTTGAGCATTCATGTGAATTGTGACTGGGAATAGAGGGAGGTTAATCAGAGGAAAAACATGGACAAGAGATTCTTAGGATTAGGAAAGGTTTGTGCCCTGGAAAGCAACTAGAATCAGAAGGTAAAAGCGCAAGAACGAGAAAAAGTTTGAATACTGAGGTTACAAAAGCTACAAGAAGTCCTCTCACTGCTCTTCTGTCTAGTTATTGACATGAGCAATATAACCCACGTTGAATTGGAAATAGCTCTCTGAGTTTATCGCCGTCATTTGCTTGACAACAGATAGAATTTTCCACTTTGTCTCAATAAAGATGATAGCTGGTTCACATATCAGTTCTAATGCCAAGTCTGCTTCAGTCTGCAGAGGGGTGTAGATATTTAATCAGATAATGCTAAATATCAATTCACCACTGATTCCATCCCACTCCCTGGTAACTGGCTGAGTCTGAACCAGACTGTTCAAAACACAATTGAAATATTTCACCCCAAAATGAGCTTCCAACCACATATTCCCCCATCATCATAAAACCAATATATATTTCAACCTTAGTAACATCTCATTCTCTGATCCAGTTCTTTTGTTACCTCTAGACTGATCTCCCCAAACATAGTCCTGGCTGGACTTCCACATTCCACCTGCCTGTAATTATCAGGTCATCCAAAAATTTGCTGCCTGTGTTTACATGCACCCACTGCTATTCTGTTTTCCTTGCATCAATGCTGCCAGACCTGCTGAGTCTCTCCAGCAATTCTTGTTTGTGTTCCTGATTTCCAACATTTGCAGTTCTTTCGGTTTTTATTACAAGATATTTGCTCTCCCTGAACTCCAACTTCCAGTAGTTTTCCAATTTTCAACTCTCCCAACCTTTTTCACCTTTTACATGTATTATGAAGTTGATGGTGTGTACTGCTGTTCTGAACTGAGAGCTATCTGTCATATGAACAGTAGTCTCAGAGTGTACTGGATAATTGAAAGTATGTAACATTTGACTGTGAAATGGATACCTGAGTTGGTTGCTGTTTAGACAACAATTTGAATTTAACCAATCACTTTAAATTATGCCTCAGGATACTAAAACCCAATCAAATTTGAATTTATTGTTTTGCTCACATCAAACCCTTAAGATTATTTGATTTTGGGGGTATAGAAAAGGCAAGCAGTTTGAAAGTCAGACAGAGAAACTGCCATTTGGAACACACTCTATCAGAAGCTACCTTTTCATATAAAACATCTTCACAGTAAAAAGAAAGAAGATGAACCAAGGAAGAAGGAAGACACCAGAGACGTTAGCCACTCTGTAATTTTGAAATTAAGTTGATGTCATTTTAATAAATTTTATTGGAACAGTATATTGTAAAAGAGTTGGAGGCAGGTAATAAGCAGTTAAGAGAAAGGAGAGCTAAGAGTTTTAATTAGTTGTTGTTTATTGTTCACTTTTAGAGTTAAAGAATATATTGATATTATTTTCTTCAAATAGTAGAATTTTGGAGTTCTCCGTCACTGATATTTTAACAGATTACAAGGTGAGTTTCTCTGGGTGTTTGGTTTAATTAACGGGAAGGTTAATTGCCATGTCATAATACATGCTTTTAGTTTCCAAGGTCATAAGCTCTTGAATTTACTCCCTAACGTCCCTTTCTTTGTTCAGGATAGTCCTTAAAACCTACCTCTTTGGCACAGTTTTTAGTCAGTTGTCTTAATATGTCCATATGTGCCTGGTGTCAAATGTTGTTTTATGACAACCTTGTGTAACATATCAGAAAGTTGCATCAAAAATGTGAAAATATACTAATTGTTGCTCATTTGGACAGATATCACTGGGCCTTCATGATAATTTGATCACTCTATACCTAACAACATTGTAGGCACACCTTCATCACACAGACTGCAGCAGTTCAGGAAGGTCAAGTGTAATCTTCTCTAGAGGTAAGTGAGGATTGGCAATATTTACTCATATCTGTAAGTGTGATCTAAAGAGAGGACTTAATAATGTTTACTGGGTAGGTGCATCATTTTGTTGGGGAGACTGGAACACAGGGGACAGAGTATAATGATGAGGTTAGATTAGATTACTTACAGTGTGGAAACAGGCCCTTCGGCCCAACAAGTCCACACCTGCACCGCCGAAGCGCAACCCACCCATACCCCTACATTTACCCCTTACCTAACACTACGGGCAATTTAGCATGGCCAATTCACCTGACCTGCATATCTTTGGACTGTGGGAGGAAACCAGAGCACCCGGAGGAAACCCACGCAGACACGGGGAGAATGTGCAAACTCCACACAGTCAGTCGCCTGAGGCGGGAATTGAACCCAGGTCTCTGGCGCTGTGAGGCAGCAGTGCTAACTGCTGTGCTACCGTGCCAACCAGATTTTTTTTCTCTCAGGGCTTGTTACCTTGTGGAATTTGTTTCCCTGGGTAATAGTGAAGACTTGGTCATTGAATGTATTCAAGGCCAAGTTGGATATTTGTTACACTGTGAGTCTAGGGTTATTTTTGAAGCTGGATGCGAGGGGAGGTGGGGTGGTGCTGTGTGCAGAGCAGGAAATCGGAGTTGATCCCATAACCACATCAGTCATGGTTTTATTCAATGGCAGAACAGGCTTGAAAGGCTGGTGAAGGGCTCCAGCTCGGAAGTCGATTTTCCTGCTCCTCGGATGCTGCCTGACCTGTGCTTTTCCAAAAACACACTCCCTCAACCTTGAAAGGCTGGATGGTATACTCCTGTTCTTAATTTCAATTACCTATGTTCCTATATTTGGGGATCAGTTGGCTGGACTTGTGGGCTATAAAGTGGATTGAGGTGATCGACATGGGTTCAGTTCTAGTGCCTACTGGGATCACCATGAGGGTCCTACTTTCTTGATCTCGCCCTTTGCCTGGGGTGTACTGTAGTCACCATCACCAGATGTCTCTCTCAAATGAGAGAACAGTCCTCTGGGACAATGGCAGCTTTGCCTTATTCCTGTATTCACTCTCCCTCTTGAATACTTCTACTTACAAACTTACTTCCACTTTGTGTTAAATGGATAGCCATAATATATTTTGCTGTGATTGTACTGAGTTTGTGCAGCATTTTATTTGCAGTAATTCTAACCAGTTTCCTCAATTTTTCCTCTTTGCATCCAGAGTTCTCTTACAATTAGACATCCTTGGGTTACTGTCATTTAATGTAGAAGTAGACTTTCACTATAAGCTATTTTTCTCTTTCATATATCTGGCTTGCCTATCCAGAGAAATGGTGAAATAAAATACAAATGCTCAGTGAGTTTGTCAGACGGCTACTATGAGACGGCTACTATGATATAAACATCATTTTTGCAACCTTTCATCAGAACTGAGTAATGTTAGTTATGTAGCACAGTGTGAGCGTGTAAAAGAGGGAAAGGTGAAAAGGACAGAAAAAGGTAAACTGGATGTCTTTGATAAACTGCAGTTTAGAAGAGATTAGATAACAGAAGGTTTCATGGTGCAGTTCCAAAGGAGGTAATAATGGGGCAAGTAAAGGTTAAAACCAAAAGGATAAAGTCACCACTGCTGTCTATTTGGAGAGAGACGCAACTGGTGTTGACTTGGACTGGGAGTTACTGCACCTCAGGCAGGGGGAGAGGTTGAGAAGGGTGACCATGGCTGGTGCAGGAATTGAGCTCATGGTATTGGCACTACACTGTATAACAAACAAACTAATTAGCCAACTAGCTAACTCATGACAGGCATAGTTAAGGTGAATGGCCAAGGTCTTTCCCCAAGATTGGGGAGTAAAAAACTTGAGTGCGTAGGTTTAAGGTGAGAGGGGAAAGATTTAAAAGGGACCCAAATGGCAACCTTTTCACACAGAGGGTGCTGCATGTATGGAATCAGCTGTCAGAGGAAGTGGTGGAGGCTGGTACAATGGCAAAGGATTCTATACCTGGTATATAGTAATTATAGATACTTTCGACTGCTCAGTCAAACTGTTGCATTTAAACTCCAGTCTCTATCAAGTTGTGGGTTTGAATCCTCCCAATACCAGAATCATAAGTGATGTACCTTGGGAAGTCACATTGAAGGAACTGGGCAACTTCAAGTTTGTGATGTTTACATTTCTTCTGGGTGTTTGCAGCTCCTCAGGTCTCTGATATGCTTGGTGATGAAAGAGGTAAAATTGGTGACAGATTCTAAAACAGTGAGAGCTTCAGCTTTAGAACTCTGCTAATGCCCTGCTTTGGGGGATTTTTGCATTGCTGGTTGGCACCAGTTTCTGTAGCATAACTAAAAGGTTAGTGGTTCCAGACCATCCAAGCACAAGACTTCATTACTTCAGATCAAACAATTAGAGTGACCACATACCTACATTTAATGGGATTCAAAACACACCCATCAATGATTGTCTGTTCCATGGCTCCGCACGGAGTGAAACAAGGACATGCAGCAGAATTTAAGCCCACTGCCAGCAGAAACTGGCATCCTGCCCAGCCTTGGAACACAGTTGAAAGAAACTCCTTCCTTATGAATGGCCCCATGTGAAGGGGGCAAAAATCCTTGTTCTTTGATTTGGCAACAGCTGCTGTGGATTCTCACTGTCCTTAGAACCTCTCTAACCAAACCCCTATGCCCAACATTAGAAGCAGCACAATTTTGTGATGAGAACAGCAATATAAAAATGAATTGTGTTCACGTTTATCAAAAAGTGGAACAACACATCTTGTTCAGATAATGAAGTAGTAGTGCTGTTTCTGCCCGGTATCACAGCGGGGACTTGTTGCGTGTGACTTGAACATGATAACCACTACCCCACAGAAAAGCAGCGGGGCTACTGACCCAATCAAGCTGCCACCCAACGGGGATTGCTCTGCTCAGGACAGATCAAGTTTGTTGTGCGTGACTGAAATCAACCTCAGTCATACATAGAGATGGTGCCACAAGCTGCCAGCACATGTGGAGGGGGCCAGATTTGGACCCACACTGTAAAAGAGACTGGATCCTAAGTCCAGGAGGATCAAGTATTGTGGGGAGAAGACTGGAGAATAGGGTTGGTAACCACATCATAGAATGGTGGAGCAGACTAGATGGGCTGAAAAGCCTAATCGTACTCCTAGGTATTCTGGTTTTTATATTGCTGTTCTTGTCACAAAATCTTGCTGCTTCTAATGTTGGGCACAGGGGTTTGATCATCTGGTATCTAAGGAGATAGAAACAGAGTTAATTGTTCAGTTCAATAACTGTCTGCTAGAACTGGGCAAAGTGAGAGATGGGACAGGTTTGAAACAAATCTTGAGACTGGAAAAGGGCAGCAGAGGAAATAATAAAAGAGGAGTTCAGTATGAAGGAGGAGTACAGGAGAGATTAAGTAAAAAGTGGAGGTGCTGAAAGATAGAGGGAGATGGAAATGGAAAAAGAAGCAGATGTTCAATAAAGCATCATTGGCCCTGAAATGCTAACTCTGCTTTCCTTTCATAGATGCTGCCAGACCTGCTGAGTTTTTTCCAACAGGTTCTGGTTTTGTTAAAGAAACAGAAGATCGGAGAAAGTTCCTGGATCAATCAGCTCTCTCCCCGTTCAGCCAGATCACCTGGCTGTCCCACACTGTAACTTCTCAATCCTGCCCCTCCATTACTGAGAATAAACCCACACATTGAGTAAATCCACACATTCACACAAGAAAATCATTTTCTTTGTTAACTGGATGACATTCAGGGAGAGTTCCCTGAAGTTTCCACCGGAAACTTCTGAATCAGTTAATTCTGGTTCAGCTCCATGTGACGTGGAGCCACCACTGTCAGCCCCCCTAGGAAGTGGCCATTATCATTCTGTGACTCTGAACAGTTTGGTTGCTGCAGGGTTGGAGTGGAACCTGCCCCTTTGAATGTGACATAATTCATTGTACTTTCGGCTGCACCCACAGACTTGTCTCTCGCTGTTAATCCTTCAGAACATTAATTACCATTTTCGGCACTTGTTTGAAACTCAAGCTTCAATTAGAATTTTCAGGTTTTTGCTCACATTTTAAGCAGCCAATTCAGTCCCAGTCACTGTGAGACAGGGAATAAATCTGGGAATTTGCTTCAATAAAGCCATTCATTTCTGTTGCTGACTGTAAAAGATATTGTTCATCTGTCTGCCAAATCACAGACAACACTAACCCTGTACACATCTATCCGCTATGATGCCCTGTACATGCCCATCTGCCATGACGAAGGCATCCAAGCCCTCCGTTTCTTCCTCTCACGCTGACCCAATGAGTACCCTTCCACCGACACATTCATTCGACCGGCTGAACTGGTCCTCACTCCCAACAATTCTCCTTTGAATCCTCCCACTTCCTTCAGACCAAAGGGGTAGCCTGTCTCTTCATCGGGTATGTGGAACAGTCCATCTTTTACAGTTACACCGGCATCATTCCCCACCTTTTCCTGCACTGCATTGTTGACTGTATCAGCACCACCTCGTGCTCCCACAAGGAGGTTGAACAGTCCACCAACTTCACAAATGCCTTTCACCCTGACCTCAACTTCATCTGGACCATCTTGGACACCTCCCTCCCCTTCCTGGACCTCTCCATCTTCAGTTCCAGTGACTGAGTCAACGTGGGCATCCACTTCAAACTCACTGACTCCCACAGCTACCTTGACTACACCTCCTTCTACCAGCCCGCCTGTAAAAATGCTATCCCTTACTCCCAATTCCTCTGCCTCCACTGTATCTGCTCCCAGGTTGATCAATTCCACTCCAGAACGTCCCAGATGGGCTTCTCCTTCAAGGACTACAATATCCCCTCCCATATGGTCAGCAATACCCTTCAGTGCATATCTCCACTTCCCTTACCTCCGCCCTTGAGTCCCACCCCTCCAACTGCAACAAGGACAGAACCCCCAAGGTTCTGACCTTCCACCCCACCAAACCCCAGATACAACACATCATCCTCTGCCTTTTCCGCCACCTACAGTCAGAGATATATTTCTTTCCCACCCCTTTCAGCATTCTGCAGTGTTTTGCCGATCAGTGCTTTGTTTGTTCAGCGTGTCAACAACTTTTGCCACTTCTCATTTTGGGGACAGGAATTTGATTTAAAAGATTCTAAGGACAGGATGAACCTCCTGAGGCCAATGTCAAAGTTTTAAAAATGAAGTTATTTTCACCCTTTCCATACGAGAAGAACATGAGGAGCAGAGTTTCCTGATGGAAGGTCAGAGATTTTCCTGCTCCTCCATGATAAAAAGAAAAAACAATGGATACAATGTCCTTCAGTACCCTGTCTGTCATTTCTTCAGTTTCAGTTCCAACATGGCTTAGATTTCAGAGCACACGTTAATATTAGTGACTGTATGAGAGCATGAGTCAAGAGGTTCATCTGAGTCTGAAAATCCATTTGTTCCTGTTGTTGACTGAATGAGCCGCGAACATGTCCAGCACTTGGAAATGCAACTGTGCTTCTCTACTCCAAAATATGATGGAGAATTTTTAGTTTTGATTCCTGCATGTTGAGAAACGGCAGACAGCATCCAAAAGAGGCCTTTGACAAAGAGGGTCAGTCAGGAATCTGTGCTGCACTGTGACACTGGTAACTCAGACTTCGTGCCGGGCCACCTTTGCACACAAAGCAAATGCAATACTACTACTCTACAGAAAGGATCAGGGTATGCCACCTTCCCTATTAAAGCAGATGACCATTGGTTCTGTACATATCGGTGCATTTGCAAGGGGAAATTTAACAAAGTTTCACAGTTGAATGAATTGGAATTAGAGTCATAGAGATGTACAGCATGGAAACAGACCCTTCAGTCCAATCCGTCCATGCTGACCAGATATCCCAACCCAATCTAGTCCCACCTGCCAGCACCTAGCCCATATCCCTTCAAACCCTTCCTATTCATATACCGCCTTTTAAATTTTGCAATTGTACCAGCCTCCACCACTTCCTCTGGCAGCTCATTCCATACACGTACCACCCTCTGCGTGAAAAAATTGCCTCTCAGGTCTCTTTTATATCTTTCCCCTCTCACCCTAAACCTATGCCCTCTTGTTCTGGACTCCCTCACCCCAGGGAGAAGACTTTGTCTATTTATCCTATCCATTCCCCTCATAATTTTGTAAACCTCTATAAAGTCACCCCTCAGCCTCTGACGCTCCAGGGAAAACAGCCCTAGAATGTCATAATCACTACAATCCAGGAACATGACTTGAGAACTGGTCCCACTGTCCTTCATACAGCATTGACATTTGCAGCTGTTCAACACTTTACCTCTCTGTTCCTAATAGGTCTGTTTTAAATAGGTAGCCATGGTTTACTAATGAAGTTGAATCTCTTGTCATGAGGAAGAAGGCTCACATTAGGATGAGACATGAGGCTCAGTTAGGGTGCTTGAGAGTTCCAAGTTAGCCAGGAAAGCTCTAAAGAGAGCACAAAGAAGAGCCAGGAGGGGACATGAGAAGTCAGTGGCAGATAAGATCAATGAAAACCTGAAGCTTTCTATAGGTATATCAGCAATAAAAGAATGACTAGAAAATGATTAGGGCCAATCAAGTATAGAAGTGGGAAGTTGTGTGTGGAGGCCGAGGAGATAGGAGAAGCACTAAATGAACATTTTTTGTCAGTATTCACACTGGAAAAAGACACTGTTGAGGAGAATACTGAGATACAGGCTACTAGACAAGACAAGATTGACATTCACAAGGAGGATGTCAAATTGTGTAGCAATTTGGGAGAGTGTGAAAATAGATAAGTCCCCTGGGCAGGGTGGGCTATATCCTAGGATTCTCTGGGAAGCCAGGGGAGAAATTGCAGAGCCTTTGGCTTTGATCTTTATGTTATTATTGTATACAGGAATGTGCCTGAAGACTGGAGGATAGCAAATGTTGTCCCCTTGTTCAAGAAGGGGAGTATAGACAACCCTGGTAATTATGGACCAGTGAGACTTAGTTCAGTTGTGGGTAAAGTGTTGGTAAGAGATAGGATTTATAATCATCTCGATAGGAATAAGGATATTGCAAGTTAAAAGGGAATCTGCAGAGCTGGGCTGAGAGGTGACAAATGGAGTTTAATGTGGAAAAATATGAGGTGATTCACTTTGGAAGGAGTAACAGGAATAAAGAGTAGTGGACTAATGGTAAGATTCTTAGTAGTGTAGATGAGCAGAGAGATCTCAGCGTCAATGAACAGATCCCTAAAAGTTGCCATCCAGGTTGATAGGGTTGTTAAGAAGGCATAAAATATGTTAGCTTTTTTTGATAGAGGGATTGAGTTTCTGAGCCATGCTGCAGCTTTACATAACTCTGGTATGGCCGCGCTTGGAGTATTGCTTACAGTTCTGGTCACTGCATTATAGGAAGGATGTGGAAGCTTTGGAAAGAGTTCAGAGGAGATTTACTAGGGATGTTGTCTGGTATGGAGGGAAGGCTGAGAGACTTGAGACTGTTTTCATTTGAAAGTAGAAGGTTGAGAGCTGACTTAATTGAGACATAAAAGATAATCAGAGGGTTAAGGTAGGATAGATAGTGAAAGCCTTTTTCCTCAGATGGTGATGGTTAGCACAAGGGAACATAGCATTAAAGTGAGGGGTGATAGGACAAATATCAGAGGTAGTTTTTTTACTCGGAGAGTGGCAGAGGTGTGGAACACATTGCCTGCAACCGTGATAGATTCACCAACTTTAAGGGCATTTAAATGGTCATTGGGTAAACATAAGGGTGAAAATGGAATAGTGTAGGTTAGATGGGCTTCAGATTGGTTCCACAGGTCGGCACGACATCGAGGGCAAAAGGGCCTGTACTGTGCTGTAATGTTCTATATTCTATAGATCAATATTGTCCATTGTTTCTGGCATTATTGAAAAATGAAAATCCCTACCATGTGGAAACAGGCCCTTTGGCCCAACAAGTCCACACTGAGCCTCCAAAGAGGAACCCACCCAGACCCATTCCCCTACCTTATTATCCTGTGTTTACCCCTGACTAATGCAGCTGACCTACACATCCCTGAACACAATGGGCAATTTAACTTGGCCAATTCACCTCACCTGCACATCTTTGGATTGTGGGAGGAAACTGGAGCACCAGAGGATACCAACAGAGACGGGGAGAAGATGCAAATTTCACACAGACTGTCACTCGAAGTTGGAGTCAAACCCGGGTACCTGGTGCTGTATGACAGCATGGAAACAGACCCTTCGGTCGAACCCATCCATGCTGATCAGATATCCCAACCCAATCTGGTCCCACCTGCCAGCACCCGGCCCATATCTCTCCAAACCCTTCCTATTAATATACCCATCCAAATGACTCTTAAATGTTGCAATTGTACCAGCCTCCACCACATGCTCTGGCAGCTCATTCCATACACGTACCACCCTCTATGTGAAAAGATTGACCCTTAGGTATCCTTTATATCTTTCCCCTCTCACCCTAAACCTATGCCCTCTAGTTCTGGACTGCCCAGCCCCAGGGAAAAGACTTTGTCTATTTATCTTATCCATGCCCCTCATAATTTTGTAAACGTCTTTAAGGTCACCACTCAGCCTCCGACGCCCTAGGGAAAACAGCCCCAGCCTGTTCAGCCTCTCCCTGTAGCTCAGATCCTCCAACCCTGGCAACATCCTTGTAAATCTTTTCTGAACCCTTTCAAGTTTCACAACATCTTTCCGATAGGAAGGAGACCAGAATTGCATGCAATATTCCAACAGTGGCCTAGCCAATGTCCTGTACAGCCGCAACATGACCTCCCAATTCCTGTACTCAATACTCTGACCAATAAAGGAAAGCATACCAAAAACCTTCTTCACTATCCTATCTACTGGCGACTCCACTTTCAAGGAGCTATGAACCTGCACTCCAAGGTCTCTTTGTTCAGCAACACTCCCTAGGACCTTACCATTAAGTGTATAAGTCCTGCTATGATTTGCTTTTCCAAAATGCAGCACCTTGCATTTATCTGAATTAAACTTCATCTGCCACTTCTCAGCCCATTGACCCATCTGGTCCAGATCCTGTTGTAATCTGAGGTAACCCTCTTCAGTCTCCACTACACCTCCAATTTTGGTGTCATCTGCAAACTTACTAACTGTATCTCTTATGCTCACATCCAAATCATTTATGTAAATTACAAAAAGTAGAGGGCCCAGCACTGATCCTTGTGGCACTCCACTGGTCACAGGCCTCCAGTCTGAAAAACAACCCTCCACCACCACCCTCTGTCTTCTACCTTTGAGGCAGTTCTGTATCCAAATGGCTAGTTCTCCCTGTATTCCGTGAGATCTAACCTTGCTTATCAGTCTCTCATGGGTAACTTTGTCGAATGCCTTACTGAAGTCCATATAGATCACATCTACTGCTCTGCCATCATCAATCTTCTTTGTTACTTCTTCAAAAAACTCAATCAAGTTTGTGAGACATGATTTCCCACGCACAAAGCCATGTTGACTATCCCGAATCAGTCCTTGCCTTTCCAAATACATGTACATCCTGTCCCTCAGGATTCCTTCCAACAACTTGCCCACCACTGAGTTCTGGTAGGACTGTTTCCGTGCTGTGCATCTCTATGATGCTACAGTTGCTGACACCAGCTTTCATGGATTATTTGTACAGCAGGATGGTTTCTGTCTCTGTGGTGCAATAAGTTAGCGCATTCGGCTGCAGGTTGGTGGTTAGAAAGCGTCGTCATTTTTTGCCCCCCAGTGACCGTTATCATGGACACTTTCAACTTTTACCTCACAAACAATACTAGCTCGTCGGCTATGGAGCAAATCCCCAATTAGACAGCTCCTCGCGCATAACAGAAGCAATGACACGGCCAAGGCATTTCCAGACGCACCGAAGCATGAATGGAGTCTGTGAGACGGTCCGAGGGATCTGAGTCACAAACTACTCCCACAACTGGCAGCGAGGTAATTCCAACCTGTACCTCCAAACATGCTGCAGCGTTCGAACACCGCCACTTCTCGAAAAGTGCTCAAGTGACATAAGAAAACAGAATAACGATGACCCACGAAGAGTGAAGATTACCAATTACAGTCTTGATGAGATTAGGTCTCCCTTCCAATCCACAATGCGGTTGTGCCTGAAGCAGATCGAAAAGGCGACTCACCAGCTTCCCATTCGCTACAACAGTAAATCACGGCAAGTAGATTCACTGCAGGGTTTTATTTGACAACAGCGGTGAAATAACAATCACATTTCACTTTTGATGAGATGGTGAACATTACAATTTACCTGGAACATGAAGCAGCAGTGGAGTCCGCTTGGGTCTGGGATTTTGCTAGGGGCCTTTCACTTGTGAGGCGAATGTGATAACCACAGCACTCTCGAGACACAGCGTGGACCGACCCAGTGAAAGTTCTGTGCTGTTCCACATCGTAGATTGGTCTGTGAGAAGCAATGACATTTTGTTGCGTTCAACTCAAACAGAGCTCATCCCTACCAATCTTCAGCATAACGAAGTATCAGCGATGGGGTTTGAACCTATGCGTCCTTAGATATTGAAGTCTAAACCCAGCACCTTAGACTGCTCGGCCACGCTACCACGAGAGGCTGGGTTAGTAATGACTTTATCGATGGCGCTACTGGAACACAACAAAAGCGATGACAGAGGGAAAGGTCTGAAGAATCCCTGTCCTGCTCATCCATTTCCTTAGCTGTTTGGGTATGCCCGGCTACAATTTCAAATTCCCATCAGATAGCCCTCCAATCCAAGCAAAAATCAATGGAAAGCTGAACACAACTTGTGAGACTCAGTTAAGCAACAAATATAATGCTGTGAGCAAGTATATTCGGTCCTGCTTTGATAAAGAAAACTCGAACTAAACGATATTTTGCGAATTTAGATTCTCACTTTGGTAAATGATTTCACCCATTGCTTGAAAAAGAGCAACTTTCGTGTTTACACACAACATGAAAAACACCGGGCGATAGGGAAAATGCACAAAACTGAGCAGACCTTGTACCAGATTATACACGGCAAATTTACATTTGCCGTGCCTGTTTTGCAGCATTAATGGCGCAAAGAAAGTCCTCCTTCTGAAAAACTGATGTCGCTTTAGAATCCGGGAAGAACAGGTCACTTTGCGAGATTGTTGGAACCTTGGAGTCGGTATGAATGGCTACTTTCTGTCTTTCGCCTTAACTGTGCATTTCCTGGATATGAGCAACTCTCATGGCTACCAACTGAGTTGAAAACCTGTGTGGGAAACAAAGAGAACTTGTTAAATGTTACTAAATCCCTGGGTGCTTATTTAGAGATGTAAAGAAGGCAGTTTCTAAACATCTTGACAGAAAGTAAAAGATCCCAGATGTCAAAGACGTGCTAACTGCACACGATTGTTCTTTGTTCTAGATGTGAATAGCTCTCCCGCCTGGGTCATCTTCATGTCTCCTGTTGTTGACTGAATCAGAAAGAAACCAGGGCTGCACGTGCCTCGCTTTCTTATCCCTTTCTGTTTAGATTTTCTTGCTCCTCTGTGATATACAAAAAAAGGATGCAATATCATTCAGTGTCTATCATTTCCTCAGTTTAAGTTTCAACATTGCTTAGATTTCGGAGCACACGTTAATATTGATGACTGCATGAGAGCACGATTCAAGAGGTCCATCTGAGTCTGTAAATCCATTCATTCCTGTTGTTGACTAAATGAGTCGCTAATGTGTCTGGCGCTTAGAAATGCAAACGTGTTTCTCTACTCCAAAACATGATTGAGGATTTCTGGCTTTGATTCCCGCTCTTTGGGAAACGGCAGACAGCATCCAAATGGGGCCTGTCAGAGACTACTTTGAGAAGCAGCTGACAGAGAAGGTACATCAGTAATCCATGGTGCATTGTGACACCAGCAACTCATGCTTCACCGTGGCTTGAAACCAGGCCGCCTTCGCCCATAAAGCAACGATCAGGGCATGCAAACTGCACTCTTAAAATGAATGACCATCGATGCTGTACAAATCGGCGCACTTTTAGCACCAGGAAGGAGAAAAATTTAACCAAGTTTCACTTTGCAGTTAATTAGAATTGTACTGCCTTTCACCACTACAGCAGATAAGGATGAGTAAATTCAAAGCAAGGTTTACCGACGAGAATAGCAGCAAGAAATCTCTGCCTCCGACAAGTCAGAAGCTTGTCATTGTTTCTGCCTGCCTTTGTGAGGTGAACATGATACCCACTACGCTAAAGGAACAGACCGGGCCACTGCCCCGATCGAGCTGTCACCCAACAGAGATTGCTTTGCTCAAGACAGATCGGGTTTGCCGTGCGAGACGCGAGACTGAATCCAAGCTCGGTCACTCGCAGAGACGGTGTCACAAGCTGCCAATACATGTGGAGGGGGCCAGATTCAGACCCACGCTGGGAATGAGACTGGATCCTAAATCCAAGAGGATCAAGTGTTACAGGAACAAGGCTGAAGAATGGGGTCGATAATCTACTCTGGTCTAATGTTAGTGGAGCATCAGGAACACAGTTCTGAATTCTTGCAGGTTGGCTGAATCATGGGAATTTCAACATCGTTTTACTTCACTTTCCCCCAGACAAAACCAATAGACTTACATGACGGAAGTGACTATATCATTGGCAACTTTGTGGATGAACAAAGATAAGTGGGAAATTCAGTTCACCTGACGAAGGAGCAAAGACCTTACAAATTGAATAAAATGTGGGAAAATGAGAGGTTATGCACTTTGCTCAGAAAAACAAAACAGCTGAATACTACTTAAGTGGGGAAAGACTGCAGAAAGCCACATAACAGAGGGATTTTGAGGTCATCAAGCATGAATTACAAAACGTTAGCATCCAAGTGCAACTTATAGGAGTGAAGTCAAATAAAATGTAGCCTATATTTCAAAGACAATGGACAATAAATGTAGAAAGGGATTGTTATACTTATACAGTGTACAGCTGGAATACAGTGAACAGCTTTGGAACCCATATCTAAGGAAAGATGCATTAGCATTGGGTCAGTGCAGGGAAGTTTCACTGTGTTGCCTGGTGTATAGAGGGATTTTCATGTGAGGACAGTCATAGTCATGGAGTCATAGAGATGTACAGCACAGAAACAGACCCTTTGGTCCAACTCACCAATGCCGACCCAATCTAGCCCCACCTGCCAGCACCCAGCCCATAGGTTGGGTCTGTACTCATTGAACTTTAAAAGAATGAGAGAAGACCGCATTCAAACATTTATTATTCTTAGGGTACTTGACAGGGTAAATGTGGAGAGGATATTTATCTTTGTGGAAGTTTTAAGAACTAGAGGGCATGGTCTCAATCTAAGGAATTCCCTACCTAGCACAGAGATGAGGAGGATGCTTTTTCTCTCAGGGGTAATGAATTTGTGGAATTATTTGTGGCAGAGAGCTGTTGGGATAGATCAATAAGTGTAATCAAGGCTCAAATAGACATTTTTAATTGTTAAGAATATTAAGGATTAAGTGAATAAGGCATGGAAATGGAATCTGGGAATTATTAGATAATTCACGATCTCATGGAATAGGGGAGCGGATATGATGGGCTGTATGATCTACTTTGGTTCCTGCATCCTATGGTCTTGTTCAGTGCATCAAACTCATCAGTTCTAATCAGTTATTTTTCTCATTGTCATACTAGATAACATTTTATCCACTTTTGGATTCTCTAACTGATTCTGTCCCGAGCTTAACTAGAGATCCTTCTGCCTGTCCAGTTACCAGATCAATTAGCTGTGTATTGTAAATTTAGACTGAAGGGAAATCCAACCTTTTCCTAGAAAGCAAGCAGTGGGAATGTAAGACATAAAGTGATGAGCTTACAGATGGTAGTGCAAATGACAGAGTGTGCTGATATTCCTGATTCTCCAATATTCTAGTTACACGAATGTACTCAGTGCCCATTATCCCTTTCCTCATTCTCAGTCTTGTGTGCATAATGATGCATATTTTAACACATAGAGTCAAAGAAATGTATAACGTGGAAACAGACGCTTCAGTCCAACTCATCCATGCCGATCGGATATAATAAATTGGATCTAGTCCCATTTGCCAGCACTTGACTCATATCCCTCTGAACTCTTCCGAATCATGTAATCATCCAGATGTCTTTTAAATGTTGTAATTGTACCAGCCTCCACCACTTCCTCTGGCAGCTCATTCCATCAATGCACTACACTTTGCGTGAAAAAATTGGCCCTTATATCCCTTTTAAATCTTTCCCCTCTCACCCGAAACTTATGCTATGAAATTCTGGACACCCCCAACCCAGGGAAAAGACCGTGCCTATTTACCCTATTCATTCCACTCATGAATTTATAAACCTCTGTAAGGTCACCCATCAGATCTGATGCTCATATTTAAACAGCCCCAGCCTATTGTCATGGGTGACTTCAACTTCCCCAATATTAATTGGAGCTTTCTTAGTCCAGATGGTCGAGATGTAGCTAATTTTGTCAGGTGTGCCAGGAAGGGTTCCTGACTCAATATGTAGATTAGCCTACTAGGGAGTAGGCCATATTGGATTAGGTGCTAGGCTACGAGCCAGGCCAGGTATTAGATCTCTCAGTAGGAGAGCATTTCAGTGACAATGACCACAACTGCCTCACCTGTACCATAGCCATGGAGAGATTTAGGAACAAAAAGTGTGGGAAGGTATTTAGTTGGGGTAGGGGAAATTATACTGCTAGTAGACAGGAGCTGTGGAATATAAATCGGGAACAATTGTTCTACGTGAAATGCACAACAAAAATGTGGAGGCTGTTTAAGGATCACTTGTTGCGAGTGTTGGATAACTTTGTCCTGCTGAAACAGGCAAAGAATGGCAAGGTGAAGGAGCCTTGGATGACAAGAGCAGAGGAGCTTCTCATCAAAAGGAAGAAGGAAGCTTACTTAAGGTTGAGGAAGCAAGGATCTGGCACAGGTTTTGAGGATTACAGGGTAGCTAGGAAAGATCTCAAAAAATAGACAATAGACAAAAGGTGCAGGAGTAGGCCATTCTACCCTTGGAGTCTGCACCACCATTCAATATGATCATGGCTGATCATCCCTAATAAGTATCCTGTTCCTGCCTTATCTCCATAACCCTTGATTCCACAATCCTTGAGAGCTCTTTCCAACTCCTTCTTAAATGAATCCAGAGACTGGGCCTCCACTGCCCACTGGGGCAGAGCATTCCACACAGCCACCACTCTCTGGATGAAGAAGTTTCTCCTCATCTCTGTCCTAAGCGGTCTACCCCGTACTTTTAAGCTGTGTCCTCTGGTTCGGCACTCACTCATCAGCGGAAACATGTTTCCTGCCTCCAGAGGTTCCAATCCATTAATAATCTTATATGTCTCAATCATATCCCCTCTCAGTCTTCTAAACTCAAGGGTATACAAGCCCAGTCGCTCCAGTCTTTCAGTGTAAGGTAATCCTGCTATTCGAGGAATTGACCTCGTGAACCTACGCTGCACTCCCTCAATAGCCAGAATGTCTTTCCTCAAATTTGGAGACCAGAACTGCACACAGTACTCCAGGTGCGGTCTCACCAGGGCCCTGTACAGCTGCAGAAGAACCACTTTGCTTCTATACTCAATCCCTCTTGTTATGAAGGCCAGCATGCTATTAGGCTCCTTCACTACCTGCTGTACCTGCATGCTTACCTTCATTGACTGGTGTACAAGAACACCCAGATCTCTTTGTACTGCCCCTTTACCTAAATGGATTCCATTTAGGTAGTAATCTGCCTTCCTGTTCTTGCCACCAAAGTGGATAACCATACATTTATCCACATTAAACTGCATCTGACCACTCACCTAACTTGTCCAGGTCACCCTGTAATCTCCTCACATCCTCATCACATTTCGCCTGCCACCCAGCTTAGTATCATCAGCAAATTTGCTAACGTTATTACTAATACCATCTTCTATATCATTATCATTTATTCTAAAAAGCTGCAGTCCCAGTACTGATCCCTGCAGTACCCCACTGGTCACTGCCTGCCATTCTGAAATGGAGCCGTTTATCACTACTCTTTGTTTCCTATCAGCTAACCAACTTTCAATCCAAGTTAGTACTGAGAAGAGCTAGGAGGGGTCACGAAAAAGCCTTGGTGGGAAAGATTAGGGAAAACCCATGTTCTACACTTACATGAGGAATAAGAGAATGATCAGAGAGAGGGTAGGGCTGATCAGGGATAGTGGAGGGAACTTGTGCCTGGAGTTTGAAGAGGTAGGGGAGGCCCTAAATGAGTTTTTGCTTCAGTATTCAATAGAGAGAGGGACCTTGTTGATAGTGAGGACCCCGTCGACCAGATTAATGGGCTTGAACGGATTCCTGAAGAAGGGCCTGTGCCCGAAACGTCGAATCTCCTGTTCCCTGGATGCTGCCTGAACTGCTGTGCTGTTCCAGCAATAAAGTTTCAACTTTGATCTCCAGCATTTGCAGACCTCACTTTCTCCTTGAACGGATTAATGTTAAGCAAGTGGATGTGCTGGAAACTCTGGGAAGCATCAGATAGGTAAGTCTCCAGGGCCGGACAAGATATATCCAAGAGTACTATGGGTAGCGAGGAATGAGATTGCTACACCTCTGGCGATGATCTTTGCATCTTCACTCTCCACAGGAGTAGTACTGGATGATTGGAACAAGGTGAATGTTGTTCCTCTGTTCAAGAAAGGGAATTGGGAAATCCCTGGGAATTACAGTCATACATCTGTGGTAGGCAAGGGACTGGAAGGATTCTGAGAGGTAGGATTTATAATTATTTGAAAAAACATAGTTTGATTAAAGATAGTCAGCATGGCTTTGTGAGGGGCAGATCATGCCTTATTGAGTTCTTTGAGGATGTGATGAGACAAGTTGATGAAGGTCGACCAGTGGATGTGGTATAATTTCATTTCAGTAAGGCATCTGATAAGGTTCCCTATTGTAGGGTCATTCAGAAATTTAGGAGGCATGGGATACAGGCAAATCTGGATGTCCAGAAGAAGACAGCAAGTAGTAGTGGATGAAAAGTATTCTGCCTGGAGGTTGGTGACCAGTGGTGTCCCGCAGGGATCTGTTCTTGGGCATCTGCTCTTTGTAGTTTTTGTAAATGACTTGGATGACGAAGTGAAAGGGTGGGTTAGTAAGTTTGTCGATGACACAAAGCTTGGTGGTATAGCTAGTGTCAAGGGCTGTTGCAGGCTTCAACAAGACACTGACAGGATACAGAATTGCGCTGACAAGTGGCAGATGGAGTTCAACCTGGATAAATGTGAAGTAATTCATTTTGGAAGGTTGAATTTGAATGCTGAATACAGAATTAAAGACATGATTCTTAGCAGTGTGGCGGAACAGCGGGACCTTGGGGTCCAGGTATATAGATCCTTCAAAGTTGCCAGCCAAAGTTGATAGGGTTGTTAAGAAGGTGTATGGTGGCTTGGCTTCCATTAATGGGGAATTGAGTTTAATCGCCATGAGGTTTTGCTGCAGCTGTATAAAACCTTGGTGTCCAGTTCTGGTTACCTCATTATAGATAGTTTAGAGAGGGTGCAGAGGAGATTTATCAGGATGCTGTGTGGATTGGAGGGTTTGTCTTATGAAGAAAGGTTGACTGAGCCAGAGCTTTTCACACTGGAGAGAAGAAGGAAGAGAGATGATTTGATAAAGGTGTACTAAGCTGAAAATGTGTTGCTGGAAAAGCGCAGCAGGTCAGGCAGCATCCAGGGAACAGGAGAATCGACGTTTCGGGCATAAGCCCTTCTTCGGGCTTATGCCCGAAACGTCGATTCTCCTGTTCCCTGGATGCTGCCTGACCTGCTGCGCTTTTCCAGCAACACATTTTCAGCTCTGATCTCCAGCATCTGCAGACCTCACTTTCTCCTTAAAGGTGTACTAAGTAATGAGAGGCATTGATAGAGTAGATAGCCAGAGAATTTTCTCCGGGGCACAATTTGCAGTCCTAAGGGGTCATAAATTTAAGGTGATTGGAGGAAGGTGTAGGAAGGAGATTGGAGGAAGGAGATATCAAAGAGTGGTGGATGCATGGAATGCACTGCAGTGGTGGTAGTAGACTCAGAGACATTACAGACATTTAAGCGAATACTTGACAAGCACATGGACGGCAGTAAAAATTGAGGAATGTGTAGGTTAAGTTGATCTGAAATTAAGATAAATGCTCAGCACAACGTTATGGGCTGAAGGGCCTGTATTGTGCTGTACTGATCTATGTTCACTCTTTATCTCAAACTATCAAACCCTGACAATATGCTTGTAGAAGACAGAGGGTGGTGATGGAGGGTTGTTTTTCAGACTGGAGGCCTGTGACCAGTAGAGTGCCCCAAGGATCAGTGCTGGGTCCTCTACTTTTTATTATTTACATAAATGATTTGGATGCGAGCTTAAGAGGTACAGTTAGTAAGTTTGCAGATGACACCAAAATTGGAGGTGTAGTGGACAGCGAAGAGGGTTACCTCAGATTACAACAGGATCTGGACCAGATGGGCCAATGGGCTGAGAAGTGGCAGATGGAGTTTAATTCAGATAAATGCGAGGTGCTGGATTTTGGGAAAGCAAATCTTAGCAGGACTTATACACTTTATGGTAAGGTCCTAGAGTGTGTTGCTGAACAAAAGAACCTTGGAGTGCAGGTTCATAGCTCCTTGAAAGTGGAGTCGCCGGTAGATAGGATAGTGAAGAAGGCATTTGGTATGCTTTCCTTTATTTGTCAGAGTATTGAGTACAGGAATTGGGAGGTCATGTTGCGGCTGTACAGGACATTGGTTAGGCCACTGTTGGAATATTGCATGCAATTCTGGTCTCCTTCCTATTGAAAAGATGTTGTGAAACTTGAAAAGGTTCAGAAAAGATTTACAAGGATGTTGCCAGGGTTGGAGGATTTGAGCTACAGGGAGAGGCTGAACAGGCTGGGGCTGTTTTCTCTAGAGCGAAGGAGGCTGAGAGGTGACCTTACAGAGGTTTACAAAATTATGAGGGGCATAGATAGGATAAACAGACAAAGTATTTTCCCTGGGGTTGGGGAGTCCAGAACTAGAAGGCATAGTTTTAGGGTGAGAGGGGAAAGATATAAAAGAGACCTAAGGGGCAACCTTTTCACACAGAGGATGGTACGTGTATAGAATAAGCTGCCAGAGGATGTGGTGGAGGCTGGTACAATTGCAACATTTAAGAGGCATTTGGATGGGTATATTAATAGGAAGGATTTGGAGGGATATGGTCTGGGTGCTGGCAGGTGGGACTAGATTGGGTTGGGATATCTGATCTGCATGGACAGGTTGGACCGAAGGGTCTGTTTCGATGCTGTATATCTCTATGAGTCTATAAATCTTTTCTGAATCCTTTCAAGTGTCACAATATCCTTCCGATAGGAAGGAAACTAGAATTGCGCACAACATTGTGAAAGTGGCCTAACCAATTTCCTGTATACCTGCAATATGGCCCCCCAATTCCTAAACTCAATGGTCTGACCAATAAAAGAAAGCATATCAAATGCATTTTCAATATCCTCTCTACCTGAGACTCCACTTTCAAGGAATAATGAACCTCTCCTCCAACGTCTGTTTGCTCAGTAACAGTCCCCAGGACCTTACCATTATGTCCTGCCCTGATTTGCTTTTTCAAAATGCAGCACCTCACATTTATCTAAATTAAATTCCATCTGCCAATTCCTGACCCTTTGGCCATCTGACCAAGATCTTGCTGTAATCGGAAGTAACCTTCTTTGCTGTCCACTACACCTCCAATTTTGGTATCATCTGCAAACTTACTCACTATATCTCCTATGTTTATGTAAATGACAAAAAGCACTGGCCCCAGCACTGATCTTTGTGGCACACCGCTGATCACAGTTCTCCAGTATAAAAAGTAACACTCCATCACCATCCTCTGTTTTCTACATTCGAGTCAGTTTTGTATCCAAATGGCTAGTTCTCCTTGTGTTTCATGTTATCTAACCCTGCTAACCAGTTTACTATGAGGAACCTTGTTCAAGGCCTTATTGAAGTCCATATAGATCACATCCACTGCTCTGCCCTCATCAATCCTCTTCACTACTTCTTCAAAAAACTCGACCAAGTTTGTGAGACATGATTTCCCAAGCACAGTCATGTTGACTATCCTTAATGGGTCCTTGCCTTTCCAAGTCCACATAAATCCTATCCCTCAGGATTCCCTCCAACAACATGCTCACCACCAATGTCACGCTCACCATTCTATGGTTCCCTGATTTTTCCTTAACATCTTTCTTCTATAGCGGCACCATGTTCGCCAATCTCCAGTTTTCCGGCACCTCACCTGTAACGGTCGAACAGTAAAGATAGGGAAACAATGACAAACTTATCCAAATAGCAAATGTTTTGAAAGGAGACACATAACAGATGTAAAGTTTGGAACAATTTAATTGTTTTCCTATGTGTCCGTTTTCAAATTAAATGATGGACATGACAAGAAATCTCATTGAATAATGGTTGATGCGTATATTTCATTGGGGCGGGTGACACAGTGGTTCAGTGTGGGGCAGGACGGTAGCTCAGTAGTTAGCACTGCTGCCTCACAGTGCCTGGGACCAGGGTTTGATTCCTGTCTCGAGTGACTGCGTGGAGTATGCACATTCTCCCCGTGTCTGTGTGGATTTCCTCCTGGTGCTCCGATTTCTTCCCACAGTCACAAAGATGTGCAAGTCAGGTGAATTGGCCATGCTAAATTGCCCATAGTGTTAGGTGCATTAGTCAGAGGGAAATGCGTCTAGGTGGGACACTATTCAGAGGTCAGTGTGGACTGGTTGGGCCAAATGGCCAGTTTCCACACTGGAGGGAATCTCATCTAATTTTGTGTGAGAGTTTGCTGCTAATCATGTCCAGTGCTGAATTATGTTCATTGGGGTTGTTTTTACTGCTGTTCATAGAGTACATTTCAGTTATGAGTCAAATATGTCAGAGTTTTGTCCAACTCACAATGTTTTGAAGCTCTTCAATATGTCAAAATCAAGTTAGTTCCTTTTGAAGGGGTTTCTGTGTTCCTTTAATCTTCACCTTCAAATACTGTAACTTTAGCTTACAGAATCAAAACAGGCATTGCCTTTTCTTTATCTTCCTTCATGATAGCTGCTGAAAGAAATCAAATACTGCGAGTGGTGTTAATCTGAAATTTACAAAAAAAATCCTGGAAATGGAGTGTGATGGAGTGAGAAACAGAACTGCGGTTCATGCTTCAATTAAGCCAATGTGTTCTGCAAAGTGGTCACCAAGTCTGTGTTTGTCTCCAGTGCAGTGGAGACTGCATTGTGAGTAGCAAATACAATAAATTGTCCTGGCCTGAAGTATAAATGAAGCAGAAACTCACCAATAAGGGATACTTGGAGCATTGGACAGTGAAGGACGAAGAGAAATATTAGCAATTCTTATGTCGACTATGACAACATGTGAACATGCTGATGAATAGAATGGGATTGATATCTTAAAATGATCGACATGGGATTTGGGGAAATTAAAGGCCTGGATCTGGAGATACACAGGCAAATGTCCCTTTTGAATCTTGATTGGGAAGGAAATTTGTTTCGTTGCAACATCATTTTTGAATTAGTGAAAGGAGATCCTTGAGAAGTGAGCGTGGTGGTAAGGGCAGTGGTAACAAGGGAACCACTAGCATGGCTCAGAGATGGAACAATAAGTTAAGGACAGCACTGTGGGACATAGGGGCAGGCATGGTTCAGGACCATGTCCAGCATCATAGAGGTAACCCTGGATCAGTAAAAAGGACACCACATTTCACCACACCATCCTCATTCCAGACAAAAAAAATCAGAGACCAGAATTATTAATCTCTTTCTATGTTTGCTGCATATTGTCAATTGGATGGATTCCTGAAGGGATTTTTCAGAATTCCCTTTCACAATTCAGAATTGAATATAAATATATAATCTTGAAACATATTTTTAAAACACCTTTTTTGATTAGGATGTTAACGATTGACACTGAGAAACAGGAGGAATGATTTTGTCATTTTAAAACCATACAAATAAAAGAACAGATTTGAACAGAAATGTCTGAGGGAGGGTAAACAAAATCAGAGGCTGTAATTCATCAAGCTCTGAGGATCCAATAATTCCTTTATTCAAAGTATTGTTCTTCCGCGTTATGGTGTAAGACACTCTAATGTGCATTGTGTTTTCTCAGGATGATAAAATGCTTTGAAAGAGGGTTTTTTTTTTAAAAAATCATTTACAGGATGAGGATAGTGAGAGCTAGGGCAGTATTTATTGCCCATCCCTTAATTTCCCAGAGTCAACCACATTCCTGAGAGTCTGGAATCACATGTGGACAGGTAAGGATACAGACATCCTTCCCTAAAGAACATTAGTGAACCAGATGGATTTATCCGACAATCAATAATGGTTCCTATTGGATTCAAATTCCACAAGCTGCTCTGGCAGGATTCAAACCCAGCTCCCCAGAACATTACCGAGGTCTCGCGGTTAATACTCCAGCGATAAAACCATCAAGTCATTGCCTGCCCTCAAGGTATCCCTTCAAAAAAAGTATCAGGAACAGCACGAAATTCTGAGGATTAATGGCAAATCACCGACCCAGCATCCTGGACACTTCTGAGCATCCACTATCTGCAATACAGTGTATAATATGTAGACACAACACAGAAAGACCGACAGAGAGACAAATCCCAGGGAGAGAATGGGAGAAGACAGACAGAGAGGTGTGGCACAGTGGTTATCACTACTACCTCAGCGCCAAGGATCCGAGTTTGAATCCAGCCTTGGATGTCTGTCTGGAGTTTGCACATTTCCCTCGTGAAGAATGTGGAGATTTATAGAAAGCTAAGGGAGGGATAGGCAGTTGGGAATACAGAGGCAGAGATGGACAATGAAATCTGTGGGATCAGACTGTGCAGCAGCCCTCTTTGTCTCCCCCACCCCAGAGCTCATCCCCATGTAGTACAGACGCCTGAGCCCCACAATTCTTTTCCCTTGTGAGTGTGTCGACAAATGACAAGGAGACTGGATGGTTTATTATAATTCTCACTCTCTCTGTTTCCAGAACTTGCCTGAGGATTCTTCACGGCAGAATGCTTTGATTTTCTGTCTCTGCACTGTCCTGAGTTTCAGCTCCTGGATCAACCCTGAGCGGGTGGTGGGGGCATGTATAGAAAGACTGAGACAGAAATGAAAATTGATTAACATTTTTATGAAGCACCAAAGCCACAGCAAGATCCCAGAGCTGGCTGAACTTCCACAATCTGACATATCCTCAGCATCTGGATTAGTGGTGCTGGAAGAGCACAGCAGTTCAGGCAGCATCCGAGGAGCAGTAAAATCGACGTTCCGGGCAAAAGCCCTTCATCAGGAATAAAGGCAGAGAGCCTGAAGCGTGGAGAAATAAGCTAGAGGAGGGTGAGGGTGGGGAGAAAATAGCATAGAGTACAATAAGTGAGTGGGGGAGGGGATGAAGGTGATAGGTCGGGGGGAGGGTGGAGTGGATAGGTGGAAAAGAAGATAGGCAGGTAGGACAGTGCTGAGCTGGAAGTTTGGAACTAGGGTGAGGTGGGGGAAGGGGGAAATGAGGAAACTGTTGAAGTCCACATTGATGCCCTGGGGTTGAAGTGTTCCGAGGCGGAAGATGAGTCGTTCTTCCTCCAGGTGTCTGGTGGTGAGGGAGCGGCGGTGTGAGTTTGTTTCAGGACATGGTTATATCCTCAGCATGCCCCACTGCCCCCAGCACAGCAAGATCCCATCACTCACTGCCTTCCACGAGCTGACATTTGATTCTCCCCGCACAGCAAGATCCCACTGCTGGTTTGAACTCCCACAATCTGACACATCCCCCCCTGCCACTCTATGCACCACCCCTGATATTAAGTCCAGAGAATAGGGAACAAGAAGGTGTCTCAAACTGCCTCAGGAGTGTCCCAATGTTTCTGTTGGATGGAGGGGGCTCAGGGAGTTAGTTACACCAGAGGCTGGGATTCACTACTCCCCAGTTTCCCACTCCCAAAGCCAGTATGTCTCCCTTGCTCTCATGCACTCGATACCCTCTCCCAGAGTCTGTGTGTCTCCTCCGCCCCACACTCTCCAAATCCCACTCCCAGAGTCTATGTGTCTCCCTCCCCCCTATACTTCCCCATCCAAACACACAGAGTATGTGTGTCTCCCTCCCTCCTACACTTCCCCATCCAAACACCCAGAGTATGTGTGTCTTCCTCCCTCCTACACTCCCCCATCCCCACACTCAGAATCTGTGTGTCTCCTTGCCCACCCATACCCCCATCTCCACATTCAGAGTCTGTGTGTCTCCCTGCCCCCATACCCCCATCCACACTCCCAGAGTCCGTGTATCTCCCTCCCTCCCACACTCCCCCATCCCCACTCCCAGAGTCTGTGTCTCCCTCCCTCCCACACTCCCCCATCCCCACTCCCAAAGTCTGTGTGTCTCCCTCCCTCCCACACTCCCCCATTCCCACTCTCAGAGTCTGTGTGTCTCTCTCTCTCCCACACTTCCCCATTCCCACTCCCTGAGTCTGTGTGTCTCTCTCCCTCCCACACTCCCCCATCCCCACTCCCAGAATCTGTGTGTCTCTCTGCTCCCCATACCTGCATCCACACTCCCAGAGTCTGTATATCTCCCTCCCTCCCACACTCCTCCATTCCCACTCCCAGAGTCTGCGTGTCTCCCTCCCTCCCACACTCCCCCATCCCCACTCCCAGAGTCAATGTGTCTCCCTCCCTCCCACATTCCCCCATCCCCACTCCCAGAGTCTGTGTGTCTGTCTCCCTCCCATACACCCCCATCCACACTCCCAGATTCTGTGTATCTCCCTCCCTCCCACACACCCCCATCCCCACTCCCAGATTCTACGTGTCTCCCTCCCTCCCACACACCCCCATCCCCACTCCCAGAGTCTGTGTGTTTCGCTCTGTCCGTGTCCAAACGAGGGAGACGGGATTTGAACAAATTAAATCCAACATGTTTTGAAGCAAAAATAAAGAGAAACAAATGTGATCCCATCACTGACTTCCAAAATTTCCCCTAATTATCAGCACTTAGCGAGACAATAGAACAGGTTTTAACTGGAATCAAGGGCTAAATGATTTCTGACTGCCCCCTGGGGTTTATTTTTTAAGACAATGGGCAATGACTCAATGGTGGGGAGTCACTATCAGAGCCTGTGTCCCTCCCCCCCTCACACTATCTCTCTTCCCCACCCCCCTCACCCCTCTGTGTTTAACCTGCCCCCTTCAGCTGGTTCTCTGACACTCTGGGGGTTTAAAAAACACACAAAACAAGACCAAAGCCCTCATCCTCTTCATCTTGCATAGCCCCTGTGCCCACTTCGCCCGGGATTGAAGCTGTGTCTACATGAAACATTAAAGATGAACCTCTTTGTCTCTGTCTCTGTCTGAATGTCTGTCTCTCTCTCTCTATCCCTCTCTCTAAATTTTCACTCCACTCTCCCTCTATCTCTCTCTCTCTCCCTCTCTTTGTCCCTATCCACCTCCCCATCTCCGCTGAGCTTTCTCCTGCTCTTGAGAATAGATGTCTCTCTGTCTTTCAATTCCCTTGGTGTTTGGATTGAAATGTCCTTTTTTTCCCCATGTTCCCATTTCCCTGCCATGTCTTAGAGACATTTGTGACGTCAATATCACACTTGGGGGGAAGGGTGACAGGAATTGGGTGGGGGTGGGGAGTGTCTGGGCTGGGGGGTGGAAGGTAGGGCCAAAGTAGGGGGTGGAGGAAGGGACTAGGTAGCGGGGTGGGGAGGAATGGAGCTGGTGGATGGGGGTAGTGTTTGGGCTGGGGGGTGAGTGAGGGTCTGGCCCATCCTGTATCTCCAGATACTAGACTGTGTAATGACAAAGGAGAGAGGGAAGTGGGGGGGAGGGAAACAGAGAGGAAAAAAGAAAAGAAAGAGCCAGACAATGGACAGAGGGAAAGACAGGAAAAGATCGGACTGAGGAAGCTGCAGGGAGAAGGAGATGGACAGAGTCTGAGAGAGGGGAATAAAATGTAAAATCACAGCCTCTCTGCAAATGACATGTTGACACTGAGTCACTTGTTGTTGCAATGACACACAGTAAGATCCCACGAGCAGCAGTGTGACCTCAGACAGATTGTGTCTCCCCGATGCTGGTTAATGGTTCAATTCAGGTTCCAGGATTATAAAGAGAAACCAATCCTGTTGTTTGCCAAGTTCTAAACACTTCCCCTTTTCTTTTTTCTCTACATGATCTTTCTCCCCCTCGCCATGTCTGATCCTTCTCTCTTTCTCTCTCTCAGATTCAATCTTGGACATTGTAGCCTCCATCTCACCTTTTTAAAAGATTGCAGCATTGATATTTGACAGTATTCTGTTTCATAAATTGGGGCACTGTTTCCTAGCAGTCTCTGTGTCAGCAATGCTGCAGGACATTGATGCACGGTGTGATCCCACAGGTCGTCCGTTCCTGCTCCAGAATGTGATGAAATCCCACTATATGTTCGACCAAAAGGCTGTCAGTCTCTTTGGGATTCCTTTTTAAATAAAAAAAAAGTCTGTCCCAGGATTTAATTTTACGGATGGCACTTTCAAGAAGGAACTGATTGTTACTGGGCAGTGACAAGATATTGGTGACCCCTGTTCTCTCTTCCACCCCCCACTCCCCAGATTCTGCCTCCCTCTCCCAGACCAGCTACAGAGCCACATCTTGTCCCTCTATTGCTCCCTCCCTCCCATACACACTCTCTCGTTGTCTACGTCTGTGTTTTGTTACCCGAGTGTCGAAAAAACAATCACTGTGTGCTGCAAAATATTTCTATCTCCCCCACTTCAAATAACAATGGGTCACATTGTTGTGTGTGGGATGTTTCTTCTGGTTTGAAAAATCAACAAAAGGAAGCTGGAGAGGGTTCAGAAGAGGAAATGGAGAGAGAAAAACAGAGATCTCCCAGATACTCAGGGAATTGAATTCTAATAGCCAACCTGCATCTTATTGATGCAAGTATCAAATTTTACCATCCTGGCCGACATACATCGCACATTACTCTGATGTGAGAATGAGTCTTTGGAGACATTTTCTAACTTAGGGTTTTAATTTCCTCCTTGGGCAGTCCTGTCAGTCAGACACCACTCACTGGAAGGTGGGGTGGGGGGGTGGGGGTGCGAGTTGACATGTTTGTGTCAAATCCCCAGGACTCGGTTACTTTAACCCAAAGCTTGAAATGTGTTTTAAAATGACAAGGATGCAATCCGACAGGACTCCCCTAAAAAAAAATGACTTGGAGACGCTGGTGTTGGACTGGGATGTACAAAGTTAAAAAAATCACACAACACCAAGTTATAGTCCAACAGGTTTAATTGGAAGCACACTAGCTTTCGGAGCACCGCTCCTTCATCAGGTGGTTGATGAAGGAGCGGTGCTCCAAAATCTAATGTGCTTCCAATTATAACCTGCTGGACTATAACCTGGTGTTGTGTGATTTTTAACATAAAAAACCAGAGCGCTCCAGAGGACCTCGGGATAATACACAGTTACAACTCACGTGGACCCCATGGAGTGTAGCCTGTTGAACAGGCCTCAAGATCATGTCCCCCACTGGAGAAAGCCCTGGTTCTAAGGTCTCCCGGGCCCCAATCGCTTCCTCTTTGGATCTTAAAAGAAGTCCCTTGGGAGAAAAAAGAGGCAACATTGGTTGAAAGGCAAAAGAAGAAAATCTCTATGGAGAGATAGCACAGAAAGATTCCAGGTTTTCCTCTCTGTCACACAGACAATCTCTTGGCAACATCCAAACACAAACATATTGCGATGAGTTTTCATGTCAGACTCTTCAGAAAACTTTAAAATGATGGGTGAGCTGATTAAAACAGTCCCTGCCTGCACTGATGGCATTAGGGTAATTAAGTTAAAAATCACACAACACCAGGTTATAGTCCAACAAATTTACTTGGAAGCACTATCTTTCAGAGTGCTGTTCCTTCCTCAGGTGGTCGTGGAGTGTAAGATCATAAGACACAGAATTTATAGATATTATGGATTATACTTCACAACCACCTGATGAATGAGCAGTGCTCCAAAAGCGAGTGCTTTCAAATAAACCTGTTAGATTGTAACCTGGTGTTATGTGATTTTTAACTTTGTACACCCTATTTCAACACTTGCACGTCCAAATCATTGGGCTAATTGACACACAGCCAGATCATCGGATTGTTTTGTCTCCTTCTGTGATACTGGTTCAGTTTAAATAGTGGGCGGCACAGTGGTTAGCGCTGCTGCCTCACAGCGCCAGAGACCCAGGTTCAATTCCCGCCTCAGGCGACTGACTGTGTGGAGTTTGCACATTCTCCCCATGTCTGCGTGGGTTTCCTCCGGGTGCTCTGGTTTCCTCCCACGCTCCAAAAATGTGCAGGTCAGGTGAATTGGCCACGCTAAATTGCCTGTAGTGTTAGGTGCAGGGGTAAATGTAGGGGAATAGTCTGGGTGGGTGCGCTTCGGCGGGTTGATGTGGACTTGTTGGGCCGAATGGCCTGTTTCCACACTATAAGTAATCTAATCGAAAAAATATTTTCTGTGACCCCAGAATCTGATATTACAGTTAATGCCTCTTTCTCACTCTCCTGTTTCCCCTGCTCTCTCAATTCTTCAAATCTTTCTCCCACTATCAGATTTAATCATCCTGCCATACTCTATAACCCACATTAAAACTCACGCTCAGAAAGAGATACGACCCACATGGGCTCCCATGGGGTGCAGCCTGTCGAACAGGCCTCAGGCTAATGTTCCCTCCCTCTTCTAGATAGTGTTCTTGTTCAAGACTTTCAGGCATTTTGGATCTTCATGTTGCAGCTTTCGAAACAAAAGTTCCTTGGGATAAAAGAGAAACGATTAGTTGAAAGGGAGAGTGAAAGCCCAGGTTTATTTGCACATACCCCCACCTCCACTGTGTTACATAACATCATAGCAACATCAAAATACAGAACAAATTATAAGGCAGTAATTAACCAGAGGCTTGAAATAGTAATAATAAACTCACCCACACACAGAGAGCTGCTGACTCTCTCAATAGACAGACAGAACAGGGTTGGAGAATGGATCTTCGAGGAGAAAGTGAGGTCTGCAGATGCTGGAGATCAAAGTTGAAACTTTATTGCTGGAACAGCACAGCAGGTCAGGAAGCAGGAATTTACTGACTCCACCTCTGACACATTACCATGTCTCTCAGTCTGCTCCCTGGGGAGGCCTCCTGTGATTGAAATGTTAATTGCCAGGCCAGGAGCCTTGTTGGATATTCCTGGCCACTGAGATGTTAATTCGTGAGCAATAAAGCTTAACCATTCCTTGTTTTTTAAAACCTTTTTAAAGCCTTGTCAGTTTTGTGAGTGCAGTTCAAAAATATTAAAAATTGGTCCCACTCTAGCACCTAAGAGCCTGACTGGCCACACTGTGAGACAAGATTGGGAAGATAGGGGGAATATTTGCTGAGGATCTCTCAGGACTTTCCTGCTGTCAGTGTGGCTCCCTGAACTGGACTCTCTCTCTCTCTCTCTTTCTCTCACTTTTGAATCTGTCTCTCTCTTTTGTCTCTGTCTCTGTCTCTCCCTGCCCTGCACTACAGGCAGCCATTCTGGTCTGACTTTCAACTACTTATTTCCTCTCCCCTTCATGAATATATCAGCAGAGTTTGAGAATTTAAAACACTGATCGCATGCCTGCCCTTCAAACACCCACATTTTCCCCTCTCCCCTCCCAATTCACCACAGCATAGGACTGTGGAAACTTGGGGGTACTTTACGCAAGTTTTGTTAGTGAGATTCTCTGAGAGAGAGTGAGAGAGACAGAGGGAGAGAGAGAGAAAGACTGCATGTGTTGAGCATGCAATGACATTTCAAAGGGCTCAGCAAACATTTACAAGGATGTTACCAGGATTGGAGTGTTCGAGCTATAGGGAGACGCTGAATTGACTGGGGCTGAGGCTGAGGGTACACCTTATGGAGGTTTATCAAAGCATGAGGAGCATGGTCTTTTCCCTCGTTTGGGGAGTCCAAAACTGGCCAGCGCAGTTTTAAGTTGAGACGGGAAAGATTCAACGGGACAATGTTTTCATGTAGAAAGTGGTACGTGGCCATTCTGCCCTTTGAGCCTGCACCACCATTCATTAAGATCATGGCTGATCATCCTCAATCAGTACCCTGTTCCTGCCTTATCTCCATAATCCTTGATTCCACAATCCTTGAGAGCTCTATCCAACTCTTTCTTAAACGAATCCAGAGACTGGGCCTCCACTGTCTTCTGGGGTAGAGCATTCCACACACCCACCACTCTCTGGGTGAAGATGTTTATCCTCATCTCTGTCCTAAATGGCCTACCCCTTACCTTTAAGCTGTGTCCTCTGGTTCGGGACTCACCCATCAGCGAAAACATATTTCCTGCCTCAGAGTGTCCAATCCTTTAATAATCTTATATGTCTCAATCAGATGCCCTCTCAATCTCTAAACTCAAGGGTATACAAGCTCAGTCGCTCCAATCTTTCAACATAAGATAGTCCCACCATTCCAGGAATTGACCTCGTGAACCTACGCTGCACTCCCTCAATAGCCAGAATGTCTTTCCTCAAATTTGGAGACCAGAACTGCACACAATATTCCAGGTGCGGTCTCACCAGGGCCCTGTACAGCTGTAGAAGAACCTCTTTGCTTCTATACTCAATTCCTCTTATTATGAAGGCCAGCATGCTATTAGCCTTCTTCACTACCTGCTGTACCTGCATGCTTGCCTTCATTGACTGTTGTACAAGAACACCCAAGTGTTGTACTGCCCCTTTACCTAACTTGACTCCATTTAGGTAGTAATCTGCCTTCCTGTTCTTGCCACCAAAGTGGATAACCATACATTTATCCACATTAAACTGCACCTGCCATGCATTTGTCCACTCACCTAACCTGTCCAGGTCACCCTGTAACCTCCTAACATCCTCCTCACATTTCACCTTGCCACCCAGCTTGGTATCATCAGAAAATTTGCTAATGCTAATTAATACCATCTTCTCTATCATTAATATATATTGTAAAAAGCTGCGGTCTCAGCACTGATCCCTGTGGTACCCCTCTGTTCACCGCCTGCCATTCTGAAAGGGAGCCGTTTATCACTACTCTTTGTTTCCTGTCAGCCAACCAATTTTCAATCCAAGTTAGTACTTTGCCCCCAATACCATGCGCCCTAATTTTGCTCACTAATCTCCTATGTGGGACTTTATCAAAGGCATTCTGAAAGTCCAGGTACACTACATCTACTGGATCTCCCTTGTCCATCTTCAGAGTTACATCCTCAAAAACTTCCAGAAGATTAGTCAAGCATGATTTCCCCTTCATAAATCCATGTTGACTCTGACCTATCCTGTTACTGCTATCCAGATGTGTCGTAATTTCACCCTTTATAATTGACTCCAGCATCTTTTCCACCACTGAGGTCAGACTAACTGTAATTTCCTGCTTTTTCTCTCGCTCCTTTCTTAAAAAGTGGTACAACATGGCCACCCTCCAATCCGCAGGAACTGATCCTGAATCTATCGAACTCTGGAAAATAATCACCAACGCACCCATGATTTCTAGAGCCACTTCCTTCAGTACCCTGGGATGTAGACCATCAGGCCCTGGGGACTTATCAGCCTTTAGACCTAACAGTCTCTCCAACACCAATTCCTGGCAAATATAAATTCCCTTCAGTTCAGGTCCTTCAGCCACTGTTACCTCTGGGAGATTGCTTGTGTCTTCCCCAGTGAACACAGATCTGAAGTACCAATTCAACTCTTTTGCCATTTCTTTTTTCCCCATAATATATTCCCCTGTTCCTGTCTTCAAGGGCCCAATTTTAGTCTTAACCATTTTTTTCCCTTTCACATACCTAAAAAAGCTTTTACTATCCTCCTTTATATTTTTGGTCAGTTTACCTCGGCATGGATGAGTTGCACCAAAGAGTCCAATTCTGTATGACACTGTCACAGCCCATTGCTGTGAGATTGCTTCCCTCCCTCCCCTCCCCCGTTTGCTGCTCAGTGTTTCTCTAAGATGTTGTTAAACTTAAAAGTATGCATGAAAAGATTTACAAGATGATGCTGGAGTTGGAGGGTTTGAGCTAAAGGGAAATGCTGAATTGGCTGGGGCTGTTTTCCCTGGAGTGTCAGAGGCTGAGGGGTGACCCTACAGAGGTTTATAAAATCATGAGGGGCATGGCTAGGGTAAGGAGCCAAAGGCCTTTTCCCAGGGTAGGGAATTCAAAAACTAAACAGTACAGGTGGAGGGTGAGAGAGAAAAAATATAAAAGGGATCTAAAGGGCAACCTTTTTCATACAGTGGGTGGAACACCACCATCTGCAAATTCCCCTCCAAGCCATTCACCACCCTGACTTCGAAATATACCATCGTTCCTTCACAGTCATTGGGTCTTTTGCACTGATGTGCTGGGTTCCTCCATTGTTGAAGATGGAGATATTTGATTGGATTCCCTACAGTATGGGAGCAGGCCCTTTGGCCCAACATGACCACACCAACCCACTGAAGAGGAACCCACCCAGACCCATTCCCCATTTATCCTTGAATAATGCACCTTACACTATTGACAACTTAGCATGGCCAATTCACCTGACCTGCACATCTTTGGATTGTAGGAGGAAACCAGAGCACGCGGAGGAAACCCATGCAGACATGGGGAGAATGTGCAAACTCCACACAGACAGTCACCCAAGGAGGGAATCGAACCTGGGTCCCTGTTGCTGTGAGGCAGCAGTGCTAAACACTGAGTCACTGTGCCACCCGTATTTGTGGGGCCTCCTCCTCCTCCTCCTCCAATGAGTTGTTTAATTGTTCACCACCATTCACAACTGGATGTGGAAGGACTTCAGAGCTTAGGCCTGATCCGTTGGTTGTGGGATCACTTAGCTCTGTTTATCAGTTGCTGTTTATGCTGTTTGATAAGCTAGTAGTCCTGTTTGGTAACTTCAGCAGGTTGACACCTCATCTATATGTATGCCTGATGCTGTCCTGACATGCCCTCCTGCACTCTCCTTTGAACCAGGGTTGATTCCCTGGCTATGGTAATGGTTAAGTGGGGGAAATGCCAGGCCATGAAGTTGCAGATTGTGCTAGAGTACAGTTCTGCTGCTGGTGATGGCGCCTCATGGATGCCCAGTCTTGGGCTGCTAGATTAGTTCGAAGTCTGTCCCATTTAGCACGGTGATAGTGCCACACAATGCAATGGAGGTTATTCTCAATGTGAAGGCAGGACTTCATCTCCACAGGGACAGTGCTGTGGTTTCTTTTACCTGTACTGTCATGGACAGTTGTTTATGCAGACGATAGATTAGTAAGGATGAGGTCATGTTTTTTCCCTCTTGTTGGTTTCTTCACCACCTGCCACAGACCCAGTCTATCAGTTATATTCTTTAGGACCCGACCAGCTCGATCAGTAATGCTGCTGCTGAGCCACTCTTGGTGGTGGACATTGAAATCCTCCACCTAGAGTACATTTTGCATCCTTGCCACACTCAATGCTTCCTCCAAGTGTTGTTTAATATGGAGGAGTACTGATTTATCAGCTGGGGGGAATGGTATGTGGTAACTTGTAAGAGGTTTCCTTGCCCATGTTTAACCTGAAACCATGAGCCTTCCTGGGGTCTGGAATCAATGTCAAGGACTCCCAAGGCAACTCACTCCTGACTGTATACCACTGTGTTGCCATCTCTGCTGGGTCTGTCCTGCCAATGGGTCAGGACATATCCAGAGATGGTAATGGTGGTGTGTGGGGTATTAACTGTAAGGTATGTTGCTTGACTAGTCTGTCAGACAGCTCTCCCAATTTCAGCACTATCTCCCGGATGTTGGTGAGGGGGACTTTGCCTAGTCGACAGGGCTATTTGTGTTTTTGCCATTGTCTTTTCTGGTTCGAAGGTCAATGCCAGGTGGTCCGTCTCAGTTTTGTTTCTTTGTTGTGACTCTTTGGTGATTGATACAAATAAGTGGCTTGCTGAGCCATTTCAGAGGGCAGATGAGAGTCAACCACATTGCTGTGGCTCTGGAGTAGACCAGACAAGGTTAGGATAGCAGATTTCCTTCCCTAAAGTACATTAATGAGCCAGATGGGTTTTTTTTCTAACGATTGAAAATGGTTTCATGGTCATCAGTCAACTTTTAATTGAATTCAAATTCCACCATCTGCCATGGCAGGATTCGAACCCAGATCCCCAGAACATTATTCTGGCTTTTGGGATTAATAGTCAAGTGATAATGCCACTTGAATGGAGGAGAAAATAGGGACGTTTACTAAACCTGTATACGGCACTCGTCAGATCACACCTGAAGTCCTGTGAACAGCTTTAGTCGCATTATTTCAAAGAAAACAGTCCACAGAATGCTCACCAGATTGATCCACAACATGGGAGGATTTTCTCAGTCGGTGGAAGAAAATTTTATTGAAACATATAAGAATCTTAAGGGCTTGATAGGATAGATTCAGAGAGATTGTTTCTTCTTGTTTGACAGCCGAGGAGCAGAGGACATAATCTCAGAGTAAGGAGTCACCTGAGTTTGTGGAATTCTTTACTGCAGAGGGCTGTAGAGGTTGAACTGCTCAGTGCATTCACTGAGAGAAACTTTTTTTTATCAGCAATGGAATCAAGGATTAGGGGATAAGGATGAGGATTATCAGATTAGCCCTGATCTCATTGAAGGGCAAGAGCAGACTTCAAGTCATAGAGTCATAGAGATGTCCAGGACGGAAACCGACATTGGTCCAACTCATCCATGCCGACCAGATATCCTAACTTAATCTAGTCCCATTTTCCAGCACTTGGCCCATATCCCTCTAAACCCTTCCTAATCGTATACCCATCCAGATGACTTTTAAATGCTGTAATTGTACCAGCCTCCACCATTTCCTCTGGCAGCTCGTTCCATATGCACTCCATCTGCTGTGTGAAAAGGTTTCCCCTTATGTGCCTGTTCAATTTTTTCCCCTCTCACCCTAAGCTTATGCCCTCTAGTTCTTGATCCGCCACTCCAGGGAGTAGACCTGTCTATTTAGCCTTTCCATACCCCTCATGATTTTATAAACTTTTATAAGGTCACCTCTCAGCCTCCGATGCTCCAAGGAAAACAGCCTCAGCCTATTCAATCTCTCCCTATAATTCAAATCCTCCAACTCTGGCAGCATCCTTATACATCTTTTCTGAACCCTTTAAAGTTTTACAACATCCTTCTGAGAGGAGGGAGACCAGAATTGCACACAATATTCCAAATGTGGCCAAACCAATGTCCTGTACAGCCGCAACATGACCTCCCAACTCCTGTACTCAATACTCTGACGAATAAAGCAAAGCACACCAAACGGCTTGATCATTATCCTATCTATCTGCGACTCTATTTTTATGGATTGAACTTCTGCTCCCAGGTCTTATGATCTTATCTGTTTGTTTTTCTGGTTTCTCTCTCACTCTCCATTTTCTATTTTCAACCAATTTCACAGGGTATTAGTAGGGGAAGATTTGCAATAAGGAGATTTGAAACCAAACAAGAATTCAGGATCTGACAGAGTTGCCCAGTTTGTTGTGGCCTGAATATCATTGGACTTTGAACATGGAAGGGAAAACCACCATTCAAGCAGGGAGAAACAGTGCACGTGTTGTGCGTGTGGACAAGGCTTCAGCAGATCATCTGCCCTATCACAACATAAATACAGTCACACTGAGGAGAAGCCATTCGTCAATTCTAAGTGTGGGAAATTATTTACTCGATCATTAACCCTATTACAGAGGACAGACTGTTTAAGTGCCCAGAATGTGGAATGTGCCATAAAAGGTCTGTGGACCTGATGCATCAATATGTTTACAGTGATGATAGACCGTTCAGGTGCTCTCACTGTGAGGCTGGGTTCAGGCGGTCATTCCAACTCACTGTGCACCAGTGATCTCACACTGGGGAGAGACTGTATACCTGCACTGAATGTCGGGAGGGATTCACTGTGAAATCCGGCCTGCTGAAACACCGGATTTTCTTTCTGAGCATCCAACCTCCACGTTTTTCTTTGTGCAAGCTTTTAGAAGAGCCATTTTCTCATACTGGGGAGAGATTGTACACCTGCACCGAGTGTGGCAAGAGATTCATTGTGAAATCCAGCCTGCTGAAACACCAGTGACCTCACACTGGGGACAGACTGTACATGAGGCACTAAATGTGGTGAGGGATTCACTGTGAAATCCAGCTTGCTGAAACACCAGCGAGCTCGTGTAAAGACAGTGACGTTATTTACTGTGAACATATCCCACCTTCATAGTGTCCCTCCCTCTGTGTCAGATCTGTGTGAAAATGAAGTAAATCGACTTTGTGTTAAACTGTTACGACACTACGGTAAACCTCTCTGCTAATTAAACCAAACACACAAAAAAGTTCACCTCACCTCATAATCTGTTAAAGTATGAGTGACAGAGAACTACCCAAATTCAACTATTTAAACAAATAATAACAATTTTATTCTTTAATTCCAAAAGTGAACATTAAGCAACAACTACATAAAACACTAAGCCTCCCTTCTTTTAAAGATTTGTTATCAACCTCCCACTCTATAACAATCTACTGATTTGACAAAGCTTGTATTAAATTTATGGCAACTTAATGTTTTCAGCACCATACAGCAACTGTATCAATCTTCCTCTGTTTGTAGATCTCCCTGGGTCGTCTTCAACCTTCGGCTGCAAAGATGTTTCATATGAAAAAGGTAACCTTGACAGAGAGTGTTTTGGGGCAGTCTGTCTGACAATGGCAGGTAGTGCTGTTTCTCCGGCTAACTGACCAAACTGCTTTTTATACCCCAAACATTGGATTGTCTCATGGTTCAATGTTATCAAAACAGTAAAATTTAAATTCAATTGTGTTTTAGTATCTTGGGGCATCATTTAAACTGATTGGTTAACTTCAAACTGCTGTGAAAACAACTCAAGTGTCTAGGTTACAGCCAAATTTTACATCTTCAAATTGTCCAGTACACTTTGTTCCTGCTAGTCAGTCACATGACAGGTGCTTGCCAACTTTCAGTCTGTCTTATAGGTACAGTATACGCCTTCAACTTCACAACAAAATGTACTGCTTTAAGTCTTTCTAGGAATTCTCATTCATGCTAGTGCTCTTTGAAGTGATCTCCTTCTGACTGCAAGAGTTGAAATTTGCCGTTATCAGGGCTTTATTTGCTGATCGAAATAAATTGCAACCTAGTTATAGGTGTTAACATAGGGATAAAAAGACAATTCTAGCAGGTTTATGATAAACACACCGTGTGCTGAAGCTTCCTAATATCATACCTTTGTACTTTCTTTTGAAGTCTGCTCCCATTTAATCTCCTCCATGTTGCGAGGCGCTCATGGAGGCTCTTTAAATTCAGGTTGAGGCAATCTGAGTAGCTGCCTCTTCATTGTCCCTCCTTTCCCTCAAACTGTCTCTAATGTTCCAGCTTGTCTGCACCCTGAACTGGCAATGTTTTCCAATTCCACTTCACAGACCCACCTCCTGGTCCCTCAACTCTCCTCTCAATCGCTGAGCATCCAACCTCCATGTTTTTTTTTCTGAGCATCCAGCCTCCACGTTTTTTTTTGTGCAAGCTTTTAGAAGAGCCATTTTCTTTTCAGAGTAGTTTTAATAAGCCTTACTATCTAATCTCCAGATAGCCAGCCAGACTTGGAGCTGGTGTACTTGGTGACCACCTTAGTGCTCCCAGAGTAGGTATGCTTGGCCAGTGGAAGGCAGACGATGGGAGGATGTCCTGGGAGGATAGGAACTGCTGCCAGGTGTGGTGGGCCAGGCAGGAACTCTCGACAGTCAGGAGCTCGAAGATGTCACCCACAAAAAGGGTGGATTTTAACAGCCTTGGGGAGATGCTTGTTAACTGATATTGTTAGCAGATCTTGCTTTTGTCATGAAGGCCCTCTCACGTGAAATCCTTCTTTCAAAAACCAAGCTTGACTTCATCTCCAAGTTCCTTTTCCTTTCCAAAGACTTGGAACTTGGTGTCTCCCAACGATCTTTTCTGGCACCTCCTATTCTTACCTAGACACCACCATTAGCTAACATTGTGGAAAGCCACTATGTCAGTTTTTACGTATCCACTGACATCACCCACCTCAAACCCATCCATGTCTGCCATTTCTGTACTGTTGTTCAATAATCAGACTCTGCATTTGGAGAAATTTACTCCAGTTAAAAATTCTGAAAATCACCACTTAATTTTCTTCCCTAACTACCATGGCCATCCCTCTTCAGTGAAACTGAAGGTGAAGCACACTGTTCACAATCTGGGTCTCATGTTTCACCACACTGACCTCCTGACCACATTTATACATCATCCCAAACACCAAATAGTTCAAGCTCCAGCAGAGAGTTTTGCCTTGGTGGACATTAACTCCATTTTTTTTAAGAGTTCCTTATTGTCTTAGCCAGTCACTGCTGCCTTGATGTCAAAGGCCATCGGTCTCACAACACCGCTCGGGTTCAGTGTTTTGTCCATGTTAGATGAATGGTGTAATGAAGTTAAGAGCTGAGTGCCCTGGTGGAACACACACACCAGTGAGCTGGTTATTGCTGAGTGAGTACAGCCTGATAATGTTGTTGATGCCGCCTGCATGACTTTGCTCATGATGGAGACTAAATTGAGAGGATAATTGGTAGGGATGGATTGTCCTGCCTTTTGCGAACTCAATAGAGCTGGGTACTTTTTTAAAATTTGCAGTGTCAATGTTAGTTTTGTATTGCACTCGAACAGCTTGTCTGGGACAAAGTGGGAAAAGGGTACCAAGCAGGACAATCATTCTTCATCATATTGAATGGCAGAGCAGGCTTGAAGAGCCAAATGGACTGCTCCTGTTCCTATGCGGGGGGCTGGGGGTTGGGTCTCAGGAGGAGGCGAATTATAGAATCAGAGAGATGTACAAATTGAGAAAGGCACTTCAACCCATGGAGTCTGCACCTGGTCATTCTCTCGCACTTCTGACGAAACATTCTTGGAAATCTTTTGCACTGATTGTGCTGAATTCCCCCATCTCACCATCTCGAATATGGCAGAGACAGTCTTTGAGCTGAGTAGCTCCTTTCCAGTCTGTTTTGTTCTGAATGAGGACAAAGAGAACTTCTCTCTCACCAGTCCGCACCGTCATCAGGCTCAGCCCGCCTCTTATTCACTCCCATTGATTGGAGGACCAGCCTTACCGCTTGGTCCTCCTGCATTATCCCTTTTCTCTATTGGTCAGAGCTGCTGTCAGTCACTAACAGGGTTGATCATGCGTAGTGCGGGTCTGAAGCGAGATACGGTGCTTGCGGCGGCGGGGAGACAAACTGCCAGGTGAGTGATGTGGGGCAGGCGGCTGTTTTCGACGAGAACACTCAGTATGTACGTCAGTTTCCATATCTGAAGCTTCAAGTTTGGAGTTTACGATGAGCAAGTTAATGCTGCCTGAAATGCTGTGCTCTTCCAGCACCATTAATCCAAAATCTGGTTTCCAGAACCTGCAGTCATTGTTTTTACCGAGTTAACGGCCGCCCGGGAGCCGGGCCCGCCATATTGGTAAGGTAATAGCCCCGTAGGGCGCATGCGTATTCTCAACTTCCTGGCACTGAATCAGATGAAGAACTCAATGGAACAATAAACAAGGGCCAAATTGTGGGCTAACCAAGCAGGAGTCAGGGGTGCAGTCAGCAACAACTTCCACATTCTACCCTTTGTAAACTTGATGTTATATAAACCTTTTGCTGTTGGTACCTTGAAACAATTCCCGTTCGGAGAAAGTGAGGACTGCAGATGCTGGAGACCAGAGTTGAAAAGTGTGGTGCTGGAAAAGCGCAGTAGGCCAGGCAGCATCCAAGGAGCAGGCGAATCAACGTTTCGGGCATAAGCCCTTCTTCAGGAATGAGGCTGGTGTGCCAAGCGGCTAAGATGAAGGGTGGGGTGGGGAATTTGGGGGAGGGGTGCTGGAAATACAATAGGTGGAAGTAGGTGAGGGTGATAGGCCGGAGAGCTGGTAAGACGGAGAGGTCGGGAATAAGATTGCAGGTCAAGAGGGCGGTGCTGAATCCAGGGGCTGGGACTGCGATAAGGTGGGGGGAGGGGAAATGAGGAAGCTGGAGAAATCTACATTCATCCCGTGTGGTTGGAGGGTTCCATCAAACCAGTAGACAAGGGAGGCCCAGTGGTAGTTTGGCAGACCGTTCTTTACACCGCTGAAGCTAAACGCCAACTCGCGGACACCTTCTCCTACTGCCCCCTTGACCATGACCCCACCTCCCACCACCCATAACCTCCCATCATCTCCCAGATCATTCATAACCTCATATCTCAGGGAATCTCCCATCCACCGGCTCCAACCTCATAGTCCCACAACCCCACACCGCCCGTTTCTACCTCCTGCCCAAAATCCACAAACCCGACTGCCCCAGCCGACCCCTTGTCTCAGCCTGCTGCTGTCCCACCGAACTCAACTCTGCATACCTTGACACTGTCCTGTCCCCCTTAGTCCAAGAACTCCCCACCTATGTTTGGGTCACCACCCTCGCCCTCCAACTCCTCCATGATTTTCGCTTCCCTGGCCCCCAACACCTTATCTTCACGATGGACATCCAGAACCCTATACACTTACACCCGCCATTACAAAGGCCTCCAAGACCTCTGCTTCTTCCTCTCCTGCCGACCCAACCAGTACCCTTCCACTGACACCCTCCTTCAAACTGAACTGGTCCTCACTCTTAACAACTTCTCCTTCCAATCCTCCCACTTCCTCCAAAACAAAGGAGGAGCTCTGGGCACCCGTGTGGGCCCCAGCTATGCCAGCCTCTTCGTGGGATATGTGGATCATCTTCCACAGCTACACTGGCACCACCCCCCACCTTTTCCTTTGCTACATCGATGATTGTTTTGGTGCAACCTCGTGCTCCCACGAGGAGGTTGAACAGTTCATCCACTTTATTAACACCTTCCACCCCGACCTCAAATTCACCTGGACCGTCTCGGACTCCTCCCTCCCCTTCCTAGACCTCTCCATTTCTATCTCGGGCGACAGACTCAACACAGACATTTACTACAAACTGACCGACTCCCACAGCTACCTAGATTACATCTCCTCCCACCCTGCCCCCTGTAAAAACGCCATCCCATATTCCCAATTCCTTTGCCTCAGGCATCTGCTCCCAGGAGGACCAATTCCACTACCGAACAGCCCAAATGGCCTCCTTCTTCAAAGACTGCAATTTCCTCTCCGACGCGGTCGATGATGCTCTCCACCGCACCTCCTCCACTTCCCGCTCCTCCGCCCTTGAACCCTGCCCCTCCAATCGCCTCCAGGACAGAACCACTGGTCCTCACCTTCCACCTCACCAACCTCCGGATACATCGTATCATCCTCTGTCATTTCCGCCACCTCCAAACAGACCCCACCACCAGGGATATATTTCCCTCCCCACCCCTATCAGCGTTCCGGAGAGACCACTCCCTCCACAACTCCCTCGTCAGGTCCACACGCCCCACCAACCTGACTTCCACTCCCGGCACCTTCCCCTGCAACCGCAAGAAGTGCAAAACTTGTGCCCACACCTGCCCCCTCACCTCCCGCCATGGCCCCAGTGGATCCTTCCATGTCCGTCGCAAATTCACCTGCACCTCTACACATCATTTACTGTATCTGCTGCACCCGATGTGGTCTCCTCTACATTGGGGAGACAGGCCACCTACTTGTGGAACATTTCAGGGAACACCTCTGGGACACCCACACCAAACAACCCAACTGCCCCGTGGCTGAACACTTTAATTCCCCCTCCCACTCTGCCAAGGACATGTCGGTCCTTGGCCTCCTCCATCGCCAGACCCTGGCCACACGACGCCTGGAGGAAGAGCGCCTCATCTTCCACCGAGGAACCCTCCAACCATACGGGATGAATGTAGATTTCTCCATTTTCCTCATTTCCCCTCCCCTCACCTTATCTCAGTCCCAACCCCTGGATTCAGCACTGCCCTCTTGACCTGCAATCTTCTTTCCGACCTCTCCGCCGCCTACCCCCTCTCCGGCCTATCACCCTCACTCTCACCTCCTTCCACCTATCGTATTCCTAGCACCCCTTCCCCAAACCCCCCCCCCCCCCCCCCCACCACCTTTTATCTCAGCCCACTTGGAACACCAGCCTCATTTCTGAAGAAGGGCTTATGCCCAAAATGTCGATTCTCCTGCTCCTCAGCTGCTGCCTGGCATGCTGCACTTTTCCAGCGCCACACTTTTCAACAATTCCTGTTCCTCTGTCACTCCCGTCCTCACTGACGTACACGGGCACCTACTCAGGCAGCATCTGGACTTTAAAATTCTCACCCTTGTCATCAAATTCCTCCCATGGTTTCTCATATCTTTATCTCTGTACTGTCCTTTTCTGAGATATGTTAAATGCTCCAATTCCAGCCAGTTACACACTCCCAGCTTTTATTCCTAGGTCTTTGGTGGCTGCACCTCAAATTGACTCATCCCCAAGATCTGGAATTCCCTCCCTGTATCTCACTTTCCTCCTTGAAATCCATTACTTTGCCAAAGTGTTTGATCATAAGACATGTGAACAGACATTAGGCCATTCAGCATTAGGAAATACAGGAAAGCCACACACACAGACCAAGTCCTGAACTACGAAAGCAACCACCCCAACACACACAAAAGAAGTTGTATCAAGACACTGTTCAAAAGAGCCACAACACACTGCAGCACACCAGAACTGCAAAAAGAGAAAGAAAAACACATCTACAATGTATTTGCCAAAAATGGAAACACTCGCAATTTCATCAACAGATGCCTAAGGGAAAGAAAACGGAATGAGGACATGCCACAACCTAAAGGACTAGCCACTTTACCATACATCAAGAACATTTCTGAACTGACAGCCACTACGACCACTAGGACTCATAACAGCACACAAACCAACAGTCACTCTCAGACAATAACTCACCAGGACAAAGGACCCGATACTCAGCATGAGCAAAACCAACGTAGTATATAAAATCCCATGCAAGGACTGCACAAAGCACTACATAGGACAAATAGGAAGACAGCTAACGATCCACATCCATGAACACCAACTAGCCACGAAACGACATGACCAGCTATCCTTAGTAGCCACACACGCAGATGACAAGCAACATGAGTTTGACTGGGACAACACTACTATTATAGGACAAGCCAAACAGAGAACAGCCATGGAATTCCTAGAGGCATGGCACTCATCCACAGATGAGTGTTGCAGACATTTTAATCAACAAGCACATCGACCTGGACCCAATATACCGGCCACTGCAGTGGACAGCTGGAACTGACAACCGGAAGCGGCAGATTCAACCACTACAAATGCTGGAGGAAAGATCACAGAAGCGCTTCACTGGAGGCTCCCAAGCACTGAGGATGTCACCTAGACAGGGGACAAAACGTCTGCAACACAAATTCCCAGCTCGGCGAACAGAACCACAACACACTTTAAACTTTGCACTTCAGAAACAGTGTCCCCAATTCGTCAATCATGTCATAGCAAATTCGCGTTCACAAACATGCATTGTAGCAGAATGTACAAAGTTTCATCAAGGAGAAATCACTGTAACGTGGTTGACGATTTGGGGACATCGTTTCTAAAGCACAAATTTTTAAAACGGTGTTATGTCTAACACGATTACATTGCCAACACTTTAAACGTGATTTTTATATAATGCAGGAGAAAGTGAGGGCTGCAGATGCTGGAGATCAGAGCTGAAAATGTGTTGCTGGAAAAGCGCAGTAGGTCGGAAGAATGGCTTATGCCAGAAACGTCGAATTTCCTGTTCCTTGGATGCTGCCTGACCTGCTGTGCTTTTCCAGCAACACATTTTCAGCTTTTACATAATAATGCAGGCTTGCACAAGAATGCATCTATCGCATTATGGAAGAACCACCTGCAGTCGAGCCTGAAGGTAAGGAAGAGTTTCAGGTGGATTTCAGCAGCAACTACACTGAGATGGAGACAGGCTCAAATGAGGTGACTGAGGTGCATACAGATGGTCTTAGTGCTGACACAAATATGAGATCAGAAGCTCCTCATTCCTGATGAAGGGCTTATGCCCGAAATGTTGATTCTCCTGTCCTTGGATCCTGCCTAATCTGCTGTGCGTTCCTAGTACCACACTGAATCTCAATGGTTTACAGCGGAGAGGGACAAAAGCAATAGCTTAGGAATTAAGCTTGGTGTAGGGATTGGAAACACTGGCTTAATTCTTCCCATCATTCAATTGAAGTTAATTCATCAGCATGAGGAGTCTCAGGAATCTGAATGGACCATGAGACTGGGAAGGTGAAGGAACTGCCTTCAGATGAATGGCTCTGGCAGTGAGAAATTGCAGCCATAAAGTTAGATTGGAGAAGGCTGAGAGGAGATTTAAAAGAAGGTTTCAAAATAATACATGGTCTCTACGGAGTAGCTGATGAGAAACTCTTCAGTCTGGTAAAAATCATCGAATTCTTACAGTGTGGAAACAGGCTCTTCGCCAAGAGGAGGAAGTGCTGGATGTCTGAAAATGCATAAAGGTGTTTAAATCCCCAGGACCTGATCAGGTCTACCCTAGAACTTTGTGTGAAGCGAGAGAAGTGATTGCTGAGCCTCTTGCTGAGATATTTGTATCATCGATAGTCACAGGTGAGGTGCCGGAAGACAAAGTTGGCTAACGTGGTGCCACTGTTTAAGAAGGGCAGTAAGGACAAGGAGAAAGTGAGGACTGCAGATGCTGGAGATCAGAGCTGAAAATGTGTTGCTGGAAAAGCGCAGCAGGTCAGGCAGCATCCAAGGAACAGGAGAATCGACGCTTCGGGCATAAGCCCTTCTTCAGGAATGAGGAAAGTGTGCCCAGCAGGTCAAGATAAAAGGTAGGGAGGAGGGACTTGGGGGAGTGGCGTTGGAAATGTGATAGGTGGAAGGAGGTCAAGGTGAGGATGATAGGCCGGAGTGGGGTGGGGGCGGAGAGGTCAGGAAGAAGATTGCAGGTCAGGAAGGCGGTGCTGAGTTCGAGGGATTTGACTGAGACGAGATGGGGGGAGGGGAAATGAGGAAACTGGAGAAATCTGAGTTCATCCCTTGTGGTTGGAGGGTTCCTAGGCGGAAGATGAGGCGCTCTTCCTCCAACTGTCGTGTTGCTATGGTCTGGCGATGGAGGAGTCCAAGGACCTGCATGTCCTTGGTGGAGTGGGAGGGGGAGTTGAAGTGTTGAGCCACGGGGTGGTTGGGTTGGTTGGTCCGGGTGTCCCAGAGGTGTTCTCTGAACTGTTCCGCAAGTAGGCGGCCTGTCTCCCCAATATAGAGGAGGCCACATCGGGTTCAGCGGATGCAATAGATGATGTGTGTGGAGGTGCCGGTGAATTTGTGGCGGATATGGAAGTATCCCTTGTGGCCTTGGAGGGAAGTAAGGGGGGAGGTGTGGGCGCAAGTTTTGCATTTCTTGCGGTTGCAGGGGAAGGTGCCGGGAGTGGAGGTTGGGTTGGTGGGGGGTGTGGACCTGACGAGGGAGTGGTCTTTTCAGAACAGTGATAGGGGAGGGGAGGGAAATATATTCCTGGTGGTGGGGTCCGTTTGGAGGTGGCAGAAATGACGGCGGATGATCCGCTGTACATGGAGGTTGGTGGGGTGGTAGGTGAGGACCAGTGGGGTTCTGTCCTGGTGGCGGTTGGAGGGGCGGGTCTCAAGGGCGGAGGAGCGGGAAGTGGAAAAGATGCGGTGGAGGGCATCGTCGACCACGCCTGGGGGGAAATTGCGGTCCTTGAAGAAGGCGGCCATCTGGGTTGTACAGATTTGGAATTGGTCCTACTGGGAGCAGATGCGGCGGAGACGAAGGAATTGGGAATATGGCATGGTGTTTTTACAGGGGGTAGGATGGGAGGAAGTGTAGTCTAGGTAGCTGTGGGAGTCGGTCGGTTTATAGTAAATGTCCGTGTTGATTCAATCGCCCGAGATAGAAATGGAAAGGTCTAGGAAGGGGAGGGAGGAGTCTGAGACGGTCCAGGTGAATTTGAGGTCGGGGTGGAAAGTGTTGTTAAAGTGGATGAACTGTTCAACTTCCTCATGGGAGCACGAGGCAGCGCCGATACAGTCATCGATGTAGTGGAGGAAAAGGTGGGGGGTGGTGCCAGTGTAGCTGCGGAAGATGGACTGTTCCACATATCCTACGAAGAGGCAGGCATAGCTGGGGTCCATGGCTACTCCTTTGGTTTGGAGGAAGTGAGAGGATTGGAAAGAGAAGTTGTTCAGGGTGAGGACCAGTTCAGTCAGTCAAAGGAGGGTGTCAGTGGAAGGGTACTGGTTGGTACGGCGGGAAAGGAAGAAGGGGAGGGCTTTGAGTCCTTCGTGATGGGCTTTGGAGGTGTTGGGAGGTCATGTTTTCCCTGAAGCATCGAAGGCTGAGGGGTGATCTTATAGAGGTTTACAAAATTATGAGGGACATGAATGGGGTAAATAGGCAAAGATTTTCCCCTGGGGTTGGGGAGTCCAGAACGAGAGGGCATAGGTTTAGGGTGAGAGGGGAAAAAGATATAAAAGAGACCTAAGGGGCAATGTTTTCACACAGAGGGTGGTATGAGTATGGAATGAGCTGCCAGAAGAAGTGGTGGAGGCTGGTACAATTGCAACATTTAAGAGGCATTTGGATGGGTATATGAATACGAAGGGTCCGGGTGCAGGCAGGTGGGACTAGATTGGGTTGGGATATCTGGTTGGCATAGACGAGTTGGATCAAAGGGTCTGTTTCCAAGCTGTACATCTCTCTAACTCTTTTGTTCCACTCCTCCTTATTTCCATCACCCCCAAATGTCCAGTTCTATTTTGAAAGCTTTGAATAAATCTGCCTCGACCATACACTTAGCAGTGTATTCCCGATCATACCCAGCATTGAGAATAAGAGTGCAGATTTCAAATACGTTATAAGAGAAGGAAATGTGAGGTGAGAAAGAAACATCACACCATGAGTAATTAGATCTAGAATAAGTTGCATGGAACAGTGGTTTGGAAAGGTTCAGTCAAGCGCCTGAGATAATTGTTTATCATCAATTAATGTTCAAGATTACGTAGAAAACTCAGGAGAATGGTACAAGGTCAGAAAGCTTATTTAGAGAACCATATGGACACAATGGTCTGAATGGCCTGCTTCCAAGCTTTAGTAGTAGAGTGGTTCACAATTGTTCATTGAGTCTCCAGCCAGTCAGTTATGAACATCAGGCTGATGTGCTAATCTGTATGGTCAGTCAGGGAGGATCGATCAGATCAATGTTCGGTGACAATTAATGACTGGGGTACTGTATTGATTGGTACTAGGACCTCAGCTATTCACAATATATGTCAATGATTTAGATGGGAGAACGGACTGGAATATTTCAAAGTTTGCATAAGACACAAAGCTGGGTAGATGGCTCCACGGTGAGGAGGATGCAATGTTTTTTGGATTGGCGCAGTGAGTGGGCAAATATATGGCATTTGCAGTCTGTGTGGAAAATGTGAGATGATTCACTTTGGTAGCAAAAATAGAAAAGCAGATTATTTGAATGGCTGTAAATTGAAAGAGACGAATTTTGACCGAGACCTCTGTGTCCTTGTGCACCAGTCACTGAAATTAAGTGTGCAGGTGCAACAAGCAGCAAAGAAGGCAAATGGTATCTTGGTCTTCATAGTGAGAGGTTTCTAGGGCAGGAACACAAGGCAGTCTTGCTGCAATTATACAGGGCTATGGTGAGGCCACAGCTGGAATACCGTGTGTAGTGTTGGTATCCTTATCTGGGGAAGGATGCTCTTACTATGGTGGCAGTGCAGCGAAGGTTTACCAAATTGAATCCTGGGATATGAGAGGAGATTGCATCAGTTAGGATTGTATTGACTGGAATTAATAATAATGAGGGATGCTTCTCACAGTATTCAAAAGTTTTCTCCAGTGTGTAATCACAAAATGAATAAAACAAGCTCATAACTAAGGACTAGCTGGGTCAGTCAGAAATCAGTGGTCAATAAGGAGATTCCGTTCTTGAGGTTGGGAGATTTGTTAACAAAAAATTCACCATCTAATAATCTGATCAAATCTTAAACATTGTATTCAGAGCAGGAGATAGCCACTTGGCCCATCGATTCGAGAATGTGGTGCTGGAGAAGCACAGCAGGCCAGGCAGCATCTGAGCAGCAGGAAAATCGACATTTTCGGTAAAAGTCTTTCATCAGGAATCTTGTACAAATCATTGAGCCTGCTGTATCATTCAATACAATCAATGTCTACTTGACACATACTCAAAACCTAAGCTTCCACAGCCCTCTGGAGTACAACATTCCAAAATCTGGGGGCATAAAAAGGGGAAGTGGTGGCACAAACACATGAGGTGGGTGCACAAAAATGGAGGAGGGATAACATTTGGGAGAGATCAACAGTTGGGAGAGGATGAGTCCCAAATACATGTGGGAGTGGGGGCAAGTCTCATGATTGTTGGGGTTGTGAAATCTGAGGATTGGAGAGGTGCAAAATTTAGGAACATAAAAGAGGGGGAACATAAGGGCTTGAAAATATTTTCAGGGGCTGCAAATTGTAGAGGTCACAAAATAGTGGGGTGGGGGAGTAGAATGTTGCAAAATTGTTGCAAAGGCAACACTTGGGGAGGTGCATCATTTGGGAATGGCCCTAATTTGAGGAGGGGCCACAAAACCTGGGATGGGTCACAAAATCAGAGGAGGTACTTTGCAGAGGGCTGCATAATTTGGTGACGGTGCTGCAAATGCAGCAATAGTTTGGAGGAGGAATACTTGGAGGTGCAAAATTTGGCAGGACCACAAAACCTGGGAGTGTGCAAAATGTGGAGAAGGCTGCAAAATGTTGGTTGTCATAGAAAAATGGAGAGGGGTGCAAAATTTGGGGAGGCATGCAAATTTTGAGGGAGGGCACAATATGAGGGTTGCAAAATTGGAGGGCGCCACACAAACCAGGGAGGGGGAACCAAACATAGGTGTATAAAACTTATAAGAGGATGCAATACTGGAGGTGGGCTGGAAAATTTGGGCGGGGGGGAGGTGAATGCATAATTTTGGAGGTGAATAATTTGTGGAGGGACTACAATACCTGGTGGGATCTGCAAAGAGACAGAAAAATAAAAAGTTACAATGGAAAAGAAAGAGGGAGTGGAAAATGGGAACAGGACATAGGGCAAAAAGACACAAAGGCCGAAGTGAAGGGGCACAAAAACTGCAAAAAATAGCAGGAAAAGTGGAGATAGGAAGAAAAAGAGATGGGGAAAAGGGAGCATGAGAGAAGACAGGGAAAAAAGAGGTGGAGGGATAAAAGAGAAGGAAAAAGAAGAAAGAAAAGAGTGGGGAAGAACAGAGATAAAGCCAGAAAGATGAAGAGTCAGAAATACAAGAGAAAAGAAACAGAGAGAAAAAAAGACTGAAGCGAGGAAGAAATGAAGTAGTGAGACAGGGAAAGAAAAAATAAAGAGCAAGAAAGAACAGAAACATGGAGTAAAGACAGAGAAAGTCACAGCGATGCAAAGAGACACAGAGAGAGCAAGAAAATGGCAGAAAGATGTCAGACTGCGAGATAGACCAGTTAAGAAAAGGCATGGAGAGACTCAGGAAAGGATTGTCACCATTACAGTAGATCCCAACACTCTCAATGGTTTCTCCTATTCTCTCTCTCCCATGAGGGATAGACCCTGCTCCTGGAGCCTGCTTCAGCTTGGATGGTTCAGGGAAGGTCGGGGGAGGATAAAAATTCAAAACTGGCACTGAGGTTCTAACAATACCTCACACACACACAGAGGCAAACCCACTGATACTCACCCCTTCTACTCCGTTCAAATGGCACAAGGAGCTATGGCTGCCAGGGTCTACTTTAAATACCTTCAGTTCTGTCACTCAAAGCCCTCTCTCAACCAAAATCCCAGCTCATCCGGTCAACTCCCAGTTCCCTGTACCTGGAGTAACTTCCCCCAGGAGTAGAGCATACTAAGAGGCACTTTGTGTGAGATTAAAGAGGGGAGGGAGGAGGTGTGAGAGAAAGCAGCAGGTCAATAGTTTAGTTCGGACTGGATGCCAAAACGCTTTTTAAAGATGTACTGACCTGCTTTAATAAAGGTAACAAGGAAAAGTGAGAGTGATTGCCTTGACATCTACGTAACATTTAGTTGAGTGTGGCACCAAGGAGTCCTACTAAAACTGAAATCAATAAAGTTCAGAATCAAAACTCTCCATAAGCCTTCTTCCAACATAACTTCCAACATCACGACGTTCATTGATAATTTTTGTTCATTTTACAATTCATCAGTCTTCTGAAGCAAGAGCTGGGAAACATCCAGGCTTGGGCAGTGAATGTCAAGAAAGATCTATGTCATATGAGTGCCAAAAGGTGACCATCACCAATAAGAATTCTGTCTGTCCCTCTCCTGTCCCACATACTCATCTCATACACTGGCCACAGACTTAAAACCCACATCAAGACAAAGCTGCAGTTTCAAACCAGCAGCAGCCAGAACACATGTTAATTTAGACAATGGAAGAAAGGCTTCTGTAACCAATGGACAAATTTGTTCCACAAGGGAACACAGGATTTTCACATCCACCAACACAAGGTGTAAGTGGGACTGCAAGTCAGCAAGTTTACTTTAAACAAGATTCTGAAAATTCTATTGATGAATCAATGCAGCTTACAAACAAGTTGTGATTACACAAATCTCTTGTACGAATTAACATAGTTTGTTATACAAATGAACCTGAGCTTACCGAATAGATCAATGATATACTTTGGGACATTGTGTGCATCTGTATATGGCGGTGTTTGTGAGTGTCTGTGTCTCGATATGTCTATGACCATGTGTGTTTCTGTGTCTCTCTATCTGTACATGTATGTTTCTGTATGTATTTTTCTGTGCCTGTTTGTAATTGGTGTGATTAGCTCTGTCTGCAATAGGACACACAATCCGTGGAGGGGAGTTTGAGTGTGGCTGTGTTTACCCGTCGATGTGTGTGAGTCTCAGTCTGTGTCTCTCTGAATCTGGTTTTGTGCCTGTCTGTGTGTCAGTGTGTGCATGTGAATGAATGAAATAAACTGTAATGAATCAATCACGGTCTCTCTCTCTCTGTCTCTCTCTCTCTCTCTCCCTGTCCGACTGTTGTCGAGAAATGGCACAATGCCACCCTCTGCTGGCCACCCAACGTAACATCACAAGCATCGCATATTTCCTTATTCCACTGCTCTGCTTACTGGTACTCCTCCAACGTATTGGTAACCCAGTTCTCCAGGGGATTGGATCAATTCACCGATCACATCGATCAACTAGTCCTCCATTACTTTCAGCAGAACCAGATCCCAATGGGCATGTTTCAATCGTCAATGCAGAAATGAGAAAAAAAAAATCAAACCGCGCTAGCAAATCTTAGCAGGACACTTAATGGGAGTGCTAGGGAATGTTGCTGAACAAAGAGATCTTGGAGTGCAGGTTCATAGCTCCTTGAAAGTAGAGTCGCAGGTAGATAGAATAGTGATGAAGGCATTTGGCATGCTTTCCTTTATTAGTTATTGAGTATAGGAATTGGGAGGTCATGTTACGGCTGTACAGGACATTGTTTAGGTCACTGTTGGAATATTGCGTGCAATTCTGGTCTTCCTATCAGAAAGATGTTGTGAAACTTGAAAGGGTTCAGAAAAGATTTACAAGGATGGTGCGAGGGTTGGCATATTTGAGCTATAGGGAGAGGCTGAACAGGCTGGGGCTGTTTTCCCTGGAGCGTCGAAGGCTGAGGGGTGAACTTATAGAGATTTATAAAATCATAGAACATAGAACATCAAAACGCAGTAAAGGCCCTTTGGCCCTCGATATTGTGCCGACCTGTGAAATTAATCTGATGCCCATCTAACCTGCACTGTTCCATTCTAATCCATATGTATGCCCAATGCCCATTTAAATGCCCTTAAGGTCAGCGAGTCTACGACTGTTGCGGGCAGACCCTTCCACTCCCCGACTACTCTTGAGTGAGGGAAGTGCCCCTGATATCTGTCCTAAATCTATCACCCCTCAATTTAAAGCTTTATCCTCTCTTGTTAGCCTTCACGATCCGAGGGAAAATGTTCCCCCTATTTAACCTCTGATTATTACGTCTCGATTAAGTTTCCTCTCAACCTTCTCTCCAACGAAAACAGCCTCAGCCTTTTCAGGCACGACTTTCCTTCCACACCAGGTAACATCCTAATAGAACATGGAACGTGCAATGAGGGGCATGGATAGGATAAAGCCCTGGGGTGGGGGAGTCCAGAACTAGCGGGCATAGGTTCAGGGTGAGAGGGGAAAGATATAAGAGAGACCTAAGGGGCTTTTCTTTCATGGAGAAGGTGATGCGTGTATGGAATGAACTTCCAGAGGATGTGGTGGAGGCTGGTACAATTACATCATTTAAAAGGCATCTGGTTGGGTATATGAACAGGAAGTGGTCCGAGGGATATGTGCCAAGTGCTAGCAAATGGGAATAGATTATGTTAGGATATCTGGTTGATATGGACGAGTTGGACAGAAGAATGTGTTTCCGTTCTGTACACCTTTATGTCTCCATGATTCCAAAACTCAGACGAAGGACAACCTCGGGAATCTGGTGCCCCACATGCGGTGGAGATCATTCATTGAATCTGTTCAATAATGAGATTGACTGGTTCCTACAGACTAAAGACATCGATGGCTCAGGGGAGTGTTGAGAAAATATTGGAATGCATTTTTCAATATCAATCCAGTTTAGCACTGTGTAGTTAAGCAATTTCCTCAAATAAGTCAGGAACTACCGGTGAAGTCGATCGAAGAACCCCACGTTACAACCAATTCGCCAACCGCTCAGGTATAACCCGACACATTAAGCAACCGAAAAGAATCTAGCTCCAATGGAGGAATCGTTCCGCGCGCTGTACTTATATGGCGGAGTGAGCAATACCGAGGTTGTGAGTTTAAGCATCACATGGAGCAGTTTCATCTTCTCATCGCCGATGCTGAGTTGACTAAAAAAATACCAGTTTCCGTGGATTTAATGGCTCACCAATCAACCAACACGTCCTGGAAATAATCAAAACGTGAAGAAATATATCGGGAGAAGCAAGAGAAGGTGATCTTGTTCAATTCGATGATGATTCTCAGAGAGCTGACTGCACTGAGTTAAATTGCGGGGAAAAGCTGTTTAGCTGGTACCTTTTAGTTCAATTTGCAGCAAACTCGCACAGGTTGTTTTGATAATCAAAAATGAATTAGATTTATCTCAATGAACAGGTGAATGTTGTATTCAACTTTGTTTGGAACATTTATCAGCTTAAAATACAGAACTGCTGAGAAGAAGAGGATTCAAAATGCAAAAAGACAGCGCCTTGTTTGTGGGTTTCTTGGGTGGAGGTCAGAGTGTACTAAATGGACCGAGCATCATCTGAATGTGATCAAATCTTTAAGGCACCACGGTAAAGCAGGGATTGCATCTCCGAGAGACGGTTCACATCAGACTCACGAGGGTCCAACTTTTCAAAACGATCAGCTTTTTTGCAAGTGTTCAATAAACCTCTCCACACGTGAAGTCAAAGAAATTCAGAGTTGTTCTCCATCCACTAATCGACTTTCTCCCACTGTTAAATTCTTTCCTTAGGGAACCGGGGTCCAGCCACATAATTCTTTGAAGTTTGAGGCACAATTGACAGGATGTTTAACAGTCTTTTGGTAAGTTTGCCTTTGTTGGCTCAGTGTTTGTGGAATGGAATTCGGAAGCCAGGTTGAGATTGTACAGGACACTGGTGAGGGCTTTTCTGGAATGCTGTATCCTGTTCTGGCATTATCAAGCTGTTGAGGGTTCAGAAGAAATGTACCAAGATTTTGCCTGGTATGGAAGATTTTAATGGAAGGTTAGTCAGACTGGGACTTTTTGTGTTCGAGGGTAGGAGATGGAGAGGGGAGCTTGAGAGAAGTTTATAAAATAATGAGAGGTATAGGTGATGTTAACGATAGTTGTCTTTTCCCTAGGTTGGGAGGATTCAAGATGCAGAGGCACATTTTTAAGTTGAGAGATATTTTTAAAAAACATGAGAGGCTTTTTTTGTTTCACACAGGGTGCTTTGCGTGTGGAATGAACCCCTTGAGGAAGTGTGGATGCAGGTACAATTACAACGTTTAAGAGTCATTAGAACAGGTACACGAATAGGAAAGGTTTGATTAGATTAGATTAGATTACAGTGTGGAAACAGGCCCTTCGGCCCAACAAGTCCACACCGACCCGCCGAAGCGAAACCCACCCATACCCTTACATTTACCCCTTACCTAACACTACGGGCAATTTAGCATGGCCAATTCACCTGACCCTGCACATCTTTTGGACTGTGGGCGGAAACCGGAGCACCCGGAGGAAACCCACGCAGACACGGGGAGAACGTGCAAACTCCACACAGTCAGTCGCCTGAGGCGGGAATTGAACCCGGGTCTCAGGCGCTGTGAGGCAGCAGTGCGTGCCACTGTGCCGCCCACTTTTTTTTATCAACAAGTTTTATCCCACCAAACTCATCATGGAGGGACAGGGAGCAGGATCTGGCAGGTAGGACTAGTTTAGCTTGGGATTCTGTTCGGCATGGAGTCTTTGGACTGAAGCGTTTGTTTTAGTGCTGTATGATTCTGTGACTCTATACTCGTGTGAATTTTAAAACATGCTGGAATCAGCTTCTGTATACGGTTTCTGGGAAAAGAAAAACAAAACATTCAGGAGATAAATAATTCTCTGAGTGAAAGAAACTCTGCTCTCGTCCTATATTTATCATACACCGTTTTAAATCTCTGACTTATTGATTCACCTGAAAGAGGAAATTCACTTCCTACTCAGTTAGTTCGAACATCACATCATCTGGAAAATCTGTTAGTTTACTTCCCAATTTTTCCTGTTTCTGCTACAGCATTTCCAGAATCTCGTGAATAAAATCCTTCAGCCTTCCCACCATCCCGATAAACCCCGTCTGTGTCCTTTCTGTCTTCATATCCCAGGAAACACTTCTTTGTCCTTTCCAAATTTTTCACATTTGTGGTGAAGATTGAAGATCAGGATTACACACAGTGCTCTAAGTGAGGCGGAATCATGGATATTACACTTGTACAAAGATCTCTACGCTTCTGTAGTATGATTTATTCAATTATAAACTCAAGTAATCCAATTCGTTATCTAAGCACATCATGAACATTGTCTCTATGGCGACCAAGATCTCTCCACTGACTTCTCTTTATTCGTTCATAGAATATGGGACTGGCTTGGAAGGTCAATCCCCGTGATCCCCGTGACTCTCAATTGTTTCAAAACGTAAGTGAGATTTAACCACCTCACTGTGGGGTATAATCACTCCTACTGCAGGTTGAATAAGGACAATAACGACCTTTAAACTGTCATTATGATTCGGAAATCGACACTTCAATGCAAACCTGTCCTATATATCGTGTGCTTTCTTTCTATATCAGTGTCCCGTTTGTGTACATTTCTTCATTTTACCCTTGGTCGAATTGTACACGATGATTAATTTTTGTGGATGAAGATATTGTCCTCAAATCTCATTATTCTAAACTCCATGGCACATGGACTGATTTTTTTGATATGCTCCCGGGGGACAATCTTCCCATTCCTTTGAATCCACTGAATATTTCTGATATGATCTTGAAGGCATATTTCCTTCTCCGGGTTTGGTAATCATCACCACACTGGCCGACATCGGTGTGCTCGTTAATACCAAGACAATTGCAGTTAGAGTCATATCCAAATTTCACAATCTGATTTCAAGAAAGTTTGTCCCAACAGTTACATTCCTCACTGTTGTTTGTTTGTGGATGATAAGCTTTCCTGAATTGTACAGCTTCCTGACTCACTGTGCACAGTGATTTACAAAATTCTGAGAATGCTATCACTCACTGTTATCCCTTTCGAATCCCGTTCTATATATTGCTATCACATAATTGATCGAATTACCTTAGTTTTCCAACTATTCCAACCAATCTCACTCATGATTATCATGTGGAGATGCTGGTGTTGGACTGGCACGGACAAAGTCAGAAGCCTCACGATATCAGGTTTATTTGAAATAACAAGCTTTCGGAGCGCTGCTCATTGATCAAGATAAATTATTAATTTATTAGAGCGGTACTTTCTAGACGCAACCACGAAAATGAAACTGAGGTAATTAATGACCTCAGAGTGCAGGACCCCCTCTGTAACTGAGTTTCCCGTTTACTTTGAGGGAGAGCAGGTTGGCCCTAAGCCAATCGTTTAAATCCTAAGCAAGGGCAATGGTATCAGGATGATGTTAGGGCTGAAGTTAAGTTGAAAATTAAATGAAGAGAGGGGTCAGCGTAGATGCTTTGCTGAAAAACTGTATGAATCCATGTAAGATAGTGTTAATTCATTTTTTTAAAGATTAGAATCAATCCAAACATTTTGACACAGAGAGCAGCACACAGAGGTGCTAATGCCCAATACATTATCTGGGCTGACACCAATTGTTAAAGTTCACTTGATAATGTAATTTTTTTTAAAAAAAGTTTTGCGATTTACATATGAAAGAAATGACACTATCACGGTCATTCTAACAGGTGAGAGATTTAACAAACAATCAAGATATTTTTCAATCTATAATTTCAGTTACATCACACTGTAAACTTTTACTATAAGTTCTGTGTCTTACAATCGTGGACTCCACAACCACCTGCTCAAGGAGCAGCACACGGAAAGCTAGTGTTTCCAATTAAACCTGTTGGGCTGTAACCTGTGATTTTTAACTTTGTACACCCCAGTTCAACACCGGCATCTCCAAATTATGAAGTCAGGCCAGTTTAACACAAGCTCCTCAGCGACGATCGTGACCCGAGACAAAGGAGCCGGTGAAATTGTGGCATTTCGACCACCGAACCAGCTGAGAGTCGCTCAGAGCGAAGTACATCCCACGTTGCAGCAGGAATTCCAAGCAGCAAAGAATGTCAAGAATATCTGCTTCTCGTTCTGTCTCCTTGCTGTCGGGACGGTGCTGTTTGTCCCTTCCCCCTCGGACCAAGCTGTCTCCATTATCGGAGAATTCAGCCATTTTCTCCCACTGACAGGCAGCGCCAGGGCAGGGAAGAGCAAATGCTGCCCTTTTGCCTCCTCCAACTTTGATTGTGAACTTCCTCATTTACCTGAGACAGAGACAAAGATACTGAGCTGGTGGGAAAGAGCGAAATGGACACCAGGGACACGTGGGTAACTTAATATGGGATCTTTCTATGCAGCCTATTTGCTGTTGAGGATCCGTCTTCACACAGTATTCCTGCAGAAAGATCTTCGCAATGCGGGGGTCGCTTTCTCGGCTGTGATCGGGCAGCAGTTAGTATCTGATCCCCAACGGTCCCAGATTAAGAGAATCCGATGGAAACCCTCACTCCCGGAGAGTCACCCCACGGCCCGGAGCTGGGGGGCTGCGGACAGTCGAAAGCGAAAGGTAGGGTTAAAAATGGGCCATTGCTTCTCCCTCAGCCGCTCTGTCCCAGAGACAGGGAGAGGGGCTTCACAAACATGTGGGTTCCTTCCCGCACAGATAGAAGCTGTTCAGCCCATCGAATCCACTGCGATTGTCTGTTGCTTCTGTCTCTCTGAGGTCATTCACAATTGGTGATATCTGTCGGAATGATGGGGAACTGTGTCTGTGTGGTGATGCTGTCTCCTATTTGTTGTTATTTACAATTTCCCATCTTCCCGGGAGGAGGCTGCTGTGTGGAACAGCGTGGGGAATTACTGCAGGGCGTCCTGAGCATCAAACACACTGTAACTGATGTGTTTCACCTTCACGCATTTATTATGGAGGATTCATTCAAGGTCGGATTGCGAGGGCAAACAACGTGAGATATTTAACAAAACCCAACAGTGCTGCGGATGCTGTAAGTCAAGAACAGCTGAAACGTATCAGCAGGTTGAAAACAGCTACCATCATGCACTCCCCACACAACGGGAGCAAGAGACAGGGCTTGTAGGGGATTTGAACCCGGGACATCTCACAGATGCGAAAGTTTACCCCAAGCGAGAATCGTACCGGGAGAGCAACGAGTGCGCCGTAGCATAGCTGTCTTTGAATATAAACCCAGTGACACTCAGGCGGTGACAATGTCCCCACCTCGGATGCAGGGGACCCGGGTTCAAGTTCCATCTGCTTCAGAGCTGCGCAGGGTGTTTCCATAAAAATACTATTGTCGTTGCTTCAGCCAGTAAAAACTACAATGAACAGCTCCTTCCCATTCTGTCTCTCTGCTCACAGGAGGCTTCCCTTTGCTCCCTCCCCGCGGGACCGGGATCTCTCCACGGGAAGATAGATGCAACCATTTCCCTCCGCGGGGAGGCAGTGCTGGGGGCTAGTCCAAGCTCTGCAGCTCCCTCTCAAATCACTGGAAGCGGGGAGATGCAGGAGCAGCAGAATCAGGCGACTGGGATCTTCTGTCAATGACATTGATCAAAGACAGAGAGAAGGATACGGAGCTGCTGGGAAAGAATGAAGTCAAAATGGGATCCTTTTCTCTGGTAACTTAATGTGGGATCTTTCTGTGCAGCCCTTTTGCTGTTCAGGATTATTTTTCACACATCAATCCTGCAGTAAGACTTTAGCAATACGAATGTACGTTCATTTGCTTGGACCGGGCTTGATTTAAAATCTGACATGAATGGTCCCAGATTACCAGAATTTGAGGGAAGCCCTCACTCACCGAGAGTCATCCCCATGGCCCAGGCTGCGGGGCTCCAGACAGTCCAACACGGAAGGGTGAGTTAAAAATGGGCCATTGTTTCTCCCTCAGCCGCTCTGTCCCAGAGACAGGAGAGGAGCATCACAACCGCGTTTTGTCATTCAGACAGAAGCCGTTCAACCTATCGAGTTCACGGCCACTCTGTCGCTTGCATTTGTCTAAGGTTATGACTAATGGGGAATTGGGGAATTGTGTCTTTGTGGTGATGCGGATTCAACATGCTGATCCTTTTGTTATTCACCGCTTTCCATGTCACCGGGAGGAGGCTGCTGTGTGGAACAGCGTGGGGAATTACTGCAGGGCGCCCTGAGCATCAAACACACTGTAACTGAGGTGTTTCACCTTCGCCCGTTTATTCCTATCTCAGAGAGCAGCGTTTGCAAATTAGATCAGAGCAGACCCATCGAGAACAGAAGAGCATCCAGACCTTCACAAGCGCGTCACCCCACCCTGTGTAAATGTGGCCCGTGTATCAATATGAAAGATTTATTTCAGATCCATGGAGTGACGGGAAGCAGAAAGCTGATTAAAAATGCAGCGAGTAGAACAGAGTTGTGTTACAGAGGAACACTGACGGGGACGGGGCACACATGCAGCAACATGCAGCTCGCTCACAGACCCGGACCACTCCCTGTGTGAAAACAGTCTTGCTCATGGCACTTTTACTCCTTTTCCCGGAGACTTCAAATCTCTGTCTAATCGTTCTCGATCCTTTCAGATGTGGCAGCATTTTCACTCCCGTATTTCCTCTGTCCAGATCCCCCATGACTTGGAAAGCTTCAATCAGACCAGCTTTCAGATTTCTGTTCTCCAAGGAGAAGTGTGTCTACTTCCCAATCTCTCTTCATTGCTGACATTCCTCAAACACTGCACCTTTCCTGTGAACCTGTCTCCAACCACTTCACCGCTTCCTGACGTTTCACACCCAGAATTCAGCAATGATGCAGCTGGGGGGATTCACTCAGAGTCGGATGGCGGGGGCGAACACTCGGAGACACTTGTTTTCACTTTGACCAAGTGATAGCCAATGCCCCATCTCTACTTCAGGTAGTCCAACCGCATTGAGCGAAGCTGTTTTGTTGGAAAGCGGATCGTGCATTTTGGCGAAACTGAGAACAAGCAACAAGAGCTCGTCCGGGATTGGAACTGCTGACCTCTCCCATATGCACAATATAACAAAGCGGAATCACAGGCTTCTAAGACCGAACCATCGGAGAAAACGAACATCGCGCGTCTTATCAGCTGAGACTGTCTCAGAGCGAAGTCCATCCCACCTTGTTCCGGGAATTTGAAGCAGGGAAGAGTTTCAAGAACAGACGTTTCGTCCCCTGTCTAGATGACATCCTCAGTGCTTGGCAGCCTCCTGTGAAGCGCTTCTGTTACCTCCAACATTTATAGTGGTTTGTTTCTGCCGCTTCCGGTTGTCAGTTCTAGCTGGCCGCTTCAGTGGCCGGGAAATTGGATCCAGGTCGAAGTTTTTTTGATAGAATCTATGGATGAGTGCCATGCCGCTAGGAATTCCCTGGCTGTTCTCTGTTTGGCTTGTCCGATAAAAGTAGTGTTGTCCCAGTCGAACTCATGTTGCTGGTCATCCGCGTGTGTGACGACGAAGGATAGCTGGTCATGTCGTTTCCTGGCTAGTGGGTATTCACCAGCGGCAAAAATATGCGGCTCCAGAGACGCAATCAGTCGGCGCGCAGAACTCATACGTGAATGTTTCGGCGAGCGCAATGCCGAGGGAGTAAATTCGAGCCTCACCTGGAGCAGTTTTGAGGTTTGAGGCACACGTAGACACGTTGTTTGAAGGTCACCACTCAGCCTCCGATGATCGAGGGAAAACAGCCCAAGACTGTTCACCCTCGGACTTTAGCTCAAGTCTTTTTAACCTGGCAACCTCCTTGTAAATCTTTTCTGAACACATTCATGTCGGAAGGTTTGAGAGGGATATAGGACAAATGCTGGCATACAGACGAGGTTAGATTAGGATATCTGCTCGGCATGGACGGATTGGACCGAAGGGTATGTTTCTATTTGTGTATGATGCCAAAACTCAGAGCAAGATCAACTTCTGGAACTTGGTGCCGAAGATAAGATCAGTAATTGAGGCTAACAGAGAATGAGATTATAAGGTTTCTCCTGACTAAAGACCTCAATGGCTCAGAGAACAATCGAAGAAAATATTGAAAATACATTTTCCAATATCAATCCAGTTTAGCATTGCGTAATGAAGCAAATTCCTCAAATAAGTGAGGAACCACATGTGAATACAACCGGAAAATATTACATCACATTCAATTTGTCAACCGCGGAGGTATAACACGTGATATTGGGAGCCGTGTCTTTATGCAGCTCCAGTGGCGCAATCGGTCAGCGCGCGGTACTTATATGTCAGTGTCTCGGCGTGCGCAATGCCGAGGTTGTGAGCTCGAGCCTCACCTGGAGCGGTTTTGTCTGCTCATGGCCAAAGCGTCTATTGGAAATTTCCAGTTTCTCTGCTTTGACAAATGTCTCGGCAATCAACCAACGTATCCGGGAAATATTTGAAATCTGAACAGATATCTGGGGAAGGACATGAGCAGGTGATCTTGTTCAGCTCAAAAATGCTTCGAATCAGCGGCCTGCTTGATTTAAATTGCCGGCAAGCCATGTTTAGTTGGTATTTCTTTATTCAACTGGCTACAAACTCACACAGGTCGATGTAGTAATCAAAAAGGAATTAGATTTATCTCATTGAACCGTATGAATGTTATATTCGGCTTTGCTTGGAACATTTGTCTGATTCAAATAAAGAACTGCTGAGAAGAAGAGGATCAAAATGCAAAAATACAGAACCTTGTTTGTGGGTTTCTTGGGCGGAGATCAGAGTGTTCCAAATGGACCTAGCATCATCTGAGTGTGATCAAACCTTTAAGGCACCAGGGTAAAGTAGGAAGTGCGTCTCCGGGAGATGGTTCACTTCAGACTCACGGGGGTCTAACTTTTCAAAACTCTCAGCTTTTTTCATACTCAATCTGAAGTGTTCAATAATCTTCTTCACACGTGAAGTCAAAGAAATTCGAAATTGTTCCCCAACCACCGCAAGTGGCTTTCTCTCACTGTTAAATTCCCTCCTGAGGAACCGAGGGTTGCAGGCACATAATTCTTTGAGGTTTGAGGCACACGTAGACACGTTGTTTGAAGGTCACCACTCAGCCTCCGATGATCGAGGGAAAACAGCCCAAGACTGTTCACCCTCGGACTTTAGCTCAAGTCTTTTTAACCTGGCAACCTCCTTGTAAATCTTTTCCGAACACATTCATGTCGGAAGGTTTGAGAGGGATATCGGAGAAATGCTGGCATACAGACGAGGTTAGATTAGGATATCTGCTCGGCATGGACGGATTGGACCGAAGGGTATGTTTCTATTTGTGTATGATGCCAAAACTCAGAGCAAGATCAACTTCTGGAACTTGGTGCCGAAGATAAGATCAGTAATTGAGGCTAACAGAGAATGAGATTATAAGGTTTCTCCTGACTAAAGACCTCAATGGCTCAGAGAACAATCGAAGAAAATATTGAAAATACATTTTCCAATATCAATCCAGTTTAGCATTGCGTAATGAAGCAAATTCCTCAAATAAGTGAGGAACCACATGTGAATACAACCGGAAAATATTACATCACATTCAATTTGTCAACCGCGGAGGTATAACACGTGATATTGGGAGCCGTGTCTTTATGCAGCTCCAGTGGCGCAATCGGTCAGCGCGCGGTACTTATATGTCAGTGTCTCGGCGTGCGCAATGCCGAGGTTGTGAGCTCGAGCCTCACCTGGAGCAGTTTTGTCTGCTCATGGCCAAAGCGTCTATTGGAAATTTCCAGTTTCTCTGCTTTGACAAATGTCTCGGCAATCAACCAACGTATCCGGGAAATATTTGAAATCTGAACAGATATCTGGGGAAGCACATGAGCAGGTGATCTTGTTCAGCTCAAAAATGCTTCGAATCAGCGGCCTGCTTGATTTAAATTGCCGGCAAGCCATGTTTAGTTGGTATTTCTTTATTCAACTGGCTACAAACTCACACAGGTCGATGTAGTAATCAAAAAGGAATTAGATTTATCTCATTGAACCGTATGAATGTTATATTCGGCTTTGCTTGGAACATTTGTCTGATTCAAATAAAGAACTGCTGAGAAGAAGAGGATCAAAATGCAAAAATACAGAACCTTGTTTGTGGGTTTCTTGGGCGGAGATCAGAGGGTTCCAAATGGACCTAGCATCATCTGAGTGTGATCAAACCTTTAAGGCACCAGGGTAAAGTAGGAAGTGCGTCTCCGGGAGATGGTTCACTTCAGACTCACGGGGGTCTAACTTTTCAAAACTCTCAGCTTTTTTCATACTCAATCTGAAGTGTTCAATAATCTTCTTCACACGTGAAGTCAAAGAAATTCGAAATTGTTCCCCAACCACCGCAAGTGGCTTTCTCTCACTGTTAAATTCCCTCCTGAGGAACCGAGGGTTGCAGGCACATAATTCTTTGAGGTTTGAGGCACACGTAGACACGTTGTTTGAAGGTCACCACTCAGCCTCCGATGATCGAGGGAAAACAGCCCAAGACTGTTCACCCTCGGACTTTAGCTCAAGTCTTTTTAACCTGGCAACCTCCTTGTAAATCTTTTCCGAACACATTCATGTCGGAAGGTTTGAGAGGGATATAGGACAAATCTGGCATACAGACGAGGTTAGATTAGGATATCTGCTCGGCATGGACGGATTGGACCGAAGGGTATGTTTCTATTTGTGTATGATGCCAAAACTCAGAGCAAGATCAACTTCTGGAACTTGGTGCCGAAGATAAGATCAGTAATTGAGGCTAACAGAGAATGAGATTATAAGGTTTCTCCTGACTAAAGACCTCAATGGCTCAGAGAACAATCGAAGAAAATATTGAAAATACATTTTCCAATATCAATCCAGTTTAGCATTGCGTAATGAAGCAAATTCCTCAAATAAGTGAGGAACCACATGTGAATACAACCGGAAAATATTACATCACATTCAATTTGTCAACCGCGGAGGTATAACACGTGATATTGGGAGCCGTGTCTTTATGCAGCTCCAGTGGCGCAATCGGTCAGCGCGCGGTACTTATATGTCAGTGTCTCGGCGTGCGCAATGCCGAGGTTGTGAGCTCGAGCCTCACCTGGAGCAGTTTTGTCTGCTCATGGCCAAAGCGTCTATTGGAAATTTCCAGTTTCTCTGCTTTGACAAATGTCTCGGCAATCAACCAACGTATCCGGGAAATATTTGAAATCTGAACAGATATCTGGGGAAGCACATGAGCAGGTGATCTTGTTCAGCTCAAAAATGCTTCGAATCAGCGGCCTGCTTGATTTAAATTGCCGGCAAGCCATGTTTAGTTGGTATTTCTTTATTCAACTGGCTACAAACTCACACAGGTCGATGTAGTAATCAAAAAGGAATTAGATTTATCTCATTGAACCGTATGAATGTTATATTCGGCTTTGCTTGGAACATTTGTCTGATTCAAATAAAGAACTGCTGAGAAGAAGAGGATCAAAATGCAAAAATACAGAACCTTGTTTGTGGGTTTCTTGGGCGGAGATCAGAGTGTTCCAAATGGACCTAGCATCATCTGAGTGTGATCAAACCTTTAAGGCACCAGGGTAAAGTAGGAAGTGCGTCTCCGGGAGATGGTTCACTTCAGACTCACGGGGGTCTAACTTTTCAAAACTCTCAGCTTTTTTCATACTCAATCTGAAGTGTTCAATAATCTTCTTCACACGTGAAGTCAAAGAAATTCGAAATTGTTCCCCAACCACCGCAAGTGGCTTTCTCTCACTGTTAAATTCCCTCCTGAGGAACCGAGGGTTGCAGGCACATAATTCTTTGAGGTTTGAGGCACACGTAGACACGTTGTTTGAAGGTCACCACTCAGCCTCCGATGATCGAGGGAAAACAGCCCAAGACTGTTCACCCTCGGACTTTAGCTCAAGTCTTTTTAACCTGGCAACCTCCTTGTAAATCTTTTCCGAACACATTCATGTCGGAAGGTTTGAGAGGGATATCGGAGAAATGCTGGCATACAGACGAGGTTAGATTAGGATATCTGCTCGGCATGGACGGATTGGACCGAAGGGTATGTTTCTATTTGTGTATGATGCCAAAACTCAGAGCAAGATCAACTTCTGGAACTTGGTGCCGAAGATAAGATCAGTAATTGAGGCTAACAGAGAATGAGATTATAAGGTTTCTCCTGACTAAAGACCTCAATGGCTCAGAGAACAATCGAAGAAAATATTGAAAATACATTTTCCAATATCAATCCAGTTTAGCATTGCGTAATGAAGCAAATTCCTCAAATAAGTGAGGAACCACATGTGAATACAACCGGAAAATATTACATCACATTCAATTTGTCAACCGCGGAGGTATAACACGTGATATTGGGAGCCGTGTCTTTATGCAGCTCCAGTGGCGCAATCGGTCAGCGCGCGGTACTTATATGTCAGTGTCTCGGCGTGCGCAATGCCGAGGTTGTGAGTTCGAACCTCACCTGGAGCAGTTTTGTCTGCTCATGGCCAAAGCGTCGATTGGAAATTTCCAGTTTCTCTGCTTTGACAAATATCTCGGCAATCAATCAACGTATCCTGGAAATATTTGAAATCTGAACAGATATCTGGGGAAGCACATGAGCAGGTGATCTTGTTCAGCTCAAAAATGCTTCGAATCAGCGGCCTGCTTGATTTAAATTGCCGGCAAGCCATGTTTAGTTGGTATTTCTTTATTCAACTGGCTACAAACTCACACAGGTCGATGTAGTAATCAAAAAGGAATTAGATTTATCTCATTGAACCGTATGAATGTTATATTCGGCTTTGCTTGGAACATTTGTCTGATTCAAATAAAGAACTGCTGAGAAGAAGAGGATCAAAGTGCAAAAATACAGAACCTTGTTTGTGGGTTTCTTGGGCGGAGATCAGAGTGTTCCAAATGGACCTAGCATCATCTGAGTGTGATCAAACCTTTAAGGCACCAGGGTAAAGTAGGAAGTGCGTCTCCGGGAGATGGTTCACTTCAGACTCACGGGGGTCTAACTTTTCAAAACTCTCAGCTTTTTTCATACTCAATCTGAAGTGTTCAATAATCTTCTTCACACGTGAAGTCAAAGAAATTCGAAATTGTTCCCCAACCACCGCAAGTGGCTTTCTCTCACTGTTAAATTCCCTCCTGAGGAACCGAGGGTTGCAGGCACATAATTCTTTGAGGTTTGAGGCACACGTAGACACGTTGTTTGAAGGTCACCACTCAGCCTCCGATGATCGAGGGAAAACAGCCCAAGACTGTTCACCCTCGGACTTTAGCTCAAGTCTTTTTAACCTGGCAACCTCCTTGTAAATCTTTTCCGAACACATTCATGTCGGAAGGTTTGAGAGGGATATCGGAGAAATGCTGGCATACAGACGAGGTTAGATTAGGATATCTGCTCGGCATGGACGGATTGGACCGAAGGGTATGTTTCTATTTGTGTATGATGCCAAAACTCAGAGCAAGATCAACTTCTGGAACTTGGTGCCGAAGATAAGATCAGTAATTGAGGCTAACAGAGAATGAGATTATAAGGTTTCTCCTGACTAAAGACCTCAATGGCTCAGAGAACAATCGAAGAAAATATTGAAAATACATTTTCCAATATCAATCCAGTTTAGCATTGCGTAATGAAGCAAATTCCTCAAATAAGTGAGGAACCACATGTGAATACAACCGGAAAATATTACATCACATTCAATTTGTCAACCGCGGAGGTATAACACGTGATATTGGGAGCCGTGTCTTTATGCAGCTCCAGTGGCGCAATCGGTCAGCGCGCGGTACTTATATGTCAGTGTCTCGGCGTGCGCAATGCCGAGGTTGTGAGTTCGAACCTCACCTGGAGCAGTTTTGTCTGCTCATGGCCAAAGCGTCTATTGGAAATTTCCAGTTTCTCTGCTTTGACAAATATCTCGGCAATCAATCAACGTATCCTGGAAATATTTGAAATCTGAACAGATATCTGGGGAAGCACATGAGCAGGTGATCTTGTTCAGCTCAAAAATGCTTCGAATCAGCGGCCTGCTTGATTTAAATTGCCGGCAAGCCATGTTTAGTTGGTATTTCTTTATTCAACTGGCTACAAACTCACACAGGTCGATGTAGTAATCAAAAAGGAATTAGATTTATCTCATTGAACCGTATGAATGTTATATTCGGCTTTGCTTGGAACATTTGTCTGATTCAAATAAAGAACTGCTGAGAAGAAGAGGATCAAAGTGCAAAAATACAGAACCTTGTTTGTGGGTTTCTTGGGCGGAGATCAGAGTGTTCCAAATGGACCTAGCATCATCTGAGTGTGATCAAACCTTTAAGGCACCAGGGTAAAGTAGGAAGTGCGTCTCCGGGAGATGGTTCACTTCAGACTCACGGGGGTCTAACTTTTCAAAACTCTCAGCTTTTTTCATACTCAATCTGAAGTGTTCAATAATCTTCTTCACACGTGAAGTCAAAGAAATTCGAAATTGTTCCCCAACCACCGCAAGTGGCTTTCTCTCACTGTTAAATTCCCTCCTGAGGAACCGAGGGTTGCAGGCACATAATTCTTTGAGGTTTGAGGCACACGTAGACACGTTGTTTGAAGGTCACCACTCAGCCTCCGATGATCGAGGGAAAACAGCCCAAGACTGTTCACCCTCGGACTTTAGCTCAAGTCTTTTTAACCTGGCAACCTCCTTGTAAATCTTTTCCGAACACATTCATGTCGGAAGGTTTGAGAGGGATATCGGAGAAATGCTGGCATACAGACGAGGTTAGATTAGGATATCTGCTCGGCATGGACGGATTGGACCGAAGGGTATGTTTCTATTTGTGTATGATGCCAAAACTCAGAGCAAGATCAACTTCTGGAACTTGGTGCCGAAGATAAGATCAGTAATTGAGGCTAACAGAGAATGAGATTATAAGGTTTCTCCTGACTAAAGACCTCAATGGCTCAGAGAACAATCGAAGAAAATATTGAAAATACATTTTCCAATATCAATCCAGTTTAGCATTGCGTAATGAAGCAAATTCCTCAAATAAGTGAGGAACCACATGTGAATACAACCGGAAAATATTACATCACATTCAATTTGTCAACCGCGGAGGTATAACACGTGATATTGGGAGCCGTGTCTTTATGCAGCTCCAGTGGCGCAATCGGTCAGCGCGCGGTACTTATATGTCAGTGTCTCGGCGTGCGCAATGCCGAGGTTGTGAGTTCGAGCCTCACCTGGAGCAGTTTTGTCTGCTCATGGCCAAAGCGTCTATTGGAAATTTCCAGTTTCTCTGCTTTGACAAATGTCTCGGCAATCAATCAACGTATCCTGGAAATATTTGAAATCTGAACAGATATCTGGGGAAGCACATGAGCAGGTGATCTTGTTCAGCTCAAAAATGCTTCGAATCAGCGGCCTGCTTGATTTAAATTGCCGGCAAGCCATGTTTAGTTGGTATTTCTTTATTCAACTGGCTACAAACTCACACAGGTCGATGTAGTAATCAAAAAGGAATTAGATTTATCTCATTGAACCGTATGAATGTTATATTCGGCTTTGCTTGGAACATTTGTCTGATTCAAATAAAGAACTGCTGAGAAGAAGAGGATCAAAATGCAAAAATACAGAACCTTGTTTGTGGGTTTCTTGGGCGGAGATCAGAGTGTTCCAAATGGACCTAGCATCATCTGAGTGTGATCAAACCTTTAAGGCACCAGGGTAAAGTAGGAAGTGCGTCTCCGGGAGATGGTTCACTTCAGACTCACGGGGGTCTAACTTTTCAAAACTCTCAGCTTTTTTCATACTCAATCTGAAGTGTTCAATAATCTTCTTCACACGTGAAGTCAAAGAAATTCGAAAATGTTCCCCAACCACCGCAAGTGGCTTTCTCTCACTGTTAAATTCCCTCCTGAGGAACCGAGGGTTGCAGGCACATAATTCTTTGAGGTTTGAGGCACACGTAGACACGTTGTTTGAAGGTCACCACTCAGCCTCCGATGATCGAGGGAAAACAGCCCAAGACTGTTCACCCTCGGACTTTAGCTCAAGTCTTTTTAACCTGGCAACCTCCTTGTAAATCTTTTCCGAACACATTCATGTCGGAAGGTTTGAGATGGATATAGGACAAATGCTGGCATACAGACGAGGTTAGATTCGGATATCTGCTCGGCATGGACGGATTGGACCGAAGGGTATGTTTCTATTTGTGTATGATGCCAAAACTCAGAGCAAGATCAACTTCTGGAACTTGGTGCCGAAGATAAGATCAGTAATTGAGGCTAACAGAGAATGAGATTATAAGGTTTCTCCTGACTAAAGACCTCAATGGCTCAGAGAACAATCGAAGAAAATATTGAAAATACATTTTCCAATATCAATCCAGTTTAGCATTGCGTAATGAAGCAAATTCCTCAAATAAGTGAGGAACCACATGTGAATACAACCGGAAAATATTACATCACATTCAATTTGTCAACCGCGGAGGTATAACACGTGATATTGGGAGCCGTGTCTTTATGCAGCTCCAGTGGCGCAATCGGTCAGCGCGCGGTACTTATATGTCAGTGTCTCGGCGTGCGCAATGCCGAGGTTGTGAGTTCGAGCCTCACCTGGAGCAGTTTTGTCTGCTCATGGCCAAAGCGTCTATTGGAAATTTCCAGTTTCTCTGCTTTGACAAATGTCTCGGCAATCAATCAACGTATCCTGGAAATATTTGAAATCTGAACAGATATCTGGGGAAGCACATGAGCAGGTGATCTTGTTCAGCTCAAAAATGCTTCGAATCAGCGGCCTGCTTGATTTAAATTGCCGGCAAGCCATGTTTAGTTGGTATTTCTTTATTCAACTGGCTACAAACTCACACAGGTCGATGTAGTAATCAAAAAGGAATTAGATTTATCTCATTGAACCGTATGAATGTTATATTCGGCTTTGCTTGGAACATTTGTCTGATTCAAATAAAGAACTGCTGAGAAGAAGAGGATCAAAGTGCAAAAATACAGAACCTTGTTTGTGGGTTTCTTGGGCGGAGATCAGAGTGTTCCAAATGGACCTAGCATCATCTGAGTGTGATCAAACCTTTAAGGCACCAGGGTAAAGTAGGAAGTGCGTCTCCGGGAGATGGTTCACTTCAGACTCACGGGGGTCTAACTTTTCAAAACTCTCAGCTTTTTTCATACTCAATCTGAAGTGTTCAATAATCTTCTTCACACGTGAAGTCAAAGAAATTCGAAATTGTTCCCCAACCACCGCAAGTGGCTTTCTCTCACTGTTAAATTCCCTCCTGAGGAACCGAGGGTTGCAGGCACATAATTCTTTGAGGTTTGAGGCACACGTAGACACGTTGTTTGAAGGTCACCACTCAGCCTCCGATGATCGAGGGAAAACAGCCCAAGACTGTTCACCCTCGGACTTTAGCTCAAGTCTTTTTAACCTGGCAACCTCCTTGTAAATCTTTTCCGAACACATTCATGTCGGAAGGTTTGAGAGGGATATCGGAGAAATGCTGGCATACAGACGAGGTTAGATTAGGATATCTGCTCGGCATGGACGGATTGGACCGAAGGGTATGTTTCTATTTGTGTATGATGCCAAAACTCAGAGCAAGATCAACTTCTGGAACTTGGTGCCGAAGATAAGATCAGTAATTGAGGCTAACAGAGAATGAGATTATAAGGTTTCTCCTGACTAAAGACCTCAATGGCTCAGAGAACAATCGAAGAAAATATTGAAAATACATTTTCCAATATCAATCCAGTTTAGCATTGCGTAATGAAGCAAATTCCTCAAATAAGTGAGGAACCACATGTGAATACAACCGGAAAATATTACATCACATTCAATTTGTCAACCGCGGAGGTATAACACGTGATATTGGGAGCCGTGTCTTTATGCAGCTCCAGTGGCGCAATCGGTCAGCGCGCGGTACTTATATGTCAGTGTCTCGGCGTGCGCAATGCCGAGGTTGTGAGTTCGAGCCTCACCTGGAGCAGTTTTGTCTGCTCATGGCCAAAGCGTCTATTGGAAATTTCCAGTTTCTCTGCTTTGACAAATGTCTCGGCAATCAATCAACGTATCCTGGAAATATTTGAAATCTGAACAGATATCTGGGGAAGCACATGAGCAGGTGATCTTGTTCAGCTCAAAAATGCTTCGAATCAGCGGCCTGCTTGATTTAAATTGCCGGCAAGCCATGTTTAGTTGGTATTTCTTTATTCAACTGGCTACAAACTCACACAGGTCGATGTAGTAATCAAAAAGGAATTAGATTTATCTCATTGAACCGTATGAATGTTATATTCGGCTTTGCTTGGAACATTTGTCTGATTCAAATAAAGAACTGCTGAGAAGAAGAGGATCAAAATGCAAAAATACAGAACCTTGTTTGTGGGTTTCTTGGGCGGAGATCAGAGTGTTCCAAATGGACCTAGCATCATCTGAGTGTGATCAAACCTTTAAGGCACCAGGGTAAAGTAGGAAGTGCGTCTCCGGGAGATGGTTCACTTCAGACTCACGGGGGTCTAACTTTTCAAAACTCTCAGCTTTTTTCATACTCAATCTGAAGTGTTCAATAATCTTCTTCACACGTGAAGTCAAAGAAATTCGAAAATGTTCCCCAACCACCGCAAGTGGCTTTCTCTCACTGTTAAATTCCCTCCTGAGGAACCGAGGGTTGCAGGCACATAATTCTTTGAGGTTTGAGGCACACGTAGACACGTTGTTTGAAGGTCACCACTCAGCCTCCGATGATCGAGGGAAAACAGCCCAAGACTGTTCACCCTCGGACTTTAGCTCAAGTCTTTTTAACCTGGCAACCTCCTTGTAAATCTTTTCCGAACACATTCATGTCGGAAGGTTTGAGATGGATATAGGACAAATGCTGGCATACAGACGAGGTTAGATTCGGATATCTGCTCGGCATGGACGGATTGGACCGAAGGGTATGTTTCTATTTGTGTATGATGCCAAAACTCAGAGCAAGATCAACTTCTGGAACTTGGTGCCGAAGATAAGATCAGTAATTGAGGCTAACAGAGAATGAGATTATAAGGTTTCTCCTGACTAAAGACCTCAATGGCTCAGAGAACAATCGAAGAAAATATTGAAAATACATTTTCCAATATCAATCCAGTTTAGCATTGCGTAATGAAGCAAATTCCTCAAATAAGTGAGGAACCACATGTGAATACAACCGGAAAATATTACATCACATTCAATTTGTCAACCGCGGAGGTATAACACGTGATATTGGGAGCCGTGTCTTTATGCAGCTCCAGTGGCGCAATCGGTCAGCGCGCGGTACTTATATGTCAGTGTCTCGGCGTGCGCAATGCCGAGGTTGTGAGTTCGAGCCTCACCTGGAGCAGTTTTGTCTGCTCATGGCCAAAGCGTCTATTGGAAATTTCCAGTTTCTCTGCTTTGACAAATGTCTCGGCAATCAATCAACGTATCCTGGAAATATTTGAAATCTGAACAGATATCTGGGGAAGCACATGAGCAGGTGATCTTGTTCAGCTCAAAAATGCTTCGAATCAGCGGCCTGCTTGATTTAAATTGCCGGCAAGCCATGTTTAGTTGGTATTTCTTTATTCAACTGGCTACAAACTCACACAGGTCGATGTAGTAATCAAAAAGGAATTAGATTTATCTCATTGAACCGTATGAATGTTATATTCGGCTTTGCTTGGAACATTTGTCTGATTCAAATAAAGAACTGCTGAGAAGAAGAGGATCAAAATGCAAAAATACAGAACCTTGTTTGTGGGTTTCTTGGGCGGAGATCAGAGGGTTCCAAATGGACCTAGCATCATCTGAGTGTGATCAAACCTTTAAGGCACCAGGGTAAAGTAGGAAGTGCGTCTCCGGGAGATGGTTCACTTCAGACTCACGGGGGTCTAACTTTTCAAAACTCTCAGCTTTTTTCATACTCAATCTGAAGTGTTCAATAATCTTCTTCACACGTGAAGTCAAAGAAATTCGAAATTGTTCCCCAACCACCGCAAGTGGCTTTCTCTCACTGTTAAATTCCCTCCTGAGGAACCGAGGGTTGCAGGCACATAATTCTTTGAGGTTTGAGGCACACGTAGACACGTTGTTTGAAGGTCACCACTCAGCCTCCGATGATCGAGGGAAAACAGCCCAAGACTGTTCACCCTCGGACTTTAGCTCAAGTCTTTTTAACCTGGCAACCTCCTTGTAAATCTTTTCCGAACACATTCATGTCGGAAGGTTTGAGAGGGATATAGGACAAATGCTGGCATACAGACGAGGTTAGATAAGGATATCTGCTCGGCATGGACGGATTGGACCGAAGGGTATGTTTCTATTTGTGTATGATGCCAAAACTCAGAGCAAGATCAACTTCTGGAACTTGGTGCCGAAGATAAGATCAGTAATTGAGGCTAACAGAGAATGAGATTATAAGGTTTCTCCTGACTAAAGACCTCAATGGCTCAGAGAACAATCGAAGAAAATATTGAAAATACATTTTCCAATATCAATCCAGTTTAGCATTGCGTAATGAAGCAAATTCCTCAAATAAGTGAGGAACCACATGTGAATACAACCGGAAAATATTACATCACATTCAATTTGTCAACCGCGGAGGTATAACACGTGATATTGGGAGCCGTGTCTTTATGCAGCTACAGTGGCGCAATCGGTCAGCGCGCGGTACTTATATGTCAGTGTCTCGGCGTGCGCAATGCCGAGGTTGTGAGTTCGAGCCTCACCTGGAGCAGTTTTGTCTGCTCATGGCCAAAGCGTCTATTGGAAATTTCCAGTTTCTCTGCTTTGACAAATGTCTCGGCAATCAATCAACGTATCCGGGAAATATTTGAAATCTGAACAGATATCTGGGGAAGCACATGAGCAGGTGATCTTGTTCAGCTCAAAAATGCTTCGAATCAGCGGCCTGCTTGATTTAAATTGCCGGCAAGCCATGTTTAGTTGGTATTTCTTTATTCAACTGGCTACAAACTCACACAGGTCGATGTAGTAATCAAAAAGGAATTAGATTTATCTCATTGAACCGTATGAATGTTATATTCGGCTTTGCTTGGAACATTTGTCTGATTCAAATAAAGAACTGCTGAGAAGAAGAGGATCAAAGTGCAAAAATACAGAACCTTGTTTGTGGGTTTCTTGGGCGGAGATCAGAGTGTTCCAAATGGACCTAGCATCATCTGAGTGTGATCAAACCTTTAAGGCACCAGGGTAAAGTAGGAAGTGCGTCTCCGGGAGATGGTTCACTTCAGACTCACGGGGGTCTAACTTTTCAAAACTCTCAGCTTTTTTCATACTCAATCTGAAGTGTTCAATAATCTTCTTCACACGTGAAGTCAAAGAAATTCGAAATTGTTCCCCAACCACCGCAAGTGGCTTTCTCTCACTGTTAAATTCCCTCCTGAGGAACCGAGGGTTGCAGGCACATAATTCTTTGAGGTTTGAGGCACACGTAGACACGTTGTTTGAAGGTCACCACTCAGCCTCCGATGATCGAGGGAAAACAGCCCAAGACTGTTCATCCTCGGACTTTAGCTCAAGTCTTTTTAACCTGGCAACCTCCTTGTAAATCTTTTCCGAACACATTCATGTCGGAAGGTTTGAGAGGGATATCGGAGAAATGCTGGCATACAGACGAGGTTAGATTAGGATATCTGCTCGGCATGGACGGATTGGACCGAAGGGTATGTTTCTATTTGTGTATGATGCCAAAACTCAGAGCAAGATCAACTTCTGGAACTTGGTGCCGAAGATAAGATCAGTAATTGAGGCTAACAGAGAATGAGATTATAAGGTTTCTCCTGACTAAAGACCTCAATGGCTCAGAGAACAATCGAAGAAAATATTGAAAATACATTTTCCAATATCAATCCAGTTTAGCATTGCGTAATGAAGCAAATTCCTCAAATAAGTGAGGAACCACATGTGAATACAACCGGAAAATATTACATCACATTCAATTTGTCAACCGCGGAGGTATAACACGTGATATTGGGAGCCGTGTCTTCATGCAGCTCCAGTGGCGCAATCGGTCAGCGCGCGGTACTTATATGTCAGTGTCTCGGCGTGCGCAATGCCGAGGTTGTGAGTTCGAGCCTCACCTGGAGCAGTTTTGTCTGCTCATGGCCAAAGCGTCTATTGGAAATTTCCAGTTTCTCTGCTTTGACAAATGTCTCGGCAATCAATCAACGTATCCTGGAAATATTTGAAATCTGAACAGATATCTGGGGAAGCAGATGAGCAGGTGATCTTGTTCAGCTCAAAAATGCTTCGAATCAGCGGCCTGCTTGATTTAAATTGCCGGCAAGCCATGTTTAGTTGGTATTTCTTTATTCAACTGGCTACAAACTCACACAGGTCGATGTAGTAATCAAAAAGGAATTAGATTTATCTCATTGAACCGTATGAATGTTATATTCGGCTTTGCTTGGAACATTTGTCTGATTCAAATAAAGAACTGCTGAGAAGAAGAGGATCAAAATGCAAAAATACAGAACCTTGTTTGTGGGTTTCTTGGGCGGAGATCAGAGTGTTCCAAATGGACCTAGCATCATCTGAGTGTGATCAAACCTTTAAGGCACCAGGGTAAAGTAGGAAGTGCGTCTCCGGGAGATGGTTCACTTCAGACTCACGGGGGTCTAACTTTTCAAAACTCTCAGCTTTTTTCATACTCAATCTGAAGTGTTCAATAATCTTCTTCACACGTGAAGTCAAAGAAATTCGAAATTGTTCCCCAACCACCGCAAGTGGCTTTCTCTCACTGTTAAATTCCCTCCTGAGGAACCAAGGGTTGCAGGCACATAATTCTTTGAGGTTTGAGGCACACGTAGACACGTTGTTTGAAGGTCACCACTCAGCCTCCGATGATCGAGGGAAAACAGCCCAAGACTGTTCACCCTCGGACTTTAGCTCAAGTCTTTTTAACCTGGCAACCTCCTTGTAAATCTTTTCCGAACACATTCATGTCGGAAGGTTTGAGAGGGATATAGGACAAATGCTGGCATACAGACGAGGTTAGATTCGGATATCTGCTCGGCATGGACGGATTGGACCGAAGGGTATGTTTCTATTTGTGTATGATGCCAAAACTCAGAGCAAGATCAACTTCTGGAACTTGGTGCCGAAGATAAGATCAGTAATTGAGGCTAACAGAGAATGAGATTATAAGGTTTCTCCTGACTAAAGACCTCAATGGCTCAGAGAACAATCGAAGAAAATATTGAAAATACATTTTCCAATATCAATCCAGTTTAGCATTGCGTAATGAAGCAAATTCCTCAAATAAGTGAGGAACCACATGTGAATACAACCGGAAAATATTACATCACATTCAATTTGTCAACCGCGGAGGTATAACACGTGATATTGGGAGCCGTGTCTTTATGCAGCTCCAGTGGCGCAATCGGTCAGCGCGCGGTACTTATATGTCAGTGTCTCGGCGTGCGCAATGCCGAGGTTGTGAGTTCGAGCCTCACCTGGAGCAGTTTTGTCTGCTCATGGCCAAAGCGTCTATTGGAAATTTCCAGTTTCTCTGCTTTGACAAATGTCTCGGCAATCAATCAACGTATCCGGGAAATATTTGAAATCTGAACAGATATCTGGGGAAGCACATGAGCAGGTGATCTTGTTCAGCTCAAAAATGCTTCGAATCAGCGGCCTGCTTGATTTAAATTGCCGGCAAGCCATGTTTAGTTGGTATTTCTTTATTCAACTGGCTACAAACTCACACAGGTCGATGTAGTAATCAAAAAGGAATTAGATTTATCTCATTGAACCGTATGAATGTTATATTCGGCTTTGCTTGGAACATTTGTCTGATTCAAATAAAGAACTGCTGAGAAGAAGAGGATCAAAATGCAAAAATACAGAACCTTGTTTGTGGGTTTCTTGGGCGGAGATCAGAGTGTTCCAAATGGACCTAGCATCATCTGAGTGTGATCAAACCTTTAAGGCACCAGGGTAAAGTAGGAAGTGCGTCTCCGGGAGATGGTTCACTTCAGACTCACGGGGGTCTAACTTTTCAAAACTCTCAGCTTTTTTCATACTCAATCTGAAGTGTTCAATAATCTTCTTCACACGTGAAGTCAAAGAAATTCGAAATTGTTCCCCAACCACCGCAAGTGGCTTTCTCTCACTGTTAAATTCCCTCCTGAGGAACCGAGGGTTGCAGGCACATAATTCTTTGAGGTTTGAGGCACACGTAGACACGTTGTTTGAAGGTCACCACTCAGCCTCCGATGATCGAGGGAAAACAGCCCAAGACTGTTCACCCTCGGACTTTAGCTCAAGTCTTTTTAACCTGGCAACCTCCTTGTAAATCTTTTCCGAACACATTCATGTCGGAAGGTTTGAGAGGGATATCGGAGAAATGCTGGCATACAGACGAGGTTAGATTAGGATATCTGCTCGGCATGGACGGATTGGACCGAAGGGTATGTTTCTATTTGTGTATGATGCCAAAACTCAGAGCAAGATCAACTTCTGGAACTTGGTGCCGAAGATAAGATCAGTAATTGAGGCTAACAGAGAATGAGATTATAAGGTTTCTCCTGACTAAAGACCTCAATGGCTCAGAGAACAATCGAAGAAAATATTGAAAATACATTTTCCAATATCAATCCAGTTTAGCATTGCGTAATGAAGCAAATTCCTCAAATAAGTGAGGAACCACATGTGAATACAACCGGAAAATATTACATCACATTCAATTTGTCAACCGCGGAGGTATAACACGTGATATTGGGAGCCGTGTCTTTATGCAGCTACAGTGGCGCAATCGGTCAGCGCGCGGTACTTATATGTCAGTGTCTCGGCGTGCGCAATGCCGAGGTTGTGAGTTCGAGCCTCACCTGGAGCAGTTTTGTCTGCTCATGGCCAAAGCGTCTATTGGAAATTTCCAGTTTCTCTGCTTTGACAAATGTCTCGGCAATCAATCAACGTATCCGGGAAATATTTGAAATCTGAACAGATATCTGGGGAAGCACATGAGCAGGTGATCTTGTTCAGCTCAAAAATGCTTCGAATCAGCGGCCTGCTTGATTTAAATTGCCGGCAAGCCATGTTTAGTTGGTATTTCTTTATTCAACTGGCTACAAACTCACACAGGTCGATGTAGTAATCAAAAAGGAATTAGATTTATCTCATTGAACCGTATGAATGTTATATTCGGCTTTGCTTGGAACATTTGTCTGATTCAAATAAAGAACTGCTGAGAAGAAGAGGATCAAAATGCAAAAATACAGAACCTTGTTTGTGGGTTTCTTGGGCGGAGATCAGAGAGTTCCAAATGGACCTAGCATCATCTGAGTGTGATCAAACCTTTAAGGCACAAGGGTAAAGTAGGAAGTGCGTCTCCGGGAGATGGTTCACTTCAGACTCACGGGGGTCTAACTTTTCAAAACTCTCAGCTTTTTTCATACTCAATCTGAAGTGTTCAATAATCTTCTTCACACGTGAAGTCAAAGAAATTCGCAATTGTTCCCCAACCACCGCAAGTGGCTTTCTCTCACTGTTAAATTCCCTCCTGAGGAACCGAGGGTTGCAGGCACATAATTCTTTGAGGTTTGAGGCACACGTAGACACGTTGTTTGAAGGTCACCACTCAGCCTCCGATGATCGAGGGAAAACAGCCCAAGACTGTTCACCCTCGGACTTTAGCTCAAGTCTTTTTAACCTGGCAACCTCCTTGTAAATCTTTTCCGAACACATTCATGTCGGAAGGTTTGAGAGGGATATAGGACAAATGCTGGCATACAGACGAGGTTAGATTAGGATATCTGCTCGGCATGGACGGATTGGACCGAAGGGTATGTTTCTATTTGTGTATGATGCCAAAACTCAGAGCAAGATCAACTTCTGGAACTTGGTGCCGAAGATAAGATCAGTAATTGAGGCTAACAGAGAATGAGATTATAAGGTTTCTCCTGACTAAAGACCTCAATGGCTCAGAGAACAATCGAAGAAAATATTGAAAATACATTTTCCAATATCAATCCAGTTTAGCATTGCGTAATGAAGCAAATTCCTCAAATAAGTGAGGAACCACATGTGAATACAACCGGAAAATATTACATCACATTCAATTTGTCAACCGCGGAGGTATAACACGTGATATTGGGAGCCGTGTCTTTATGCAGCTCCAGTGGCGCAATCGGTCAGCGCGCGGTACTTATATGTCAGTGTCTCGGCGTGCGCAATGCCGAGGTTGTGAGTTCGAGCCTCACCTGGAGCTGTTTTGTCTGCTCATGGCCAAAGCGTCTATTGGAAATTTCCAGTTTCTCTGCTTTGACAAATGTCTCGGCAATCAATCAACGTATCCTGGAAATATTTGAAATCTGAACAGATATCTGGGGAAGCACATGAGCAGGTGATCTTGTTCAGCTCAAAAATGCTTCGAATCAGCGGCCTGCTTGATTTAAATTGCCGGCAAGCCATGTTTAGTTGGTATTTCTTTATTCAACTGGCTACAAACTCACACAGGTCGATGTAGTAATCAAAAAGGAATTAGATTTATCTCATTGAACCGTATGTATGTTATATTCGGCTTTGCTTGGAACATTTGTCTGATTCAAATAAAGAACTGCTGAGAAGAAGAGGATCAAAGTGCAAAAATACAGAACCTTGTTTGTGGGTTTCTTGGGCGGAGATCAGAGGGTTCCAAATGGACCTAGCATCATCTGAGTGTGATCAAACCTTTAAGGCACCAGGGTAAAGTAGGAAGTGCGTCTCCGGGAGATGGTTCACTTCAGACTCACGGGGGTCTAACTTTTCAAAACTCTCAGCTTTTTTCATACTCAATCTGAAGTGTTCAATAATCTTCTTCACACGTGAAGTCAAAGAAATTCGAAATTGTTCCCCAACCACCGCAAGTGGCTTTCTCTCACTGTTAAATTCCCTCCTGAGGAACCGAGGGTTGCAGGCACATAATTCTTTGAGGTTTGAGGCACACGTAGACACGTTGTTTGAAGGTCACCACTCAGCCTCCGATGATCGAGGGAAAACAGCCCAAGACTGTTCACCCTCGGACTTTAGCTCAAGTCTTTTTAACCTGGCAACCTCCTTGTAAATCTTTTCTGAACACATTCATGTCGGAAGGTTTGAGAGGGATATAGGACAAATGCTGGCATACAGACGAGGTTAGATTCGGATATCTGCTCGGCATGGACGGATTGGACCGAAGGGTATGTTTCTATTTGTGTATGATGCCAAAACTCAGAGCAAGATCAACTTCTGGAACTTGGTGCCGAAGATAAGATCAGTAATTGAGGCTAACAGAGAATGAGATTATAAGGTTTCTCCTGACTAAAGACCTCAATGGCTCAGAGAACAATCGAAGAAAATATTGAAAATACATTTTCCAATATCAATCCAGTTTAGCATTGCGTAATGAAGCAAATTCCTCAAATAAGTGAGGAACCACATGTGAATACAACCGGAAAATATTACATCACATTCAATTTGTCAACCGCGGAGGTATAACACGTGATATTGGGAGCCGTGTCTTTATGCAGCTCCAATGGCGCAATCGGTCAGCGCGCGGTACTTATATGTCAGTGTCTCGGCGTGCGCAATGCCGAGGTTGTGAGTTCGAGCCTCACCTGGAGCAGTTTTGTCTGCTCATGGCCAAAGCGTCTATTGGAAATTTCCAGTTTCTCTGCTTTGACAAATGTCTCGGCAATCAATCAACGTATCCTGGAAATATTTGAAATCTGAACAGATATCTGGGGAAGCACATGAGCAGGTGATCTTGTTCAGCTCAAAAATGCTTCGAATCAGCGGCCTGCTTGATTTAAATTGCCGGCAAGCCATGTTTAGTTGGTATTTCTTTATTCAACTGGCTACAAACTCACACAGGTCGATGTAGTAATCAAAAAGGAATTAGATTTATCTCATTGAACCGTATGAATGTTATATTCGGCTTTGCTTGGAACATTTGTCTGATTCAAATAAAGAACTGCTGAGAAGAAGAGGATCAAAATGCAAAAATACAGAACCTTGTTTGTGGGTTTCTTGGGCGGAGATCAGAGGGTTCCAAATGGACCTAGCATCATCTGAGTGTGATCAAACCTTTAAGGCACCAGGGTAAAGTAGGAAGTGCGTCTCCGGGAGATGGTTCACTTCAGACTCACGGGGGTCTAACTTTTCAAAACTCTCAGCTTTTTTCATACTCAATCTGAAGTGTTCAATAATCTTCTTCACACGTGAAGTCAAAGAAATTCGCAATTGTTCCCCAACCACCGCAAGTGGCTTTCTCTCACTGTTAAATTCCCTCCTGAGGAACCGAGGGTTGCAGGCACATAATTCTTTGAGGTTTGAGGCACACGTAGACACGTTGTTTGAAGGTCACCACTCAGCCTCCGATGATCGAGGGAAAACAGCCCAAGACTGTTCACCCTCGGACTTTAGCTCAAGTCTTTTTAACCTGGCAACCTCCTTGTAAATCTTTTCCGAACACATTCATGTCGGAAGGTTTGAGAGGGATATAGGACAAATGCTGGCATACAGACGAGGTTAGATTAGGATATCTGCTCGGCATGGACGGATTGGACCGAAGGGTATGTTTCTATTTGTGTATGATGCCAAAACTCAGAGCAAGATCAACTTCTGGAACTTGGTGCCGAAGATAAGATCAGTAATTGAGGCTAACAGAGAATGAGATTATAAGGTTTCTCCTGACTAAAGACCTCAATGGCTCAGAGAACAATCGAAGAAAATATTGAAAATACATTTTCCAATATCAATCCAGTTTAGCATTGCGTAATGAAGCAAATTCCTCAAATAAGTGAGGAACCACATGTGAATACAACCGGAAAATATTACATCACATTCAATTTGTCAACCGCGGAGGTATAACACGTGATATTGGGAGCCGTGTCTTTATGCAGCTCCAGTGGCGCAATCGGTCAGCGCGCGGTACTTATATGTCAGTGTCTCGGCGTGCGCAATGCCGAGGTTGTGAGTTCGAGCCTCACCTGGAGCAGTTTTGTCTGCTCATGGCCAAAGCGTCTATTGGAAATTTCCAGTTTCTCTGCTTTGACAAATGTCTCGGCAATCAATCAACGTATCCTGGAAATATTTGAAATCTGAACAGATATCTGGGGAAGCACATGAGCAGGTGATCTTGTTCAGCTCAAAAATGCTTCGAATCAGCGGCCTGCTTGATTTAAATTGCCGGCAAGCCATGTTTAGTTGGTATTTCTTTATTCAACTGGCTACAAACTCACACAGGTCGATGTAGTAATCAAAAAGGAATTAGATTTATCTCATTGAACCGTATGAATGTTATATTCGGCTTTGCTTGGAACATTTGTCTGATTCAAATAAAGAACTGCTGAGAAGAAGAGGATCAAAATGCAAAAATACAGAACCTTGTTTGTGGGTTTCTTGGGCGGAGATGAGAGTGTTCCAAATGGACCTAGCATCATCTGAGTGTGATCAAACCTTTAAGGCACCAGGGTAAAGTAGGAAGTGCGTCTCCGGGAGATGGTTCACTTCAGACTCACGGGGGTCTAACTTTTCAAAACTCTCAGCTTTTTTCATACTCAATCTGAAGTGTTCAATAATCTTCTTCACACGTGAAGTCAAAGAAATTCGAAATTGTTCCCCAACCACCGCAAGTGGCTTTCTCTCACTGTTAAATTCCCTCCTGAGGAACCGAGGGTTGCAGGCACATAATTCTTTGAGGTTTGAGGCACACGTAGACACGTTGTTTGAAGGTCACCACTCAGCCTCCGATGATCGAGGGAAAACAGCCCAAGACTGTTCACCCTCGGACTTTAGCTCAAGTCTTTTTAACCTGGCAACCTCCTTGTAAATCTTTTCCGAACACATTCATGTCGGAAGGTTTGAGAGGGATATCGGAGAAATGCTGGCATACAGACGAGGTTAGATTAGGATATCTGCTCGGCATGGACGGATTGGACCGAAGGGTATGTTTCTATTTGTGTATGATGCCAAAACTCAGAGCAAGATCAACTTCTGGAACTTGGTGCCGAAGATAAGATCAGTAATTGAGGCTAACAGAGAATGAGATTATAAGGTTTCTCCTGACTAAAGACCTCAATGGCTCAGAGAACAATCGAAGAAAATATTGAAAATACATTTTCCAATATCAATCCAGTTTAGCATTGCGTAATGAAGCAAATTCCTCAAATAAGTGAGGAACCACATGTGAATACAACCGGAAAATATTACATCACATTCAATTTGTCAACCGCGGAGGTATAACACGTGATATTGGGAGCCGTGTCTTTGTGCAGCTCCAGTGGCGCAATCGGTCAGCGCGCGGTACTTATATGTCAGTGTCTCGGCGTGCGCAATGCCGAGGTTGTGAGTTCGAGCCTCACCTGGAGCAGTTTTGTCTGCTCATGGCCAAAGCGTCTATTGGAAATTTCCAGTTTCTCTGCTTTGACAAATGTCTCGGCAATCAACCAACGTATCCGGGAAATATTTGAAATCTGAACAGATATCTGGGGAAGCACATGAGCAGGTGATCTTGTTCAGCTCAAAAATGCTTCGAATCAGCGGCCTGCTTGATTTAAATTGCCGGCAAGCCATGTTTAGTTGGTATTTCTTTATTCAACTGGCTACAAACTCACACAGGTCGATGTAGTAATCAAAAAGGAATTAGATTTATCTCATTGAACCGTATGAATGTTATATTCGGCTTTGCTTGGAACATTTGTCTGATTCAAATAAAGAACTGCTGAGAAGAAGAGGATCAAAATGCAAAAATACAGAACCTTGTTTGTGGGTTTCTTGGGCGGAGATCAGAGTGTTCCAAATGGACCTAGCATCATCTGAGTGTGATCAAACCTTTAAGGCACCAGGGTAAAGTAGGAAGTGCGTCTCCGGGAGATGGTTCACTTCAGACTCACGGGGGTCTAACTTTTCAAAACTCTCAGCTTTTTTCATACTCAATCTGAAGTGTTCAATAATCTTCTTCACACGTGAAGTCAAAGAAATTCGAAATTGTTCCCCAACCACCGCAAGTGGCTTTCTCTCACTGTTAAATTCCCTCCTGAGGAACCGAGGGTTGCAGGCACATAATTCTTTGAGGTTTGAGGCACACGTAGACACGTTGTTTGAAGGTCACCACTCAGCCTCCGATGATCGAGGGAAAACAGTCCAAGACTGTTCACCCTCGGACTTTAGCTCAAGTCTTTTTAACCTGGCAACCTCCTTGTAAATCTTTTCCGAACACATTCATGTCGGAAGGTTTGAGAGGGATATAGGACAAATGCTGGCATACAGACGAGGTTAGATTAGGATATCTGCTCGGCATGGACGGATTGGACCGAAGGGTATGTTTCTATTTGTGTATGATGCCAAAACTCAGAGCAAGATCAACTTCTGGAACTTGGTGCCGAAGATAAGATCAGTAATTGAGGCTAACAGAGAATGAGATTATAAGGTTTCTCCTGACTAAAGACCTCAATGGCTCAGAGAACAATCGAAGAAAATATTGAAAATACATTTTCCAATATCAATCCAGTTTAGCATTGCGTAATGAAGCAAATTCCTCAAATAAGTGAGGAACCACATGTGAATACAACCGGAAAATATTACATCACATTCAATTTGTCAACCGCGGAGGTATAACACGTGATATTGGGAGCCGTGTCTTTGTGCAGCTCCAGTGGCGCAATCGGTCAGCGCGCGGTACTTGTATGTCAGTGTCTCGGCGTGCGCAATGCCGAGGTTGTGAGTTCGAGCCTCACCTGGAGCAGTTTTGTCTGCTCATGGCCAAAGCGTCTATTGGAAATTTCCAGTTTCTCTGCTTTGACAAATGTCTCGGCAATCAATCAACGTATCCTGGAAATATTTGAAATCTGAACAGATATCTGGGGAAGCACATGAGCAGGTGATCTTGTTCAGCTCAAAAATGCTTCGAATCAGCGGCCTGCTTGATTTAAATTGCCGGCAAGCCATGTTTAGTTGGTATTTCTTTATTCAACTGGCTACAAACTCACACAGGTCGATGTAGTAATCAAAAAGGAATTAGATTTATCTCATTGAACCGTATGAATGTTATATTCGGCTTTGCTTGGAACATTTGTCTGATTCAAATAAAGAACTGCTGAGAAGAAGAGGATCAAAATGCAAAAATACAGAACCTTGTTTGTGGGTTTCTTGGGCGGAGATCAGAGGGTTCCAAATGGACCTAGCATCATCTGAGTGTGATCAAACCTTTAAGGCACCAGGGTAAAGTAGGAAGTGCGTCTCCGGGAGATGGTTCACTTCAGACTCACGGGGGTCTAACTTTTCAAAACTCTCAGCTTTTTTCATACTCAATCTGAAGTGTTCAATAATCTTCTTCACACGTGAAGTCAAAGAAATTCGCAATTGTTCCCCAACCACCGCAAGTGGCTTTCTCTCACTGTTAAATTCCCTCCTGAGGAACCGAGGGTTGCAGGCACATAATTCTTTGAGGTTTGAGGCACACGTAGACACGTTGTTTGAAGGTCACCACTCAGCCTCCGATGATCGAGGGAAAACAGCCCAAGACTGTTCACCCTCGGACTTTAGCTCAAGTCTTTTTAACCTGGCAACCTCCTTGTAAATCTTTTCCGAACACATTCATGTCGGAAGGTTTGAGAGGGATATAGGACAAATGCTGGCATACAGACGAGGTTAGATTAGGATATCTGCTCGGCATGGACGGATTGGACCGAAGGGTATGTTTCTATTTGTGTATGATGCCAAAACTCAGAGCAAGATCAACTTCTGGAACTTGGTGCCGAAGATAAGATCAGTAATTGAGGCTAACAGAGAATGAGATTATAAGGTTTCTCCTGACTAAAGACCTCAATGGCTCAGAGAACAATCGAAGAAAATATTGAAAATACATTTTCCAATATCAATCCAGTTTAGCATTGCGTAATGAAGCAAATTCCTCAAATAAGTGAGGAACCACATGTGAATACAACCGGAAAATATTACATCACATTCAATTTGTCAACCGCGGAGGTATAACACGTGATATTGGGAGCCGTGTCTTTATGCAGCTCCAGTGGCGCAATCGGTCAGCGCGCGGTACTTATATGTCAGTGTCTCGGCGTGCGCAATGCCGAGGTTGTGAGTTCGAGCCTCACCTGGAGCAGTTTTGTCTGCTCATGGCCAAAGCGTCTATTGGAAATTTCCAGTTTCTCTGCTTTGACAAATGTCTCGGCAATCAATCAACGTATCCTGGAAATATTTGAAATCAGAACAGATATCTGGGGAAGCACATGAGCAGGTGATCTTGTTCAGCTCAAAAATGCTTCGAATCAGCGGCCTGCTTGATTTAAATTGCCGGCAAGCCATGTTTAGTTGGTATTTCTTTATTCAACTGGCTACAAACTCACACAGGTCGATGTAGTAATCAAAAAGGAATTAGATTTATCTCATTGAACCGTATGTATGTTATATTCGGCTTTGCTTGGAACATTTGTCTGATTCAAATAAAGAACTGCTGAGAAGAAGAGGATCAAAGTGCAAAAATACAGAACCTTGTTTGTGGGTTTCTTGGGCGGAGATCAGAGGGTTCCAAATGGACCTAGCATCATCTGAGTGTGATCAAACCTTTAAGGCACCAGGGTAAAGTAGGAAGTGCGTCTCCGGGAGATGGTTCACTTCAGACTCACGGGGGTCTAACTTTTCAAAACTCTCAGCTTTTTTCATACTCAATCTGAAGTGTTCAATAATCTTCTTCACACGTGAAGTCAAAGAAATTCGAAATTGTTCCCCAACCACCGCAAGTGGCTTTCTCTCACTGTTAAATTCCCTCCTGAGGAACCGAGGGTTGCAGGCACATAATTCTTTGAGGTTTGAGGCACACGTAGACACGTTGTTTGAAGGTCACCACTCAGCCTCCGATGATCGAGGGAAAACAGCCCAAGACTGTTCACCCTCGGACTTTAGCTCAAGTCTTTTTAACCTGGCAACCTCCTTGTAAATCTTTTCTGAACACATTCATGTCGGAAGGTTTGAGAGGGATATAGGACAAATGCTGGCATACAGACGAGGTTAGATTCGGATATCTGCTCGGCATGGACGGATTGGACCGAAGGGTATGTTTCTATTTGTGTATGATGCCAAAACTCAGAGCAAGATCAACTTCTGGAACTTGGTGCCGAAGATAAGATCAGTAATTGAGGCTAACAGAGAATGAGATTATAAGGTTTCTCCTGACTAAAGACCTCAATGGCTCAGAGAACAATCGAAGAAAATATTGAAAATACATTTTCCAATATCAATCCAGTTTAGCATTGCGTAATGAAGCAAATTCCTCAAATAAGTGAGGAACCACATGTGAATACAACCGGAAAATATTACATCACATTCAATTTGTCAACCGCGGAGGTATAACACGTGATATTGGGAGCCGTGTCTTTGTGCAGCTCCAGTGGCGCAATCGGTCAGCGCGCGGTACTTATATGTCAGTGTCTCGGCGTGCGCAATGCCGAGGTTGTGAGTTCGAGCCTCACCTGGAGCAGTTTTGTCTGCTCATGGCCAAAGCGTCTATTGGAAATTTCCAGTTTCTCTGCTTTGACAAATGTCTCGGCAATCAACCAACGTATCCGGGAAATATTTGAAATCTGAACAGATATCTGGGGAAGCACATGAGCAGGTGATCTTGTTCAGCTCAAAAATGCTTCGAATCAGCGGCCTGCTTGATTTAAATTGCCGGCAAGCCATGTTTAGTTGGTATTTCTTTATTCAACTGGCTACAAACTCACACAGGTCGATGTAGTAATCAAAAAGGAATTAGATTTATCTCATTGAACCGTATGAATGTTATATTCGGCTTTGCTTGGAACATTTGTCTGATTCAAATAAAGAACTGCTGAGAAGAAGAGGATCAAAATGCAAAAATACAGAACCTTGTTTGTGGGTTTCTTGGGCGGAGATCAGAGGGTTCCAAATGGACCTAGCATCATCTGAGTGTGATCAAACCTTTAAGGCACCAGGGTAAAGTAGGAAGTGCGTCTCCGGGAGATGGTTCACTTCAGACTCACGGGGGTCTAACTTTTCAAAACTCTCAGCTTTTTTCATACTCAATCTGAAGTGTTCAATAATCTTCTTCACACGTGAAGTCAAAGAAATTCGAAATTGTTCCCCAACCACCGCAAGTGGCTTTCTCTCACTGTTAAATTCCCTCCTGAGGAACCGAGGGTTGCAGGCACATAATTCTTTGAGGTTTGAGGCACACGTAGACACGTTGTTTGAAGGTCACCACTCAGCCTCCGATGATCGAGGGAAAACAGTCCAAGACTGTTCACCCTCGGACTTTAGCTCAAGTCTTTTTAACCTGGCAACCTCCTTGTAAATCTTTTCCGAACACATTCATGTCGGAAGGTTTGAGAGGGATATAGGACAAATGCTGGCATACAGACGAGGTTAGATTAGGATATCTGCTCGGCATGGACGGATTGGACCGAAGGGTATGTTTCTATTTGTGTATGATGCCAAAACTCAGAGCAAGATCAACTTCTGGAACTTGGTGCCGAAGATAAGATCAGTAATTGAGGCTAACAGAGAATGAGATTATAAGGTTTCTCCTGACTAAAGACCTCAATGGCTCAGAGAACAATCGAAGAAAATATTGAAAATACATTTTCCAATATCAATCCAGTTTAGCATTGCGTAATGAAGCAAATTCCTCAAATAAGTGAGGAACCACATGTGAATACAACCGGAAAATATTACATCACATTCAATTTGTCAACCGCGGAGGTATAACACGTGATATTGGGAGCCGTGTCTTTGTGCAGCTCCAGTGGCGCAATCGGTCAGCGCGCGGTACTTATATGTCAGTGTCTCGGCGTGCGCAATGCCGAGGTTGTGAGTTCGAGCCTCACCTGGAGCAGTTTTGTCTGCTCATGGCCAAAGCGTCTATTGGAAATTTCCAGTTTCTCTGCTTTGACAAATGTCTCGGCAATCAATCAACGTATCCTGGAAATATTTGAAATCTGAACAGATATCTGGGGAAGCACATGAGCAGGTGATCTTGTTCAGCTCAAAAATGCTTCGAATCAGCGGCCTGCTTGATTTAAATTGCCGGCAAGCCATGTTTAGTTGGTATTTCTTTATTCAACTGGCTACAAACTCACACAGGTCGATGTAGTAATCAAAAAGGAATTAGATTTATCTCATTGAACCGTATGAATGTTATATTCGGCTTTGCTTGGAACATTTGTCTGATTCAAATAAAGAACTGCTGAGAAGAAGAGGATCAAAATGCAAAAATACAGAACCTTGTTTGTGGGTTTCTTGGGCGGAGATCAGAGGGTTCCAAATGGACCTAGCATCATCTGAGTGTGATCAAACCTTTAAGGCACCAGGGTAAAGTAGGAAGTGCGTCTCCGGGAGATGGTTCACTTCAGACTCACGGGGGTCTAACTTTTCAAAACTCTCAGCTTTTTTCATACTCAATCTGAAGTGTTCAATAATCTTCTTCACACGTGAAGTCAAAGAAATTCGAAATTGTTCCCCAACCACCGCAAGTGGCTTTCTCTCACTGTTAAATTCCCTCCTGAGGAACCGAGGGTTGCAGGCACATAATTCTTTGAGGTTTGAGGCACACGTAGACACGTTGTTTGAAGGTCACCACTCAGCCTCCGATGATCGAGGGAAAACAGTCCAAGACTGTTCACCCTCGGACTTTAGCTCAAGTCTTTTTAACCTGGCAACCTCCTTGTAAATCTTTTCCGAACACATTCATGTCGGAAGGTTTGAGAGGGATATAGGACAAATGCTGGCATACAGACGAGGTTAGATTAGGATATCTGCTCGGCATGGACGGATTGGACCGAAGGGTATGTTTCTATTTGTGTATGATGCCAAAACTCAGAGCAAGATCAACTTCTGGAACTTGGTGCCGAAGATAAGATCAGTAATTGAGGCTAACAGAGAATGAGATTATAAGGTTTCTCCTGACTAAAGACCTCAATGGCTCAGAGAACAATCGAAGAAAATATTGAAAATACATTTTCCAATATCAATCCAGTTTAGCATTGCGTAATGAAGCAAATTCCTCAAATAAGTGAGGAACCACATGTGAATACAACCGGAAAATATTACATCACATTCAATTTGTCAACCGCGGAGGTATAACACGTGATATTGGGAGCCGTGTCTTTATGCAGCTCCAGTGGCGCAATCGGTCAGCGCGCGGTACTTATATGTCAGTGTCTCGGCGTGCGCAATGCCGAGGTTGTGAGTTCGAGCCTCACCTGGAGCAGTTTTGTCTGCTCATGGCCAAAGCGTCTATTGGAAATTTCCAGTTTCTCTGCTTTGACAAATGTCTCGGCAATCAATCAACGTATCCTGGAAATATTTGAAATCTGAACAGATATCTGGGGAAGCACATGAGCAGGTGATCTTGTTCAGCTCAAAAATGCTTCGAATCAGCGGCCTGCTTGATTTAAATTGCCGGCAAGCCATGTTTAGTTGGTATTTCTTTATTCAACTGGCTACAAACTCACACAGGTCGATGTAGTAATCAAAAAGGAATTAGATTTATCTCATTGAACCGTATGAATGTTATATTCGGCTTTGCTTGGAACATTTGTCTGATTCAAATAAAGAACTGCTGAGAAGAAGAGGATCAAAATGCAAAAATACAGAACCTTGTTTGTGGGTTTCTTGGGCGGAGATCAGAGTGTTCCAAATGGACCTAGCATCATCTGAGTGTGATCAAACCTTTAAGGCACCAGGGTAAAGTAGGAAGTGCGTCTCCGGGAGATGGTTCACTTCAGACTCACGGGGGTCTAACTTTTCAAAACTCTCAGCTTTTTTCATACTCAATCTGAAGTGTTCAATAATCTTCTTCACACGTGAAGTCAAAGACATTCGAAATTGTTCCCCAACCACCGCAAGTGGCTTTCTCTCACTGTTAAATTCCCTCCTGAGGAACCGAGGGTTGCAGGCACATAATTCTTTGAGGTTTGAGGCACACGTAGACACGTTGTTTGAAGGTCACCACTCAGCCTCCGATGATCGAGGGAAAACAGCCCAAGACTGTTCACCCTCGGACTTTAGCTCAAGTCTTTTTAACCTGGCAACCTCCTTGTAAATCTTTTCTTAACACATTCATGTCGGAAGGTTTGAGAGGGATATAGGACAAATGCTGGCATACAGACGAGGTTAGATTAGGATATCTGCTCGGCATGGACGGATTGGACCGAAGGGTATGTTTCTATTTGTGTATGATGCCAAAACTCAGAGCAAGATCAACTTCTGGAACTTGGTGCCGAAGATAAGATCAGTAATTGAGGCTAACAGAGAATGAGATTATGAGGTTTCTCCTGACTAAAGACCTCAATGGCTCAGAGAACAATCGAAGAAAATATTGAAAATACATTTTCCAATATCAGTCCAGTTTAGCATTGCGTAATGAAGCAAATTCCTCAAATAAGTGAGGAACCACATGTGAATACAACCGGAAAATATTACATCACATTCAATTTGTCAACCGCGGAGGTATAACACGTGATATTGGGAGCCGTGTCTTTATGCAGCTCCAGTGGCGCAATCGGTCAGCGCGCGGTACTTATATGTCAGTGTCTCGGCGTGCGCAATGCCGAGGTTGTGAGTTCGAGTCTCACCTGGAGCAGCTTTGTCTGCTCATGGCCAAAGCGTCTATTGGAAATTTCCAGTTTCTCTGCTTTGACAAATGTCTCGGCAATCAATCAACGTATCCTGGAAATGTTTGAAATCTGAACAGATATCTGGGGAAGCACATGAGCAGGTGATCTTGTTCAGCTCAAAAATGCTTCGAATCAGCGGCCTGCTTGATTTAAATTGCCGGCAAGCCATGTTTAGTTGGTATTTCTTTATTCAACTGGCTACAAACTCACACAGGTCGATGTAGTAATCAAAAAGGAATTAGATTTATCTCATTGAACCGTATGAATGTTATATTCGGCTTTGCTTGGAACATTTGTCTGATTCAAATAAAGAACTGCTGAGAAGAAGAGGATCAAAATGCAAAAATACAGAACCTTGTTTGTGGGTTTCTTGGGCGGAGATCAGAGTGTTCCAAATGGACCTAGCATCATCTGAGTGTGATCAAACCTTTAAGGCACCAGGGTAAAGTAGGAAGTGCGTCTCCGGGAGATGGTTCACTTCAGACTCACGGGGGTCTAACTTTTCAAAACTCTCAGCTTTTTTCATACTCAATCTGAAGTGTTCAATAATCTTCTTCACACGTGAAGTCAAAGAAATTCGACATTGTTCCCCAACCACCGCAAGTGGCTTTCTCTCACTGTTAAATTCCCTCCTGAGGAACCGAGGGTTGCAGGCACATAATTCTTTGAGGTTTGAGGCACACGTAGACACGTTGTTTGAAGGTCACCACTCAGCCTCCGATGATCGAGGGAAAACAGCCCAAGACTGTTCACCCTCGGACTTTAGCTCAAGTCTTTTTAACCTGGCAACCTCCTTGTAAATCTTTTCTGAACACATTCATGTCGGAAGGTTTGAGAGGGATATAGGACAAATGCTGGCATACAGACGAGGTTAGATTAGGATATCTGCTCGGCATGGACGGATTGGACCGAAGGGTATGTTTCTATTTGTGTATGATGCCAAAACTCAGAGCAAGATCAACTTCTGGAACTTGGTGCCGAAGATAAGATCAGTAATTGAGGCTAACAGAGAATGAGATTATAAGGTTTCTCCTGACTAAAGACCTCAATGGCTCAGAGAACAATCGAAGAAAATATTGAAAATACATTTTCCAATATCAATCCAGTTTAGCATTGCGTAATGAAGCAAATTCCTCAAATAAGTGAGGAACCACATGTGAATACAACCGGAAAATATTACATCACATTCAATTTGTCAACCGCGGAGGTATAACACGTGATATTGGGAGCTGTGTCTTTATGCAGCTCCAGTGGCGCAATCGGTCAGCGCGCGGTACTTATATGTCAGTGTCTCGGCGTGCGCAATGCCGAGGTTGTGAGTTCGAGCCTCACCTGGCGCAGTTTTGTCTGCTCATGGCCAAAGCGTCTAGTGGAAATTTCCAGTTTCTCTGCTTTGACAAATGTCTCGGCAATCAATCCACGTATCCTGGAAATATTTGAAATCTGAACAGATATCTGGGGAAGCACATGAGCAGGTGATCTTGTTCAGCTCAAAAATGCTTCGAATCAGCGGCCTGCTTGATTTAAATTGCCGGCAAGCCATGTTTAGTTGGTATTTCTTTATTCAACTGGCTACAAACTCACACAGGTCCCTGAATGTGTCCCTGAAGAGGCCAGTGTGGGAGTGTGCCTCAGTCCAGGCCAGTGCGGGAGTGTGTTCCAGACCAGACAAATGCGGGAGTGAGTCCCAGACCAGGCCAGTGCGGGGTTGAGTCCCAGACCAGGCCAGTGCGAGAGTATGTCCCAGACTAGGCCATTGCAGGAGTGAGTCCCGGAACAAGCCAGTGCGGGAGTGTGCCCCAGACCAGACCGGTGTGGGAGTGAGTCCCAGACCAGGCCAGTGTGGAAGTGTGTCCCAGACCAGGCCAGTGCAGGAATGAGTCCCAGACCAGGCTAGTGCGGGATTGAGTCACAGACCAGACTAGTGCGGGAGTGAGTCACAGACCAGGTCAGTGTGGAATTGAAAACACCGACCAGGCCAGTGCAGTGGTGTGTCCCAGACCAGGCCAGTGCAGAGTGAGTCCCTGTCTAGGCCAGTGCAGTGGTGTGTCCCAGACCAGGCCAGTGCAGGAGTGTGCCCCAGACCAGGCCAGTGTGGGAGTGTGTCCCAGGCCAGTCTAGTGCAGGAGTGTGTCCCAGACCAGACATGTGCGGTATTGAGTCCCCGATCAGGCCAGTGTGGAAGTGACTACCAGACCAGGCCAGTGCAGGTGTGCGTCCCAGACCAAGCCAGATTGTGAGTGTGTCCCAGAGCAGGCCAGCATGGGAGTGTGCCCCAGACCAGGCCAGAGCGAGAGTGACTCACAGACCAGGCCAGTGCGGGCGTGTGTCTCAGACCATGCCAATGCGGGAGTGTGTCACAGACCAGGCCAGTGCGGGAGTGAGTCCCAGACCAGGCCAGTGTGGAAGTGAGACCCAGACCAGGCCAGTGCAGGGGTGTGTCCCAGATCAGGCCAGTGCGGGAGTGAGTCCCAGACCAGGCCAGTGCGGGAGTGATTCGCAGACCAGGCCAGTGCAGGAGTGCGTCCCAGACCACGCCAGTGCGGGAGTGAGTCACAGACTAGGCCAGTACAGGAGTCTGTCCCAGGCCAGGCCAGTGTGGGAGTGAGTCCCAGACCAGACCAATGCGGGAGTTACTCCCTGACCAGGCCAGGGCAGTGTGTGTCCCAGAGCTGGCCAATGCGGGATTGAATCTCAGACCAGGCCAGTGCAAGAGTGAGTCACAGACCAGGCCAGTGCGGGTGTGAGTCCCAGACCAGGTCAGTGCAAGAGTGAGTCCCAGATCAGGCCAGCGTGAAAGTGAGTCCCAGACCAGGCCAGTACGGGTGTGTGCCACAGACTAGGCCAGCGTGGGAGTGAATCCCAGACCAGGCCAGTGCGGGGGTTAGTCCTACACGAGGCCAGTGTAGGGGTGTGTCCCAGATCACGTCAGTACGGGAGTGGGTCGCAGACCAGGCCAGTACGGGAGTGAGTCCCAGAGTAGGACAGTGCGGGAGTGAGTCCCAGACCAGGCCAGTGCGGGAATGTGTCCCAGACCAGATCAGTACGGGAGTGTGTCCCAGACCAGGTCAGTACGGGAGTGGGTCCCAGACCAGACCAGGATGGGAGTGAGTCCCAGAGTAGGACTGTGTGGGAGTGGGTCCCAGACAAGGCCAGTACAGGAGTGCGTCCCAGACCACGCCAGTGCGGGAGTGAGTCACAGACTAGGCCAGTACAGGAGTCTGTCCCAGGCCTGGCCAGTGTGGGAGTGAGTCCCAGACTAGACCAATGCGGGAGTTACTCCCTGACCAGGCCAGGGCAGTGTGTGTCCCAGAGCTGGCCAATGCGGGATTGAATCTCAGACCAGGCCAGTGCAAGAGTGAGTCACAGACCAGGCCAGTGCGGGTGTGAGTCCCAGACCAGGTCAGTGCAAGAGTGAGTCCCAGATCAGGCCAGCGCAAAAGTGAGTCCCAGACCAGACCAGTACGGGTGTGTGCCACAGACTAGGCCAGCGTGGGAGTGAATCCCAGACCAGGCCAGTGCGGGAGTTAGTCCTACACGAGGCCAGTGTAGGGGTGTGTCCCAGATCACGTCAGTACGGGAGTGGGTCGCAGACCAGGCCAGTACGGGAGTGAGTCCCAGAGTAGGACAGTGCGGGAGTGAGTCCCAGACTAGGCCAGTGCGGGAATGTGTCCCAGACCAGGTCAGTACGGGAGTGTGTCCCAGACCAGGTCAGTACGGGAGTGGGTCCCAGACCAGACCAGTATGGGAGTGAGTCCCAGAGTAGGACTGTGTGGGAGTGGGTCCCAGACAAGGCCAGTACAGGAGTGCGTCCCACACCAGGCCAGCGTGGGAGTGAGTCCCAGTGTCGGACACTGCAGGAGTGAGTCCCAGACCAGGCCAGTGTGGGAGTGAGTCTCCGAGCAGGACAGTGCGGGAGTGTGTCCCAGACCAGGCCAGTGCTGGAGTGAGTCCCTGAGTAGGACAGTGCGGGAGTGAATCCCAGACCAGGCCAGTTCGGGAGCGTGTCCCCGAGCAGGACAGTGCGGGAGTAAGTCCCAGACCAGGCCAGTGTGGGAGTGAGTCCTAGACCAGGCCAGTGTGGGCATGTGTCCTAGACAAGGTCAGTGGGGCAGTGAGTCCCAGACCGGGCCAGTGCGGGAGATTGTCCCAGACCAAGCCACTGCAGGAGTGAGTCCCTGACCAGGCCAGTGCGGGAGAGATTCCCGGACCAGGCCAGTGTGGGAGTGAGTCACAGACCAGGCCAGTGCGGGAGTTACTCCCAAACCAGGCCAGTGTGGAAGTGAGTCCCCGACCAGTCCAGTACGGCAGTGTGCTCCAGATCAGGCCAGTGCGGGAGTGAGTCCCAGACCAGTCCAGTGCGGGAGTGAGTCCCAGACCAAGACAAGTGTGGGAGTGTATCCCAATCCAGGCCAGTGTGGGAGAGAGTCCCAGAACAGGCCAGTGCAGGAGTGTATCCCAGACCAGGCCATTGTGGAAGTGTGTCCCAGACCAGGCCAGTGCGGGCATGTGTCCTAGACAAGGTCAGTGGGGCAGTGAGTCCGAGACCGGCCCAGTGCGGGAGATTGTCCCAGACCAAGCCACTGCAGGAGTGAGTCCCTGACCAGGCCAGTGCGGGAGAGATTCCCAGACCAGGACAGTGCAGGAGTGAGTCCCAGTTCAGGCCAGTGCGGAAGTGAGTTCCAGACCAGGCCAGTGTAGGGGTGTGTCCCAGACCAGGCCAGTGTAGGAATGAGTTCCAGACCAGACCGATTAGGGAATGTGTCGCAGACCAGGCCAGTGTGGGAGTGTGTTCCAGACCAGACAAGTGCAGGAGTGAGTCCCAGTCCAGGCCAGTGCAGGAGTGAGTCCCTGACTAGGCCAGTGCAGGAGTGAGTCCCAGAACAGGCCAGTTCCCGAGTGAGTCCCAGACCAGGCCAGTGCGGGGGTGAGTCCCAGAGCAGGCCAGTGCAGTGGTGTGTCCCAGACTAGGCCATTGCAGGAGTGAGTCCCATAACAAGCCAGTGCAGGAGTGAGTCCCAGTCCATGCCAGTGCAGGAGTGAATCACAGACCAGGCCAGTGTGGGAGTGTGTCCCAGACCAGGCCAGTGCGGGAGATTGTCCCAGACCAAGCCACTGCCGGAGTGAGTCCCTGACCAGGCCAGTGCGGGAGGGATTCCCAGACCAGGCCAGATGCAGGAGTGAGTCGCAGACCAGGCCAGTGCGGGAGTGAGTCACAGACCAGGCCAGTGCGGGAGTTACTCCCAGACCAGGCAAGTGTGGAAGTGAGTCCCCGACCAGTCCAGTACGGCAGTGTGCTCCAGATCAGGCCAGTGCGGGAGTGAGTCCCAGACCAGTCCAGTGCGGGAGTGAGTCCCAGACCAAGGCCAGTGTGGGAGTGTATCCCAATCCAGGCCAGTGTGGGAGAGAGTCCCAGAACAGGCCAGTGCAGGAGTGTATCCCAGACCAGGCCAGTGTGGAAGTGTGTCCCAGACCAGGCCAGTGCGGGGGTGAGTCCCAGAGCAGGCCAGTGCAGGGGTGTGTCCCAGACTAGGCCATTGCAGGAGTGAGTCCCATAACAAGCCAGTGCAGGAGTGAGTCCCAGTCCATGCCAGTGCTGGAGTGAATCACAGACCAGGCCAGTGTGGGAGTGTGTCCCAGACCAGGCCAGTGTGGGAGTGTGTTCCAGACCAGACAAGTGAGGGGTGAGTCCCAGACCAGGCCAGTGCAAAGAGCATTCCAGACCAGGTTAGTGCTGTAATGTGTCCCAGATCAGGCCAGTGCGGGAGTGTTTCCCAGGCCAATCTAGTGCAGGAGTGTGTCCCAGACCAGGCCAGTGCAGGTGTGTGTCCCAGAGCAGGCCAGCATGGGAGTGTGCCCCAAACCAGGCCAGTGCGAGAGTGACTCACAGACCAGGCCAGTGCGGGATTAAGTCCCAGACCAGGCCTATGTGGGAGTGTATCCCAGACCAGGCCAGTGCGGGAGTGAGTCACAGACCAGGCCAGTGCGGGAGTTACTCCCAGACCAGGCCAGTGTGGAAGTGAGTCCCCGACCAGTCCTAAACGGCAGTGTGCTCCAGATCAGGCCAGTGCGGGAGTGATTCCCAGACCAGTCCAGTGCGGGAGTGAGTCCCAGACCAAGGCCAGTGTGGGAGTGTATCCCAATCCAGGCCAGTGTGGGAGAGAGTCCCAGAACAGGCCAGTGCAGGAGTGTATCCCAGACCAGGCCAGTGTGGAAGTGTGTCCCAGACCAGGTCAGTGCAGGAGTGAGTCCCAGACCAGGCCATTGCAGGAGTGAGTCCCAGGCCAGGCCAGTGCATGAATGAGTCCAAGGCCAGGCCAGTGCGGGAGAGGGTCCCAGAACAGGCCAGTGCAGGAGTGTATCCCAGACCAAGGCCAGTGTGGGAGTGTATCCCAATCCAGGCCTGTGTGGGAGAGAGTCCGAGATCAGGCCAATGCAGGAGTGTATCCCAGACCAGGCCAGTGCGGAAGTGTGTCCCAGACCAGGCCAGTGCGGGAGTGAGTCACAGACCAGGCCAGTGCGGGAGTGAGTCCCAGACCAGGCCAGTGTGGAATTGAAAACCGAGACCAGGCCAGCGCAGAGGTATGTCCCAGACCAGGCTAGTGTGGCAGCGAGACCCGGACCATTCCAGTACAGAGTTAGACCCAGACGGGGCCTGTGCGGGTCTGAGTCATAGACCAGGCCAGTGCGGGAGTGTGTCCCAGATCAATCCTGCGCGGGTGTAAGTCAAGACCAGGCCAGTGCGGGAGTCTGTCCCAGACCAGGCCTGTGCCAGAGTGTGTCCCAGACCAGGCCAGAGCAGGAGTGAGTCCCAGATCAGGCCTGTGCCAGAGTGTGTCCCAGACCAGGCCAGAGCAGGAGTGAGTCCCAGGCCAGGGCAACGCGGGAGTGAGTCCCAGACGATGCCAGTGCAGGAGTGAGTCTCAGACCAGGCCAGTGCGGGAGTGAGTCCCAGACCAGACCTGTGCGGTAGTGAGTCCCCGACCAGGCCAGTGTGGAAGTGACTACCAGACCAGGCCAGTGCAGGTGTGCGTCCCAGACCAGGCCAGTGCAGGTGTGTGTCCCAGAGCAGGCCAGCATGGGAGTGTGCCCCAAACCAGGCCAGTGCGAGAGTGACTCACAGACCAGGCCAGTGCGGGATTAAGTCCCAGACCAGGCCTATGTGGGAGTGTATCCCAGACCAGGCCAGTGCGGGAGTGAGTCACAGACCAGGCCAGTGCGGGAGTTACTCCCAGACCAGGCCAGTGTGGAAGTGAGTCCCCGACCAGTCCAGTACGGCAGTGTGCTCCAGATCAGGCCAGTGCGGGAGTGAGTCCCAGACCAGTCCAGTGCGGGAGTGAGTCCCAGACCAAGGCCAGTGTGGGAGTGTATCCCAATCCAGGCCAGTGTGGGAGAGAGTCCCAGAACAGGCCAGTGCAGGAGTGTATCCCAGACCAGGCCAGTGTGGAAGTGTGTCCCAGACCAGGCCAGTGCGGGCATGTGTCCTAGACAAGGTCAGTGGGGCAGTGAGTCCCAGACCGGGCCAGTGCGGGAGATTGTCCCAGACCAAGCCACTGCAGGAGTGAGTCCCTGACCAGGCCAGTGCGGGAGAGATTCCCAGACCAGGCCAGTGCAGGAGTGAGTCGCAGACCAGGCCATTGCAGGTGTGAGTCCCAGACCAGGACAGTGCAGGAGTGAGTCCCAGATCAGGCCAGTGCGGAAGTGAGTTCCAGACCAGGCCAGTGTAGGGGTGTGTCCCAGACCAGGCCAGTGTAGAAATGAGTTCCAGACCAGACCGATTAGGGAATGTGTCGCAGACCAGGCCAGTGTGGGAGTGTGTTCCAGACCAGACAAGTGCAGGAGTGAGTCCCAGGCCAGGCCAGAGCAGGTGTGTGTCCCAGACCAGGCCAGTGCGGGAGTGAGTCCCAGACCAGGCCATTCCAGTAGTGAGTCCTAGACAAGGCAAGTTATGGAATGTGTCCCAGACCAGGCCAGTGTGGGTGGGTGTCACAGACCAGGCCAGTGCGGGAGTGTGCCTCAGTCCAGGCCAGTGTGGGAGTGTGTCCCAGACCAGGCCAGTTCGGGAGTGTGTTCCAGACCAGACAAGTGCGGGATTGAGTCCCAGAACAGGCCAGAGTGGGGGTGCGTACCAGACTAGACCAGTGCGTGAGTGAATCTCAGACCAGGCCAGAGCGGGAGTGTGTCCCAGAACAGTCCAGTCGGGAGTGAGTCTCAGGCTAGGCTAGTGCAGGAGTGAGTCCCAGACCAGGCCAGTGCAGGAGTGCGTCCCACACCAGGCCAGTGTGGGATTGTGTCCCAGACCAGGCCAGCGCGGGAGTGAGTCCCAGTCCAGGCCAGTGCAGGAGTGAGTCCCTGACTAGGCCAGTGCAGGAGTGAGTTCCAGAACAGGCCAGTTCCCGAGTGAGTCCCAGAGCAGGCCAGTGCGGGGGTGAGTCCCAGAGCAGGCCAGTGCAGGGGTGTGTCCCAGACTAGGCCATTGCAGGAGTGAGTCCCATAACAAGCCAGTGCGGGAGTGAGTCCCAGTCCATGCCAGTGCAGGAGTGAATCACAGACCAGGCCAGTGTGGGTGTGTGTCCCAGACCAGGCCAGTGTGGGTGTGAGTCCCAGACCAGGCCTGTGCGGGTGTGTGTACCTGAACAGGGCAATGCCGGAGTTAATCCCGGGCCAGGCTAGTGCGGGAGTGAGTCCCAGAGAAGAACAGTGCAGGAGTGAATCAAACTCCAGGACAGTGTGGGAGTGTGTCCCAAACCAGGCCAGTGCGGGGGTGAGTCACAGACCAGGCCAGTGCGGGAGTTACTCCCAGACCAGGCCAGTGTGGAAGTGAGTCCCCGACCAGTCCAGTACGGCAGTGTGCTCCAGATCAGGCCAGTGCGGGAGTGAGTCCCAGACCAGTCCAGTGCGGGAGTGAGTCCCAGACCAAGGCCAGTGTGGGAGTGTATCCCAATCCAGGCCAGTGTGGGAGAGAGTCCCAGAACAGGCCAGTGCAGGAGTGTATCCCAGACCAGGCCAGTGTGGAAGTGTGTCCCAGACCAGGTCAGTGCAGGAGTGAGTCCCACACCAGGCCATTGCAGGAGTGAGTCCCAGGCCAGGCCAGTGCATGAATGAGTCCAAGGCCAGGCCAGTGCGGGAGAGGGTCCCAGAACAGGCCAGTGCAGGAGTGTATCCCAGACCAAGGCCAGTGTGGGAGTGTATCCCAATCCAGGCCTGTGTGGGAGAGAGTCCGAGATCAGGCCAATGCAGGAGTGTATCCCAGACCAGGCCAGTGCGGAAGTGTGTCCCAGACCAGGCCAGTGCGGGAGTGAGTCACAGACCAGGCCAGTGCGGGAGTGAGTCCCAGACCAGGCCAGTGTGGAATTGAAAACCGAGACCAGGCCAGCGCAGAGGTATGTCCCAGACCAGGCTAGTGTGGCAGCGAGACCCGGACCATTCCAGTACAGAGTTAGACCCAGACGGGGCCTGTGCGGGTCTGAGTCATAGACCAGGCCAGTGCGGGAGTGTGTCCCAGATCAATCCTGCGCGGGTGTAAGTCAAGACCAGGCCAGTGCGGGAGTCTGTCCCAGACCAGGCCTGTGCCAGAGTGTGTCCCAGACCAGGCCAGAGCAGGAGTGAGTCCCAGATCAGGCCTGTGCCAGAGTGTGTCCCAGACCAGGCCAGAGCAGGAGTGAGTCCCAGGCCAGGGCCACGCGGGAGTGAGTCCCAGACGATGCCAGTGCAGGAGTGAGTCTCAGACCAGGCCAGTGCGGGAGTGAGTCCCAGACCAGGCCAGTGTGGAATTGAAAACCCAGACCAGGACAGTGCGGGGTAAGACCCAGATGAGGCCAGTGCGGGAGTAAGTCCCAGACCAGGCCAGTGCTGGAGTGAGTCCCTGAGGAGGACAGTGCGGGAGTGAATCCCAGACCAGGCCAGTTCGGGAGTGTGTCCCCGAGCAGGACAGTGCGGGAGTGTGTCCCAGACCAGGCCAGTGCTGGAGTGAGTCCCTGAGTAGGACAGTGCGGGAGTGAATCCCAGACCAGGCCAGTTCGGGAGCGTGTCCCCGAGCAGGACAGTGCGGGAGTAAGTCCCAGACCAGGCCAGTGTGGGAGTGAGTCCCAGACCAGGCCAGTGTGGGAATGTGTCCTAGACAAGGTCAGTGGTGCAGTGAGTCCCAGACCGGGCCAGTGCGGGAGATTGTCCCAGACCAAGCCACTGCAGGAGTGAGTCCCTGACCAGGCCAGTGCGGGAGAGATTCCCAGACCAGGCCAGTGTGGGAGTGAGTCCCAGACCAGGCCAGTGCGGGCATGTGTCCTAGACAAGGTCAGTGGGGCAGTGAGTCCCAGACCGGGCCAGTGCGGGAGATTGTCCCAGACCAAGCCACTGCAGGAGTGAGTCCCTGACCAGGCCAGTGCGGGAGAGATTCCCAGACCAGGCCAGTACAGGAGTGCGTCCCACACCAGGCCAGCGTGGGAGTGAGTCCCAGTGTCGGACACTGCAGGAGTGAGTCCCAGACCAGGCCAGTGTGGGAGTGAGTCTCCGAGCAGGACAGTGCGGGAGTGTGTCCCAGACCAGGCCAGTGCTGGAGTGAGTCCCTGAGTAGGACAGTGCGGGAGTGAATCCCAGACCAGGCCAGTTCGGGAGTGTGTCCCCGAGCAGGACAGTGCGGGAGTAAGTCCCAGACCAGGCCAGTGTGGGAGTGAGTCTCAGACCAGGCCAGTGTGGGCATGTGTCCTAGACAAGGTCAGTGGGGCAGTGAGTCCCAGACCGGGCCAGTGCGGGAGATTGTCCCAGACCAAGCCACTGCAGGAGTGAGTCCCTGACCAGGCCAGTGCGGGAGAGATTCCCAGACCAGGCCAGATGCAGGAGTGAGTCGCAGACCAGGCCAGTGCGGGAGTTACTCCCAGACCAGGCCAGTGTGGAATTGAAAACACCGACCAGGCCAGTGCAGTGGTGTGTCCCAGACCAGGCCAGTGCAGAGTGAGTCCCTGTCTAGGCCAGTGCAGTGGTGTGTCCCAGACCAGGCCAGTGCAGGAGTGTGCCCCAGACCAGGCCAGTGTGGGAATGTGTCCCAGGCCAGTCTAGTGCAGGAGTGTTTCCCAGACCAGACATGTGCGGTATTGAGTCCCCGATCAGGCCAGTGTGGAAGTGACTACCAGACCAGGCCAGTGCAGGTGTGCGTCCCAGACCAAGCCAGATTGTGAGTGTGTCCCAGAGCAGGCCAGCGTGGGAGTGTGCCCCAGACCAGGCCAGAGCGAGAGTGACTCACAGACCAGGCCAGTGCGGGCGTGTGTCTCAGACCATGCCAATGCGGGAGTGTGTCACAGACCAGGCCAGTGCGGGAGTGAGTCCCAGACCAGGCCAGTGTGGAAGTGAGACCCAGACCAGGCCAGTGCAGGGGTGTGTCCCAGATCAGGCCAGTGCGGGAGTGAGTCCCAGACCAGGCCAGTGCGGGAGTGATTCGCAGACCAGGCCAGTGCAGGAGTGCGTCCCAGACCACGCCAGTGCGGGAGTGAGTCACAGACTAGGCCAGTACAGGAGTCTGTCCCAGGCCAGGCCAGTGTGGGAGTGAGTCCCAGACCAGACCAATGCGGGAGTTACTCCCTGACCAGGCCAGGGCAGTGTGTGTCCCAGAGCTGGCCAATGCGGGATTGAATCTCAGACCAGGCCAGTGCAAGAGTGAGTCACAGACCAGGCCAGTGCGGGTGTGAGTCCCAGACCAGGTCAGTGCAAGAGTGAGTCCCAGATCAGGCCAGCGTGAAAGTGAGTCCCAGACCAGGCCAGTACGGGTGTGTGCCACAGACTAGGCCAGCGTGGGAGTGAATCCCAGACCAGGCCAGTGCGGGGGTTAGTCCTACACGAGGCCAGTGTAGGGGTGTGTCCCAGATCACGTCAGTACGGGAGTGGGTCGCAGACCAGGCCAGTACGGGAGTGAGTCCCAGAGTAGGACAGTGCGGGAGTGAGTCCCAGACCAGGCCAGTGCGGGAATGTGTCCCAGACCAGATCAGTACGGGAGTGTGTCCCAGACCAGGTCAGTACGGGAGTGGGTCCCAGACCAGACCAGTATGGGAGTGAGTCCCAGAGTAGGACTGTGTGGGAGTGGGTCCCAGACAAGGCCAGTACAGGAGTGCGTCCCAGACCACGCCAGTGCGGGAGTGAGTCACAGACTAGGCCAGTACAGGAGTCTGTCCCAGGCCTGGCCAGTGTGGGAGTGAGTCCCAGACCAGACCAATGCGGGAGTTACTCCCTGACCAGGCCAGGGCAGTGTGTGTCCCAGAGCTGGCCAATGCGGGATTGAATCTCAGACCAGGCCAGTGCAAGAGTGAGTCACAGACCAGGCCAGTGCGGGTGTGAGTCCCAGACCAGGTCAGTGCAAGAGTGAGTCCCAGATCAGGCCAGCGCGAATGTGAGTCCCAGACCAGACCAGTACGGGTGTGTGCCACAGACTAGGCCAGCGTGGGAGTGAATCCCAGACCAGGCCAGTGCGGGAGTGAGTCCCAGAGTAGGACTGTGTGGGAGTGGGTCCCAGACAAGGCCAGTACAGGAGTGCGTCCCACACCAGGCCAGCGTGGGAGTGAGTCCCAGTGTCGGACACTGCAGGAGTGAGTCCCAGACCAGGCCAGTGTGGGAGTGAGTCTCCGAGCAGGACAGTGCGGGAGTGTGTCCCAGACCAGGCCAGTGCTGGAGTGAGTCCCTGAGTAGGACAGTGCGGGAGTGAATCCCAGACCAGGCCAGTTCGGGAGCGTGTCCCCGAGCAGGACAGTGCGGGAGTAAGTCCCAGACCAGGCCAGTGTGGGAGTGAGTCCTAGACCAGGCCAGTGTGGGCATGTGTCCTAGACAAGGTCAGTGGGGCAGTGAGTCCCAGACCGGGCCAGTGCGGGAGATTGTCCCAGACCAAGCCACTGCAGGAGTGAGTCCCTGACCAGGCCAGTGCGGGAGAGATTCCCGGACCAGGCCAGTGTGGGAGTGAGTCACAGACCAGGCCAGTGCGGGAGTTACTCCCAAACCAGGCCAGTGTGGAAGTGAGTCCCCGACCAGTCCAGTACGGCAGTGTGCTCCAGATCAGGCCAGTGCGGGAGTGAGTCCCAGACCAGTCCAGTGCGGGAGTGAGTCCCAGACCAAGACAAGTGTGGGAGTGTATCCCAATCCAGGCCAGTGTGGGAGAGAGTCCCAGAACAGGCCAGTGCAGGAGTGTATCCCAGACCAGGCCATTGTGGAAGTGTGTCCCAGACCAGGCCAGTGCGGGCATGTGTCCTAGACAAGGTCAGTGGGGCAGTGAGTCCGAGACCGGCCCAGTGCGGGAGATTGTCCCAGACCAAGCCACTGCAGGAGTGAGTCCCTGACCAGGCCAGTGCGGGAGAGATTCCCAGACCAGGACAGTGCAGGAGTGAGTCCCAGTTCAGGCCAGTGCGGAAGTGAGTTCCAGACCAGGCCAGTGTAGGGGTGTGTCCCAGACCAGGCCAGTGTAGGAATGAGTTCCAGACCAGACCGATTAGGGAATGTGTCGCAGACCAGGCCAGTGTGGGAGTGTGTTCCAGACCAGACAAGTGCAGGAGTGAGTCCCAGTCCAGGCCAGTGCAGGAGTGAGTCCCTGACTAGGCCAGTGCAGGAGTGAGTCCCAGAACAGGCCAGTTCCCGAGTGAGTCCCAGACCAGGCCAGTGCGGGGGTGAGTCCCAGAGCAGGCCAGTGCAGTGGTGTGTCCCAGACTAGGCCATTGCAGGAGTGAGTCCCATAACAAGCCAGTGCAGGAGTGAGTCCCAGTCCATGCCAGTGCAGGAGTGAATCACAGAACAGGCCAGTGTGGGAGTGTGTCCCAGACCAGGCCAGTGCGGGAGATTGTCCCAGACCAAGCCACTGCCGGAGTGAGTCCCTGACCAGGCCAGTGCGGGAGAGATTCCCAGACCAGGCCAGATGCAGGAGTGAGTCGCAGACCAGGCCAGTGCGGGAGTGAGTCACAGACCAGGCCAGTGCGGGAGTTACTCCCAGACCAGGCAAGTGTGGAAGTGAGTCCCCGACCAGTCCAGTACGGCAGTGTGCTCCAGATCAGGCCAGTGCGGGAGTGAGTCCCAGACCAGTCCAGTGTGGGAGTGAGTCCCAGACCAAGGCCAGTGTGGGAGTGTATCCCAATCCAGGCCAGTGTGGGAGAGAGTCCCAGAACAGGCCAGTGCAGGAGTGTATCCCAGACCAGGCCAGTGTGGAAGTGTGTCCCAGACCAGGCCAGTGCGGGGGTGAGTCCCAGAGCAGGCCAGTGCAGGGGTGTGTCCCAGACTAGGCCATTGCAGGAGTGAGTCCCATAACAAGCCAGTGCAGGAGTGAGTCCCAGTCCATGCCAGTGCTGGAGTGAATCACAGACCAGGCCAGTGTGGGAGTGTGTCCCAGACCAGGCCAGTGTGGGAGTGTGTTCCAGACCAGACAAGTGAGGGGTGAGTCCCAGACCAGGCCAGTGCAAAGAGCATTCCAGACCAGGTTAGTGCTGTAATGTGTCCCAGATCAGGCCAGTGCGGGAGTGTTTCCCAGGCCAATCTAGTGCAGGAGTGTGTCCCAGACCAGACCTGTGCGGTAGTGAGTCCCCGACCAGGCCAGTGTGGAAGTGACTACCAGACCAGGCCAGTGCAGGTGTGCGTCCCAGACCAGGCCAGTGCAGGTGTGTGTCCCAGAGCAGGCCAGCATGGGAGTGTGCCCCAAATCAGGCCAGTGCGAGAGTGACTCACAGACCAGGCCAGTGCGGGATTAAGTCCCAGACCAGGCCTATGTGGGAGTGTATCCCAGACCAGGCCAGTGCGGGAGTGAGTCACAGACCAGGCCAGTGCGGGAGTTACTCCCAGACCAGGCCAGTGTGGAAGTGAGTCCCCGACCAGTCCAGTACGGCAGTGTGCTCCAGATCAGGCCAGTGCGGGAGTGAGTCCCAGACCAGTCCAGTGCGGGAGTGAGTCCCAGACCAAGGCCAGTGTGGGAGTGTATCCCAATCCAAGCCAGTGTGGGAGAGAGTCCCAGAACAGGCCAGTGCAGGAGTGTATCCCAGACCAGGCCAGTGTGGAAGTGTGTCCCAGACCAGGTCAGTGCAGGAGTGAGTCCCAGACCAGGCCATTGCAGGAGTGAGTCCCAGGCCAGGCCAGTGCATGAATGAGTCCAAGGCCAGGCCAGTGCGGGAGAGGGTCCCAGAACAGGCCAGTGCAGGAGTGTATCCCAGACCAAGGCCAGTGTGGGAGTGTATCCCAATCCAGGCCTGTGTGGGAGAGAGTCCGAGATCAGGCCAATGCAGGAGTGTATCCCAGACCAGGCCAGTGCGGAAGTGTGTCCCAGACCAGGCCAGTGCGGGAGTGAGTCACAGACCAGGCCAGTGCGGGAGTGAGTCCCAGACCAGGCCAGTGTGGAATTGAAAACCGAGACCAGGCCAGCGCAGAGGTATGTCCCAGACCAGGCTAGTGTGGCAGCGAGACCCGGACCATTCCAGTACAGAGTTAGACCCAGACGGGGCCTGTGCGGGTCTGAGTCATAGACCAGGCCAGTGCGGGAGTGTGTCCCAGATCAATCCTGCGCGGGTGTAAGTCAAGACCAGGCCAGTGCGGGAGTCTGTCCCAGACCAGGCCTGTGCCAGAGTGTGTCCCAGACCAGGCCAGAGCAGGAGTGAGTCCCAGATCAGGCCTGTGCCAGAGTGTGTCCCAGACCAGGCCAGAGCAGGAGTGAGTCCCAGGCCAGGGCAACGCGGGAGTGAGTCCCAGACGATGCCAGTGCAGGAGTGAGTCTCAGACCAGGCCAGTGCGGGAGTGAGTCCCAGACCAGACCTGTGCGGTAGTGAGTCCCCGACCAGGCCAGTGTGGAAGTGACTACCAGACCAGGCCAGTGCAGGTGTGCGTTCCAGACCAGGCCAGTGCAGGTGTGTGTCCCAGAGCAGGCCAGCATGGGAGTGTGCCCCAAACCAGGCCAGTGCGAGAGTGACTCACAGACCAGGCCAGTGCGGGATTAAGTCCCAGACCAGGCCTATGTGGGAGTGTATCCCAGACCAGGCCAGTGCGGGAGTGAGTCACAGACCAGGCCAGTGCGGGAGTTACTCCCAGACCAGGCCAGTGTGGAAGTGAGTCCCCGACCAGTCCAGTACGGCAGTGTGCTCCAGATCAGGCCAGTGCGGGAGTGAGTCCCAGACCAGTCCAGTGCGGGAGTGAGTCCCAGACCAAGGCCAGTGTGGGAGTGTATCCCAATCCAGGCCAGTGTGGGAGAGAGTCCCAGAACAGGCCAGTGCAGGAGTGTATCCCAGACCAGGCCAGTGTGGAAGTGTGTCCCAGACCAGGCCAGTGCGGGCATGTGTCCTAGACAAGGTCAGTGGGGCAGTGAGTCCCAGACCGGGCCAGTGCGGGAGATTGTCCCAGACCAAGCCACTGCAGGAGTGAGTCCCTGACCAGGCCAGTGCGGGAGAGATTCCCAGACCAGGCCAGTGCAGGAGTGAGTCGCAGACCAGGCCATTGCAGGTGTGAGTCCCAGACCAGGACAGTGCAGGAGTGAGTCCCAGATCAGGCCAGTGCGGAAGTGAGTTCCAGACCAGGCCAGTGTAGGGGTGTGTCCCAGACCAGGCCAGTGTAGAAATGAGTTCCAGACCAGACCGATTAGGGAATGTGTCGCAGACCAGGCCAGTGTGGGAGTGTGTTCCAGACCAGACAAGTGCAGGAGTGAGTCCCAGGCCAGGCCAGAGCAGGTGTGTGTCCCAGACCAGGCCAGTGCGGGAGTGAGTCCCAGACCAGGCCATTCCAGTAGTGAGTCCTAGACAAGGCAAGTTATGGAATGTGTCCCAGACCAGGCCAGTGTGGGTGGGTGTCACAGACCAGGCCAGTGCGGGAGTGTGCCTCAGTCCAGGCCAGTGTGGGAGTGTGTCCCAGACCAGGCCAGTTCAGGAGTGTGTTCCAGACCAGACAAGTGCGGGATTGAGTCCCAGAACAGGCCAGAGCGGGGGTGCGTACCAGACTAGACCAGTGCGTGAGTGAATCTCAGACCAGGCCAGAGCGGGAGTGTGTCCCAGAACAGTCCAGTCGGGAGTGAGTCTCAGGCTAGGCTAGTGCAGGAGTGAGTCCCAGACCAGGCCAGTGCAGGAGTGCGTCCCACACCAGGCCAGTGCGGGATTGTGTCCCAGACCAGGCCAGCGCGGGAGTGAGTCCCAGTCCAGGCCAGTGCAGGAGTGAGTCCCTGACTAGGCCAGTGCAGGAGTGAGTTCCAGAACAGTCCAGTTCCCGAGTGAGTCCCAGAGCAGGCCAATGCGGGGGTGAGTCCCAGAGCAGGCCAGTGCAGGGGTGTGTCCCAGACTAGGCCATTGCAGGAGTGAGTCCCATAACAAGCCAGTGCGGGAGTGAGTCCCAGTCCATGCCAGTGCAGGAGTGAATCACAGACCAGGCCAGTGTGGGTGTGTGTCCCAGACCAGGCCAGTGTGGGTGTGAGTCCCAGACCAGGCCTGTGCGGGTGTGTGTACCTGAACAGGGCAATGCCGGAGTTAATCCCGGGCCAGGCTAGTGCGGGAGTGAGTCCCAGAGAAGAACAGTGCAGGAGTGAATCAAACTCCAGGACAGTGTGGGAGTGTGTCCCAAACCAGGCCAGTGCGGGGGTGAGTCACAGACCAGGCCAGTGCGGGAGTTACTCCCAGACCAGGCCAGTGCGGGAGTGAGTCCCAGACCAGTCCAGTGCGGGAGTGAGTCCCAGACCAAGGCCAGTGTGGGAGTGTATCCCAATCCAGGCCAGTGTGGGAGAGAGTCCCAGAACAGGCCAGTGCAGGAGTGTATCCCAGACCAGGCCAGTGTGGAAGTGTGTCCCAGACCAGGTCAGTGCAGGAGTGAGTCCCACACCAGGCCATTGCAGGAGTGAGTCCCAGGCCAGGCCAGTGCATGAATGAGTCCAAGGCCAGGCCAGTGCGGGAGAGGGTCCCAGAACAGGCCAGTGCAGGAGTGTATCCCAGACCAAGGCCAGTGTGGGAGTGTATCCCAATCCAGGCCTGTGTGGGAGAGAGTCCGAGATCAGGCCAATGCAGGAGTGTATCCCAGACCAGGCCAGTGCGGAAGTGTGTCCCAGACCAGGCCAGTGCGGGAGTGAGTCACAGACCAGGCCAGTGCGGGAGTGAGTCCCAGACCAGGCCAGTGTGGAATTGAAAACCGAGACCAGGCCAGCGCAGAGGTATGTCCCAGACCAGGCTAGTGTGGCAGCGAGACCCGGACCACTCCAGTACAGAGTTAGACCCAGACGGGGCCTGTGCGGGTCTGAGTCATAGACCAGGCCAGTGCGGGAGTGTGTCCCAGATCAATCCTGCGCGGGTGTAAGTCAAGACCAGGCCAGTGCGGGAGTCTGTCCCAGACCAGGCCTGTGCCAGAGTGTGTCCCAGACCAGGCCAGAGCAGGAGTGAGTCCCAGATCAGGCCTGTGCCAGAGTGTGTCCCAGACCAGGCCAGAGCAGGAGTGAGTCCCAGGCCAGGGCCACGCGGGAGTGAGTCCCAGACGATGCCAGTGCAGGAGTGAGTCTCAGACCAGGCCAGTGCGGGAGTGAGTCCCAGACCAGGCCAGTGTGGAATTGAAAACCCAGACCAGGACAGTGCGGGGTAAGACCCAGATGAGGCCAGTGCGGGAGTAAGTCCCAGACCAGGCCAGTGCTGGAGTGAGTCCCTGAGGAGGACAGTGCGGGAGTGAATCCCAGACCAGGCCAGTTCGGGAGTGTGTCCCCGAGCAGGACAGTGCGGGAGTGTGTCCCAGACCAGGCCAGTGCTGGAGTGAGTCCCTGAGTAGGACAGTGCGGGAGTGAATCCCAGACCAGGCCAGTTCGGGAGCGTGTCCCCGAGCAGGACAGTGCGGGAGTAAGTCCCAGACCAGGCCAGTGTGGGAGTGAGTCCCAGACCAGGCCAGTGTGGGAATGTGTCCTAGACAAGGTCAGTGGTGCAGTGAGTCCCAGACCGGGCCAGTGCGGGAGATTGTCCCAGACCAAGCCACTGCAGGAGTGAGTCCCTGACCAGGCCAGTGCGGGAGAGATTCCCAGACCAGGCCAGTGTGGGAGTGAGTCCCAGACCAGGCCAGTGCGGGCATGTGTCCTAGACAAGGTCAGTGGGGCAGTGAGTCCCAGACCGGGCCAGTGCGGGAGATTGTCCCAGACCAAGCCACTGCAGGAGTGAGTCCCTGACCAGGCCAGTGCGGGAGAGATTCCCAGACCAGGCCAGTACAGGAGTGCGTCCCACACCAGGCCAGCGTGGGAGTGAGTCCCAGTGTCGGACACTGCAGGAGTGAGTCCCAGACCAGGCCAGTGTGGGAGTGAGTCTCCGAGCAGGACAGTGCGGGAGTGTGTCCCAGACCAGGCCAGTGCTGGAGTGAGTCCCTGAGTAGGACAGTGCGGGAGTGAATCCCAGACCAGGCCAGTTCGGGAGTGTGTCCCCGAGCAGGACAGTGCGGGAGTAAGTCCCAGACCAGGCCAGTGTGGGAGTGAGTCTCAGACCAGGCCAGTGTGGGCATGTGTCCTAGACAAGGTCAGTGGGGCAGTGAGTCCCAGACCGGGCCAGTGCGGGAGATTGTCCCAGACCAAGCCACTGCAGGAGTGAGTCCCTGACCAGGCCAGTGCGGGAGAGATTCCCAGACCAGGCCAGATGCAGGAGTGAGTCGCAGACCAGGCCAGTGCGGGAGTTACTCCCAGACCAGGCCAGTGTGGAATTGAAAACACCGACCAGGCCAGTGCAGTGGTGTGTCCCAGACCAGGCCAGTGCAGAGTGAGTCCCTGTCTAGGCCAGTGCAGTGGTGTGTCCCAGACCAGGCCAGTGCAGGAGTGTGCCCCAGACCAGGCCAGTGTGGGAATGTGTCCCAGGCCAGTCTAGTGCAGGAGTGTTTCCCAGACCAGACATGTGCGGTATTGAGTCCCCGATCAGGCCAGTGTGGAAGTGACTACCAGACCAGGCCAGTGCAGGTGTGCGTCCCAGACCAAGCCAGATTGTGAGTGTGTCCCAGAGCAGGCCAGCGTGGGAGTGTGCCCCAGACCAGGCCAGAGCGAGAGTGACTCACAGACCAGGCCAGTGCGGGCGTGTGTCTCAGACCATGCCAATGCGGGAGTGTGTCACAGACCAGGCCAGTGCGGGAGTGAGTCCCAGACCAGGCCAGTGTGGAAGTGAGACCCAGACCAGGCCAGTGCAGGGGTGTGTCCCAGATCAGGCCAGTGCGGGAGTGAGTCCCAGACCAGGCCAGTGCGGGAGTGATTCGCAGACCAGGCCAGTGCAGGAGTGCGTCCCAGACCACGCCAGTGCGGGAGTGAGTCACAGACTAGGCCAGTACAGGAGTCTGTCCCAGGCCAGGCCAGTGTGGGAGTGAGTCCCAGACCAGACCAATGCGGGAGTTACTCCCTGACCAGGCCAGGGCAGTGTGTGTCCCAGAGCTGGCCAATGCGGGATTGAATCTCAGACCAGGCCAGTGCAAGAGTGAGTCACAGACCAGGCCAGTGCGGGTGTGAGTCCCAGACCAGGTCAGTGCAAGAGTGAGTCCCAGATCAGGCCAGCGTGAAAGTGAGTCCCAGACCAGGCCAGTACGGGTGTGTGCCACAGACTAGGCCAGCGTGGGAGTGAATCCCAGACCAGGCCAGTGCGGGGGTTAGTCCTACACGAGGCCAGTGTAGGGGTGTGTCCCAGATCACGTCAGTACGGGAGTGGGTCGCAGACCAGGCCAGTACGGGAGTGAGTCCCAGAGTAGGACAGTGCGGGAGTGAGTCCCAGACCAGGCCAGTGCGGGAATGTGTCCCAGACCAGATCAGTACGGGAGTGTGTCCCAGACCAGGTCAGTACGGGAGTGGGTCCCAGACCAGACCAGTATGGGAGTGAGTCCCAGAGTAGGACTGTGTGGGAGTGGGTCCCAGACAAGGCCAGTACAGGAGTGCGTCCCAGACCACGCCAGTGCGGAAGTGTGTCCCAGACCAGGCCAGTGCGGGAGTGAGTCACAGACCAGGCCAGTGCGGGAGTGAGTCCCAGACCAGGCCAGTGTGGAATTGAAAACCGAGACCAGGCCAGCGCAGAGGTATGTCCCAGACCAGGCTAGTGTGGCAGCGAGACCCGGACCACTCCAGTACAGAGTTAGACCCAGACGGGGCCTGTGCGGGTCTGAGTCATAGACCAGGCCAGTGCGGGAGTGTGTCCCAGATCAATCCTGCGCGGGTGTAAGTCAAGACCAGGCCAGTGCGGGAGTCTGTCCCAGACCAGGCCTGTGCCAGAGTGTGTCCCAGACCAGGCCAGAGCAGGAGTGAGTCCCAGATCAGGCCTGTGCCAGAGTGTGTCCCAGACCAGGCCAGAGCAGGAGTGAGTCCCAGGCCAGGGCCACGCGGGAGTGAGTCCCAGACGATGCCAGTGCAGGAGTGAGTCTCAGACCAGGCCAGTGCGGGAGTGAGTCCCAGACCAGGCCAGTGTGGAATTGAAAACCCAGACCAGGACAGTGCGGGGTAAGACCCAGATGAGGCCAGTGCGGGAGTAAGTCCCAGACCAGGCCAGTGCTGGAGTGAGTCCCTGAGGAGGACAGTGCGGGAGTGAATCCCAGACCAGGCCAGTTCGGGAGTGTGTCCCCGAGCAGGACAGTGCGGGAGTGTGTCCCAGACCAGGCCAGTGCTGGAGTGAGTCCCTGAGTAGGACAGTGCGGGAGTGAATCCCAGACCAGGCCAGTTCGGGAGCGTGTCCCCGAGCAGGACAGTGCGGGAGTAAGTCCCAGACCAGGCCAGTGTGGGAGTGAGTCCCAGACCAGGCCAGTGTGGGAATGTGTCCTAGACAAGGTCAGTGGTGCAGTGAGTCCCAGACCGGGCCAGTGCGGGAGATTGTCCCAGACCAAGCCACTGCAGGAGTGAGTCCCTGACCAGGCCAGTGCGGGAGAGATTCCCAGACCAGGCCAGTGTGGGAGTGAGTCCCAGACCAGGCCAGTGCGGGCATGTGTCCTAGACAAGGTCAGTGGGGCAGTGAGTCCCAGACCGGGCCAGTGCGGGAGATTGTCCCAGACCAAGCCACTGCAGGAGTGAGTCCCTGACCAGGCCAGTGCGGGAGAGATTCCCAGACCAGGCCAGTACAGGAGTGCGTCCCACACCAGGCCAGCGTGGGAGTGAGTCCCAGTGTCGGACACTGCAGGAGTGAGTCCCAGACCAGGCCAGTGTGGGAGTGAGTCTCCGAGCAGGACAGTGCGGGAGTGTGTCCCAGACCAGGCCAGTGCTGGAGTGAGTCCCTGAGTAGGACAGTGCGGGAGTGAATCCCAGACCAGGCCAGTTCGGGAGTGTGTCCCCGAGCAGGACAGTGCGGGAGTAAGTCCCAGACCAGGCCAGTGTGGGAGTGAGTCTCAGACCAGGCCAGTGTGGGCATGTGTCCTAGACAAGGTCAGTGGGGCAGTGAGTCCCAGACCGGGCCAGTGCGGGAGATTGTCCCAGACCAAGCCACTGCAGGAGTGAGTCCCTGACCAGGCCAGTGCGGGAGAGATTCCCAGACCAGGCCAGATGCAGGAGTGAGTCGCAGACCAGGCCAGTGCGGGAGTTACTCCCAGACCAGGCCAGTGTGGAATTGAAAACACCGACCAGGCCAGTGCAGTGGTGTGTCCCAGACCAGGCCAGTGCAGAGTGAGTCCCTGTCTAGGCCAGTGCAGTGGTGTGTCCCAGACCAGGCCAGTGCAGGAGTGTGCCCCAGACCAGGCCAGTGTGGGAATGTGTCCCAGGCCAGTCTAGTGCAGGAGTGTTTCCCAGACCAGACATGTGCGGTATTGAGTCCCCGATCAGGCCAGTGTGGAAGTGACTACCAGACCAGGCCAGTGCAGGTGTGCGTCCCAGACCAAGCCAGATTGTGAGTGTGTCCCAGAGCAGGCCAGCGTGGGAGTGTGCCCCAGACCAGGCCAGAGCGAGAGTGACTCACAGACCAGGCCAGTGCGGGCGTGTGTCTCAGACCATGCCAATGCGGGAGTGTGTCACAGACCAGGCCAGTGCGGGAGTGAGTCCCAGACCAGGCCAGTGTGGAAGTGAGACCCAGACCAGGCCAGTGCAGGGGTGTGTCCCAGATCAGGCCAGTGCGGGAGTGAGTCCCAGACCAGGCCAGTGCGGGAGTGATTCGCAGACCAGGCCAGTGCAGGAGTGCGTCCCAGACCACGCCAGTGCGGGAGTGAGTCACAGACTAGGCCAGTACAGGAGTCTGTCCCAGGCCAGGCCAGTGTGGGAGTGAGTCCCAGACCAGACCAATGCGGGAGTTACTCCCTGACCAGGCCAGGGCAGTGTGTGTCCCAGAGCTGGCCAATGCGGGATTGAATCTCAGACCAGGCCAGTGCAAGAGTGAGTCACAGACCAGGCCAGTGCGGGTGTGAGTCCCAGACCAGGTCAGTGCAAGAGTGAGTCCCAGATCAGGCCAGCGTGAAAGTGAGTCCCAGACCAGGCCAGTACGGGTGTGTGCCACAGACTAGGCCAGCGTGGGAGTGAATCCCAGACCAGGCCAGTGCGGGGGTTAGTCCTACACGAGGCCAGTGTAGGGGTGTGTCCCAGATCACGTCAGTACGGGAGTGGGTCGCAGACCAGGCCAGTACGGGAGTGAGTCCCAGAGTAGGACAGTGCGGGAGTGAGTCCCAGACCAGGCCAGTGCGGGAATGTGTCCCAGACCAGATCAGTACGGGAGTGTGTCCCAGACCAGGTCAGTACGGGAGTGGGTCCCAGACCAGACCAGTATGGGAGTGAGTCCCAGAGTAGGACTGTGTGGGAGTGGGTCCCAGACAAGGCCAGTACAGGAGTGCGTCCCAGACCACGCCAGTGCGGGAGTGAGTCACAGACTAGGCCAGTACAGGAGTCTGTCCCAGGCCTGGCCAGTGTGGGAGTGAGTCCCAGACCAGACCAATGCGGGAGTTACTCCCTGACCAGGCCAGGGCAGTGTGTGTCCCAGAGCTGGCCAATGCGGGATTGAATCTCAGACCAGGCCAGTGCAAGAGTGAGTCACAGACCAGGCCAGTGCGGGTGTGAGTCCCAGACCAGGTCAGTGCAAGAGTGAGTCCCAGATCAGGCCAGCGCGAATGTGAGTCCCAGACCAGACCAGTACGGGTGTGTGCCACAGACTAGGCCAGCGTGGGAGTGAATCCCAGACCAGGCCAGTGCGGGAGTTAGTCCTACACTAGGCCAGTGTAGGGGTGTGTCCCAGATCACGTCAGTACGGGAGTGGGTCGCAGACCAGGCCAGTACGGGAGTGAGTCCCAGAGTAGGACAGTGCGGGAGTGAGTCCCAGACTAGGCCAGTGCGGGAATGTGTCCCAGACCAGGTCAGTACGGGAGTGTGTCCCAGACCAGGCCAGTACAGGAGTGCGTCCCACACCAGGCCAGCGTGGGAGTGAGTCCCAGTGTCGGACACTGCAGGAGTGAGTCCCAGACCAGGCCAGTGTGGGAGTGAGTCTCCGAGCAGGACAGTGCGGGAGTGTGTCCCAGACCAGGCCAGTGCTGGAGTGAGTCCCTGAGTAGGACAGTGCGGGAGTGAATCCCAGACCAGGCCAGTTCGGGAGTGTGTCCCCGAGCAGGACAGTGCGGGAGTAAGTCCCAGACCAGGCCAGTGTGGGAGTGAGTCTCAGACCAGGCCAGTGTGGGCATGTGTCCTAGACAAGGTCAGTGGGGCAGTGAGTCCCAGACCGGGCCAGTGCGGGAGATTGTCCCAGACCAAGCCACTGCAGGAGTGAGTCCCTGACCAGGCCAGTGCGGGAGAGATTCCCAGACCAGGCCAGTGTGGAAGTGAGTCCCCGACCAGTCCAGTACGGCAGTGTGCTCCAGATCAGGCCAGTGCGGGAGTGAGTCCCAGACCAGTCCAGTGTGGGAGTGAGTCCCAGACCAAGGCCAGTGTGGGAGTGTATCCCAATCCAGGCCAGTGTGGGAGAGAGTCCCAGAACAGGCCAGTGCAGGAGTGTATCCCAGACCAGGCCAGTGTGGAAGTGTGTCCCAGACCAGGCCAGTGCGGGCATGTGTCCTAGACAAGGTCAGTGGGGCAGTGAGTCCGAGACCGGCCCAGTGCGGGAGATTGTCCCAGACCAAGCCACTGCAGGAGTGAGTCCCTGACCAGGCCAGTGCGGGAGAGATTCCCAGACCAGGCCAGATGCAGGAGTGAGTCGCAGACCAGGCCAGTGCGGGAGTGAGTCACAGACCAGGCCAGTGCGGGAGTTACTCCCAGACCAGGCCAGTGTGGAAGTGAGTCCCCGACCAGTCCAGTACGGCAGTGTGCTCCAGATCAGGCCAGTGCGGGAGTGAGTCCCAGACCAGTCCAGTGTGGGAGTGAGTCCCAGACCAAGGCCAGTGTGGGAGTGTATCCCAATCCAGGCCAGTGTGGGAGAGAGTCCCAGAACAGGCCAGTGCAGAAGTGTATCCCAGACCAGGCCAGTGTGGAAGTGTGTCCCAGACCAGGCCAGTGCGGGCATGTGTCCTAGACAAGGTCAGTGGGGCAGTGAGTCCGAGACCGGCCCAGTGCGGGAGATTGTCCCAGACCAAGCCACTGCAGGAGTGAGTCCCTGACCAGGCCAGTGCGGGAGAGATTCCCAGACCAGGACAGTGCAGGAGTGAGTCCCAGATCAGGCCATTGCAGGTGTGAGTCCCAGACCAGGACAGTGCAGGAGTGAGTCCCAGACCAGACCGATTAGGGAATGTGTCGCAGACCAGGCCAGTGTGGGAGTGTGTTCCAGACCAGACAAGTGCAGGAGTGAGTCCCAGTCCAGGCCAGTGCAGGAGTGAGTCCCTGACTAGGCCAGTGCAGGAGTGAGTCCCAGAACAGGCCAGTTCCCGAGTGAGTCCCAGACCAGGCCAGTGCGGGGGTGAGTCCCAGAGCAGGCCAGTGCAGGGGTGTGTCCCAGACTAGGCCATTGCAGGAGTGAGTCCCATAACAAGCCAGTGCGGGAGTGAGTCCCAGTCCATGCCAGTGCAGGAGTGAATCACAGACCAGGCCAGTGTGGGAGTGTGTCCCAGACCAGGCCAGTGTGGGTGTGAGTCCCAGACCAGGCCTGTGCGGGTGTGTGTACCTGAACAGGGCAATGCCGGAGTTAATCCCAGGCCAGGCTAGTGCGGATGTGAGTCCCAGAGAAGAACAGTGCAGGAGTGAATCAAACTCCAGGACAGTGTGGGAGTGTGTCCCAAACCAGGCCAGTGCGGGAGTGCATCCGAGACCAGGCTAGTGCGGTAGTGTGTCCCAGACCAGGCCTGTCCGGGAGTGTGTCCCAGACCAGCCCATGCAGGTGTGAGTCCCAGACCAGGCCAGTGTGGGAGTGTGTTCCAGACCAGACAAGTGCGGGGTGAGTCCCAGACCAGGCCAGTGCAAAGAGCGTTCCAGACCAGGTTAGTGCTGTAATGTGTCCCAGATCAGGCCAGTGCGGGAGTGTTTCCCAGGCCAATCTAGTGCAGGAGTGTGTCCCAGACCAGACCTGTGCGGTAGTGAGTCCCCGACCAGGCCAGTGTGGAAGTGACTACCAGACCAGGCCAATGCAGGTGTGCGTCCCAGACCAGGCCAGTGCAGGTGTGTGTCCCAGAGCAGGCCAGCATGGGAGTGTGCCCCAAACCAGGCCAGTGCGAGAGTGACTCACAGACCAGGCCAGTGCGGGATTAAGTCCCAGACCAGCAATATGTGGGAGTGTATCACAGACCAGGCCAGTGCGGGCATGTGTCCTAGACAAGGTCAGTGGGGCAGTGAGTCCCAGACCGGGCCAGTGCGGGAGATTGTCCCAGACCAAGCCACTGCAGGAGTGAGTCCCTGACCAGGCCAGTGCGGGAGAGATTCCCAGACCAGGCCAGTACAGGAGTGCGTCCCACACCAGGCCAGCGTGGGAGTGAGTCCCAGTGTCGGACACTGCAGGAGTGAGTCCCAGACCAGGCCAGTGTGGGAGTGAGTCTCCGAGCAGGACAGTGCGGGAGTGTGTCCCAGACCAGGCCAGTGCTGGAGTGAGTCTCTGAGTAGGACAGTGCGGGAGTGAATCCCAGACCAGGCCAGTTCGGGAGTGTGTCCCCGAGCAGGACAGTGCGGGAGTAAGTCCCAGACCAGGCCAGTGTGGGAGTGAGTCTCAGACCAGGCCAGTGTGGGCATGTGTCCTAGACAAGGTCAGTGGGGCAGTGAGTCCCAGACCGGGCCAGTGCGGGAGATTGTCCCAGACCAAGCCACTGCAGGAGTGAGTCCCTGACCAGGCCAGTGCGGGAGAGATTCCCAGACCAGGCCAGATGCAGGAGTGAGTCGCAGACCAGGCCAGTGCGGGAGTGAGTCACAGACCAGGCCAGTGCGGGAGTTACTCCCAGACCAGGCCAGTGTGGAAGTGAGTCCCCGACCAGTCCAGTACGGCAGTGTGCTCCAGATCAGGCCAGTGCGGGAGTGAGTCCCAGACCAGTCCAGTGTGGGAGTGAGTCCCAGACCAAGGCCAGTGTGGGAGTGTATCCCAATCCAGGCCAGTGTGGGCGAGAGTCCCAGAACAGGCCAGTGCAGGAGTGTATCCCAGACCAGGCCAGTGTGGAAGTGTGTCCCAGACCAGGCCAGTGCGGGCATGTGTCCTAGACAAGGTCAGTGGGGCAGTGAGTCCGAGACCGGCCCAGTGCGGGAGATTGTCCCAGACCAAGCCACTGCAGGAGTGAGTCCCTGACCAGGCCAGTGCGGGAGAGATTCCCAGACCAGGCCAGATGCAGGAGTGAGTCGCAGACCAGGCCAGTGCGGGAGTGAGTCACAGACCAGGCCAGTGCGGGAGTTACTCCCAGACCAGGCCAGTGTGGAAGTGAGTCCCCGACCAGTCCAGTACGGCAGTGTGCTCCAGATCAGGCCAGTGCGGGAGTGAGTCCCAGACCAGTCCAGTGTGGGAGTGAGTCCCAGACCAAGGCCAGTGTGGGAGTGTATCCCAATCCAGGCCAGTGTGGGAGAGAGTCCCAGAACAGGCCAGTGCAGAAGTGTATCCCAGACCAGGCCAGTGTGGAAGTGTGTCCCAGACCAGGCCAGTGCGGGCATGTGTCCTAGACAAGGTCAGTGGGGCAGTGAGTCCGAGACCGGCCCAGTGCGGGAGATTGTCCCAGACCAAGCCACTGCAGGAGTGAGTCCCTGACCAGGCCAGTGCGGGAGAGATTCCCGGACCAGGACAGTGCAGGAGTGAGTCCCAGAACAGGCCAGTGCGGAAGTGAGTTCTAGACCAGGCCAGTGTAGGGGTGTGTCCCAGACCAGGCCAGTGTAGGAATGAGTTCCAGACCAGACCGATTAGGGAATGTGTCGCAGACCAGGCCAGTGTGGGAGTGTGTTCCAGACCAGACAAGTGCAGGAGTGAGTCCCAGTCCAGGCCAGTTCAGGAGTGAGTCCCTGACTAGGCCAGTGCAGGAGTGAGTCCCAGAACAGGCCAGTTCCCGAGTGAGTCCCAGACCAGGCCAGTGCGGGGGTGAGTCCCAGAGCAGGCCAGTGCAGGGGTGTGTCCCAGACTAGGCCATTGCAGGAGTGAGTCCCATAACAAGCCAGTGCGGGAGTGAGTCCCAGTCCATGCCAGTGCAGGAGTGAATCACAGACCAGGCCAGTGTGGGAGTGTGTCCCAGACCAGGCCAGTGTGGGTGTGAGTCCCAGACCAGGCCTGTGCGGGTGTGTGTACCTGAACAGGGCAATGCCGGAGTTAATCCCAGGCCAGGCTAGTGCGGGAGTGAGTCCCAGAGAAGAACAGTGCAGGAGTGAATCAAACTCCAGGACAGTGTGGGAGTGTGTCCCAAACCAGGCCAGTGCGGGAGTGCATCCGAGACCAGGCTAGTGCGGTAGTGTGTCCCAGACCAGGCCTGTCCGGGAGTGTGTCCCAGACCAGCCCATGCAGGTGTGAGTCCCAGACCAGGCCAGTGTGGGAGTGTGTTCCAGACCAGACAAGTGCGGGGTGAGTCCCAGACCAGGCCAGTGCAAAGAGCGTTCCAGACCAGGTTAGTGCTGTAATGTGTCCCAGATCAGGCCAGTGCGGGAGTGTTTCCCAGGCCAATCTAGTGCAGGAGTGTGTCCCAGACCAGACCTGTGCGGTAGTGAGTCCCCGACCAGGCCAGTGTGGAAGTGACTACCAGACCAGGCCAATGCAGGTGTGCGTCCCAGACCAGGCCAGTGCAGGTGTGTGTCCCAGAGCAGGCCAGCATGGGAGTGTGCCCCAAACCAGGCCAGTGCGAGAGTGACTCACAGACCAGGCCAGTGCGGGATTAAGTCCCAGACCAGGCCTATGTGGGAGTGTATCACAGACCAGGCCAGTGCGGGAGTGAGTCACAAACCAGGCCAGTGCGGGAGTTACTCCCAGACCAGGCCAGTGTGGAAGTGAGTCCCCGACCAGTCCAGTACGGCAGTGTGCTCTTGATCAGGCCAGTGCGGGAGTCTGTCCCCGACCAGGCCTGTGCCAGAGTGTGTCCCAGACCAGGCCAGTGCAGGAGTGAGTCCCAGATCAGGCCTGTGCCAGAGTGTGTCCCAGACCAGGCCAGAGCAGGAGTGAGTCCCAGGCCAGGGCAACGCGGGAGTGAGTCCCAGACGATGCCAGTGCAGGAGTGAGTCCTAGGCCAGGCCAGTGCATGAATGAGTCCAAGGCCAGGCCAGTGCGGGAGAGGGTCCCAGAACAGGCCAGTGCAGGAGTGTATCCCAGACCAAGGCCAGTGTGGGAGTGTATCCCAATCCAGGCCTGTGTGGGAGAGAGTCCGAGACCAGGCCAGTGCGGAAGTGTGTCCCAGACCAGGCCAGTGCGGGAGTCAGTCACAGACCAGGCCAGTGTGGGAGTGAGTCCAAGACCAAGGCCAGTGTGGGAGTGTATCCCAATCCAGGCCAGTGTGGGAGAGAGTCCCAGAACAGGCCAGTGCAGAAGTGTATCCCAGACCAGGCCAGTGTGGAAGTGTGTCCCAGACCAGGCCAGTGCGGGCATGTGTCCTAGACAAGGTCAGTGGGGCAGTGAGTCCGAGACCGGCCCAGTGCGGGAGATTGTCCCAGACCAAGCCACTGCAGGAGTGAGTCCCTGACCAGGCCAGTGCGGGAGAGATTCCCAGACCAGGACAGTGCAGGAGTGAGTCCCAGATCAGGCCATTGCAGGTGTGAGTCCCAGACCAGGACAGTGCAGGAGTGAGTCCCAGACCAGACCGATTAGGGAATGTGTCGCAGACCAGGCCAGTGTGGGAGTGTGTTCCAGACCAGACAAGTGCAGGAGTGAGTCCCAGTCCAGGCCAGTGCAGGAGTGAGTCCCTGACTAGGCCAGTGCAGGAGTGAGTCCCAGAACAGGCCAGTTCCCGAGTGAGTCCCAGACCAGGCCAGTGCGGGGGTGAGTCCCAGAGCAGGCCAGTGCAGGGGTGTGTCCCAGACTAGGCCATTGCAGGAGTGAGTCCCATAACAAGCCAGTGCGGGAGTGAGTCCCAGTCCATGCCAGTGCAGGAGTGAATCACAGACCAGGCCAGTGTGGGAGTGTGTCCCAGACCAGGCCAGTGTGGGTGTGAGTCCCAGACCAGGCCTGTGCGGGTGTGTGTACCTGAACAGGGCAATGCCGGAGTTAATCCCAGGCCAGGCTAGTGCGGAAGTGAGTCCCAGAGAAGAACAGTGCAGGAGTGAATCAAACTCCAGGACAGTGTGGGAGTGTGTCCCAAACCAGGCCAGTGCGGGAGTGCATCCGAGACCAGGCTAGTGCGGTAGTGTGTCCCAGACCAGGCCTGTCCGGGAGTGTGTCCCAGACCAGCCCATGCAGGTGTGAGTCCCAGACCAGGCCAGTGTGGGAGTGTGTTCCAGACCAGACAAGTGCGGGGTGAGTCCCAGACCAGGCCAGTGCAAAGAGCGTTCCAGACCAGGTTAGTGCTGTAATGTGTCCCAGATCAGGCCAGTGCGGGAGTGTTTCCCAGGCCAATCTAGTGCAGGAGTGTGTCCCAGACCAGACCTGTGCGGTAGTGAGTCCCCGACCAGGCCAGTGTGGAAGTGACTACCAGACCAGGCCAATGCAGGTGTGCGTCCCAGACCAGGCCAGTGCAGGTGTGTGTCCCAGAGCAGGCCAGCATGGGAGTGTGCCCCAAACCAGGCCAGTGCGAGAGTGACTCACAGACCAGGCCAGTGCGGGATTAAGTCCCAGACCAGCAATATGTGGGAGTGTATCACAGACCAGGCCAGTGCGGGCATGTGTCCTAGACAAGGTCAGTGGGGCAGTGAGTCCCAGACCGGGCCAGTGCGGGAGATTGTCCCAGACCAAGCCACTGCAGGAGTGAGTCCCTGACCAGGCCAGTGCGGGAGAGATTCCCAGACCAGGCCAGTACAGGAGTGCGTCCCACACCAGGCCAGCGTGGGAGTGAGTCCCAGTGTCGGACACTGCAGGAGTGAGTCCCAGACCAGGCCAGTGTGGGAGTGAGTCTCCGAGCAGGACAGTGCGGGAGTGTGTCCCAGACCAGGCCAGTGCTGGAGTGAGTCCCTGAGTAGGACAGTGCGGGAGTGAATCCCAGACCAGGCCAGTTCGGGAGTGTGTCCCCGAGCAGGACAGTGCGGGAGTAAGTCCCAGACCAGGCCAGTGTGGGAGTGAGTCTCAGACCAGGCCAGTGTGGGGATGTGTCCTAGACAAGGTCAGTGGGGCAGTGAGTCCCAGACCGGGCCAGTGCGGGAGATTGTCCCAGACCAAGCCACTGCAGGAGTGAGTCCCTGACCAGGCCAGTGCGGGAGAGATTCCCAGACCAGGCCAGATGCAGGAGTGAGTCGCAGACCAGGCCAGTGCGGGAGTGAGTCACAGACCAGGCCAGTGCGGGAGTTACTCCCAGACCAGGCCAGTGTGGAAGTGAGTCCCCGACCAGTCCAGTACGGCAGTGTGCTCCAGATCAGGCCAGTGCGGGAGTGAGTCCCAGACCAGTCCAGTGTGGGAGTGAGTCCCAGACCAAGGCCAGTGTGGGAGTGTATCCCAATCCAGGCCAGTGTGGGCGAGAGTCCCAGAACAGGCCAGTGCAGGAGTGTATCCCAGACCAGGCCAGTGTGGAAGTGTGTCCCAGACCAGGCCTGTGCGGGCATGTGTCCTAGACAAGGTCAGTGGGGCAGTGAGTCCGAGACCGGCCCAGTGCGGGAGATTGTCCCAGACCAAGCCACTGCAGGAGTGAGTCCCTGACCAGGCCAGTGCGGGAGAGATTCCCAGACCAGGCCAGATGCAGGAGTGAGTCGCAGACCAGGCCAGTGCGGGAGTGAGTCACAGACCAGGCCAGTGCGGGAGTTACTCCCAGACCAGGCCAGTGTGGAAGTGAGTCCCCGACCAGTCCAGTACGGCAGTGTGCTTCAGATCAGGCCAGTGCGGGAGTGAGTCCCAGACCAGTCCAGTGTGGGAGTGAGTCCCAGACCAAGGCCAGTGTGGGAGTGTATCCCAATCCAGGCCAGTGTGGGAGAGAGTCCCAGAACAGGCCAGTGCAGAAGTGTATCCCAGACCAGGCCAGTGTGGAAGTGTGTCCCAGACCAGGCCAGTGCGGGCATGTGTCCTAGACAAGGTCAGTGGGGCAGTGAGTCCGAGACCGGCCCAGTGCGGGAGATTGTCCCAGACCAAGCCACTGCAGGAGTGAGTCCCTGACCAGGCCAGTGCGGGAGAGATTCCCGGACCAGGACAGTGCAGGAGTGAGTCCCAGAACAGGCCAGTGCGGAAGTGAGTTCTAGACCAGGCCAGTGTAGGGGTGTGTCCCAGACCAGGCCAGTGTAGGAATGAGTTCCAGACCAGACCGATTAGGGAATGTGTCGCAGACCAGGCCAGTGTGGGAGTGTGTTCCAGACCAGACAAGTGCAGGAGTGAGTCCCAGTCCAGGCCAGTGCAGGAGTGAGTCCCTGACTAGGCCAGTGCAGGAGTGAGTCCCAGAACAGGCCAGTTCCCGAGTGAGTCCCAGACCAGGCCAGTGCGGGGGTGAGTCCCAGAGCAGGCCAGTGCAGGGGTGTGTCCCAGACTAGGCCATTGCAGGAGTGAGTCCCATAACAAGCCAGTGCGGGAGTGAGTCCCAGTCCATGCCAGTGCAGGAGTGAATCACAGACCAGGCCAGTGTGGGAGTGTGTCCCAGACCAGGCCAGTGTGGGTGTGAGTCCCAGACCAGGCCTGTGCGGGTGTGTGTACCTGAACAGGGCAATGCCGGAGTTAATCCCAGGCCAGGCTAGTGCGGGAGTGAGTCCCAGAGAAGAACAGTGCAGGAGTGAATCAAACTCCAGGACAGTGTGGGAGTGTGTCCCAAACCAGGCCAGTGCGGGAGTGCATCCGAGACCAGGCTAGTGCGGTAGTGTGTCCCAGACCAGGCCTGTCCGGGAGTGTGTCCCAGACCAGCCCATGCAGGTGTGAGTCCCAGACCAGGCCAGTGTGGGAGTGTGTTCCAGACCAGACAAGTGCGGGGTGAGTCCCAGACCAGGCCAGTGCAAAGAGCGTTCCAGACCAGGTTAGTGCTGTAATGTGTCCCAGATCAGGCCAGTGCGGGAGTGTTTCTCAGGCCAATCTAGTGCAGGAGTGTGTCCCAGACCAGACCTGTGCGGTAGTGAGTCCCCGACCAGGCCAGTGTGGAAGTGACTACCAGACCAGGCCAATGCAGGTGTGCGTCCCAGACCAGGCCAGTGCAGGTGTGTGTCCCAGAGCAGGCCAGCATGGGAGTGTGCCCCAAACCAGGCCAGTGCGAGAGTGACTCACAGACCAGGCCAGTGCGGGATTAAGTCCCAGACCAGGCCTATGTGGGAGTGTATCACAGACCAGGCCAGTGCGGGAGTGAGTCACAAACCAGGCCAGTGCGGGAGTTACTCCCAGACCAGGCCAGTGTGGAAGTGAGTCCCCGACCAGTCCAGTACGGCAGTGTGCTCTTGATCAGGCCAGTGCGGGAGTCTGTCCCCGACCAGGCCTGTGCCAGAGTGTGTCCCAGACCAGGCCAGTGCAGGAGTGAGTCCCAGATCAGGCCTGTGCCAGAGTGTGTCCCAGACCAGGCCAGAGCAGGAGTGAGTCCCAGGCCAGGGCAACGCGGGAGTGAGTCCCAGACGATGCCAGTGCAGGAGTGAGTCCTAGGCCAGGCCAGTGCATGAATGAGTCCAAGGCCAGGCCAGTGCGGGAGAGGGTCCCAGAACAGGCCAGTGCAGGAGTGTATCCCAGACCAAGGCCAGTGTGGGAGTGTATCCCAATCCAGGCCTGTGTGGGAGAGAGTCCGAGACCAGGCCAGTGCGGAAGTGTGTCCCAGACCAGGCCAGTGCGGGAGTCAGTCACAGACCAGGCCAGTGTGGGAGTGAGTCCAAGACCAGGCCAGTGTGGAATTGAAAACCGAGACCAGGCCAGCGCAGAGGTATGTCCCAGACCAGGCCAGTGTGGCAGCGAGACCCGGACCATTCCAGTACAGAGTTAGACCCAGACGGGGCCTGTGCGGGTCTGAGTTGTAGACCAGGCCAGTGCGGGAGTGTGTCCCAGATCAATTCTGCGCGGGTGTAAGTCAAGACCAGGCCAGTGCGGGAGTCTGTCCCAGACCAGGCCTGTGCCAGAGTGTGTCCCAGACCAGGCCAGAGCAGGAGTGAGTCCCAGATCAGGCCTGTGCCAGAGTGTGTCCCAGACCAGGCCAGAGCAGGAGTGAGTCCCAGGCCAGGGCAACGCGGGAGTGAGTCCCAGACGATGCCAGTGCAGGAGTGAGTCCCAGACCAGGCCAGTGTGGAATTGAAAACCCAGACCAGGACAGTGCGGGGTAAGACCCAGATGATGCCAGTGCGGGAGTGAGTCCCACACCAGGCCAGTGCGCGAGGGTGTCCCAGACCAGGCCAGTGCGGGATTGAGGCCCAGAGCAGGCCAGTGCAGGAGTGAGTCCCTGTCTAGGCCAGTGCGGGAGTGAGTCCCAGACCAGGTCAGTGCAGGAATGAGTCCCAGACCAGGCCAGTGTGGGAGTGAGTCCCAGACCAGGCCAGTGTGGGAGTGAGTCCCAGACCAGGCCAGTGCCGTAGTGCGTCGTTGACCAGGCCAGTGTGGAAGTGACTACCAGACTAGGCCAATGCAGGTGTGTGTCCCAGACCAAGGCAGATCAGGAGTGTGTCCCAGAGCAGGCCAGCGTGGGAATGTGCACCAGACCAGGCCAGTGGGACAGTGACTCAGACACCAGGCCAGTGCGGGATTAAGTCCCAGACCAGGCCTATGTGGGAGTGTGTCCCAGACCAGTCCATGCAGGTGTGAGTCCCAGACCAGGCCAGTGTGGGAGTGTGTTCCAGACCAGACAAGTGCGGGAGTGAGTCCCAGACCAGGCCAGTGCAAAGAGTGTTCGAGACCAGGTTAGTGCTGGAATGTGTCCCAGATCAGGCCAGTGCGGGAGTGTTTCCCAGGCCAATCTAGTGCAGGAGTGTGTCCCAGACCAGACCTGTGCAGTAGTGAGTCCCCGACCAGGCCAGTGTGGAAGTGACTACCAGACCAGGCCAATGCAGGTGTGCTTCCCAGACCAGGCCAGTGCAGGTGTGTGTCCCAGAGCAGGCCAGCGTGGGAGTGTGCCCCAAACCAGGCCAGTGCGAGAGTGACTCACAGACCAGGCCAGTGCGGGATTAAGTCCCAGACCAGGCCTATGTGGGAGTGTATCCCAGACCAGGCCAGTGCGGGAGTGAGTCACAGACCAGGCCAGTGCGGGAGTTACTCCCAGACCAGGCCAGTGTGGAAGTGAGTCCCCGACCAGTCCAGTACGGCAGTGTGCTCCAGATCAGGCCAGTGCGGGAGTGAGTCCCAGACCAGTCCAGTGCGGGAGTGAGTCCCAGACCAAGGCCAGTGTGGGAGTGTATCCCAATCCAGGCCAGTGTGGGAGAGAGTCCCAGAACAGGCCAGTGCAGGAGTGTATCCCAGACCAGGCCAGTGTGGAAGTGTGTCCCAGACCAGGCCAGTGCAGGAGTGAGTCCCAGACCAGGCCAGTGCAGGAGTGAGTCCCAGGCCAGGCCAGTGCAGGAATGAGTCCAAGGCCAGGCCAGTGCGGGAGAGGGTCCCAGAACAGGCCAGTGCAGGAGTGTATCCCAGACCAGGCCAGTGCGGAAGTGTGTCCCAGACCAGGCCAGTGCGGGAGTGAGTCACAGACCAGGCCAGTGCGGGAGTGAGTCCCAGACCAGGCCAGTGTGAAATTGAAAACCGAGACCAGGCCAGCGCAGAGGTATGTCCCAGACCAGGCTAGTGTGGCAGCGAGACCCGGACCATTCCAGTACAGTGTTAGACCCAGACGGGGCGGGTCGGTGCGGGTCCGAGTCGTAGACCAGGCCAGTGCGGGAGTGTGTCCCAGATCAATCCTGCGCGGGTGTAAGTCAAGACCAGGCCAGTGCGGGAGTCTGTCCCAGACCAGGCCTGTGCCAGAGTGTGTCCCAGACCAGGCCAGAGCAGGAGTGAGTCCCAGACCAGGCCTGTGCCAAAGTGTGTCCCAGACCAGGTCAGAGCAGGAGTGAGTCCCAGGCCAGGGCAACGCGGGAGTGGGTCCCAGACGATGCCAGTGCAGGAGTGAGTCTCAGACCAGGCCAGTGCGGGAGTGAGTCCCAGACCAGGCCAGTGCAGGAGTGAGTCCCAGGCCAGGCCAGTGTGGGAGAGAGTCCCAGAACAGGCCAGTGCAGGAGTTTATCCCAGACCAGGCCAGTGTGGAATTGAAAACCCAGAGCAGGCCAGTGCAGGGGTGTGTCCCAGACCAGGCCAGTGCGGGAGAGAGTCCCAGAACAGGCCAATGCAGGAGTTTATCCCAGACCAGGCCAGTGTGGAATTGAAAACCCAGACCAGGCCAGTGCAGGGGTGTGTCCCAGACCAGGCCAGTGCAGGAGTGAGTCCCTGTCTAGGCCATTGCGGGAGAGACTCCCAGAACAGGTCGGTGCAGGAGTTTATCCCAGACCAGGCCAGTGCGGAAGTGTGTCCCAGACCACGCCAGTGGAGGAGTGAGTCCCAGACCAGGCCAGTGCGGGAATGTGCCCCAGTCCAGACCAGTGCAGGGGTGTGCCCAGACCAGGCCAAAGCAGGGGTGAGTCCCAGACTGGGCAAGTGCGGGAGTCAGTCCCAGGCCAGGCCAGTGTGAGAGTGCGTCCCAGACCAGACCAGTGCAGGAGTGAGTCCCAGACCAGGCCAGTGCGGGAATGTGCCCCAGTCCAGACCAGTGCAGGGGTGTGCCCAGACCAGGCCAAAGCAGGGGTGAGTCCCAGACTGGGAAAGTGCGGGAGTCAGTTCCAGGCCAGGCCAGTGCGAGAGTGAGTCCCAGACCAGGCCAATGTGGGAATATGCGCCAGACCAGGCAGGTGCAGGGGTGTGCCCAGACCAGGCCAGAGCGGGAGTGAGTCCCACACCAGGCAAGCACGGGAGTGAGTCCAAGGCGAGGGCAGTGCAGGAGCGAGTCCCAGACCAGGCCAGTGCGGGGGTGATTGCTAGACCAGGCCAGTGCGGGAATGTGTCCCAGACCAGGCCAGTGCGGGAGTGAGTCCAAGACCAGGTCAGTGCAGGAGTGAGTCCCAGGACAAGCCAGTGCGGGAGTGAGTCCCAGACCAGGCCAGTGCGGGAGTGAGTCCCAGACCAGGCCAGTGCAGGAGTGATTCCCAGACCAGGCCTGTGCGGGAGTGTGTTCCAGACTAGGCCAATGCGGGAGTGAGTCCCAGACCAGGCCAGTGCGGGAGTGAGTCCCAGACCAGGCCAATGTGGGAATATGCCCCAGACCAGGCAGGTGCAGGGGTGTGCCCAGACCAGGCCAGAGCGGGAGTGAGTCCCGCACCAGGCAAGCCCGGGAGTTAGTCCCAGGCCAGGGCAGTGCAGGAGCGAGTCCCAGACCAGGCCACTGCACGAGTGAGTCCAAGACCAGGTCAGTGCAGGAGTGAGTCCCAGGCCTGGCCAGTGCGGGAATGTGTTCCAGACTAGGCCCGTGCGGGAGTGAGTCCCAGGTCAGGCCAGTGCGGAAGTGAGTCCCAGATCAGTCCAGTGCGGGAGTGAGTTCCAGACCAGGCCAGTGCGAGACGGTATCCCAGACTAGGCCGGTGCGGGAGTGAGTCCCGGAACAGGCCAGTGCAGGAGTGTACCCCAGACCAGGCCAGTGCGGAGGTGTGTCCCAGACCAGGCCAGTGCAGGAGTGAGTCCCAGACCAGGCCAGTGCGGGAGTGAGTTCCAGGCCAGGACAGTGCAAGACGGTATCCCAGACTAGGCCGGTGCGGGAGTGAGTCCCGGAACAGGCCAGTGCAGGAGTGTATCCCAGACCAGGCCAGTGCGGAAGTGTGTCCCAGACCAGGCCAGTGCAGGAGTGATTCCCAGACCAGGCCTGTGCGAGAATGTGTTCCAGACTAGGCCAGTGCGGGAGTGAGTCCCAGGTCAGGCCAGTGCGGAAGTGAGTCCCAGATCAGTCCAGTGCGGGAGTGAGTTCCAGACCAGGCCAGTGCGAGACAGTATCCCAGACTAGGCCGGTGCGGGAGTGAGTTCCGGAACAGGCCAGTGCGGGTGTGAGTCCCAGACCAGGCCAGTGCGGGAGTGAGTCCCAGACCAGGCCAGTGCAGGAGTGATTCCCAGACCAGGCCTGTGCGAGAGTGTGTCCCAGACTAGGCCCGTGCGGGAGTGAGTCCCAGGTCAGGCCAGTGCGGAAGTGAGTCCCAGGTCAGTCCAGTGCGGGAGTGAGTTCCAGACCAGGCCAGTGCGAGACGGTATCCCAGACTAGGCCGGTGCGGGAGTGAGTCCCGGAACAGGCCAGTGCAGGAGTGTACCCCAGACCAGGCCAGTGCGGAGGTGTGTCCCAGACCAGGCCAGTGCAGGAGTGAGTCCCAGACCAGGCCAGTGCGGGAGTGAGTTCCAGGCCAGGACAGTGCAAGACGGTATCCCAGACTAGGCCGGTGCGCGAGTGAGTCCCGGAACAGGCCAGTGCAGGAGTGTATCCCAGACCAGGCCAGTGAGGAAGTGTGTCCCAGACCAGGCCAGTGCAGGAGTGATTCCCAGACCAGGCCTGTGCGAGAATGTGTTCCAGACTAGGCCAGTGCGGGAGTGAGTCCCAGGTCAGGCCAGTGCGGAAGTGAGTCCCAGATCAGTCCAGTGCGGGAGTGAGTTCCAGACCAGGCCAGTGCGAGACAGTATCCCAGACTAGGCTGGTGCGGGAGTGAGTTCCGGAACAGGCCAGTGCGGGTGTGAGTCCCAGACCAGAACAGTGCGGGAGTGTGCCCCAGACCAGCCCAGTGCGGGAATGAGTCCCAGACCAGGCAAGTGCGGGATTGTGTCCCAGATCAGGCTAGTGCAGGAGTGAATCCCAGGCCAGGCCAGCGCGGGAGTGAGGCCCAGACAAGGCAGTGCGGGACTGAGTCCCAGACCAGGCCAGTGCAGGAGTGAGTCCCAGACCAGGCTCGTGTGGGAGTGTGTCCCAGACCAGGCCAGTGCAATAGTGAGTCCCAGACTAGGCCTGTGTGATAGTGTGTCCCAGACCAGGCCAGTGCAGGAGTGAGTCCCAGACCAGGTCAGTGTGGAATTGAAAACCCAGACCAGGACAGTGCGAGGTAAGACCCAGATGAGGCCAGTGCGGGAGTGAGTCCCACACCAGGCCAGTACGGGAGTGAGTCCAAGACCAGGCCAGTGCTGGAGCCTGTCCCAGACCAGGCCAGTGCAGGAGTGAGTCCCAGGCCAGGCCAGTGTTGGAGTGAGTCCCAGACCAGGCCAGTGCGGGAATAAGTCCCAGACAAGGCCAATGTGGGAATATGCCACAGACCAGACAGGTGCAGGGGTGTGCCCAGACCAGGCCAGAGCGGGAGTGAGTCCCACACCAGGCAAGCCCGGGAGTTAGTCCCAGGCCAGGGCAGTGCAGGAGCGAGTCCCAGACCAGGCCAGGGCCGGAGTGAGTCCCATACCAGGCCAGTGTGGGAGTGTGTCCCAGACCAGGCCAGTGCCGGAGTGAGTACCAGACCAGGCCTGTGCCATAGTGTGTCCCAGACCAGGCCTGTGCATGCGTGTGCCCAGACCTGACCAGAGCAGGAGTGAGCCCCAGACCAGGCCAACGCGGGAGTGAGTCCCAGGCCAGGCCAATGTGGGATTGTGTCACAGAACAGGCCAGCGCGCTACTGACTCCCAGAGCAGGCCAGTGCGGGAGTGTGTCCCAGGCCAGGCCAGTGCAGGAGTGAGTCCCAGACCAGGCAAGTGCGGGAGTGAGTCCCAGGCCAGGCCAGTGTTCGTGTGTGTACCAGACTAGACCAGTGCAGGAGTGATTCCCGGACCAGGCCTGTGCGAGAGTGTGTTCCAGACTAGGCCAGTGCGGGAGTGAGTCCCAGGCCAGGCCAGTGCGGAAGTGAGTCCCAGATCAGTCCAGTGCGGAAGTGAGTTCCAGACCAGGCCAGTGCGAAACGGTATCCCAGACTAGGCCGGTGTGGGAGTGAGTCCCGGAACAGGCCAGTGCGGGCGTGAGTCCCAGACCAGAACAGTGCGGGAGTGTGCCCCAGACCAGCCCAGTGCGGGAATGAGTCCCAGACCAGGCCAGTGCTGGAGTGTGTCCAAGACCAGGCTAGTGTGGGAGTATGTCCCAGACCAGGCCAGTGCAGTAGTGCGTCCCAGACTAGGCCTGTGCGATAGTGTGTCCCAGACCAGGCCAGTGCAGGAGTGAGTACCAGACTAGGCCTGTGCGATAGTGTGTCCCAGACCAGGCCAGTGCAGGAGTGAGTACCAGATCAGGCCAGTGCGTGTGTGAGTCCCAGACTAGGCCAGTGCGGGTGTGTGTTCCAGACCAGGCCAGTGTGGGAGTGTGTCCCAGACCAGGCCAGTGCGCTACTGACTGCCAGAGCAGGCCAGTGCGGGATTGTGTCCCATGCCAGGCCAGTGCAGGAGTGAGTCCCAGACAAGGCAAGTGCGGGAGTGAATCCCAGGCCAGGCCAGTGTGAGAGTGTGTACCAGACTAGACCAGTGCAGGAGTGATTCCCAGACCAGGCCTGTGAGAGAGTGTATCCCAGACTAGGCCAGTGCACGAGTGAGTCCCGGAACAGGCCAATGCGGGCGTGAGTCCCTGACCAGGCCAGTGTGGGAGTGTGTTCCAGACTAGGCCAGTGCGGGAGTGAGTCCCAGACCAGGCCAGTGCGGGAGTGAGTCCCAGACCAGGCCAATGTGGGAATATGCCCCAGACCAGACAGGTGCAGGGGTGAGTCCCAGACCAGGCCAGTGCGGGAGTGAGTCCCCGACCAGGCAAGTGCGGGAGTGAGTCCCAGGCCAGGCCAGTGTGAGAGTGTGCCCCAGACCAGCCCAGTGCGGGAATGAGTCCCAGATCAGGCAACTGCGGGATTGTGTCACAGATCAGGCCAGAGCAGGAGTGAATCCCAGGCCAGGCCAGCGCGGGGGTGAGGCCCAGAGCAGGCCAGTGCAGGAGTGAGCCCCAGACCAGGCCAGTGCGGGGGTCTGTCCTAGACCAGGCCAGTGCGGGAGTGAGTCCCAGACCAGGCAAGTGCGGGAGTGAGTCCCAGGCCAGGCCAGTGTGAGAGTGTGTCCCAGACTGGAGCAGTGCAGGAGTGATTCCCAGACCAGGCCTGTGCGAGAGTGTGTCCCAGACTAGGCCAGTGCACGAGTGAGTCCCACACCAAGCCAATGCGGGCGTGAGTCCGTGACCAGGCCAGTGCGGGAGTGTGTTCCAGACTAGGCCAGTGCGGGAGTGAGTCCCAGACCAGGCCAGTGCGGGAGTGAGTCCCAGACTAGGCCAATGTGGGAATATGCCACAGACCAGACAGGTGCAGGGGTGTGCCCAGACCAGGCCAGAGCGGGAGTGAGTCCCACACCAAGGCAAGCCCGGGAGTTAGTCCCAGGACAGGGCAGTGCAGGAGCGAGTCCCAGACCAGGCCAGTGCCGGAGTGAGTCCCAGACCAGGCCAGTGTGGGAGTGTGTCCCAGACCAGGCCAGTGCCGGAGTGAGTCCCAGACCAGGCCTGTGCCATGGTGTGTCCCAGACCAGGCCTGTGCATGCGTGTGCCCAGACCTGACCAGAGCAGGTGTGAGCCCCAGACCAGGCAAACGCGGGAGTGAGTCCCAGGCCAGGCCAATGTGGAATTGTGTCCAAGAACAGGCCAGCGCGCTACTGACTCCCAGAGCAGGCCAGTGCGGGAGTGTGTCCCAGGCCAGGCCAGTGCAGGAGTGAGTCCCAGACCAGGCAAGTGCGGGAGTGAGTCCCAGGCCAGGCCAGTGTTAGAGTGTGTACCAGACTAGGCCAGTGCGGGAGTGAGTCCCAGACCAGGCTAGTGTGGGAGTGTGTTCCAGACTAGGCCTGTGCGAGAGTGTGTCCCAGACTAGGCCAGTGCACGAGTGAGTCCCGGAACAGGCCAGTGCGGGAGTGAGTCCCAAGCCAGGCCAGTGTGAGAGTGTGTCCCAAACTAGGCCAGTGCGGGAGTGAGTCCCAGGCCAGGCCAGTGCGGAAGTGAGTCCCAGATCAGTCCAGTGCGGGAGTGAGTTCCAGACCAGGCCAGTGTGAGACGGTATCCCAGACTAGGCCGGTGTGGGAGTGAGCCTGGAACAGGCCAGTGCGGGCGTGAGTCCCAGAACAGAACAGTGCGGGAGTGTGACCCAGACCAGCCCAGTGCGGGAGTGAGGCCCAGACCAGGCCAGTGCTGGAGTGTGTCCCAGACCAGGCTAGTGTGGGAGTTTGTCCCAGACCAGGCCAGTGCAGTAGTGCGTCCCAGACTTGGCCTGTGCGATAGTGTGTCCCAGACCAGGCCAGTGCAGGAGTGAGTCCCAGATCAGGCCAGTGCGTGTGTGAGTCCCAGACCAGGCCAGTGCGGGAGTGTGTTCCAGACCAGGCCAGTGTGGGAGTGTGTCCCAGACCAGGCCAGTGCCGGAGTGAGTCCCAGACCAGGCCTGTGCCATAGTGTGTCCCAGACCAGGCCTGTGCATGCGTGTGCCCAGACCAGACCAGAGCAGGAGTGAGCCCCAGACCAGGGCAACGCGGGAGTGAGACCCAGGCCAGGCCAATGTGGGATTGTGTCCCAGAACAGGCCAGTGCGCTACTGACTCCCAGAGCAGGCCAGTGCGGGAGTGTGTCACAGGCCAGGCCAGTGCAGGAGTGAGTCCCAGACTAGACCAGTGCAGAGTGATTCCCAGACCAGCCCAGTGCGGGAATGAGTCCCAGACCAGGCCAGTGCTGGAGTGTGTCCCAGACCAGGCTAGTGTGGGAGTATGTCCCAGACTAGGCCTGTGCGATAGTGTGTCCCAGACCAGGCCAGTGCAGGAGTGAGTACCAGATCAGGCCAGTGCGTGTGTGAGTCCCAGACGAGGCCAGTGCGGGTGTGTGTTCCAGACCAGGCCAGTGTGGGAGTGTGTCCCAGACCAGGCCAGTGCGCTACTGACTGCCAGAGCAGGCCAGTGCGGGATTGTGTCCCATGCCAGGCCAGTGCAGGAGTGAGTCCCACACAAGGCAAGTGCGGGAGTGAGTCCCAGGCCAGGCCAGTGTGAGAGTGTGTACCAGACTAGACCAGTGCAGGAGTGATTCCCAGACCAGGCCTGTGAGAGAGTGTATCCCAGACTAGGCCAGTGCACGAGTGAGTCCCGGAACAGGCCAATGCGGGCGTGAGTCCCTGACCAGGCCAGTGTGGGAGTGTGTTCCAGACTAGGCCAGTGCGTGAGTGAGTCCCACACCAGGCCAGTGCGGGAGTGAGTCCCAGACCAGGCCAATGTGGGAATATGCCCCAGACCAGACAGGTGCAGGGGTGAGTCCCAGACCAGGCCAGTGCGGGAGTGAGTCCCAGACCAGGCAGGTGCGGGAGTGAGTCCCCGACCAGGCAAGTGTGGGAGTGAGTCCCAGGCCAGGCCAGTGTGAGAGTGTGGCCCAGACCAGCCCAGTGCGGGAATGAGTCCCAGATCAGGCAACTGCGGGATTGTGTCACAGATCAGGCCAGAGCAGGAGTGAATCCCAGGCCAGGCCAGCGCGGGAGTGAGGCCCAGAGCAGGCCAGTGCGGGACTGAGTCCCAGACCAGGCCAGTGCAGGAGTGAGCCCCAGACCAGGCCAGTGCGGGAGTCTGTCCTAGACCAGGCCAGTGCGGTAGTGAGTCCCAGACCAGGCAAGTGCGGGAGTGAGTCCCAGGCCAGGCCAGTGTGAGAGTGTGTCCCAGACTAGAGCAGTGCAGGAGTGATTACCAGACCAGGCCTGTGCGAGAGTGTGTCCCAGACTAGGCCAGTGCACGAGTGAGTCCCACACCAAGCCAATGCGGGCGTGAGTCCCTGACCAGGCCAGTGCGGGAGTGTGTTCCAGACTAGGCCAGTGCGGGAGTGAGTCCCAGACCAGGCCAGTGCGGGAGTGAGTCCCAGACTAGGCCAATGTGGGAATATGCCACCGACCAGACAGGTGCAGGGGTGTGCCCAGACCAGGCCAGAGTGGGAGTGAGTCCCACACCAGGCAAGCCCGGGAGTTAGTCCCAGGCCAGGGCAGTGCAGGAGCGAGTCCCAGACCAGGCCAGTGCAGGAGTGAGTCCCAGACCAGGCCAGTGTGGGAGTGTGTCCCAGACCAGGCCAGTGCCGGAGTGAGTCCCAGACCAGGCCTGTGCCATAGTGTGTCCCAGACCAGGCCTGTGCATGCGTGTGCCCAGACCTGACCAGAGCAGGTGTGAGCCCCAGACCAGGCAAACGCGGGAGTGAGTCCCAGGCCAGGCCAATGTGGAATTGTGTCCAAGAACAGGCCAGCGCGCTACTGACTCCCAGAGCAGGCCAGTGCGGGAGTGTGTCCCAGGCCAGGCCCGTGCAGGAGTGAGTCCCAGACCAGGCAAGTGCGGGAGTGAGTCCCAGGCCAGGCCAGTGTTAGAGTGTGTACCAGACTAGACCAGTGCAGGAGTGAGTCCCGGAACAGGCCAATGCGGGCGTGAGTCCCTGACTAGGTCAGTGCGGGAGTGTGTTCCAGACTAGGCCAGTGCGGGAGTGAGTCCCAGACCAGGCTAGTGTGGGAGTGTGTTCCAGACTAGGCCTGTGCGAGAGTGTGTCCCAGACTAGGCCAGTGCGGGAGTGAGTCCCGGAACAGGCCAGTGCGGGAGTGAGTCCCAAGCCAGGCCAGTGTGAGAGTGTGTCCCAAACTAGGCCAGTGCGGGAGTGAGTCCCAGGCCAGGCCAGTGCGGAAGTGAGTCCCAGATCAGTCCAGTGCGGGCGTGAGTCCCAGAACAGAACAGTGCGGGAGTGTGCCCCAGACCAGCCCAGTGCGGGAATGAGGCCCAGACCAGGCCAGTGCTGGAGTGTGTCCCAGACCAGGCTAGTGTGGGAGTTTGTCCCAGACCAGGCCAGTGCAGTAGTGCGTCCCAGACTTGGCCTGTGCGATAGTGTGTCCCAGACCAGGCCAGTGCAGGAGTGAGTCCCAGATCAGGCCAGTGCGTGTGTGAGTCCCAGACCAGGCCAGTGCGGGAGTGTGTTCCAGACCAGGCCAGTGTGGGAGTGTGTCCCAGACCAGGCCAGTGGCGGAGTGAGTCCCAGACCAGGCCTGTGCCATAGTGTGTCCCAGACCAGGCCTGTGCATGCGTGTGCCCAGACCAGACCAGAGCAGGAGTGAGCCCCAGACCAGGGCAAAGCGGGAGTGAGTCCCAGGCCAGGCCAATGTGGGATTGTGTCCCAGAACAGGCCAGTGCGCTACTGACTGCCAGAGCAGGCCAGTGCGGGAGTGTGTCACAGGCCAGGCCAGTGCAAGAGTGAGTCCCAGACTAGACCAGTGCAGAGTGATTCCCAGACCAGGCCTGTGCGAGAGTGTGTCCCAGACTAGGCCAGTGCACGAGTGAGTTCCGGAACATGCCAATGCGGGCGTGAGTCCCTGACCAGGCCAGTGCGGGCGTGTGTTCCAGACTAGGCCAGTGCGGGAGTGAGTCCCAGACCAGGCCAATGTGGGAATATGCCCCAGACCAGACAGGTGCAGGGGTGTGCCCAGACCAGGCCAGAGCGGGAGTGAGTCCCACATCAGGCAAGCTCGGGAGTTAGTCCCTGGCCAGGGCAGTGCAGGAGCGAGTCCCAGACCAGGCCAGTGCGGGAGTGAGTCCCAGACCAGGCCAGTGCAGGAGTGAGTGCCAGACCAGGCCAGTGTGGGAGTGTGTTCCAGACTAGGACTGTGCGAGAGTGTGTCCCAGACTAGGCCAGTGCACGAGTGAGTCCCGGAACAGGCCAGTGCGGGAGTGAGTCCCAAGCCAGGCCTGTGTGAGAGTGTGTCCCAGACTAGACCAGTGCAGGAGTGATTCCCAGACCAGGCCTGTGCGAGAGTGTGTTCCAGACTAGGCCAGTGCGGGAGTGAGTCCCAGGCCAGGCCAGTGCGGAAGTGAGTCCCAGATCAGTCCAGTGCGGGAATGAGTCCCAGACCAGGCAAGTGGGGGATTGTCTCCCAGATCAGGCCAGTGCAGGAGTGAATCCCAGGCCAGGCCAGCGCTGGAGTGAGGCCCAGTCCAGGCCAGTGCGGGACTGAGTCCAAGACCAGGCCAGTGCAGGAGTGAGTCCCAGACCAGGCTAGTGTGTGAGTGTGTCCCAGACCAAGCCAGTGCAGTAGTGAGTCCCAGACTAGGCCTGTGCGATAGTGTGTCCCAGACCAGGCCAGTGCAGGAGTGAGTCCAAGACCAGGCCAGTGCGGGAGTGAGTCCCAGACCAGGCCAGTGTGGAATTGAAAACCCAGACCAGGACAGTGCAGGGTAAGACCCAGATGAGGCCAGTGCGGGAGTGAGTCCCACACCAGGCCAGTGCGGGAGTATGTCCCAGACCAGGCCAGTGCTGGAGTGAGTCCAAGACCAGGCCAGTGCGGGAGCCTCTCCCAGACCAGGCCAGTGCAGGAGTGAGTCCCAGGCCAGGCCAGTGTGGGAGAGAGTCCCAGAACAGGCCAGTGCAGGAGTTTATCCCAGACCAGGCCAGTGCGGTAGTGTGTCCCAGACCACGCCAGTGCAGGAGTGAGTCCCAGACCAGGCCAGTGCGGGAATGTGCCCCAGTCCAGGCCAGTGCAGGGGTGTGCCCAGACCAGGCCAGAGCAGGAGTGAGTCCCAGACCGGGCAAGTGCGGGAGTGAGTCCCAGGCCAGGCCAGTGTGAGAGTGCGTCCCAGACCAGACCAGTGCAGGAGTGATTCCCAGACCAGGCCAGTGCGAGAGTGTGTCCCAGACTAGGCCAGTGCGGGAGTGAGTCCGAGACCAGGCCAGTGTGGGAGTGAGTCCCAGACCAGGCCAATGTGGGAATATGCCCCAGCCCAGGCAGGTGCAGGGGTGTGCCCAGACCAGGCCACTGCGGGAGTGAGTCCAAGACCAGGCCAGAGCGGGAGTGAGTCCCACACCAGGCAAGCACGGGAGTGAGTCTCAGACCAGGCCAGTGCAGGGATGATTGCTAGACCAGGCCAGTGCGGGCGTGTGTCCCAGACCAGGCCACTGCGGGAGTGAGTCCCGGAACAGGCCAGTGCAGGAGTGTATCCCAGACCAGGCCAATGCGGAAGTGTGTCCCAGACCAGGCCAGTGCAGGAGTGATTCCCAGACCAGGCCTGTGCGAGAATGTGTTCCAGACTAGGCCCGTGCGGGAGTGAGTCCCAGGTCAGGCCAGTGCGGAAGTGAGTCCCAGATCAGTCCAGTGCGGGAGTGAGTTCCAGACCAGGCCAGTGCGAGACAGTATCCCAGACTAGGCCGGTGCGGGAGTGAGTTCCGGAACAGGCCAGTGCGGGTGTGAGTCCCAGACCAGAACAGTGCGGGAGTGTGCCCCAGACCAGCCCAGTGCGGGAATGAGTCCCAGACCAGGCAAGTGCGGGATTGTGTCCCAGATCAGGCTAGTGCAGGAGTGAATCCCAGGCCAGGCCAGCGCGGGAGTGAGGCCCAGACAAGGCCAGTGCGGGACTGAGTCCCAGACCAGGCCAGTGCAGGAGTGAGTCCCAGACCAGGCTCGTGTGGGAGTGTGTCCCAGACCAGGCCAGTGCAATAGTGAGTCCCAGACTAGGCCTGTGTGATAGTGTGTCCCAGACCAGGCCAGTGCAGGAGTGAGTCCCAGACCAGGTCAGTGTGGAATTGAAAACCCAGACCAGGACAGTGCGAGGTAAGACCCAGATGAGGCCAGTGCGGGAGTGAGTCCCACACCTGGCCAGTACGGGAGTGAGTCCAAGACCAGGCCAGTGCGGGAGCCTGTCCCAGACCAGGCCAGTGCAGGAGTGAGTCCCAGGCCAGGCCAGTGTTGGAGAGAGTCCCAGAACAGGCCAGTGCAGGAGTGTATCCCAGACCAGGCCTGTGCAGGAGTGAGTCCCAGACCGGGCAAGTGCGGGAGTGAGTCCCAGGCCAGGCCATTGTGAGAGTGCGTCCCAGACCAGACCAGTGCAGGAGTGGTTCCCAGACCAGGCCTGTGCGAGAGTGTGTCCCAGACTAGGCCAGTGCGGGAGTGAGTCCCAGACCAGGCCAGTGCGGGAGTGAGTCCCAGACCAGGCCAATGTGGGAATATGCCCCAGACCAGGCAGTTGCAGGGGTGTGCCCAGACCAGGCCACTGCGGGAGTGAGTCCCCGACCAGGCCAGAGCGGGAGTGAGTCCCAGACCAGTCCAGTGCGGGAGTGAGTCCCAGACCAGGCCAATGTGGGAATATGCCCCAGACCAGGCAGTTGCAGGGGTGTGTCCCAGACCAGGCCACTGCGGTAGTGAGTCCAAGACCAGGCCAGTGCAGGGGTGATTGCTAGACCAGGCCAGTGCGGGAGTGTATCCCAGAACAGGCCACTGCGGGAGTGAGTCCAAGACCAGGTCAGTGCAGGAGTGAGTCTCAGGACAGAGCAGTGCTGGAGTGAGTCCCAGACCAGGCCAGTGTGAGAGTGCGTCCCAGACTAGATCAGTGCAGGAGTGATTCCCAGACCAGGCCTGTGCGAGAGTGTGTCCCAGACCAGGCCAGTGCACGAGTGAGTCCCGGAACAGGCCAGTGCGGGCGTGAGTCCCTGACCAGGCCAGTGCGGGAGTGTGTTCCAGACTAGGCCAGTGCAGGAGTGAGTCCCAGACCAGGCCAGTGCGGGAGTGAGTCCCAGACCAGGCAAGTGCGGGAGTGAGTCCCAGGCCAGGCCAGTGTGAGAGTGTGTCCCAGACTAGACCAGTGCAGGAGTGATTACCAGACCAGGCCTGTGCGAGAGTGTGTCCCAGACAAGGCCAGTGCACGAGTGAGTCCCGGAACAGTCCAATGCGGGCGTGAGTCCCTGACCAGGCCAGTGCGGGAGTGTGTTCCAGACTAGGCCAATGCGGGAGTGAGTCCCAGACCAGGCCAGTGCGGGAATAAGTCCCAGACTAGGCCAATGTGGGAATATGCCACAGACCAGACAGGTGCAGGGGTGTGCCCAGACCAGGCCAGCGCGGGAGTGAGGACCAGACCAGGCCAGTGCGGGAGTGAGTCCCAGACCAGGCAAGTGCGGGAGTGAGTCCCAGGCCAGGCCAGTGTGAGAGTGTGTCCCAGACTAGAGCAGTGCAGGAGTGATTCCCAGACCAGGCCTGTGCGAGAGTGTGTCCCAGACTAGGCCAGTGCACGAGTGAGTCCCACACCAAGCCAATGCGGGCGTGAGTCCGTGACCAGGCCAGTGCGGGAGTGTGTTCCAGACTAGGCCAGTGCGGGAGTGAGTCCCAGACCAGGCCAGTGCGGGAGTGAGTCCCAGACTAGGCCAATGTGGGAATATGCCACAGACCAGACAAGTGCAGGGGTGTGCCCAGACCAGGCCAGAGCGGGAGTGAGTCCCACACCAGGCAAGCCCGGGAGTTAGTCCCAGGCCAGGGCAGTGCAGGAGCGAGTCCCAGACCAGGCCAGTGCCGGAGTGAGTCCCAGACCAGGCCAGTGTGGGAGTGTGTCCCAGACCAGGCCAGTGCCGGAGTGAGTCCCAGACCAGGCCTGTGCCATAGTGTGTCCCAGACCAGGCCTGTGCATGCGTGTGCCCAGACCTGACCAGAGCAGGTGTGAGCCCCAGACCAGGCAAACGCGGGAGTGAGTCCCAGGCCAGGCCAATGTGGAATTGTGTCCCAGAACAGGCCAGCGCGCTACTGACTCCCAGAGCAGGCCAGTGCGGGAGTGTGTCCCAGGCCAGGCCAGTGCAGGAGTGAGTCCCAGACCAGGCAAGTGCGGGAGTGAGTCCCAGGCCAGGCCAGTGTTAGAGTGTGTACCAGACTAGACTAGTGCAGGAGTGAGTCCCGGAACAGGCCAATGCGGGCGTGAGTCCCTGACTAGGCCAGTGCGGGAGTGTGTTCCAGACTAGGCCAGTGCGGGAGTGAGTCCCAGACCAGGCCAGTGCAGGAGTGAGTCCCAGACCAGGCTAGTGTGCGAGTGTGTTCCAGACTAGGCCTGTGCGAGAGTGTGTCCCAGACTAGGCCAGTGCACGAGTGAGTCCCGGAACAGGCCAGTGCGGGAGTGAGTCCCAAGCCAGGCCAGTGTGAGAGTGTGTCCCAAACTAGGCCAGTGCGGGAGTGAGTCCCAAGCCAGGCCAGTGCGGAAGTGAGTCCCAGATCAGTCCAGTGCGGGAGTGAGTTCCAGACCAGGCCAGTGCGAGACGGTATCCCAGACTAGGCCGGTGTGGGAGTGAGCCCGGAACAGGCCAGTGCGGGTGTGAGTCCCAGAACAGAACAGTGCGGGAGTGTGCCCCAGACCAGCCCAGTGCGGGAATGAGGCCCAGACCAGGCCAGTGCTGGAGTGTGTCCCAGACCAGGCTAGTGTGGGAGTTTGTCCCAGACCAGGCCAGTGCAGTAGTGCGTCCCAGACTTGGCCTGTGCGATAGTGTGTCCCAGACCAGGCCAGTGCAGGAGTGAGTCCCAGATCAGGCCAGTGCGTGTGTGAGTCCCAGACCAGGCCAGTGCGGGAGTGTGTTCCAGACCAGGCCAGTGTGGGAGTGTGTCCCAGACCAGGCCAGTGGCGGAGTGAGTCCCAGACCAGGCCTGTGCCATAGTGTGTCCCAGACCAGGCCTGTGCATGCGTGTGCCCAGACCAGACCAGAGCAGGAGTGAGCCCCAGACCAGGGCAAAGCGGGAGTGAGTCCCAGGCCAGGCCAATGTGGGATTGTGTCCCAGAACAGGCCAGTGCGCTACTGACTGCCAGAGCAGGCCAGTGCGGGAGTGTGTCACAGGCCAGGCCAGTGCAGGAGTGAGTCCCAGACTAGACCAGTGCAGAGTGATTCCCAGACCAGGCCTGTGCGAGAGTGTGTCCCAGACTAGGCCAGTGCACGAGTGAGTTCCGGAACATGCCAATGCGGGCGTGAGTCCCTGACCAGGCCAGTGCGGGCGTGTGTTCCAGACTAGGCCAGTGCGGGAGTGAGTCCCAGACCAGGCCAATGTGGGAATATGCCCCAGACCAGACAGGTGCAGGGGTGTGCCCAGACCAGGCCAGAGCGGGAGTGAGTCCCACATCAGGCAAGCTCGGGAGTTAGTCCCTGGCCAGGGCAGTGCAGGAGCGAGTCCCAGACCAGGCCAGTGCGGGAGTGAGTCCCAGACCAGGCCAGTGCAGGAGTGAGTGCCAGACCAGGCCAGTGTGGGAGTGTGTTCCAGACTAGGACTGTGCGAGAGTGTGTCCCAGACTAGGCCAGTGCACGAGTGAGTCCCGGAACAGGCCAGTGCGGGAGTGAGTCCCAAGCCAGGCCTGTGTGAGAGTGTGTCCCAGACTAGACCAGTGCAGGAGTGATTCCCAGACCAGGCCTGTGCGAGAGTGTGTTCCAGACTAGGCCAGTGCGGGAGTGAGTCCCAGGCCAGGCCAGTGCGGAAGTGAGTCCCAGATCAGTCCAGTGCGGGAATGAGTCCCAGACCAGGCAAGTGGGGGATTGTCTCCCAGATCAGGCCAGTGCAGGAGTGAATCCCAGGCCAGGCCAGCGCTGGAGTGAGGCCCAGTCCAGGCCAGTGCGGGACTGAGTCCAAGACCAGGCCAGTGCAGGAGTGAGTCCCAGACCAGGCTAGTGTGTGAGTGTGTCCCAGACCAAGCCAGTGCAGTAGTGAGTCCCAGACTAGGCCTGTGCGATAGTGTGTCCCAGACCAGGCCAGTGCAGGAGTGAGTCCAAGACCAGGCCAGTGCGGGAGTGAGTCCCAGACCAGGCCAGTGTGGAATTGAAAACCCAGACCAGGACAGTGCAGGGTAAGACCCAGATGAGGCCAGTGCGGGAGTGAGTCCCACACCAGGCCAGTGCGGGAGTATGTCCCAGACCAGGCCAGTGCTGGAGTGAGTCCAAGACCAGGCCAGTGCGGGAGCCTCTCCCAGACCAGGCCAGTGCAGGAGTGAGTCCCAGGCCAGGCCAGTGTGGGAGAGAGTCCCAGAACAGGCCAGTGCAGGAGTTTATCCCAGACCAGGCCAGTGCGGTAGTGTGTCCCAGACCACGCCAGTGCAGGAGTGAGTCCCAGACCAGGCCAGTGCGGGAATGTGCCCCAGTCCAGGCCAGTGCAGGGGTGTGCCCAGACCAGGCCAGAGCAGGAGTGAGTCCCAGACCGGGCAAGTGCGGGAGTGAGTCCCAGGCCAGGCCAGTGTGAGAGTGCGTCCCAGACCAGACCAGTGCAGGAGTGATTCCCAGACCAGGCCAGTGCGAGAGTGTGTCCCAGACTAGGCCAGTGCGGGAGTGAGTCCGAGACCAGGCCAGTGTGGGAGTGAGTCCCAGACCAGGCCAATGTGGGAATATGCCCCAGCCCAGGCAGGTGCAGGGGTGTGCCCAGACCAGGCCACTGCGGGAGTGAGTCCAAGACCAGGCCAGAGCGGGAGTGAGTCCCACACCAGGCAAGCACGGGAGTGAGTCTCAGACCAGGCCAGTGCAGGGATGATTGCTAGACCAGGCCAGTGCGGGCGTGTGTCCCAGACCAGGCCACTGCGGGAGTGAGTCCCGGAACAGGCCAGTGCAGGAGTGTATCCCAGACCAGGCCAATGCGGAAGTGTGTCCCAGACCAGGCCAGTGCAGGAGTGATTCCCAGACCAGGCCTGTGCGAGAATGTGTTCCAGACTAGGCCCGTGCGGGAGTGAGTCCCAGGTCAGGCCAGTGCGGAAGTGAGTCCCAGATCAGTCCAGTGCGGGAGTGAGTTCCAGACCAGGCCAGTGCGAGACAGTATCCCAGACTAGGCTGGTGCGGGAGTGAGTTCCGGAACAGGCCAGTGCGGGTGTGAGTCCCAGACCAGAACAGTGCGGGAGTGTGCCCCAGACCAGCCCAGTGCGGGAATGAGTCCCAGACCAGGCAAGTGCGGGATTGTGTCCCAGATCAGGCGAGTGCAGGAGTGAATCCCAGGCCAGGCCAGCGCGGGAGTGAGGCCCAGACAAGGCCAGTGCGGGACTGAGTCCCAGACCAGGCCAGTGCAGGAGTGAGTCCCAGACCAGGCTCGTGTGGGAGTGTGTCCCAGACCAGGCCAGTGCAATAGTGAGTCCCAGACTAGGCCTGTGTGATAGTGTGTCCCAGACCAGGCCAGTGCAGGAGTGAGTCCCAGACCAGGTCAGTGTGGAATTGAAAACCCAGACCAGGACAGTGCGAGGTAAGACCCAGATGAGGCCAGTGCGGGAGTGAGTCCCACACCAGGCCAGTACGGGTGTGAGTCCAACACCAGGCCAGTGCGGGAGCCTGTCCCAGACCAGGCCAGTGCAGGAGTGAGTCCCAGGCCAGGCCAGTGTTGGAGAGAGTCCCAGAACAGGCCAGTGCAGGAGTGTATCCCAGACCAGGCCTGTGCAGGAGTGAGTCCCAGACCGGGCAAGTGCGGGAGTGAGTCCCAGGCCAGGCCATTGTGAGAGTGCGTCCCAGACCAGACCAGTGCAGGAGTGGTTCCCAGACCAGGCCTGTGCGAGAGTGTGTCCCAGACTAGGCCAGTGCGGGAGTGAGTCCCAGACCAGGCCAGTGCGGGAGTGAGTCCCAGACCAGGCCAATGTGGGAATATGCCCCAGACCAGGCAGTTGCAGGGGTGTGCCCAGACCAGGCCACTGCGGGAGTGAGTCCCCGACCAGGCCAGAGCGGGAGTGAGTCCCAGACCAGTCCAGTGCGGGAGTGAGTCCCAGACCAGGCCAATGTGGGAATATGCCCCAGACCAGGCAGTTGCAGGGGTGTGTCCCAGACCAGGCCACTGCGGTAGTGAGTCCAAGACCAGGCCAGTGCAGGGGTGATTGCTAGACCAGGCCAGTGCGGGAGTGTATCCCAGAACAGGCCACTGCGGGAGTGAGTCCAAGACCAGGTCAGTGCAGGAGTGAGTCTCAGGACAGAGCAGTGCTGGAGTGAGTCCCAGACCAGGCCAGTGTGAGAGTGCGTCCCAGACTAGATCAGTGCAGGAGTGATTCCCAGACCAGGCCTGTGCGAGAGTGTGTCCCAGACCAGGCCAGTGCACGAGTGAGTCCCGGAACAGGCCAGTGCGGGCGTGAGTCCCTGACCAGGCCAGTGCGGGAGTGTGTTCCAGACTAGGCCAGTGCAGGAGTGAGTCCCAGACCAGGCCAGTGCGGGAGTGAGTCCCAGACCAGGCAAGTGCGGGAGTGAGTCCCAGGCCAGGCCAGTGTGAGAGTGTGTCCCAGACTAGACCAGTGCAGGAGTGATTACCAGACCAGGCCTGTGCGAGAGTGTGTCCCAGACAAGGCCAGTGCACGAGTGAGTCCCGGAACAGTCCAATGCGGGCGTGAGTCCCTGACCAGGCCAGTGCGGGAGTGTGTTCCAGACTAGGCCAATGCGGGAGTGAGTCCCAGACCAGGCCAGTGTGGGAATAAGTCCCAGACTAGGCCAATGTGGGAATATGCCACAGACCAGACAGGTGCAGGGGTGTGCCCAGACCAGGCCAGCGCGGGAGTGAGGACCAGACCAGGCCAGTGCGGGAGTGAGTCCCAGACCAGGCAAGTGCGGGAGTGAGTCCCAGGCCAGGCCAGTGTGAGAGTGTGTCCCAGACTAGACCAGTGCAGGAGTGATTACCAGACCAGGCCTGTGCGAGAGTGTGTCCCAGACAAGGCCAGTGCACGAGTGAGTCCCGGAACAGTCCAATGCGGGCGTGAGTCCCTGACCAGGCCAGTGCGGGAGTGTGTTCCAGACTAGGCCAATGCGGGAGTGAGTCCCAGACCAGGCCAGTGCGGGAATAAGTCCCAGACTAGGCCAATGTGGGAATATGCCACAGACCAGACAGGTGCAGGGGTGTGCCCAGACCAGGCCAGCGCGGGAGTGAGGACCAGACCAGGCCAGTGCGGGAGTGAGTCCCAGACCAGGCAAGTGCGGGAGTGAGTCCCAGGCCAGGCCAGTGTGAGAGTGTGTCCCAGACTAGAGCAGTGCAGGAGTGATTCCCAGACCAGGCCTGTGCGAGAGTGTGTCCCAGACTAGGCCAGTGCACGAGTGAGTCCCACACCAAGCCAATGCGGGCGTGAGTCCGTGACCAGGCCAGTGCGGGAGTGTGTTCCAGACTAGGCCAGTGCGGGAGTGAGTCCCAGACCAGGCCAGTGCGGGAGTGAGTCCCAGACTAGGCCAATGTGGGAATATGCCACAGACCAGACAAGTGCAGGGGTGTGCCCAGACCAGGCCAGAGTGGGAGTGAGTCCCACACCAGGCAAGCCCGGGAGTTAGTCCCAGGCCAGGGCAGTGCAGGAGCGAGTCCCAGACCAGGCCAGTGCCGGAGTGAGTCCCAGACCAGGCCAGTGTGGGAGTGTGTCCCAGACCAGGCCAGTGCCGGAGTGAGTCCCAGACCAGGCCTGTGCCATAGTGTGTCCCAGACCAGGCCTGTGCATGCGTGTGCCCAGACCTGACCAGAGCAGGTGTGAGCCCCAGACCAGGCAAACGCGGGAGTGAGTCCCAGGCCAGGCCAATGTGGAATTGTGTCCCAGAACAGGCCAGCGCGCTACTGACTCCCAGAGCAGGCCAGTGCGGGAGTGTGTCCCAGGCCAGGCCAGTGCAGGAGTGAGTCCCAGACCAGGCAAGTGCGGGAGTGAGTCCCAGGCCAGGCCAGTGTTAGAGTGTGTACCAGACTAGACTAGTGCAGGAGTGAGTCCCGGAACAGGCCAATGCGGGCGTGAGTCCCTGACTAGGCCAGTGCGGGAGTGTGTTCCAGACTAGGCCAGTGCGGGAGTGAGTCCCAGACCAGGCCAGTGCAGGAGTGAGTCCCAGACCAGGCTAGTGTGCGAGTGTGTTCCAGACTAGGCCTGTGCGAGAGTGTGTCCCAGACTAGGCCAGTGCACGAGTGAGTCCCGGAACAGGCCAGTGCGGGAGTGAGTCCCAAGCCAGGCCAGTGTGAGAGTGTGTCCCAAACTAGGCCAGTGCGGGAGTGAGTCCCAGGCCAGGCCAGTGCGGAAGTGAGTCCCAGATCAGTCCAGTGCGGGAGTGAGTTCCAGACCAGGCCAGTGCGAGACGGTATCCCAGACTAGGCCGGTGTGGGAGTGAGCCCGGAACAGGCCAGTGCGGGTGTGAGTCCCAGAACAGAACAGTGCGGGAGTGTGCCCCAGACCAGCCCAGTGCGGGAATGAGGCCCAGACCAGGCCAGTGCTGGAGTGTGTCCCAGACCAGGCTAGTGTGGGAGTTTGTCCCAGACCAGGCCAGTGCAGTAGTGCGTCCCAGACTTGGCCTGTGCGATAGTGTGTCCCAGACCAGGCCAGTGCAGGAGTGAGTCCCAGATCAGGCCAGTGCGTGTGTGAGTCCCAGACCAGGCCAGTGCGGGAGTGTGTTCCAGACCAGGCCAGTGTGGGAGTGTGTCCCAGACCAGGCCAGTGGCGGAGTGAGTCCCAGACCAGGCCTGTGCCATAGTGTGTCCCAGACCAGGCCTGTGCATGCGTGTGCCCAGACCAGACCAGAGCAGGAGTGAGCCCCAGACCAGGGCAAAGCGGGAGTGAGTCCCAGGCCAGGCCAATGTGGGATTGTGTCCCAGAACAGGCCAGTGCGCTACTGACTGCCAGAGCAGGCCAGTGCGGGAGTGTGTCACAGGCCAGGCCAGTGCAGGAGTGAGTCCCAGACTAGACCAGTGCAGAGTGATTCCCAGACCAGGCCTGTGCGAGAGTGTGTCCCACACTAGGCCAGTACACGAGTGAGTTCCGGAACATGCCAATGCGGGCGTGAGTCCCTGACCAGGCCAGTGCGGGCGTGTGTTCCAGACTAGGCCAGTGCGGGAGTGAGTCCCAGACCAGGCCAATGTGGGAATATGCCCCAGCCCAGGCAGGTGCAGGGGTGTGCCCAGACCAGGCCACTGCGGGAGTGAGTCCAAGACCAGGCCAGAGCGGGAGTGAGTCCCACACCAGGCAAGCACGGGAGTGAGTCTCAGACCAGGCCAGTGCAGGGATGATTGCTAGACCAGGCCAGTGCGGGCGTGTGTCCCAGACCAGGCCACTGCGGGAGTGAGTCCCGGAACAGGCCAGTGCAGGAGTGTATCCCAGACCAGGCCAATGCGGAAGTGTGTCCCAGACCAGGCCAGTGCAGGAGTGATTCCCAGACCAGGCCTGTGCGAGAATGTGTTCCAGACTAGGCCCGTGCGGGAGTGAGTCCCAGGTCAGGCCAGTGCGGAAGTGAGTCCCAGATCAGTCCAGTGCGGGAGTGAGTTCCAGACCAGGCCAGTGCGAGACAGTATCCCAGACTAGGCCGGTGCGGGAGTGAGTTCCGGAACAGGCCAGTGCGGGTGTGAGTCCCAGACCAGAACAGTGCGGGAGTGTGCCCCAGACCAGCCCAGTGCGGGAATGAGTCCCAGACCAGGCAAGTGCGGGATTGTGTCCCAGATCAGGCTAGTGCAGGAGTGAATCCCAGGCCAGGCCAGCGCGGGAGTGAGGCCCAGACAAGGCCAGTGCGGGACTGAGTCCCAGACCAGGCCAGTGCAGGAGTGAGTCCCAGACCAGGCTCGTGTGGGAGTGTGTCCCAGACCAGGCCAGTGCAATAGTGAGTCCCAGACTAGGCCTGTGTGATAGTGTGTCCCAGACCAGGCCAGTGCAGGAGTGAGTCTCAGACCAGGTCAGTGTGGAATTGAAAACCCAGACCAGGACAGTGCGAGGTAAGACCCAGATGAGGCCAGTGCGGGAGTGAGTCCCACACCAGGCCAGTACGGGAGTGAGTCCAAGACAGGCCAGTGCTGGAGCCTGTCCCAGACCAGGCCAGTGCAGGAGTGAGTCCCAGGCCAGGCCAGTGTTGGAGAGAGTCCCAGAACAGGCCAGTGCAGGAGTGTATCCCAGACCAGGCCTGTGCAGGAGTGAGTCCCAGACCGGGCAAGTGCGGGAGTGAGTCCCAGGCCAGGCCATTGTGAGAGTGCGTCCCAGACCAGACCAGTGCAGGAGTGGTTCCCAGACCAGGCCTGTGCGAGAGTGTGTCCCAGACTAGGCCAGTGCGGGAGTGAGTCCCAGACCAGGCCAGTGCGGGAGTGAGTCCCAGACCAGGCCAATGTGGGAATATGCCCCAGACCAGGCAGTTGCAGGGGTGTGCCCAGACCAGGCCACTGCGGGAGTGAGTCCCCGACCAGGCCAGAGCGGGAGTGAGTCCCAGACCAGTCCAGTGCGGGAGTGAGTCCCAGACCAGGCCAATGTGGGAATATGCCCCAGACCAGGCAGTTGCAGGGGTGTGTCCCAGACCAGGCCACTGCGGTAGTGAGTCCAAGACCAGGCCAGTGCAGGGGTGATTGCTAGACCAGGCCAGTGCGGGAGTGTATCCCAGAACAGGCCACTGCGGGAGTGAGTCCAAGACCAGGTCAGTGCAGGAGTGAGTCTCAGGACAGAGCAGTGCTGGAGTGAGTCCCAGACCAGGCCAGTGTGAGAGTGCGTCCCAGACTAGATCAGTGCAGGAGTGATTCCCAGACCAGGCCTGTGCGAGAGTGTGTCCCAGACCAGGCCAGTGCACGAGTGAGTCCCGGAACAGGCCAGTGCGGGCGTGAGTCCCTGACCAGGCCAGTGCGGGAGTGTGTTCCAGACTAGGCCAGTGCAGGAGTGAGTCCCAGACCAGGCCAGTGCGGGAGTGAGTCCCAGACCAGGCAAGTGCGGGAGTGAGTCCCAGGCCAGGCCAGTGTGAGAGTGTGTCCCAGACTAGACCAGTGCAGGAGTGATTACCAGACCAGGCCTGTGCGAGAGTGTGTCCCAGACAAGGTCAGTGCACGAGTGAGTCCCGGAACAGTCCAATGCGGGTGTGAGTCCCTGACCAGGCCAGTGCGGGAGTGTGTTCCAGACTAGGCCAATGCGGGAGTGAGTCCCAGACCAGGCCAGTGCGGGAATAAGTCCCAGACTAGGCCAATGTGGGAATATGCCACAGACCAGACAGGTGCAGGGGTGTGCCCAGACCAGGCCAGCGCGGGAGTGAGGACCAGACCAGGCCAGTGCGGGAGTGAGTCCCAGACCAGGCAAGTGCGGGAGTGAGTCCCAGGCCAGGCCAGTGTGAGAGTGTGTCCCAGACTAGAGCAGTGCAGGAGTGATTCCCAGACCAGGCCTGTGCGAGAGTGTGTCCCAGACTAGGCCAGTGCACGAGTGAGTCCCACACCAAGCCAATGCGGGCGTGAGTCCGTGACCAGGCCAGTGCGGGAGTGTGTTCCAGACTAGGCCAGTGCGGGAGTGAGTCCCAGACCAGGCCAGTGCAGGAGTGAGTCCCAGACTAGGCCAATGTGGGAATATGCCACAGACCAGACAAGTGCAGGGGTGTGCCCAGACCAGGCCAGAGCGGGAGTGAGTCCCACACCAGGCAAGCCCGGGAGTTAGTCCCAGGCCAGGGCAGTGCAGGAGCGAGTCCCAGACCAGGCCAGTGCCGGAGTGAGTCCCATACCAGGCCAGTGCAGGAGTGTGTCCCAGACCAGGCCAGTGCCGGAGTGAGTCCCAGACCAGGCCTGTGCCATAGTGTGTCCCAGACCAGGCCTGTGCATGCGTGTGCCCAGACCTGACCAGAGCAGGTGTGAGCCCCAGACCAGGCAAACGCGGGAGTGAGTCCCAGGCCAGGCCAATGTGGAATTGTGTCCCAGAACAGGCCAGCGCGCTACTGACTCCCAGAGCAGGCCAGTGCGGGAGTGTGTCCCAGGCCAGGCCAGTGCAGGAGTGAGTCCCAGACCAGGCAAGTGCGGGAGTGAGTCCCAGGCCAGGCCAGTGTTAGAGTGTGTACCAGACTAGACTAGTGCAGGAGTGAGTCCCGGAACAGGCCAATGCGGGCGTGAGTCCCTGACTAGGCCAGTGCGGGAGTGTGTTCCAGACTAGGCCAGTGCGGGAGTGAGTCCCAGACCAGGCCAGTGCAGGAGTGAGTCCCAGACCAGGCTAGTGTGCGAGTGTGTTCCAGACTAGGCCTGTGCGAGAGTGTGTCCCAGACTAGGCCAGTGCACGAGTGAGTCCCGGAACAGGCCAGTGCGGGAGTGAGTCCCAAGCCAGGCCAGTGTGAGAGTGTGTCCCAAACTAGGCCAGTGCGGGAGTGAGTCCCAGGCCAGGCCAGTGCGGAAGTGAGTCCCAGATCAGTCCAGTGCGGGAGTGAGTTCCAGACCAGGCCAGTGCGAGACGGTATCCCAGACTAGGCCGGTGTGGGAGTGAGCCCGGAACAGGCCAGTGCGGGTGTGAGTCCCAGAACAGAACAGTGCGGGAGTGTGCCCCAGACCAGCCCAGTGCGGGAATGAGGCCCAGACCAGGCCAGTGCTGGAGTGTGTCCCAGACCAGGCTAGTGTGGGAGTTTGTCCCAGACCAGGCCAGTGCAGTAGTGCGTCCCAGACTTGGCCTGTGCGATAGTGTGTCCCAGACCAGGCCAGTGCAGGAGTGAGTCCCAGATCAGGCCAGTGCGTGTGTGAGTCCCAGACCAGGCCAGTGCGGGAGTGTGTTCCAGACCAGGCCAGTGTGGGAGTGTGTCCCAGACCAGGCCAGTGGCGGAGTGAGTCCCAGACCAGGCCTGTGCCATAGTGTGTCCCAGACCAGGCCTGTGCATGCGTGTGCCCAGACCAGACCAGAGCAGGAGTGAGCCCCAGACCAGGGCAAAGCGGGAGTGAGTCCCAGGCCAGGCCAATGTGGGATTGTGTCCCAGAACAGGCCAGTGCGCTACTGACTGCCAGAGCAGGCCAGTGCGGGAGTGTGTCACAGGCCAGGCCAGTGCAGGAGTGAGTCCCAGACTAGACCAGTGCAGAGTGATTCCCAGACCAGGCCTGTGCGAGAGTGTGTCCCAGACTAGGCCAGTGCACGAGTGAGTTCCGGAACATGCCAATGCGGGCGTGAGTCCCTGACCAGGCCAGTGCGGGCGTGTGTTCCAGACTAGGCCAGTGCGGGAGTGAGTCCCAGACCAGGCCAATGTGGGAATATGCCCCAGACCAGACAGGTGCAGGAGTGTGCCCAGACCAGGCCAGAGCGGGAGTGAGTCCCACATCAGGCAAGCTCGGGAGTTAGTCCCAGGCCAGGGCAGTGCAGGAGCGAGTCCCAGACCAGGCCAGTGTGGGACTGAGTCCCAGACCAGGCCAGTGCAGGAGTGAGTGCCAGACCAGGCCAGTGTGGGAGTGTGTTCCAGACTAGGCCTGTGCGAGAGTGTGTCCCAGACTAGGCCGGTGCACGAGTGAGTCCCGGAACAGGCCAGTGCGGGAGTGAGTCCCAAGCCAGGCCTTTGTGAGAGTGTGTCCCAGACTAGACCAGTGCAGGAGTGATTCCCAGACCAGGCCTGTGCAAGAGTGTGTTCCAGACTAGGCCAGTGCGGGAGTGAGTCCTAGGCCAGGCCAGTGCGGAAGTGAGTCCCAGATCAGTCCAGTGCGTGTGTGAGTCCCAGACCAGGCCAGTGTGGGAGTGTGTCCCAGACCAGGCCAGTGCCGGAGTGAGTCCCAGACCAGGCCTGTGCCATAGTGTGTCCCAGACCAGGCCTGTGCATGCGTGTGCCCAGACCTGACCAGAGCAGGTGTGAGCCCCAGACCAGGCAAACGCGGGAGTGAGTCCCAGGCCAGGCCAATGTGGAATTGTTTCCCAGAACAGGCCAGCGCGCTACTGACTCCCAGAGCAGGCCAGTGCGGGAGTGTGTCCCAGGCCAGGCCAGTGCAGGAGTGAGTCCCAGACCAGGCAAGTGCGGGAGTGAGTCCCAGGCCAGGCCAGTGTTAGAGTGTGTACCAGACTAGACTAGTGCAGGAGTGAGTCCCGGAACAGGCCAATGCGGGCGTGAGTCCCTGACTAGGCCAGTGCGGGAGTGTGTTCCAGACTAGGCCAGTGCGGGAGTGAGTCCCAGACCAGGCCAGTGCAGGAGTGAGTCCCAGACCAGGCTAGTGTGCGAGTGTGTTCCAGACTAGGCCTGTGCGAGAGTGTGTCCCAGACTAGGCCAGTGCACGAGTGAGTCCCGGAACAGGCCAGTGCGGGAGTGAGTCCCAAGCCAGGCCAGTGTGAGAGTGTGTCCCAAACTAGGCCAGTGCGGGAGTGAGTCCCAGGCCAGGCCAGTGCGGAAGTGAGTCCCAGATCAGTCCATTGCGGGAGTGAGTTCCAGACCAGGCCAGTGCGAGACGGTACCCCAGACTAGGCCGGTGTGGGAGTGAGCCCGGAACAGGCCAGTGCTGGAGTGTGTCCCAGACCAGGCTAGTGTGGGAGTATGTCCCAGACCAGGCCAGTGCAGTAGTGCGTCCCAGACTAGGCCTGTGCGATAGTGTGTCCCAGACCAGGCCAGTGCAGGAGTGAGTCCCAGATCAGGCCAGTGCGTGTGTGAGTCCCAGACCAGGCCAGTGCGGGAGTGTGTTCCAGACCAGGCCAGTGTGGGAGTGTGTCCCAGACCAGGCCAGTGGCGGAGTGAATCCCAGACCAGGCCTGTGCCATAGTGTGTCCCAGACCAGGCCTGTGCATGCGTGTGCCCAGACCAGACCAGAGCAGGAGTGAGCCCCAGACCAGGGCAAAGCGGGAGTGAGTCCCAGGCCAGGCCAATGTGGGATTGTGTCCCAGAACAGGCCAGTGCGCTACTGACTGCCAGAGCAGGCCAGTGCGGGAGTGTGTCACAGGCCAGGCCAGTGCAGGAGTGAGTCCCAGACTAGACCAGTGCAGAGTGATTCCCAGACCAGGCCTGTGCGAGAGTGTGTCCCAGACTAGGCCAGTGCACGAGTGAGTTCCGGAACATGCCAATGCGGGCGTGAGTCCCTGACCAGGCCAGTGCGGGCGTGTGTTCCAGACTAGGCCAGTGCGGGAGTGAGTCCCAGACCAGGCCAATGTGGGAATATGCCCCAGACCAGACAGGTGCAGGGGTGTGCCCAGACCAGGCCAGAGCGGGAGTGAGTCCCACATCAGGCAAGCTCGGGAGTTAGTCCCAGGCCAGGGCAGTGCAGGAGCGAGTCCCAGACCAGGCCAGTGTGGGACTGAGTCCCAGACCAGGCCAGTGCAGGAGTGAGTGCCAGACCAGGCCAGTGTGGGAGTGTGTTCCAGACTAGGCCTGTGCGAGAGTGTGTCCCAGACTAGGCCAGTGCACGAGTGAGTCCCGGAACAGGCCAGTGCGGGAGTGAGTCCCAAGCCAGGCCTTTGTGAGAGTGTGTCCCAGACTAGACCAGTGCAGGAGTGATTCCCAGACCAGGCCTGTGCAAGAGTGTGTTCCAGACTAGGCCAGTGCGGGAGTGAGTCCTAGGCCAGGCCAGTGCGGAAGTGAGTCCCAGATCAGTCCAGTGTGTGTGTGAATCCCAGACCAGGCCAGTGCCGGAGTGAGTCCCAGACCAGGCCTGTGCATGCGTGTGCCCTGACCTGACCAGAGCAGGTGTGAGCCCCAGACCAGGCAAACGCGGGAGTGAGTCCCAGGCCAGGCCAATGTGGAATTGTTTCCCAGAACAGGCCAGCGCGCTACTGACTCCCAGAGCAGGCCAGTGGGGGAGTGTGTCCCAGGCCAGGCCAGTGCAGGAGTGAGTCCCAGACCAGGCAAGTGCGGGAGTATGTTCCAGACTAGGCCTGTGCGAGAGTGTGTCCCAGACTAGGCCAGTGCACGAGTGAGTCCCGGAACAGGCCAGTGCGGGAGTGAGTCCCAAGCCAGGCCTTTGTGAGAGTGTGTCCCAGACTAGACCAGTGCAGGAGTGATTCCCAGACCAGGCCTGTGCAAGAGTGTGTTCCAGACTAGGCCAGTGCGGGAGTGAGTCCTAGGCCAGGCCAGTGCGGAAGTGAGTCCCAGATCAGTCCAGTGCGTGTGTGAATCCCAGACCAGGCCAGTGTGGGAGTGTGTCCCAGACCAGGCCAGTGCCGGAGTGAGTCCCAGACCAGGCCTGTGCCATAGTGTGTCCCAGACCAGGCCTGTGCATTCGTGTGCCCAGACCTGACCAGAGCAGGTGTGAGCCCCAGACCAGGCAAACGCGGGAGTGAGTCCCAGGCCAGGCCAATGTGGAATTGTTTCCCAGAACAGGCCAGCGCGCTACTGACTCCCAGAGCAGGCCAGTGCGGGAGTGTGTCCCAGGCCAGGCCAGTGCAGGAGTGAGTCCCAGACCAGGCAAGTGCGGGAGTGAGTCCCAGGCCAGGCCAGTGTTAGAGTGTGTACCAGACTAGACTAGTGCAGGAGTGAGTCCCGGAACAGGCCAATGCGGGCGTGAGTCCCTGACTAGGCCAGTGCGGGAGTGTGTTCCAGACTAGGCCAGTGCGGGAGTGAGTCCCAGACCAGGCCAGTGCAGGAGTGAGTCCCAGACCAGGCTAGTGTGGGAGTGTGTTCCAGACTAGGCCTGTGCGAGAGTGTGTCCCAGACTAGGCCAGTGCACGAGTGAGTCCCGGAACAGGCCAGTGCGGGAGTGAGTCCCAAGCCAGGCCAGTGTGAGAGTGTGTCCCAAACTAGGCCAGTGCGGGAGTGAGTCCCAGGCCAGGCCAGTGCGGAAGTGAGTCCCAGATCAGTCCAGTGCGGGAGTGAGTTCCAGACCAGGCCAGTGCGAGACGGTATCCCAGACTAGGCCGGTGTGGGAGTGAGCCCGGAACAGGCCAGTGCTGGAGTGTGTCCCAGACCAGGCTAGTGTGGGAGTATGACCCAGACCAGGCCAGTGCAGTAGTGCGTCCCAGACTAGGCCTGTGCGATAGTGTGTCCCAGACCAGGCCAGTGCAGGAGTGAGTCCCAGATCAGGCCAGTGCGTGTGTGAGTCCCAGACCAGGCCAGTGCGGGAGTGTGTTCCAGACCAGGCCAGTGTGGGAGTGTGTCCCAGACCAGGCCAGTGGCGGAGTGAGTCCCAGACCAGGCCTGTGCCATATTGTGTCCCAGACCAGGCCTGTGCATGCGTGTGCCCAGACCAGACCAGAGCAGGAGTGAGCCCCAGACCAGGGCAAAGCGGGAGTGAGTCCCAGGCCAGGCCAATGTGGGATTGTGTCCCAGAACAGGCCAGTGCGCTACTGACTGCCAGAGCAGGCCAGTGCGGGAGTGTGTCACAGGCCAGGCCAGTGCAGGAGTGAGTCCCAGACTAGACCAGTGCAGAGTGATTCCCAGACCAGGCCTGTGCGAGAGTGTGTCCCAGACTAGGCCAGTGCACGAGTGAGTCCCAGGTCAGGCCAGTGCGGAAGTGAGTCCCAGATCAGTCCAGTGCGGGAGTGAGTTCCAGACCAGGCCAGTGCGAGACAGTATCCCAGACTAGGCTGGTGCGGGAGTGAGTTCCGGAACAGGCCAGTGCGGGTGTGAGTCCCAGACCAGAACAGTGCGGGAGTGTGCCCCAGACCAGCCCAGTGCGGGAATGAGTCCCAGACCAGGCAAGTGCGGGATTGTGTCCCAGATCAGGCTAGTGCAGGAGTGAATCCCAGGCCAGGCCAGCGCGGGAGTGAGGCCCAGACAAGGCAGTGCGGGACTGAGTCCCAGACCAGGCCAGTGCAGGAGTGAGTCCCAGACCAGGCTCGTGTGGGAGTGTGTCCCAGACCAGGCCAGTGCAATAGTGAGTCCCAGACTAGGCCTGTGTGATAGTGTGTCCCAGACCAGGCCAGTGCAGGAGTGAGTCCCAGACCAGGTCAGTGTGGAATTGAAAACCCAGACCAGGACAGTGCGAGGTAAGACCCAGATGAGGCCAGTGCGGGAGTGAGTCCCACACCAGGCCAGTACGGGAGTGAGTCCAAGACCAGGCCAGTGCTGGAGCCTGTCCCAGACCAGGCCAGTGCAGGAGTGAGTCCCAGGCCAGGCCAGTGTTGGAGTGAGTCCCAGACCAGGCCAGTGCGGGAATAAGTCCCAGACAAGGCCAATGTGGGAATATGCCACAGACCAGACAGGTGCAGGGGTGTGCCCAGACCAGGCCAGAGCGGGAGTGAGTCCCACACCAGGCAAGCCCGGGAGTTAGTCCCAGGCCAGGGCAGTGCAGGAGCGAGTCCCAGACCAGGCCAGTGCCGGAGTGAGTCCCATACCAGGCCAGTGTGGGAGTGTGTCCCAGACCAGGCCAGTGCCGGAGTGAGTACCAGACCAGGCCTGTGCCATAGTGTGTCCCAGACCAGGCCTGTGCATGCGTGTGCCCAGACCTGACCAGAGCAGGAGTGAGCCCCAGACCAGGCCAACACGGGAGTGAGTCCCAGGCCAGGCCAATGTGGGATTGTGTCACAGAACAGGCCAGCGCGCTACTGACTCCCAGAGCAGGCCAGTGCGGGAGTGAGTCCCAGGCCAGGCCAATGTGGGATTGTGTCACAGAACAGGCCAGCGCGCTACTGACTCCCAGAGCAGGCCAGTGCGGGAGTGTGTCCCAGGCCAGGCCAGTGCAGGAGTGAGTCCCAGACCAGGCAAGTGCGGGAGTGAGTCCCAGGCCAGGCCAGTGTTCGGGTGTGTACCAGACTAGACCAGTGCAGGAGTGATTCCCGGACCAGGCCTGTGCGAGAGTGTGTTCCAGACTAGGCCAGTGCGGGAGTGAGTCCCAGGCCAGGCCAGTGCGGAAGTGAGTCCCAGATCAGTCCAGTGCGGAAGTGAGTTCCAGACCAGGCCAGTGCGAAACGGTATCCCAGACTAGGCCGGTGTGGGAGTGAGTCCCGGAACAGGCCAGTGCGGGCGTGAGTCCCAGACCAGAACAGTGCGGGAGTGTGCCCCAGACCAGCCCAGTGCGGGAATGAGTCCCAGACCAGGCCAGTGCTGGAGTGTGTCCAAGACCAGGCTAGTGTGGGAGTATGTCCCAGACCAGGCCAGTGCAGTAGTGCGTCCCAGACTAGGCCTGTGCGATAGTGTGTCCCAGACCAGGCCAGTGCAGGAGTGAGTACCAGATCAGGCCAGTGCGTGTGTGAGTCCCAGACTAGGCCAGTGCGGGTGTGTGTTCCAGACCAGGCCAGTGTGGGAGTGTGTCCCAGACCAGGCCAGTGCGCTACTGACTGCTAGAGCAGGCCAGTGCGGGATTGTGTCCCATGCCAGGCCAGTGCAGGAGTGAGTCCCAGACAAGGCAAGTGCGGGAGTGAATCCCAGGCCAGGCCAGTGTGAGAGTGTGTACCAGACTAGACCAGTGCAGGAGTGATTCCCAGACCAGGCCTGTGAGAGAGTGTATCCCAGACTAGGCCAGTGCACGAGTGAGTCCCGGAACAGGCCAATGCGGGCGTGAGTCCCTGACCAGGCCAGTGTGGGAGTGTGTTCCAGACTAGGCCAGTGCGGGAGTGAGTCCCAGACCAGGCCAGTGCGGGAGTGAGTCCCAGACCAGGCCAATGTGGGAATATGACCCAGACCAGACAGGTGCAGGGGTGAGTCCCAGACCAGGCCAGTGCGGGAGTGAGTCCCCGACCAGGCAAGTGCGGGAGTGAGTCCCAGGCCAGGCCAGTGTGAGAGTGTGCCCCAGACCAGCCCAGTGCGGGAATGAGTCCCAGATCAGGCAACTGCGGGATTGTGTCACAGATCAGGCCAGAGCAGGAGTGAATCCCAGGCCAGGCCAGCGCGGGGGTGAGGCCCAGAGCAGGCCAGTGCAGGAGTGAGCCCCAGACCAGGCCAGTGCGGGGGTCTGTCCTAGACCAGGCCAGTGCGGGAGTGAGTCCCAGACCAGGCAAGTGCGGGAGTGAGTCCCAGGCCAGGCCAGTGTGAGAGTGTGTCCCAGACTGGAGCAGTGCAGGAGTGATTCCCAGACCAGGCCTGTGCGAGAGTGTGTCCCAGACTAGGCCAGTGCACGAGTGAGTCCCACACCAAGCCAATGCGGGCGTGAGTCCCTGACCAGGCCAGTGCGGGAGTGTGTTCCAGACTAGGCCAGTGCGGGAGTGAGTCCCAGACCAGGCCAGTGCGGGAGTGAGTCCCAGACTAGGCCAATGTGGGAATATGCCACAGACCAGACAGGTGCAGGGGTGTGCCCAGACCAGGCCAGAGCGGGAGTGAGTCCCACACCAAGGCAAGCCCGGGAGTTAGTCCCAGGACAGGGCAGTGCAGGAGCGAGTCCTAGACCAGGCCAGTGCCGGAGTGAGTCCCAGACCAGGCCAGTGTGGGAGTGTGTCCCAGACCAGGCCAGTGCCGGAGTGAGTCCCAGACCAGGCCTGTGCCATGGTGTGTCCCAGACCAGGCCTGTGCATGCGTGTGCCCAGACCTGACCAGAGCAGGTGTGAGCCCCAGACCAGGCAAACGCGGGAGTGAGTCCCAGGCCAGGCCAATGTGGAATTGTGTCCAAGAACAGGCCAGCGCGCTACTGACTCCCAGAGCAGGCCAGTGCGGGAGTGTGTCCCAGGCCAGGCCAGTGCAGGAGTGAGTCCCAGACCAGGCAAGTGCGGGATTGAGTCCCAGGCCAGGCCAGTGTTAGAGTGTGTACCAGACTAGGCCAGTGCGGGAGTGAGTCCCAGACCAGGCTAGTGTGGGAGTGTGTTCCAGACTAGGCCTGTGCGAGAGTGTGTCCCAGACTAGGCCAGTGCACGAGTGAGTCCCGGAACAGGCCAGTGCGGGAGTGAGTCCCAAGCCAGGCCAGTGTGAGAGTGTGTCCCAAACTAGGCCAGTGCGGGAGTGAGTCCCAGGCCAGGCCAGTGCGGAAGTGAGTCCCAGATCAGTCCAGTGCGGGAGTGAGTTCCAGACCAGGCCAGTGTGAGACGGTATCCCAGACTAGGCCGGTGTGGGAGTGAGCCTGGAACAGGCCAGTGCGGGCGTGAGTTCCAGAACAGAACAGTGCGGGAGTGTGACCCAGACCAGCCCAGTGCGGGAGTGAGGCCCAGACCAGGCCAGTGCAGTAGTGCGTCCCAGACTTGGCCTGTGCGATAGTGTGTCCCAGACCAGGCCAGTGCAGGAGTGAGTCCCAGATCAGGCCAGTGCGTGTGTGAGTCCCAGACCAGGCCAGTGCGGGAGTGTGTTCCAGACCAGGCCAGTGTGGGAGTGTGTCCCAGACCAGGCCAGTGCCGGAGTGAGTCCCAGACCAGGCCTGTGCCATATTGTGTCCCAGACCAGGCCTGTGCATGCGTGTGCCCAGACCAGACCAGAGCAGGAGTGAGCCCCAGACCAGGGCAACGCGAGAGTGAGACCCAGGCCAGGCCAATGTGGGATTGTGTCCCAGAACAGGCCAGTGCGCTACTGACTCCCAGAGCAGGCCAGTGCGGGAGTGTGTCACAGGCCAGGCCAGTGCAGGAGTGAGTCCCAGACTAGACCAGTGCAGAGTGATTCCCAGACCAGCCCAGTGCGGGAATGAGTCCCAGACCAGGCCAGTGCTGGAGTGTGTCCCAGACCAGGCTAGTGTGGGAGTATGTCCCAGACCAGGCCAGTGCAGTAGTGCGTCCCAGACTAGGCCTGTGCGATAGTGTGTCCCAGACCAGGCCAGTGCAGGAGTGAGTACCAGATCAGGCCAGTGCGTGTGTGAGTCCCAGACTAGGCCAGTGCGGGTGTGTGTTCCAGACCAGGCCAGTGTGGGAGTGTGTCCCAGACCAGGCCAGTGCGCTACTGACTGCCAGAGCAGGCCAGTGCGGGATTGTGTCCCATGCCAGGCCAGTGCAGGAGTGAGTCCCAGACAAGGCAAGTGCGGGAGTGAGTCCCAGGCCAGGCCAGTGTGAGAGTGTGTACCAGACTAGACCAGTGCAGGAGTGATTCCCAGACCAGGCCTGTGAGAGAGTGTATCCCAGACTAGGCCAGTGCACGAGTGAGTCCCGGAACAGGCCAATGCGGGCGTGAGTCCCTGACCAGGCCAGTGTGGGAGTGTGTTCCAGACTAGGCCAGTGCAGGAGTGAGTCCCACACCAGGCCAGTGCGGGAGTGAGTCCCAGACCAGGCCAATGTGGGAATATGCCCCAGACCAGACAGGTGCAGGGGTGAGTCCCAGACCAGGCCAGTGCGGGAGTGAGTCCCAGACCAGGCAGGTGCGGGAGTGAGTCCCCGACCAGGCAAGTGCGGGAGTGAGTCCCAGGCCAGGCCAGTGTGAGAGTGTGCCCCAGACCAGCCCAGTGCGGGAATGAGTCCCAGATCAGGCAACTGCGGGATTGTGTCACAGATCAGGCCAAAGCAGGAGTGAATCCCAGGCCAGGCCAGCGCGGGAGTGAGGCCCAGAGCAGGCCAGTGCGGGACTGAGTCCCAGACCAGGCCAGTGCAGGAGTGAGCCCCAGACCAGGCCAGTGCGGGAGTCTGTCCTAGACCAGGCCAGTGCGGTAGTGAGTCCCAGACCAGGCAAGTGCGGGAGTGAGTCCCAGGCCAGGCCAGTGTGAGAGTGTGTCCCAGACTAGAGCAGTGCAGGAGTGATTACCAGACCAGGCCTGTGCGAGAGTGTGTCCCAGACTAGGCCAGTGCACGAGTGAGTCCCACACCAAGCCAATGCGGGCGTGAGTCCCTGACCAGGCCAGTGCGGGAGTGTGTTCCAGACTAGGCCAGTGCGGGAGTGAGTCCCAGACCAGGCCAGTGCGGGAGTGAGTCCCAGACTAGGCCAATGTGGGAATATGCCACCGACCAGACAGGTGCAGGGGTGTGCCCAGACCAGGCCAGAGTGGGAGTGAGTCCCACACCAGGCAAGCCCGGGAGTTAGTCCCAGGCCAGGGCAGTGCAGGAGCGAGTCCCAGACCAGGCCAGTGCAGGAGTGAGTCCCAGACCAGGCCAGTGTGGGAGTGTGTCCCAGACCAGGCCAGTGCCGGAGTGAGTCCCAGACCAGGCCTGTGCCATAGTGTGTCCCAGACCAGGCCTGTGCATGCGTGTGCCCAGACCTGACCAGAGCAGGTGTGAGCCCCAGACCAGGCAAACGCGGGAGTGAGTCCCAGGCCAGGCCAATGTGGAATTGTGTCCAAGAACAGGCCAGCGCGCTACTGACTCCCAGAGCAGGCCAGTGCGGGAGTGTGTCCCAGGCCAGGCCCGTGCAGGAGTGAGTCCCAGACCAGGCAAGTGCGGGAGTGAGTCCCAGGCCAGGCCAGTGTGAGAGTGTGTTCCAGACTAGACTAGTGCAGGAGTGAGTCCCGGAACAGGCCAATGCGGGCGTGAGTCCCTGACTAGGTCAGTGCGGGAGTGTGTTCCAGACCAGGCCAGTGCGGGAGTGAGTCCCAGACCAGGCTAGTGTGGGAGTGTGTTCCAGACTAGGCCTGTGCGAGAGTGTGTCCCAGACTAGGCCAGTGCGGGAGTGAGTCCCGGAACAGGCCAGTGCGGGAGTGAGTCCCAAGCCAGGCCAGTGTGAGAGTGTGTCCCAAACTAGGCCAGTGCGGGAGTGAGTCCCAGGCCAGGCCAGTGCGGAAGTGAGTCCCAGATCAGTCCAGTGCGGGAGTGAGTTCCAGACCAGGCCAGTGCGAGACGGTATCCCAGACTAGGCCGGTGTGGGAGTGAGCCTGGAACAGGCCAGTGCGGGCGTGAGTCCCAGAACAGAACAGTGCGGGAGTGTGCCCCAGACCAGCCCAGTGCGGGAATGAGGCCCAGACCAGGCCAGTGCTGGAGTGTGTCCCAGACCAGGCTAGTGTGGGAGTTTGTCCCAGACCAGGCCAGTGCAGTAGTGCGTCCCAGACTTGGCCTGTGCGATAGTGTGTCCCAGACCAGGCCAGTGCAGGAGTGAGTCCCAGATCAGGCCAGTGCGTGTGTGAGTCCCAGACCAGGCCAGTGCGGGAGTGTGTTCCAGACCAGGCCAGTGTGGGAGTGTGTCCCAGACCAGGCCAGTGGCGGAGTGAGTCCCAGACCAGGCCTGTGCCATAGTGTGTCCCAGACCAGGCCTGTGCATGCGTGTGCCCAGACCAGACCAGAGCAGGAGTGAGCCCCAGACCAGGGCAACGCGGGAGTGAGTCCCAGGCCAGGCCAATGTGGGATTGTGTCCCAGAACAGGCCAGTGCGCTACTGACTGCCAGAGCAGGCCAGTGCGGGAGTGTGTCACAGGCCAGGCCAGTGCAGGAGTGAGTCCCAGACTAGACCAGTGCAGAGTGATTCCCAGACCAGGCCTGTGCGAGAGTGTGTCCCAGACTAGGCCAGTGCACGAGTGAGTTCCGGAACATGCCAATGCGGGCGTGAGTCCCTGACCAGGCCAGTGCGGGCGTGTGTTCCAGACTAGGCCAGTGCGGGAGTGAGTCCCAGACCAGGCCAATGTGGGAATATGCCCCAGACCAGACAGGTGCAGGGGTGTGCCCAGACCAGGCCAGAGCGGGAGTGAGTCCCACATCAGGCAAGCTCGGGAGTTAGTCCCAGGCCAGGGCAGTGCAGGAGCGAGTCCCAGACCAGGCCAGTGCGGGAGTGAGTCCCAGACCAGGCCAGTGCAGGAGTGAGTGCCAGACCAGGCCAGTGTGGGAGTGTGTTCCAGACTAGGACTGTGCGAGAGTGTGTCCCAGACTAGGCCAGTGCACGAGTGAGTCCCGGAACAGGCCAGTGCGGGAGTGAGTCCCAAGCCAGGCCTGTGTGAGAGTATGTCCCAGACTAGACCAGTGCAGGAGTGATTCCCAGACCAGGCCTGTGCGAGAGTGTGTTCCAGACTAGGCCAGTGCGGGAGTGAGTTCCAGGCCAGGCCAGTGCGGAAGTGAGTCCCAGATCAGTCCAGTGCGGGAATGAGTCCCAGACCAGGCAAGTGGGGGATTGTCTCCCAGATCAGGCCAGTGCAGGAGTGAATCCCAGGCCAGGCCAGCGCTGGAGTGAGGCCCAGTCCAGGCCAGTGCGGGACTGAGTCCAAGACCAGGCCAGTGCAGGAGTGAGTCCCAGACCAGGCTAGTGTGTGAGTGTGTCCCAGACCAAGCCAGTGCAGTAGTGAGTCCCAGACTAGGCCTGTGCGATAGTGTGTCCCAGACCAGGCCAGTGCAGGAGTGAGTCCAAGACCAGGCCAGTGCGGGAGTGAGTCCCAGACCAGGCCAGTGTGGAATTGAAAACCCAGACCAGGACAGTGCAGGGTAAGACCCAGATGAGGCCAGTGCGGGAGTGAGTCCCACACCAGGCCAGTGCGGGAGTATGTCCCAGACCAGGCCAGTGCTGGAGTGAGTCCAAGACCAGGCCAGTGCGGGAGCCTCTCCCAGACCAGGCCAGTGCAGGAGTGAGTCCCAGGTCAGGCCAGTGTGGGAGAGAGTCCCAGAACAGGCCAGTGCAGGAGTTTATCCCAGACCAGGCCAGTGCGGTAGTGTGTCCCAGACCACGCCAGTGCAGGAGTGAGTCCCAGACCAGGCCAGTGCGGGAATGTGCCCCAGTCCAGGCCAGTGCAGGGGTGTGCCCAGACCAGGCCAGAGCAGGAGTGAGTCCCAGACCGGGCAAGTGCGGGAGTGAGTCCCAGGCCAGGCCAGTGTGAGAGTGCGTCCCAGACCAGACCAGTGCAGGAGTGATTCCCAGACCAGGCCAGTGCGAGAGTGTGTCCCAGACCAGGCCAGTGCGGGAGTGAGTCCGAGACCAGGCCAGTGTGGGAGTGAGTCCCAGACCAGGCCAATGTGGGAATATGCCCCAGCCCAGGCAGGTGCAGGGGTGTGCCCAGACCAGGCCACTGCGGGAGTGAGTCCAAGACCAGGCCAGAGCGGGAGTGAGTCCCACACCAGGCAAGCACGGGAGTGAGTCTCAGACCAGGCCAGTGCAGGAATGATTGCTAGACCAGGCCAGTGCGGGCGTGTGTCCCAGACCAGGCCACTGCGGGAGTGAGTCCCGGAACAGGCCAGTGCAGGAGTGTATCCCAGACCAGGCCAATGCGGAAGTGTGTCCCAGACCAGGCCAGTGCAGGAGTGATTCCCAGACCAGGCCTGTGCGAGAATGTGTTCCAGACTAGGCCCGTGCGGGAGTGAGTCCCAGGTCAGGCCAGTGCGGAAGTGAGTCCCAGATCAGTCCAGTGCGGGAGTGAGTTCCAGACCAGGCCAGTGCGAGACAGTATCCCAGACTAGGCCGGTGCGGGAGTGAGTTCCGGAACAGGCCAGTGCGGGTGTGAGTCCCAGACCAGAACAGTGCGGGAGTGTGCCCCAGACCAGCCCAGTGCGGGAATGAGTCCCAGACCAGGCAAGTGCGGGATTGTGTCCCAGATCAGGCTAGTGCAGGAGTGAATCCCAGGCCAGGCCAGCGCGGGAGTGAGGCCCAGACAAGGCCAGTGCGGGACTGAGTCCCAGACCAGGCCAGTGCAGGAGTGAGTCCCAGACCAGGCTCGTGTGGGAGTGTGTCCCAGACCAGGCCAGTGCAATAGTGAGTCCCAGACTAGGCCTGTGTGATAGTGTGTCCCAGACCAGGCCAGTGCAGGAGTGAGTCCCAGACCAGGTCAGTGTGGAATTGAAAACCCAGACCAGGACAGTGCGAGGTAAGACCCAGATGAGGCCAGTGCGGGAGTGAGTCCCACACCAGGCCAGTACGGGAGTGAGTCCAAGACCAGGCCAGTGCGGGAGCCTGTCCCAGACCAGGCCAGTGCAGGAGTGAGTCCCAGGCCAGGCCAGTGTTGGAGAGAGTCCCAGAACAGTCCAGTGCAGGAGTGTATCCCAGACCAGGCCTGTGCAGGAGTGAGTCCCAGACCGGGCAAGTGCGGGAGTGAGTCCCAGGCCAGGCCATTGTGAGAGTGCGTCCCAGACCAGACCAGTGCAGGAGTGGTTCCCAGACCAGGCCTGTGCGAGAGTGTGTCCCAGACTAGGCCAGTGCGGGAGTGAGTCCCAGACCAGGCCAGTGCGGGAGTGAGTCCCAGACCAGGCCAATGTGGGAATATGCCCCAGACCAGGCAGTTGCAGGGGTGTGCCCAGACCAGGCCACTGCGGGAGTGAGTCCCCGACCAGGCCAGAGCGGGAGTGAGTCCCAGACCAGTCCAGTGCGGGAGTGAGTCCCAGACCAGGCCAATGTGGGAATATGCCCCAGACCAGGCAGTTGCAGGGGTGTGTCCCAGACCAGGCCACTGCGGTAGTGAGTCCAAGACCAGGCCAGTGCAGGGGTGATTGCTAGACCAGGCCAGTGCGGGAGTGTATCCCAGAACAGGCCACTGCGGGAGTGAGTCCAAGACCAGGTCAGTGCAGGAGTGAGTCTCAGGACAGAGCAGTGCTGGAGTGAGTCCCAGACCAGGCCAGTGTGAGAGTGCGTCCCAGACTAGATCAGTGCAGGAGTGATTCCCAGACCAGGCCTGTGCGAGAGTGTGTCCCAGACCAGGCCAGTGCACGAGTGAGTCCCGGAACAGGCCAGTGCGGGCGTGAGTCCCTGACCAGGCCAGTGCGGGAGTGTGTTCCAGACTAGGCCAGTGCAGGAGTGAGTCCCAGACCAGGCCAGTGCGGGAGTGAGTCCCAGACCAGGCAAGTGCGGGAGTGAGTCCCAGGCCAGGCCAGTGTGAGAGTGTGTCCCAGACTAGACCAGTGCAGGAGTGATTACCAGACCAGGCCTGTGCGAGAGTGTGTCCCAGACAAGGCCAGTGCACGAGTGAGTCCCGGAACAGTCCAATGCGGGCGTGAGTCCCTGACCAGGCCAGTGCGGGAGTGTGTTCCAGACTAGGCCAATGCGGGAGTGAGTCCCAGACCAGGCCAGTGCGGGAATAAGTCCCAGACTAGGCCAATGTGGGAATATGCCACAGACCAGACAGGTGCAGGGGTGTGCCCAGACCAGGCCAGCGCGGGAGTGAGGACCAGACCAGGCCAGTGCGGGAGTGAGTCCCAGACCAGGCCAGTGCGGGAGTGAGTCCCAGGCCAGGCCAGTGTGAGAGTGTGTCCCAGACTAGAGCAGTGCAGGAGTGATTCCCAGACCAGGCCTGTGCGAGAGTGTGTCCCAGACTAGGCCAGTGCACGAGTGAGTCCCACACCAAGCCAATGCGGGCGTGAGTCCGTGACCAGGCCAGTGCGGGAGTGTGTTCCAGACTAGGCCAGTGCGGGAGTGAGTCCCAGACCAGGCCAGTGCGGGAGTGAGTCCCAGACTAGGCCAATGTGGGAATATGCCACAGACCAGACAAGTGCAGGGGTGTGCCCAGACCAGGCCAGAGCGGGAGTGAGTCCCACACCAGGCAAGCCCGGGAGTTAGTCCCAGGCCAGGGCAGTGCAGGAGCGAGTCCCAGACCAGGCCAGTGCCGGAGTGAGTCCCAGACCAGGCCAGTGTGGGAGTGTGTCCCAGACCAGGCCAGTGCCGGAGTGAGTCCCAGACCAGGCCTGTGCCATAGTGTGTCCCAGACCAGGCCTGTGCATGCGTGTGCCCAGACCTGACCAGAGCAGGTGTGAGCCCCAGACCAGGCAAACGCGGGAGTGAGTCCCAGGCCAGGCCAATGTGGAATTGTGTCCCAGAACAGGCCAGCGCGCTACTGACTCCCAGAGCAGGCCAGTGCGGGAGTGTGTCCCAGGCCAGGCCAGTGCAGGAGTGAGTCCCAGACCAGGCAAGTGCGGGAGTGAGTCCCAGGCCAGGCCAGTGTTAGAGTGTGTACCAGACTAGACTAGTGCAGGAGTGAGTCCCGGAACAGGCCAATGCGGGCGTGAGTCCCTGACTAGGCCAGTGCGGGAGTGTGTTCCAGACTAGGCCAGTGCGGGAGTGAGTCCCAGACCAGGCCAGTGCAGGAGTGAGTCCCAGACCAGGCTAGTGTGCGAGTGTGTTCCAGACTAGGCCTGTGCGAGAGTGTGTCCCAGACTAGGCCAGTGCACGAGTGAGTCCCGGAACAGGCCAGTGCGGGAGTGAGTCCCAAGCCAGGCCAGTGTGAGAGTGTGTCCCAAACTAGGCCAGTGCGGGAGTGAGTCCCAGGCCAGGCCAGTGCGGAAGTGAGTCCCAGATCAGTCCAGTGCGGGAGTGAGTTCCAGACCAGGCCAGTGCGAGACGGTATCCCAGACTAGGCCGGTGTGGGAGTGAGCCCGGAACAGGCCAGTGCGGGTGTGAGTCCCAGAACAGAACAGTGCGGGAGTGTGCCCCAGACCAGCCCAGTGCGGGAATGAGGCCCAGACCAGGCCAGTGCTGGAGTGTGTCCCAGACCAGGCTAGTGTGGGAGTTTGTCCCAGACCAGGCCAGTGCAGTAGTGCGTCCCAGACTTGGCCTGTGCGATAGTGTGTCCCAGACCAGGCCAGTGCAGGAGTGAGTCCCAGATCAGGCCAGTGCGTGTGTGAGTCCCAGACCAGGCCAGTGCGGGAGTGTGTTCCAGACCAGGCCAGTGTGGGAGTGTGTCCCAGACCAGGCCAGTGGCGGAGTGAGTCCCAGACCAGGCCTGTGCCATAGTGTGTCCCAGACCAGGCCTGTGCATGCGTGTGCCCAGACCAGACCAGAGCAGGAGTGAGCCCCAGACCAGGGCAAAGCGGGAGTGAGTCCCAGGCCAGGCCAATGTGGGATTGTGTCCCAGAACAGGCCAGTGCGCTACTGACTGCCAGAGCAGGCCAGTGCGGGAGTGTGTCACAGGCCAGGCCAGTGCAGGAGTGAGTCCCAGACTAGACCAGTGCAGAGTGATTCCCAGACCAGGCCTGTGCGAGAGTGTGTCCCAGACTAGGCCAGTACACGAGTGAGTTCCGGAACATGCCAATGCGGGCGTGAGTCCCTGACCAGGCCAGTGCGGGCGTGTGTTCCAGACTAGGCCAGTGCGGGAGTGAGTCCCAGACCAGGCCAATGTGGGAATATGCCCCAGCCCAGGCAGGTGCAGGGGTGTGCCCAGACCAGGCCACTGCGGGAGTGAGTCCAAGACCAGGCCAGAGCGGGAGTGAGTCCCACACCAGGCAAGCACGGGAGTGAGTCTCAGACCAGGCCAGTGCAGGGATGATTGCTAGACCAGGCCAGTGCGGGCGTGTGTCCCAGACCAGGCCACTGCGGGAGTGAGTCCCGGAACAGGCCAGTGCAGGAGTGTATCCCAGACCAGGCCAATGCGGAAGTGTGTCCCAGACCAGGCCAGTGCAGGAGTGATTCCCAGACCAGGCCTGTGCGAGAATGTGTTCCAGACTAGGCCCGTGCGGGAGTGAGTCCCAGGTCAGGCCAGTGCGGAAGTGAGTCCCAGATCAGTCCAGTGCGGGAGTGAGTTCCAGACCAGGCCAGTGCGAGACAGTATCCCAGACTAGGCCGGTGCGGGAGTGAGTTCCGGAACAGGCCAGTGCGGGTGTGAGTCCCAGACCAGAACAGTGCGGGAGTGTGCCCCAGACCAGCCCAGTGCGGGAATGAGTCCCAGACCAGGCAAGTGCGGGATTGTGTCCCAGATCAGGCTAGTGCAGGAGTGAATCCCAGGCCAGGCCAGCGCGGGAGTGAGGCCCAGACAAGGCCAGTGCGGGACTGAGTCCCAGACCAGGCCAGTGCAGGAGTGAGTCCCAGACCAGGCTCGTGTGGGAGTGTGTCCCAGACCAGGCCAGTGCAATAGTGAGTCCCAGACTAGGCCTGTGTGATAGTGTGTCCCAGACCAGGCCAGTGCAGGAGTGAGTCTCAGACCAGGTCAGTGTGGAATTGAAAACCCAGACCAGGACAGTGCGAGGTAAGACCCAGATGAGGCCAGTGCGGGAGTGAGTCCCACACCAGGCCAGTACGGGAGTGAGTCCAAGACCAGGCCAGTGCGGGAGCCTGTCCCAGACCAGGCCAGTGCAGGAGTGAGTCCCAGGCCAGGCCAGTGTTGGAGAGAGACCCAGAACAGGCCAGTGCAGGAGTGTATCCCAGACCAGGCCTGTGCAGGAGTGAGTCCCAGACCGGGCAAGTGCGGGAGTGAGTCCCAGGCCAGGCCATTGTGAGAGTGCGTCCCAGACCAGACCAGTGCAGGAGTGGTTCCCAGACCAGGCCTGTGCGAGAGTGTGTCCCAGACTAGGCCAGTGCGGGAGTGAGTCCCAGACCAGGCCAGTGCGGGAGTGAGTCCCAGACCAGGCCAATGTGGGAATATGCCCCAGACCAGGCAGTTGCAGGGGTGTGCCCAGACCAGGCCACTGCGGGAGTGAGTCCCCGACCAGGCCAGAGCGGGAGTGAGTCCCAGACCAGTCCAGTGCGGGAGTGAGTCCCAGACCAGGCCAATGTGGGAATATGCCCCAGACCAGGCAGTTGCAGGGGTGTGTCCCAGACCAGGCCACTGCGGTAGTGAGTCCAAGACCAGGCCAGTGCAGGGGTGATTGCTAGACCAGGCCAGTGCGGGAGTGTATCCCAGAACAGGCCACTGCGGGAGTGAGTCCAAGACCAGGTCAGTGCAGGAGTGAGTCTCAGGACAGAGCAGTGCTGGAGTGAGTCCCAGACCAGGCCAGTGTGAGAGTGCGTCCCAGACTAGATCAGTGCAGGAGTGATTCCCAGACCAGGCCTGTGCGAGAGTGTGTCCCAGACCAGGCCAGTGCACGAGTGAGTCCCGGAACAGGCCAGTGCGGGCGTGAGTCCCTGACCAGGCCAGTGCGGGAGTGTGTTCCAGACTAGGCCAGTGCAGGAGTGAGTCCCAGACCAGGCCAGTGCGGGAGTGAGTCCCAGACCAGGCAAGTGCGGGAGTGAGTCCCAGGCCAGGCCAGTGTGAGAGTGTGTCCCAGACTAGACCAGTGCAGGAGTGATTACCAGACCAGGCCTGTGCGAGAGTGTGTCCCAGACAAGGCCAGTGCACGAGTGAGTCCCGGAACAGTCCAATGCGGGCGTGAGTCCCTGACCAGGCCAGTGCGGGAGTGTGTTCCAGACTAGGCCAATGCGGGAGTGAGTCCCAGACCAGGCCAGTGCGGGAATAAGTCCCAGACTAGGCCAATGTGGGAATATGCCACAGACCAGACAGGTGCAGGGGTGTGCCCAGACCAGGCCAGCGCGGGAGTGAGGACCAGACCAGGCCAGTGCGGGAGTGAGTCCCAGACCAGGCAAGTGCGGGAGTGAGTCCCAGGCCAGGCCAGTGTGAGAGTGTGTCCCAGACTAGAGCAGTGCAGGAGTGATTCCCAGACCAGGCCTGTGCGAGAGTGTGTCCCAGACTAGGCCAGTGCACGAGTGAGTCCCACACCAAGCCAATGCGGGCGTGAGTCCGTGACCAGGCCAGTGCGGGAGTGTGTTCCAGACTAGGCCAGTGCGGGAGTGAGTCCCAGACCAGGCCAGTGCGGGAGTGAGTCCCAGATTAGGCCAATGTGGGAATATGCCACAGACCAGACAAGTGCAGGGGTGTGCCCAGACCAGGCCAGAGCGGGAGTGAGTCCCACACCAGGCAAGCCCGGGAGTTAGTCCCAGGCCAGGGCAGTGCAGGAGCGAGTCCCAGACCAGGCCAGTGCCGGAGTGAGTCCCAGACCAGGCCAGTGTGGGAGTGTGTCCCAGACCAGGCCAGTGCCGGAGTGAGTCCCAGACCAGGCCTGTGCCATAGTGTGTCCCAGACCAGGCCTGTGCATGCGTGTGCCCAGACCTGACCAGAGCAGGTGTGAGCCCCAGACCAGGCAAACGCGGGAGTGAGTCCCAGGCCAGGCCAATGTGGAATTGTGTCCCAGAACAGGCCAGCGCGCTACTGACTCCCAGAGCAGGCCAGTGCGGGAGTGTGTCCTAGGCCAGGCCAGTGCAGGAGTGAGTCCCAGACCAGGCAAGTGCGGGAGTGAGTCCCAGGCCAGGCCAGTGTTAGAGTGTGTACCAGACTAGACTAGTGCAGGAGTGAGTCCCGGAACAGGCCAATGCGGGCGTGAGTCCCTGACTAGGCCAGTGCGGGAGTGTGTTCCAGACTAGGCCAGTGCGGGAGTGAGTCCCAGACCAGGCCAGTGCAGGAGTGAGTCCCAGACCAGGCTAGTGTGCGAGTGTGTTCCAGACTAGGCCTGTGCGAGAGTGTGTCCCAGACTAGGCCAGTGCACGAGTGAGTCCCGGAACAGGCCAGTGCGGGAGTGAGTCCCAAGCCAGGCCAGTGTGACAGTGTGTCCCAAACTAGGCCAGTGCGGGAGTGAGTCCCAGGCCAGGCCAGTGCGGAAGTGAGTCCCAGATCAGTCCAGTGCGGGAGTGAGTTCCAGACCAGGCCAGTGCGAGACGGTATCCCAGACTAGGCCGGTGTGGGAGTGAGCCCGGAACAGGCCAGTGCGGGTGTGAGTCCCAGAACAGAACAGTGCGGGAGTGTGCCCCAGACCAGCCCAGTGCGGGAATGAGGCCCAGACCAGGCCAGTGCTGGAGTGTGTCCCAGACCAGGCTAGTGTGGGAGTTTGTCCCAGACCAGGCCAGTGCAGTAGTGCGTCCCAGACTTGGCCTGTGCGATAGTGTGTCCCAGACCAGGCCAGTGCAGGAGTGAGTCCCAGATCAGGCCAGTGCGTGTGTGAGTCCCAGACCAGGCCAGTGCGGGAGTGTGTTCCAGACCAGGCCAGTGTGGGAGTGTGTCCCAGACCAGGCCAGTGGCGGAGTGAGTCCCAGACCAGGCCTGTGCCATAGTGTGTCCCAGACCAGGCCTGTGCATGCGTGTGCCCAGACCAGACCAGAGCAGGAGTGAGCCCCAGACCAGGGCAAAGCGGGAGTGAGTCCCAGGCCAGGCCAATGTGGGATTGTGTCCCAGAACAGGCCAGTGCGCTACTGACTGCCAGAGCAGGCCAGTGCGGGAGTGTGTCACAGGCCAGGCCAGTGCAGGAGTGAGTCCCAGACTAGACCAGTGCAGAGTGATTCCCAGACCAGGCCTGTGCGAGAGTGTGTCCCAGACTAGGCCAGTGCACGAGTGAGTTCCGGAACATGCCAATGCGGGCGTGAGTCCCTGACCAGGCCAGTGCGGGCGTGTGTTCCAGACTAGGCCAGTGCGGGAGTGAGTCCCAGACCAGGCCAATGTGGGAATATGCCCCAGACCAGACAGGTGTAGGAGTGTGCCCAGACCAGGCCAGAGCGGGAGTGAGTCCCACATCAGGCAAGCTCGGGAGTTAGTCCCAGGCCAGGGCAGTGCAGGAGCGAGTCCCAGACCAGGCCAATGTGGGACTGAGTCCCAGACCAGGCCAGTGCAGGAGTGAGTGCCAGACCAGGCCAGTGTGGGAGTGTGTTCCAGACTAGGCCTGTGCGAGAGTGTGTCCCAGACTAGGCCGGTGCACGAGTGAGTCCCGGAACAGGCCAGTGCGGGAGTGAGTCCCAAGCCAGGCCTTTGTGAGAGTGTGTCCCAGACTAGACCAGTGCAGGAGTGATTCCCAGACCAGGCCTGTGCAAGAGTGTGTTCCAGACTAGGCCAGTGCGGGAGTGAGTCCTAGGCCAGGCCAGTGCGGAAGTGAGTCCCAGATCAGTCCAGTGCGTGTGTGAGTCCCAGACCAGGCCAGTGTGGGAGTGTGTCCCAGACCAGGCCAGTGCCGGAGTGAGTCCCAGACCAGGCCTGTGCCATAGTGTGTCCCAGACCAGGCCTGTGCATGCGTGTGCCCAGACCTGACCAGAGCAGGTGTGAGCCCCAGACCAGGCAAACGCGGGAGTGAGTCCCAGGCCAGGCCAATGTGGAATTGTTTCCCAGAACAGGCCAGCGCGCTACTGACTCCCAGAGCAGGCCAGTGCGGGAGTGTGTCCCAGGCCAGGCCAGTGCAGGAGTGAGTCCCAGACCAGGCAAGTGCGGGAGTGAGTCCCAGGCCAGGCCAGTGTTAGAGTGTGTACCAGACTAGACTAGTGCAGGAGTGAGTCCCGGAACAGGCCAATGCGGGCGTGAGTCCCTGACTAGGCCAGTGCGGGAGTGTGTTCCAGACTAGGCCAGTGCGGGAGTGAGTCCCAGACCAGGCCAGTGCAGGAGTGAGTCCCAGACCAGGCTAGTGTGGGAGTGTGTTCCAGACTAGGCCTGTGCGAGAGTGTGTCCCAGACTAGGCCAGTGCACGAGTGAGTCCCGGAACAGGCCAGTGCGGGAGTGAGTCCCAAGCCAGGCCAGTGTGAGAGTGTGTCCCAAACTAGGCCAGTGCGGGAGTGAGTCCCAGGCCAGGCCAGTGCGGAAGTGAGTCCCAGATCAGTCCATTGCGGGAGTGAGTTCCAGACCAGGCCAGTGCGAGACGGTACCCCAGACTAGGCCGGTGTGGGAGTGAGCCCGGAACAGGCCAGTGCTGGAGTGTGTCCCAGACCAGACTAGTGTGGGAGTATGTCCCAGACCAGGCCAGTGCAGTAGTGCGTCCCAGACTAGGCCTGTGCGATAGTGTGTCCCAGACCAGGCCAGTGCAGGAGTGAGTCCCAGATCAGGCCAGTGCGTGTGTGAGTCCCAGACCAGGCCAGTGCGGGAGTGTGTTCCAGACCAGGCCAGTGTGGGAGTGTGTCCCAGACCAGGCCAGTGGCGGAGTGAATCCCAGACCAGGCCTGTGCCATAGTGTGTCCCAGACCAGGCCTGTGAATGCGTGTGACCAGACCAGACCAGAGCAGGAGTGAGCCCCAGACCAGGGCAAAGCGGGAGTGAGTCCCAGGCCAGGCCAATGTGGGATTGTGTCCCAGAACAGGCCAGTGCGCTACTGACTGCCAGAGCAGGCCAGTGCGGGAGTGTGTCACAGGCCAGGCCAGTGCAGGAGTGAGTCCCAGACTAGACCAGTGCAGAGTGATTCCCAGACCAGGCCTGTGCGAGAGTGTGTCCCAGACTAGGCCAGTGCACGAGTGAGTTCCGGAACATGCCAATGCGGGCGTGAGTCCCTGACCAGGCCAGTGCGGGCGTGTGTTCCAGACTAGGCCAGTGCGGGAGTGAGTCCCAGACCAGGCCAATGTGGGAATATGCCCCAGACCAGACAGGTGCAGGGGTGTGCCCAGACCAGGCCAGAGCGGGAGTGAGTTCCACATCAGGCAAGCTCGGGAGTTAGTCCCAGGCCAGGGCAGTGCAGGAGCGAGTCCCAGTCCAGGCCAGTGTGGGACTGAGTCCCAGACCAGGCCAGTGCAGGAGTGAGTGCCAGACCAGGCCAGTGTGGGAGTGTGTTCCAGACTAGGCCTGTGCGAGAGTGTGTCCCAGACTAGGCCAGTGCACGAGTGAGTCCCGGAACAGGCCAGTGCGGGAGTGAGTCCCAAGCCAGGCCTTTGTGAGAGTGTGTCCCAGACTAGACCAGTGCAGGAGTGATTCCCAGACCAGGCCTGTGCAAGAGTGTGTTCCAGACTAGGCCAGTGCGGGAGTGAGTCCTAGGCCAGGCCAGTGCGGAAGTGAGTCCCAGATCAGTCCAGTGTGTGTGTGAATCCCAGACCAGGCCAGTGCCGGAGTGAGTCCCAGACCAGGCCTGTACCATAGTGTGTCCCAGACCAGGCCTGTGCATGCGTGTGCCCTGACCTGACCAGAGCAGGTGTGAGCCCCAGACCAGGCAAACGCGGGAGTGAGTCCCAGGCCAGGCCAATGTGGAATTGTTTCCCAGAACAGGCCAGCGCGCTACTGACTCCCAGAGCAGGCCAGTGGGGGAGTGTGTCCCAGGCCAGGCCAGTGCAGGAGTGAGTCCCAGACCAGGCAAGTGCGGGAGTATGTTCCAGACTAGGCCTGTGCGAGAGTGTGTCCCAGACTAGGCCAGTGCACGAGTGAGTCCCGGAACAGGCCAGTGCGGGAGTGAGTCCCAAGCCAGGCCTTTGTGAGAGTGTGTCCCAGACTAGACCAGTGCAGGAGTGATTCCCAGACCAGGCCTGTGCAAGAGTGTGTTCCAGACTAGGCCAGTGCGGGAGTGAGTCCTAGGCCAGGCCAGTGCGGAAGTGAGTCCCAGATCAGTCCAGTGCGTGTGTGAATCCCAGACCAGGCCAGTGTGGGAGTGTGTCCCAGACCAGGCCAGTGCCGGAGTGAGTCCCAGACCAGGCCTGTGCCATAGTGTGTCCCAGACCAGGCCTGTGCATTCGTGTGCCCAGACCTGACCAGAGCAGGTGTGAGCCCCAGACCAGGCAAACGCGGGAGTGAGTCCCAGGCCAGGCCAATGTGGAATTGTTTCCCAGAACAGGCCAGCGCGCTACTGACTCCCAGAGCAGGCCAGTGCGGGAGTGTGTCCCAGGCCAGGCCAGTGCAGGAGTGAGTCCCAGACCAGGCAAGTGCGGGAGTGAGTCCCAGGCCAGGCCAGTGTTAGAGTGTGTACCAGACTAGACTAGTGCAGGAGTGAGTCCCGGAACAGGCCAATGCGGGCGTGAGTCCCTGACTAGGCCAGTGCGGGAGTGTGTTCCAGACTAGGCCAGTGCGGGAGTGAGTCCCAGACCAGGCCAGTGCAGGAGTGAGTCCCAGACCAGGCTAGTGTGGGAGTGTGTTCCAGACTAGGCCTGTGCGAGAGTGTGTCCCAGACTAGGCCAGTGCACGAGTGAGTCCCGGAACAGGCCAGTGCGGGAGTGAGTCCCAAGCCAGGCCAGTGTGAGAGTGTGTCCCAAACTAGGCCAGTGCGGGAGTGAGTCCCAGGCCAGGCCAGTGCGGAAGTGAGTCCCAGATCAGTCCAGTGCGGGAGTGAGTTCCAGACCAGGCCAGTGCGAGACGGTATCCCAGACTAGGCCGGTGTGGGAGTGAGCCCGGAACAGGCCAGTGCTGGAGTGTGTCCCAGACCAGGCTAGTGTGGGAGTATGACCCAGACCAGGCCAGTGCAGTAGTGCGTCCCAGACTAGGCCTGTGCGATAGTGTGTCCCAGACCAGGCCAGTGCAGGAGTGAGTCCCAGATCAGGCCAGTGCGTGTGTGAGTCCCAGACCAGGCCAGTGCGGGAGTGTGTTCCAGACCAGGCCAGTGTGGGAGTGTGTCCCAGACCAGGCCAGTGGCGGAGTGAGTCCCAGACCAGGCCTGTGCCATAGTGTGTCCCAGACCAGGCCTGTGCATGCGTGTGCCCAGACCAGACCAGAGCAGGAGTGAGCCCCAGACCAGGGCAAAGCGGGAGTGAGTCCCAGGCCAGGCCAATGTGGGATTGTGTCCCAGAACAGGCCAGTGCGCTACTGACTGCCAGAGCAGGCCAGTGCGGGAGTGTGTCACAGGCCAGGCCAGTGCAGGAGTGAGTCCCAGACTAGACCAGTGCAGAGTGATTCCCAGACCAGGCCTGTGCGAGAGTGTGTCCCAGACTAGGCCAGTGCACGAGTGAGTTCCGGAACATGCCAATGCGGGCGTGAGTCCCTGACCAGGCCAGTGCGGGCGTGTGTTCCAGACTAGGCCAGTGCGGGAGTGAGTCCCAGACCAGGCCAATGTGGGAATATGCCCCAGACCAGACAGGTGCAGGGGTGTGCCCAGACCAGGCCAGAGCGGGAGTGAGTCCCAGACCAGGCAAGTGCGGGAGTGAGTCCAAGGCCAGGCCAGTGTTAGAGTGTGGACCAGACTAGACTAGTGCAGGAGTGAGTCCCCGAACAGGCCAATGCGGGCGTGAGTCCCTGACTAGGCCAGTGCGGGAGTGTGTTCCAGACTAGGCCAGTGCGGGAGTGAGTCCCAGACCAGGCCAGTGCAGGAGTGAGTCCCAGACCAGGCTAGTGTGCGAGTGTGTTCCAGACTAGGCCTGTGCGAGAGTGTGTCCCAGACTAGGCCAGCGCACGAGTGAGTCCCGGAACAGGCCAGTGCGGGAGTGAGTCCCAAGCCAGGCCAGTGTGAGAGTGTGTCTCAAACTAGGCCAGTGCGGGACTGAGTCCCAGGCCAGGCCAGTGCGGAAGTGAGTCCCAGATCAGTCCAGTGCGGGAGTGAGTTCCAGACCAGGCCAGTGCGAGACGGTATCCCAGACTAGGCCGGTGTGGGAGTGAGCCCGGAACAGGCCAGTGCGGGTGTGAGTCCCAGAACAGAACAGTGCGGGAGTGTGCCCCAGACCAGCCCAGTGCGGGAATGAGGCCCAGACCAGACCAGTGCTGGAGTGTGTCCCAGACCAGGCTAGTGTGGGAGTTTGTCCCAGACCAGGCCAGTGCAGTAGTGCGTCCCAGACTTGGCCTGTGCGATAGTGTGTCCCAGACCAGGCCAGTGCAGGAGTGAGTCCCAGATCAGGCCAGTGCGTGTGTTAGTCCCAGACCAGGCCAGTGCGGGAGTGTGTTCCAGACCAGGCCAGTGTGGGAGTGTGTCCCAGACCAGGCCAGTGGCGGAGTGAGTCCCAGACCAGGCCTGTGCCATAGTGTGTCCCAGACCAGGCCTGTGCATTCGTGTGCCCAGACCAGACCAGAGCAGGAGTGAGCCCCAGACCAGGGCAACGCGGGAGTGAGTCCCAGGCCAGGCCAATGTGGGATTGTGTCCCAGAACAGGCCAGTGCGCTAATGACTCCCAGAGCAGTCCAGTGCGGGAGTGTGTCACAGGCCAGGCCAGTGCAGGAGTGAGTTCCAGACTAGACCAGTGCAGAGTGATTCCCAGACCAGGCCTGTGCGAGAGTGTGTCCCAGACTAGGCCAGTGCACCAGTGAGTTCCGAAACATGCCAATGCGGGCGTGAGTCCCTGACCAGGCCAGTGCGGGCGTGTGTTCCAGACTAGGCCAGTGCGGGAGTGAGTCCCAGACCAGGCCAATGTGGGAATATGCCCCAGACCAGACAGGTGCAGGGGTGTGCCCAGACCAGGCCAGAGCGGGAGTGAGTCCCACATCAGGCAAGCTCGGGAGTTAGTCCCAGGCCAGGGCAGTGCAGGAGCGAGTCCCAGACCAGGCCAGTGCGGGAGTGAGTCCCAGACCAGGCCAGTGCAGGAGTGAGTGCCAGACCAGGCCAGTGTGGGAGTGTGTTCCAGACTAGGCCTGTGCGAGAGTGTGTTCCAGACTAGGCCAGTGCACGAGTGAGTCCCGGAACAGGCCAGGGCGGGAGTGAGTCCCAAGCCAGGCCTGTGTGAGAGTGTGTCCCAGACTAGACCAGTGCAGGAGTGATTCCCAGACCAGGCCTGTGCGAGAGTGTGTCCCAGGCCAGGCCAGTGCGGAAGTGAGTCCCAGATCAGTCCAGTGCGGGAGTGAGTCCCAGGCCAGGCCAGTGTGAGAGTGAGTCCCAGACCAGACCAGTGCAGGAGTGATTCCCAGACCAGGCCTGTGCGAGAGTGTGTCCCAGACTAGGCCAGTGCGGGAGTGAGTCCGAGACCAGGCCAGTGCGGGAGTGAGTCCCAGACCAGGCCAATGTGGGAATATGCCCCAGACCAGGCAGGTGCAGGGGTGTGCCCAGACCAGGCCACTGCGGGAGTGAGTCCAAGACCAGGCCAGAGCGGGAGTGAGTCCCACACCAGGCAAGCACGGGAGTGAGTCTCAGACCAGGCCAGTGCAGGGATGATTGCTAGACCAGGTCAGTGCAGGAGTGAGTCCCAGGACAGGCCAGTGCTGGAGTGAGTCCCAGACCAGGCCAGTGTGAGAGTGCGTGCCAGACTGGACCAGTGCAGGAGTGATTCCCAGACCAGGCCTGTGCGAGAGTGTGTCCCAGACCAAGCCAGTGCATGAGTGAGTCCCGGAACAGGCCTGTGCGGGCGTGGGTCCCTGACCAGGCCAGTGCGGGAGTGTGTTCCAGACTAGGCCAGTGCGGGAGTGAGTCCCAGACCTGGCCAGTGCGGGAGTGAGTCCCAGACCAGCAAGTGCGGGAGTGAGTCCCAGGCCAGGCCATTGTGAGAGTGTGTCCCAGACTAGACCAGTGCAGGAGTGATTACCAGACCAGGCCTGGGCGAGAGTGTGTCCCAGACTAGGCCAGTGCACGAGTGAGTCCCACACCAGGCCAATCCGGGCGTGAGTCCCTGGCCAGGCCAGTGCGGGAGTGTGTTCCAGACCTGGCAAGTGCGGGAGTGAGTCCCAGACCAGGCCAGTGCGGGAATAAGTCCCAGACTAGGCCAATGTGGGAATATGCCCCAGACCAGACAGGTGCAGGGGTGTGCCCAGACCAGGCCAGAGCGGGAGTGAGTCCCACACCAGGCAAGCCCGGGAGTTAGTCCCAGGCCAGGGCAGTGCAGGAGCGAGTCCCAGACCAGGCCAGTGCGGGAGTGAGTCCCATACCAGGCCAGTGCAGGAGTGTGTTCCAGACCAGGCCAGTGTGGGAGTGTGTCCCAGACCAAGCCAGTGCCGGAGTGAGTCCCAGACCAGGCCTGTGCCATAGTGTGTCCCAGACCAGGCCTGTGCATGTGTGTGCCCAGACCAGACCAGAGCAGGAGTGAGCCCCAGACCAGGCCAACGCGGGAGTGAGTCCCAGACCAGGCCAATGTGGGATTGTGTCCCAGAACAGGCCAGTGCACTACTGACTCCCAGAGCAGGCCAGTGCGGGAGTGTGTCACAGGCCAGGCCAGTGCAAGAGTGTGTCCCAGACCAGGCCTGTGCGAGAGTGCAGAGGGATCTGTGTGTCCTTGTGCATATCATAGAAAACCCTCTCCACTGATTGGAGTGTGGGTTCTGTACTGACATTGAATCTGTGTCTGAGCTGACCCTGGGGGGAGTGTGGGGTCTGTACTGACATTTCAATCTGTGTCTGAGCTGACCCTGGGTGCGGTTATGGGTGATGCGTTCATAGTGAAACTGGGTCTGAGCTGACCCTGGGTGCAGTATGGTGTCTGTATTCATCGTGAATCTGAGTCTGAGCTATCCCTGGGTGTTGTATAGAGGCTGTGTTCACAGTGAATCTGGATCTGCGTTAACCCTGGGTAGAGTATGGGGGCTGTGTCGCCAATGAATCTCTATCTGAGCTGAGCCAGGGTGCGGTTATTGGCGATGGATTCGCAGTGAATCTGGGTCTGAGCTGAACGAGGGTGTACAAGGGGGAGCTGTATTCACATTGAATCTGGGTCTGAGATGAACCTGGCTGTACGAGGGGGGCTGTATTCACATTGAATCTGGGTCTGAGCTGATCCTGGGTGTGGTATGGATGCTGTATTTGCAGTGAGTCTGGATCTGATCTAACCCTGTGTGGAGTATGGGGGCTGCATTCACATTGAATTTGGGTCTGAGCTAATCCTGGGTGTGGTATGGGTACTGTATTTGCAGTGAAACTGTGTCTGACCTAACCATCGGTGGTGTATGTGTGATGTATTCACAGTAAATCTGTTTCTGAGCTGACCCTGGGTGGGACAGAGGGGATGTGTTCTCAGTGACTCTGAGTCAGAGCTGATGCTGGTTGCGGTATAGGAGCATTATTCACAGTGATTCTGGGTCAGGGCTGACCCTAGTTGGGTAAGGGGGTTGTATTCACAGTGAATCTGGTTCAGAGCTGCCCCTGAGTGGGGTATGGGGGCTGTATTCACAGTGAATCTGGGTCTGAACTGAACGCTTGTTAGGGCAGGGGGATGTATTCACAGTGAATCTGGGTCTGAACTGAACGCTTGTTAGGATAGGGGGATGTATTCACGGTGAATCTGGGTCTGAGCTGACCCTGGGTGGGGTATTGGGGCTGTATGCACAGTGAATCTGGGTCTGAGCTGAACGCTTGGGAGGGTAGGGGGATGTATTCATGGTGAATTGGGGTCTTTGCAGACTCTGCGTAGAGTATGGAGGCTGTATTCACATGAATCTGGGTCTGAGCTAACCCTGGCTGTGGTATGGGGATTTGTTCATCTCAGGGTCTGAGCTGGCCTGGGTGTGCTATATGGGATGTATTCGTATTGAATCTGGTCTGAGCTGACACTGGGTTAGTTAAGGGGGATGTGTTCACAAGGAATCTGGGACTTAGCTGACCGTCAGTGGGTGTGGGAACTGTATTCACAGTGAATCTGGGTCTGAGCTGACTCTGGGTGGGAAATACGGGCTGTGTTTACAGTGAGTCTGCATCTGAGCTGAACCTTGGTGGGGTATGGGGGCTGTATTCACAGTGAATCTGAGTCTGAGCTGACTCTGAGTGGAGTATAGTGTCTGTATTCACAGTGAATCTGGGTCTGACCTGACCATGGTTGGGGTATGGGGGCTGTATCCACAGTGAATCTGGGTCCGTGCTGACAGCGTGTGCAGTGTTGTGTCTGTATTCACAGTGAATCTGGGTTGTGAGCTGACCCTTGTTGGGTATGGGGTCTGTATTCACAGTGAATCTGGGTCTGAGCTGACCCTGTGTGATGTGTGGCAGATGTATTCACTGAATCTGGATCTGAGCCTACATTGGTTGGAGTATGGGGGCTGTATTGACATTGAATCTGCGTCTGAGCTGACAGTGGGTGCGATTATGGGCAATGCATTCACAGTGAACCTCAAACTGAGCTGACCTGGGTGAAGTATGGGAGCAGCATTAAGAGTAAATCTGGATATGTGCTGAACCTGGGTGGTGTATAGCATCTGTATTCTCAGTGAATCTGGGTCTGAGGTGATCCTGGGTAGGGGACGTGGGCTGTATTTGCAGGGAAACTGGGTCTGAGCTGACCCTGAGTGGGTATGGGGATTGGTTTCACAGTGAATCTGTGCCTAGGCTAACCATTGGTGTATGATGGCTGTATTCACAGTGAATCTGGGTCTGAGCTGACCCTGGGTGGGATGTGTTGTCTCTCTTCACAGTGAATCTGGGGGTGAGCTGACCCTTGTTAGGGTATGGGGACTGTATTCACAGTGAATCTGGGTCTGAGCTGACCCAGGGTGGGTATGGGGGCTGTATTCACAGTGAATCTGCGTCAGAGCTGAACGCTTGGGAGGGTAGGGGGATGCATTTGCAGTGAATTGGGGTCTGGGCTGACCCGGCATAGAGTATAGAGGCTGTATTCACATGACCAGGATATGAGCAAACACTGGCTGTGGTATGGAGGATTTGTTCTCACTGAATGGGTCTGGGCTGATCCTGGGTGTGCTATGCGGAATGTATTCACAGTGATTCTGTGACTGAGATTACCGTCATTGGGGTATGGAGGATGTATATTTACAGGAAACCTGCAACTTAGCCGGCCCTCAGTTGGTATGCGGACCATATTCAAAGTGAATCTGGGACTGACCAAACCTTAGTGGGGTATGTGGGCTGTATTCACATTGAATCTGAGGCTGAGCTGACCCTTGGTGGGGTATGGGGCTGAATTTACAGTGAATCTGGCTCTAAGCTTACCCAGGGTGGATTTGAGGGCAGTATTCACAGTCAATCTGGGTGTGAGCTGACCCTGGCTGTGGTAAGGGCAATGTATTCACAGTGAATCTGGATCTGAGCTGACCTTGTGTGACGTATGGGGGCTGTAATAACAGTGAATCGGAGTCTGAGCTGGCCCTGGTTACGGATATGGGCGATGCATTTGCCGTGAATCTAGGTCTGAGCTGACGCTGAGTGAGATATGGGGACAGCATTAACAGTGAATCTGGGTCTTAGCTGAACCTGGGTGCACTAGGGGTGTTGTATTGACAGTGAATCTGGGTCTGAGCTGACCCTGAGTGAGGAATGTGGGCTGTATTTGCCGGGAAACTGGGTCTGAACTGACACTGCGTGGGTATGGGGGTTGGTTTCACAGTGAATCTGTGGCTGAGCTAACCATCGGTGGCGTATGTGTGATGTATTTGCTGTGAATCTGTTTCTGAGCTGACCTTGGATGGGATAGAGTGGCTGTATTCATAATGAATACTCTATACCTCTCACTCGCACTACAAGAAAGATTGAAACAAAATAAAATCTGAGATTACAAAAAAGATATATGAAAGTTGAGCAGATTTGTTTGTCTAAAATAAAGAATATTAAATTTGTGAGGGCGAGTAGCTTGCGCTTTTGTCCTATTGGTTATTGGAGGCAGATGTTCACAGGTAAAGGGACGGCTGGAAAATGGGAAACCTTCAGGAATGAGATAACAAGAATCCAGAGAAATTATATTCCTGTCAGGGTGAAAGGAAAGGCTGGTAGGTATGGGGAATGCTGGATGACTAAAGAAATTGAGGGTTTGGTTAAGAAAAAGAAGGAAGCATATGTCAGGTCTCGACAGGATAGATCGAGTGAATCCTTAGAAGAGTATAAAGGAAGTAGGAGTATACTTAAGAGGGAAATCAGGAGAGCAAAAAGGGGACATGAGATAGCTTTGGCAAATAGAATTAAGGAGAATCCAAAGGGTTTTTGCAAATATATTAAGGACAAAAGGGTAACTAGGGAGAGAATAGGGCCCCTCAAAGATCAGCAAGGCGGCCTTTGTGTGGAGCCATAGAAAATGGGGCAGATACTAAACGAATATTTTGCATCAGTATTTACTGTGGAAGAGGATATGGAAGATATAGACTGTAGGGAAATAGATGGTGACATCTTGCAAAATGTCCAAAATACAAAAGAGAAAGTGCTGGATGTCTTGAAACGGTTAAAAGTGGATAAATCCCCAGGACCTGATCAGGTGTACTCGAGAACTCTGTGGGAAGCTAGAGAAGTGATTGCTGGGCCTCTTGCTGAGATATTTGTATCATCGATAGTCATAGGTGAGGTGCTGGAAACCTGGAGGTTGGCTAACGTGGTGCCACTGCTTAAGAAGGGCAGTAAAGACAAGCCAGGGAACTATAGACTGGTAAGCCTGACCTCAGTGGTGGGCAAGTTGTTGGAGGGAATCCTGAGGGACAGGATGGACATGTATTTGGAAAGGCAAGGACTGATTAGGGATAGTCAACGTGGCTTTGTGCGTGGGAAATCATGTCTCACAAAATTGATTGAGTTTTTTCAAGAAGTAACAAAGAAGATTGATGAGGGCAGAGCAGTAGATGTGATCTATATGGACTTCAGTAAGGCGTTCGACAAGGTTCCCCATGGGAGACTGATTAGCAAGGTTAGATCTCATGGAATACAGGGAGAACTAGCCATTTGGTACAGAACTGGCTCAAAGGTAGAAGACAGAGGGTGGTGGTGGAGCGTTGTTTTTCAGACTGGAGGCCTGTGACCAGTGGAGTGCCACAAGGATCGGCGCTGGGCCCTCGACTTTTTGTCATATACATAAATGATTTGGATGCGAGCATAAGAGGTACAGTTAGTAAGTTTGCAGATGATACCAAAATTGGAGATGTAGTGGACAGTGAAGAGGGTTACTTCAAATTAAAACAGGATCTTAACCAGATGGGTCAATGGGCTGAGAAGTGGCAGATGGAGTTTAATTCAGGTAAATGCGAGGTGCTGCATTTTGGGAAAGCAAATCATAGCAGGACTTATACACTTAATGGTAAGGTCCGAGGGAGTGTTACTGAACAAAAAGACCTTGGAGTGCAGGTTCATAGCTCATTGAAAGTGGAGTCTCAGGTAGGTAGGATAGTGAAGAACGCGTGTGGTATGCTTTCCTTTATTGGTCAGAGTATTGAGTACAGGAGGTCATGCTACGGCTGTACAAGACATTGGTTAGGACACTGTTGGAATATTGCGTGCAATTCTGGGCTCCTTCCTATCGGAAAAATGTTGTGAAACTTGAAAGGGATCAGAAAAGATTTACAAGGATGTTTCCAGGGTTGGAGGATTTGAGCGAAAGGGAGAGGCTGAACAGGGTGGGGCTGTTTTCCCTGGAGCGTCGGGGACTGAGGGGTGACCTCATGGATGTTTACAAAATTATGAGGGGCATGGATAGGATAAATAGAGAAAGTCTTTTCCCTGGGATGGGGGAGTCCAGAACCATAGGGCACAGGTTTAGGGTGAAAGGGGAAAGATACAAAAGAGACCTAAGGGGCAACCTTTTCATACAGAGTGTGGTACGTGTATGGAATGAGCTGCCAGAGGATGTGGTGGAGGCTGGTGCAACTGCAACATTTAAGAGGCATTTGGATGGGTTAGGGATTTGGATGAACAGGAAGGGTTGGAGGGATATGGGCCGGGTGCTGGCAGGTGGGACTAGATTGGTTTGGGATACCTGGTCGGCATGGGCAGGTTGGACCGAAGAATCTGTTTCCATGCTGTACATCTCTATCACTTTATGACTCTATGAGTAAAAGGGTCTTTCTATCTGAATGAAAATTTCTCAAATATTGATATTCACTGAAATAAATGTTAACCCTTTATGATCTGAACTTACATGTATTTGCAATGTGGGTCTTATTTGAAATCGGATTAGACTTCCATTGTTTCTCTTCCTCCCCTACACATTCGAGCTCAGCTTCATGTAGTGACTTTATAACTTACAGGACATCATAATTCATGGATGCATGGAAATATGAAAGTTAAATATGAATCTGCTGTTCTTGTGCCAGTTCTAAATAAAGGGATGTCAGGTTAACTTGCAGATTTAAGTGTACAATATAGTGTTGGGACTATATTAAGACCCCCCCAATTTGAAGGAAGTAAGTTAAAGTAAAATATAAATCAATTAAAAAATTGTGAGGTTTTGTGGTCTGTCACGTTAAGGACATCTTAGTGGTCATAAAGAGACTTTAATGTGAAGTTGGAGTTTAAAAGTGTTTGAAAGAACTTCACTCAGCTACAATTAGTTCTAAAAGACTGTGGCCAGATGAGCCACTCACAATGATGGATTTATGAAAAATAGACATTAAATGAGGCATTCTAGGAAATTGAGACAAACCTTGACCAAAATGACTGCGCTCAAAGACTCTGGAATAAACATGTTACAGAATCCACACAGACTGCAGCTACAATCATCATCGAAGAGTGTAGTGCTTGAAAAGCACAGCTGGTCAGGCAGCATCCGAGGAGCAGGAGAGTCAACGTTTCAAACATAAGATCTTCATCAGGAATGACACAGCAGCTGAAGACCATACAATATACACTTGAATTTGAATTGAATGGAATCGACCTGAATGCCATCCCCAGGACAACTGGAAACATTGAGTTGTTTGCCAGACACAGGGATCCTCATGCCCTTATTTGGAGAGGGATACCTGACCTATGTGCACCCAACACCTCCAGGAATGGATGAGCAAGTACCACCCTGCCATCCACATGTCAATGCCTGGTTGGATTCAATCGATCAAGTGATGAAGTCCTGATCATTCTTTTGGAGGACACTAAAGACCCTCCCAAAAGGCTGGACAACTCCTGATTAGAAGAATTGCTGCAACACTAGGGTCAGGAAGCCCTTTATCAGGAATGCGGAGTGGTAAGGGATAAATAGAGTGGTAGGACTGGGGGGAGGTCGGTGCAAAGGTGATAGGTGGATGCAGGTAGGGGGTAATTGTGTTAGGTTGGTGGGAAGGGAGGGGCGGATAGGTGGAAAGAAAGATGGACAGGTAGGACAACATAGAACATAGAACAATACAGCACAGAACAGGCTCTTCGGCCCATGATGTTGTGCCGAACATTTGTCCTAGCTTAAGCACCTATCCAATTGCCGCTTAAAGGTCACCAAAGATTCTGACTCTGCCACTCCCACAGGCAGCACATTCCATGCCCCCACCACTCTCTGGGTAAAGAACCAACCCCTGACATCTCCCCTATACCTTCGACTCTTCACCTTAAATTTATATCCCCTTGTAACACTCTGTTGCACCCGGGGAAAAAGTTTCTGACTGTCGACTCTATCTATTCCTCTGATCATTTTTAAAACCTCTATCAAGTCACCCCTCATCCTTCACCGTTCCAACGAGAAAAGGCCTAGCACTCTCAACCTATCCTCATACGACCTATTCTCCATTCCAGGCAACATCCTGGTAAATCATCTCTGCAATCTCTCCAAAGCTTCCACATCTTTCCTAAAGTGAGGCGACCAGAACTGCACACAGTACTCCAAATGTGGCCTAACCAAAGTCCTGTACAGTTGCAACATCACTTCACGACTCTTGAATTCAATCCCTCTGCTAATGAACGCTAATACACCATAGGCCTTCTTACAAGCTCTATCCAGGAGGAGAAAGTGAGGTCTGCAGATGCTGGAGATCAGAGCTGAAAATGTGTTGCTGGAAAAGCGCAGCAGGTCAGGCAGCATCCAGGGAACAGGAGAATCGACGTTTCGGGCATAAGCCCTTCCTGAAGAAGGGCTTATGCCGAAACGTCGATTCTCTTGTTCCCTGGATGCTGCCTGACATGCTGCGCTTTTCCAGCAACACATTTTCAGCTACAAGCTCTATCCACCTGAGTGGCAACTTTCAAAGATCTATGAACATAGACCCCAAGATCCCTCTGTTTCTCCACCTCACTAAGAACCCTACGTTAACCCTGTATTCCGCATTCTTATTTGTCTTTCCAAAATGGACAACCTCACACTTGGCAGGGTTGAACTCCATCTGCCACTCCTCAGTCCGGCTCTGCATCATATTTAAGTCTCTTTGCAGCTGACAACAGCCCTCCTCACTATCCACAACTCCACCAATCTTCGTATCATCTGCAAATTTACTGACCCACCCTTCGACTCCCTCATCCAAGTCATTAATAAAAATTACAAACAGCAGAGGACCCAGAACTGATCCCTGCGGAACTCCACTTGTAACTGGGCTCCAGGCTGAATATTTGCCATCTACCACCACTCTCTGACTTCGACTGGTTAGCCAGTTTTCTATCCAATTGGCCAAATTTCCCTCTATCCCATGCCTCCTGACTTTCCGCATAAGCCTACCATGGGGAACCTTATCAAATGCCTTACTAAAATCCATGTATACTACATCCACTGCTCTACCCTCATCCACATGCTTGGTCACCTCCTCAAAGAATTCAATAAGACTTGTAAGGCAAGACCTACCGTTCACAAATCCGTGCTGGCTGTCCCTAATCAAGCAGTGTCTTTCCAGATACTCATAAATCCTATCCCTCAGTACCCTTTCCATTACTTTGCCTACCACCGAAGTAAGACTAACTAGCCTGTAATTCCCGGGGTTTCCCTATTCCCTTTTTTGAACAGGGGCACAACATTCGCCGCTCTCCAGTCCCCTGGTACCACCCCCGTTGACAGTGAAGACGAAAAGATCATTGCCAACGGTACTGCAATTTCCTCTCTTGCTTCCCACATAATCCTAGGATATATCCCATCAGGCCCGGGGGGACTTGTCTATCCTCAAGTTGTTCAAAATGTCCAACACACCTTCCTTCCTAACGAGTATCTCCTCTAGCTTACCAGTCCGTTTCACACTCTCCTCTTCAACAATACGGTCCCTCTCGTTTATAAATACTGAAGAAAAGTATTCATTCAAGACCTCTCCTATCTCTTCCGACTCAATGCACAGTCTCCCACTACTGTCCTTGATCGGACCTACCCTCGTTCTCGTCATTCTCATGTTTCTCACATATGCATAAAATGCCTTTGGGTTATCCTTGATCCTATCCGCCAAAGATTTTTCATGCCCTCTCTTAGCTCTCCTAATCCCTTTCTTCAGGTCCCTTCTGGCTATCCTGTATCCCTCCACTGCTCTGTCTGAACCCTGTTTCCTCAACCTGATGTAAGCCTCCTTCTTCCTCTTTACAAGACATTCAACCTCCCTCGTCAAACAAGGTTCCCTCACACGACCATTTCTTTCCTGCCTGACAGGTACATACCTATCAAGGACACGTCGTATCTGTTCCTTGAAAAAGTTCCACATTTCCACGACATCCTTCCCTGACAGCCTATGCTCCCAACTTATGCTCCTAGAAGTCATGTCATGAGGGCGGTGCTGACCTGGAAGTTTGCAACTGTGATGAGGTGCGGGGAGGGATAATGAGGAAACTGGTGAAATCCACATTGATGCTAGGGGGTTGGAGGGTCCCGAGACACATTCTTCCTCCAGGCATTGGGTGGTTAGGGAGTGGCAATGGAGGAGGTCCAGGACCTGCATGGGAGTGGGAGGGGGTGTTGAAGTGTTCAGCCACAGGGCGGTGGGGTTGGTGGGTGTGAGTGTCCCAGAGATGTTCTCTGAAGCACATTGCAAGTTGGCATCCTGTCTCCCCAGTGTAGAGGAGACAGCATCAGGAGCAACGGATACAATAACCGACATGTGTAGAAGTGCAGGTAAAACTTTGATGGATGTGGAAGACTCCTTTGGGACCAAGGACGGAGGTGTGGGCGCGGGTTTTGCAATTTCTGTGGCAGCAGGGGAAAGTACCAGGAGGGCAGGGTGGGTTCTCAGGGGGTATGGACCTGATGCGGAGGGAATGGTCTTTACAGAAAGCGGATAGGGGTGGGGAGGGCAATATATATCTGGTAGTGGGGTCCATTTGTAGGTGGTGGAAATGTTGGTGGATGATACGAAGTATATGGTGGTGGGTGGGGTGGAAGATGAGGACCATAGGGAGAGGGGAAGGTTCCATCTTTGATGCAGTTGGAGAGATGGTGTTCAAGGGCGGTAGTGCGGGAAGTGGATGAGATGCGTTGGAGGGCATCATCAACCATGTGAGAGGGGAAATTGCAGTCTTTGAAGAAGGATGCCATCTGGTACGTTCTGTGTGGAACTGGTCCTCCTGGGAGTAGATGCAGTGGAGGCAGAGGAATTAGTATTAAGGGATAGCATTTTTACAGGAGGCAGGGTGGGACTTGTTGGGCTAACCCACCCAGACTCATTCCCCTATGTTAACTCCTTCACCTAACACTACGGGCAAATTAGCATAGCCAATTCACCTAACCAGCACATCTTTGGACTGTGGGAGGAAACCCGCACAGACTAGGGAAGAATGTGCAAACTCCACACAGACAGTTGCCCGAGGTGGGAATTGAACCCAAGTGCCTGGCCCTGTAAGAGAGCAGTGTGAAGCACTGTGCCACCATGCCACTTGTTAGGACGCCTTAACTGAAAAAAAAACATACAATTGGATTTGAAGCTTCTCAAGGATGTTTGTCTTTACTCAGTCTTGTGATGAAGGCATTCTGTTCTGAAGGATAATCAGTTCAGATCTGAGAAGCTGAAATGTTCTTATTGATCATATAAGTCTTGAGGAGAGGGTAGCTGGTAAATAGCCAATGGATATTTCCTCTTGCATGGGAGAATAAAACTGGGGAAGTAATTTAAGAATACAATACAAACATTTTAACACAAACATTGCGAAGACATCAAGCGTTTTATTTTTAAATTATGCTGCACATATAAACACACCTTCAAATCAAATAGGGGTATTTGTTGCTAACGAAACGGTTCTATGTACAGCAACAGCAATGATATAGCTAAACGAAGCAGGGGATGTGGCAGAGTCATACAGTTCAGACAATGTGCAGAGAGACCTCACAGGGTCTAGTTTGCCTTCAGATAACATTATTGTGTAATTGAACTCAGAGGGGGAAAATATGCAACTTCCCTAAGAAGGAATGGCATTTTGCTCCCTCTCTCTTTTCCTCTTCCTCCTCACAGCAGTGTGTGCAAGCTTATACACTTGTTATTTATCTTTACCACTCTTGGAGGTTTCCTGTTGAGCATTTATTGCAAACTTCCCACTGCCTAAAGCAAAGTGAATTCAGCCAAATCCAACAGTTCAAGGAAGACATCTCATTGACAGCAGCTTGTATAAGCAGGAAAACTTCAGATGCTGAATAACGTTTTGGATAATCTCTTAGTTTTTCCTTTATCTTGAGTTCAACTCGTAGTTGGCCAAAGTTCTTTCACGTTAGCACTCTGCATAGTCTGTTTGTCTGTTCATCATCAGATGTGTGTATGTGTGTGACTTTTTTGTATGTGGGACTGAGTGTATGACAGACAATGTACTGTTCTCCCTTTAACAAGGCTATTTTGTCCCTCTTTTAATTAAGAGAGGTCATAAAAACAGAGGTGAAGAAATGTCTACTTTACTAATGGCAGGGGGGAGGCCAATTCTCCGAGTTCAGTTTTTTTTCTAATTTGTAACAGAGAAGCAGCTGCAGAAAAAACAATCCATGCTTAGCAAATGAGTCTTGCCTGTCTTTTCACTCTGCAATCTCTCCTGCCTGTAAGAACCTGTGTTGGTATTTACCTTTTTCCAAGGGGTGTGTTTACAGGATATTATGTAAATTGGAACAGTTGCTTAGATAATTTTCTGAATCGAGTCAGTTGAGTTCTCAACTAGTTAAGTTATTCTAAATTCTGTTTTCCTTTCTTCAGTGTTTTAGCTGTAGTATTTCAATAAATTTTGCTTTCTGAAAGCTGAGTGGTTTGATCTGCCACATCACCCCTGGAATATCCACTTCACATCCACCTTTACAATAACAAAAAGTTAAAATTTAGGCCACATTGTAAAAATATTTTAAGGGGGTCTGTATGTATGTGTGTTTGTGAGTGTTTCCGTATTTGTCTGTGAGAGTGTGTGTGTGACTGTGTGTCCATGTCCATGTGTATCTTTGTGTGAGTGTGTATGGGTGTGAGTATGTGTCTCTGTATGTGAGTGTGTATGTGCGTATGGGTGTGAGGTTGTGTCTGTGTGTGAGTTATTTTGCGTGTGTGGGTGTGTGTGTATCCGTGTGTTTGTGTGTGCCTGTGTGTGAGTGTGGTGGTAGAAGATTGTTTTTCAGATTGGAGGTCTGTGACCAAGGGTATGACGCAAGAATCAGTGCTGAGTTCATTGATTTTCATCACTGGTAAACATGAAATGGATGTGAATATTAGAGGCTTGGTTAGCAAGTTTGCAGATGACATAAAATAGGTGGTATTGCAGACAGTGAGTAATATCTCAGAGTAGATAAGATTTATAATCATCTAGCAAGCAACAATTTGATTTCAGATAGTCAACATGGTTCCATCAAGGGCAGGTCGTGTCTCACAAACCACATTGAGTTTTTTGAGAAGGTGACCAAGCATGTAGATGAAGGTAGGACAGTTGACGTGGTATGCATGGACTTCAGTAAAGCCTTTGATAAGGTTCCACACGGTAGGCTGTTGGAGAAAATGCAGAGGCATGGGATTAAGGGTGATTTAGCAGTTTGGATTAGGAACTGGCTTTCTGAAAGAAGGCAGGGAGAGGTGGTTGATGGAAAATATTCAGCCTAGAGTCCGGTTACGAGTGGTGTGCCACAAGGAGCTGTTTTGGGACCACTTTTTTTGTCATTTTTATAAATGACTTAGATGCAGGCATAGGTGGATGGATTAGTAAATTTGCAGACGACACTAAATTCGGTGGACAGTTTGGAAAAATGTTACAGGTTGCAGGGGGAGTTGGATAAATTGCAGAATTGGGCTGAGAGGTGGCAAATGGAGCTCAATGCAGCGAAATGTGAGGTGATGCACTTTGGGAAGAATAACAGGAAGGCAAAATATTGGGTCAATGGAAAGATTCTTGGTAGTGTGGATGTGCAGAGGGATCTTGGAATCCATGTACATAGATCCCTGAAAGTTGCCACCCAGATGGGTAGTGCTGTTAAGAAGGCATACAGTGTGTTAGGTTTCATTGGTAGAGGGATTGTGTTCTGGAGCCGCAATATCATGCTGCAACGATACAAAACGCTAGTTCTGCCACACTTGGAATATTGTGTTCAGTTCTGGTCCCCATATTTCAGGAAGGATGTGGAAGCATTGGAAAAGGTGCAGAGGAGATTTACCAGGATGTTGCCTGGTCTGGAGGGAAAATCTTATAAGGAAAGGCTGAGAGACTTGAACCTGTTCTCATTGGAAAGAAGAAGGCTAAGAGGGGCTTCGATAGAGACATACAAGATGATCAGAGGATTAGATAGGATAGACAGTGAAAGTTTTTTTCCTAGGATGATGATGTCAGCATGTACGAGGGGGCATAACTACAAATTGAGGGGTGATAGAATTAAGACAGATTTCAGAGACAGGCTCTTTACGCAGAGAGTGGTAAGAGCATGGAATGCCCGACCTGCTAATGTAGTCAACTCAACCACATTAGGGAGATTTAAAAATCCTTAGATAAGCACATCGATGATTTTGGGATAGTGTAGCTGAGAATAGGTCACAGGTCGGTGCAACATCGAGGGCCTGTTCTGCACTGTATTGTTCTATGTTCTATGTTCTATGCTCTAAAACAGGAGGTTGATCAGATGGAAAAATGAGCCAAGGAGTGGTAGGTGGAATCTAATTTTGATAAGTGAAGTTTTGCATTTTGGAAAGATAAACCAGAGCAGGACTTATACTTATGGTAAGTTACTGAGGAGTGCTGCTGAACAAAGAGACTTCGGAGTGCAGGTTCATAGTTCCTTGAAAGTGTAGTCGCAGGTATACAGAATAATGAAGAACACATTGGCATGCTTGCCTTCACTGGTCAGTGCATTGAGTATTGGAGAGGGGATATCATGCTGCAGCTATGCAGGATCCTTGGTGAGGCTATTTTACAAAGCCTGAGTACAATTTGGTTGGCTCTGTTAAGGAAAGGATGTTGTTAAATTTGAGAGAGTCCAGCATCTGCAGTCCTCACCTTTGCCTTTTCAAAATGAATGTAATTCTTACCACTGAGAATTCTCTACAATAGCTTCCCAACCACCGATGTAAGACTCACCAGTCTATAGAATCCTGGACTATCCCTATTTGACTTTGTGAACAGAGGGAAAACCTTAGCTCCTCGCCAGTCCTCCGGAACCTCTCCAATAGCTGACGAGGTTACAAAGATCATGCTCAAGGTCCCATTCACTTCCTCTCTTGGTTCTCTCTGAATCTGTACTCAATACCAATGGGCCTTGGTTACTAATGCTTTTCAAGAGACCCAACATCACTTCTTTGATGATCTCAAAATACCCCATCATATTATCATGCTCCACATTAAGTCTCCCTCTCATCCATATCAGTGTCCTGAGTGAATACTGATGCAAAGTACTCATTTAAGATCTTACCCATAACCTCTGCATCAAAGCACAATTTCCCTTCTTTATCATTGAGTGCACCTACTTCCTCACAGTTATCCTCTTGCTTTTACTGTCAGCACAGAATGCCTTTGGATTCTCTTTAGCCCTACTTGCTAAGGTCATTTCGTGGTACCTCCTTGCTTTCCTAATTCTCTGCTCGATTTCTTTCCTGCTTTCTTTAAATTCCTCATGGACCCTGTTTGATTTTACTTTCTTGAAACTTACATATGCTTCCCTTTTCCTGCTGACTAATTTCACACCTTCTCTTGTTATCCAATGGTCCCTTACCTTGCCATGCCTGTTCTTCCTCCCTGCTGGAACATGCTGATCCTGAACCCTGATCAGTAGATTTTTCAACAATTCCCACATGTCAAATGTGGACTTGAACTATAACAGCTCCTCCCAATTAACACCCATTAGCTCCTGCCTAATACTGATATAATTTGCTCTCCCCCAGTTGAGTCCTTTCCCATATGGTCCTGACTTATCCTTGTTCATAGATATTATAAAACTTAACCAGTTCTGATCACTGTTTCTGAAACGCTATCCTCCTGGTGGGTCAGTCACTGGCGAGCTCATTAGCCAATACTAAGTCCAGTAATGGCCCCTCCGCTCATTGGATTATTCACATACTATTTCAAGAAGCCCTCTTAGATGTGCTTAAAAATTTTGCCCCATCCAAAGCTCTTACTTTAAGGGAGTCCCAGTCAATATTGGGGAAGTTAAAGTCACCCACGCTGACAACACTGATATTATTGTGTCTTTCCAGAACCTGCCAACATAGGTGTTCATCAATGCGACGTGCCTGTTGCGTGGTCTATAGCATCAACATATTAGAGTGATTGTACCCATCTTATTTGTGAGCTCTACCCATACTACCTCAGTGGATAGGCCCTCCAGTATCTCCTGTCTGACTGCAGCAGTGGCATTCTCTGTAATTCGTAATGAAAATCCTCCACCTCTTTTATCTTCTTGTCTTCCTCATCTCAAACACAAAACCCTGACAATTTGAGCAGCTAGTTGTGTCTCTGTCTCAATCAAATCTCTGTAATGGTCACAATATCATAGGCTCATGTCCTCCGCAAGGCTCGAAGTCATCTGCCTTACCCATAGTGTTCTTTGGGTTGAAATAAACACACTTCAGCCCATTAGCACCAGTGTTCATGAACCTGTCTCTGTCCTTCCTTTTGGAATTACTGATTCTAACATCTACCTTCACTTCAATCCCTCCACTTCCTAACCTGCTGCTCTGTTTCCCAGCTGAAATGAATCTGTTTGTTTAGTGACTGGAATTAATGTTAGTCTCCATGGATTCTACCGGTGATACTGGAGTAATTTGCTTTTCTGTTAAAAGCAGGCTCATTTCAATGTGACACTCCATAGGGTCAGTGGCAGCATCATCTCCGACACTCAACAGCTCCAGAGACGGGGAAAGGAGAGATTAGAATCTGAGAACAAAGTCGGCTGGAATATTTCATCAATGGACCAGAATCTAGTAATACTGAAAATGAATGTTACAACAATGGACAGGACTATATACTGGGATCTGTTGGCCCTTTCTGCTTTTTATGATAAGATTCCATTATCCTTGCGAATCCATTACATAATGTACATGACTGAATTCTTTTATTATCCTATCCTGGCTATTGTTGGTGTCCCTGTTAAGTCTCACTGTCCAGTTGTTATTTCTATAAACCATGTTTAACTCTATTGTTATTCTTTTCATTTATTCTACTGCCCTTGCTGCTGTTATTGCTGTTGATGAGACTCTGAATTTAGACATCACTCTGCAAAGCATTGCTAATTGCCTGTCTTCTCTTTGTCCCTCACACAAGAGGGACATTGCTCAGCTTCATCTGTAAACTACAATTCATTTTGATCCTGTCACCATTCTTTACAGGTTAGGAACAAAAAATCACTGTCTTCAGTTCTGGCAATTAACTACTTTTCCTTCTTCGGATTCCATTCCATCCCTGTCCAATATCACAAAGTGCAACAGCTTTTCCACATATATAGTGATCCCTTTATCCCTGGCTTGATTTCCGGGCCCCATATCCTGACCAGTATTCATTGTATTCAATAAACCCTCAAGAACATCTTTCACCGGATCAACCCAGCTGCTGCTTAAAGCATGAAATGTGAAATCCAGTTTGGGTATTCCCAGCACCCTGCTGACCCCGTTCCCGTTCACAAAACTGCATCACCAAAGCTCACCCAGAGATTCCACAGCTTTTTCCAGAAGTTAGACCGAACTCCGTTGCCCTTGTTATTCCTGACAGCTTCAATGTATGTTGCTGTTTACTCTTGCAGTGTCTCCACTTTAAAGTTCTCACACACGTGACGTCTCATTCCCAAATCTCTGTTAATTGTTTATGTTTAAACTGATTTCTCTCTGCTCTATCTCTCATAGCGATTTTCACAGCTGCACTCCCTCAGTATTTGTCTTTTTTCTCGTGCATCACAGATACAGATAGAGAGACATGAACTCAAGGAAGCACCACTTCCAGTCATTTACCGCAGAACCTGGAAATTTCCCCATGCTCGGTCACTATCTAGTGCAGGTATACCGAGCAAGAGAGTGATCAGTGCCTGCTTCCATGCTGCAAATATTCCACGTTACTGATCAATGCATCAGTGTGGTCTACAAAGTGTCTTCTGCCTGGTTTGGTTTTGTCTCGATGTGTTCTGCTCGGTAGATTCAGATGACGATATAACTGATCATTTCATATGATCTGACAGTCTCATTATTTAATAGTTCCATTTTGTATTGGACTCACGAAAGCCACAGTCCTCCAATTAGTCCGAATACCCTGATTGTACCCCATATTTCGGAAACTTTTACTCCAGTAAGTAATGACCCTACTCTACATTAAGGTGAATGTTTTTCCTTGCTGTATCTTTCCCTGTCCACGTTATTTTTCTCCTGTGATGCATTGCTGTGTTATGAAGCTCAGAAACAATGAATTTGAATGTGTTGGGGTATCACCCATTTCATTGGGAGCTGGCTGTGAAGCTCCATATTGGAAAGGGGTGTCAAACTCGCATTGAATCCCGGGTTTGAAACTTGCTCTGTGACTGTGCACTGAGCGCCTGTGTTAGTTACTCTGAGCTGATCACGTGGACAGCAACATGCTGAAGCCCTTCAATTTTTATTGCAATGGACCCAGCAAGTAACTTGCTGGAAATAGGCATTTCAATTAATTCTGTTCCTGGAAAGATAGTGGAAGGACTGGAATGTTTTTGCTGGAGGTTATGCTGTGAACTGCTGGAGATATTTCAGGGAGACCTGAGTGTTTGACCACACAATTCAGAATGAAACTTGGGGAGCGCTGTTACAATGTGTCTTGGTTTTGTGCATGCACAAAAAATGGAGCAGAGGCTGCAGAGTGTGGAAGCTCTGAGAGCACAGCCTGAGTGGGTGTGGGGAACAGATCTGCCGGATCCATCCCGGGTTTGCGAGGAACAGCTTACCAAGCTCCAGCAAACCCAGGAACAAAGTGGAAAGGGACCCTGGAAGGATGGGACCGAGCTCTGTGGTCACCTCTGTGCTGATTCGCACAACATCTGAATTTAGTTTCCATGATTCCACACGAGATTGTTGTTGGAAACTGTGAGGAAATCATTTCCCAGTGTTGCGGAACACCTCTTGTCAAACCCAGCCAATGAGGCAAACCCTAACACATAGCAAATGTGAGCAGGAGTAGGGTATTCAGAGCATGCCTGAACAATGAGTATCATTCTGGCTGATCGTCTATCTCGGTAGACTGCTCCTGCTTTCTTCTGAGATCCTTTGATCCCTTGCGATCTATAAACTATTTCTGAAACCTTCTTGAATATTTTTGCCTGATCAGGTAAGAATTCCACAGGGTCACAACTCTCTGGGTGAAGACATTTCCACTTATTTCAGTGCTGAATAGCTTATGCCCTAACCGTAGACCGTGACAGATGATTCCTGACTCACTTGTCATTAGAAACATCCTTCGTCTGTTAACCTGCCCAGGTCTATTTCCAATGTTACAAATTTGATGAGATTCCCCTCTCACCCTTCTGAAGGCTTTGTACTAGAATCCTCCTACTATGAAAGCCAACATGTCACTTGTCTTTGTCTCCTCCCGCTCACCTGCATGTTAATCTTCATTTCTGGAACAGAAGGGCACTCACATCTCATTACACCTCACACTTTATCAATCTATCAATATATCGATAATAATCTGCCTTTCTGATTTGCTAAAATGGATAACCTCACATTTATCCACATTATACGTCATCTTCTTGCATTTGTCCATTCACTCACCTTGTACAAAATACACTGAAATATCTCAGTTTACTCCTCAAAGCTCACCATCCCAACCAACTTTGGTTATCTGCAGTGCCAGAGATAAGATATTAAGTTCCCTCATGTAAATCATTAATATGTATTGTGAATAGATGAGGTCAATTATTGATCCCTCTGCTACCTGACCAGTCACTGCCTGTCTCTCAGACAAATTCCCATTTCTTCCTGTTCTTTTCTGTCATCCTCCAATTGGTACATTCTTCATGTCAGTACACTTCCCTCAATTCCACGCCCTTTAGTTTTACATGCTAATCTCTCTATGGAACTTCGAAAAAGCCCTCTGAAAGTCCAATAAAGCCTTACAATTGTTCCTCCGACTCACTTTATTATTTATGTCCATGAAAACGTCTAGTAATGTTCAAGGATGAAATAAATTTTGTAAATTCGCGCTGAGTTTATCTGATCTTGTCACTGCTAGCAAATGTTTTCCAATGGACTTCAAGATTTTCCCGACTAACGGTGTCAGTCTAACTAGTCAAGAATTCCCTTTGACTGCATTTTTAAAAAAACGTCCCATTTCTCAACTTGCAATTCATAGCAACTAATCCAGGGTGTCAGAATTTTGAAAGACAGCCACCAATACACTGACTATTTCCAAGGTCAATTCCTTAAGTGTTCTGTGATGCAGCTTATTGGCCCTGAGGATTATTGGTGTTTATTCTCATCAAGTTCCCCACCACCTTTTGCCTCGTAATCATTCAATTCATCTCCCTTCAAGGAATCTGTGTTCTCCAACAATTGTATTGTCTTGTTTTGTGTCTTTCTTAGTGAAGACAAAACCAAGATATCATGTGAAGATGAAAAAAAAGTGAGTTAATTGAAGTCTCTGATAAAATAAATACCTTCACAATAAGTTGCCTGTGAGATGAAGATTAAAATAAACTAAAAATAAAGAGAATAATTGAGCTGTAAATGCTGTTGCTGGAATAATTGTAAATGATTTAATTTCACAAACCTTTAGCAAATTGAAATGTAAAGGGCAGAATTGAGAACTGATTTCGAAAATCATTCTTCCTGTTATTCATTTTGTGGGATATGGACGTCACTGGCTGGCTCGCATTTGTAGCACATCCCTACTTGCCCTTGAGAAGATGGTGGTGAGTTGCCTTTTTGAACCGCTGCAGTTAATGTGCATTGTATTTGGACAAATGCCATTAGGAAGGTAATTCTAGTGCTTTGACCCAGTGACAGTGGAGAAACGGTGATATATTTTCAAGACAGAATGGTAAGTAGCTTGGCACTAGGAGTTTGCGGTGTGGGGGTGAAATTGAAAGTGATGATGTTCCTGTGTATTTGCTGCTCTTGTCTTTCTGGTTGGAAGTGGCTGTGAGTTTAGGTGAGTGCTATCTGAGGATCAGCCCAACTTGTAGATGTTACACTTTGTTGCCACTGAGCGTTGGTGGTGGAGGGAATGGATGCTTGTTGATGTAAAGCTAATCAAGCGGGCTGCTTTGTCCTGGATGGTGTCAGGCTACTTGAGTGTTGTTGGAGCTCCACCATCCAGGCAAGTGGGAAGTATTCCAGCACACTTTGACTTGTTCCTTGCAGGTGATGGACAGAGTTTGGGGATACACATTGTGAGTTACTTGCATCAGTATTCCAAGCCATGATCTGCTCTTTTAACCAGTGTGGTGATGTGGTGAGTTCAGCTGACTTTCTGTTGGATAGTAATGCCCAGGCTGTTGATTGCAGGAGAATCAGTGCTGGTAACACCATTGAATATTACAAGACAGTGGTTATATTGTCTCTTATTGGTCATGGTTGCAGCCAGGCATTTATGTGATGTGATTGTTACTTGCCAGTTGTCAGTCCATGTCGAGGTACTGTCTAGAACTTATTGCATTTGAACATGGACTGTTTCAGTATCTGAGAAGTCCGGAATGGTGCTGAACATTGTGCACTCATCTGAAAATATCTCCACTTCTGAACTTAGATGAACAGAAGGTTATTGATGAAGCAGCTGAAGATGTTTAGGCCTAGGACACTACACTGAGGAACTCACATAGAGATGTCTTGGAGCTAAGATGATTTCAGTTTTGCAAGGGTCCCTTGATGCCACACTCAGACAGTTTTGATTGAGGACAGTTTTGACGATAACCCTTTTCTGAAAGTACCAGCAGGCAAGTTATTTTAGAGCTGGGAAAAAATATTGTGGCAGGATAAATAATAAAATCCTATTAGAGACAGAAGTGAACATAAAATGCTGTAGTATTACATATAGACTCAATTTGGAAAGACTTGAATTAGATAAAATCTAAGATAAAACATTACAATAGTGCGAATACGTCTTGACAAAGGTCGAATGTGGCAGAGAAGAAATGGAAATGTGCACGGAGATATTCCATAACTCTTCATGAAGATATAAGAGATGTATATTAGATGATGAAATGAAGCTAGTAGATCAGAAAAAAGGAATTCCAACATTTGAAAAAAACATTTTTAAAGTACAGAATGACAAAAGTAAAATGTTATTCTTCGGTTGGGCTGTAAATATATTGTTACCGTCTGTCTCAGCGAAAGCTAATTTAACCAAAAATGTTGAGGTCACCTGGTGTTAGAGTTCATATGCATTCACATGTAAAGAATTGTTTAACATGCACTAAACACATTGACCAAATAATGATGGCACCTTCACATTGAAAAATAAAAACGTGCTCCTTGTTGTGAAGCTTGGGAAATTCTGATGTAACCTGAAGACAAAAAGCTGGGTTGCTGTGTCCTGACTGGGATTGGTCTATTTTCATTTCCTGAAGGTGATAGTCCTACAAGTGAAATGGCAACAGTTGTATGTCATGTCTTTCCAGAGGAGTGATCTCGAAGGCCACTTGGCCATGTGGGTTTGACCCTGCTTGTGCTGCAATTGCAGAGGAGGACGCAAAGTATTTCTTAGGCTAAAATTGTACTGAATTTCAGTAACAGCCACTTGTTGCTTGTTTGATGCTAATGATGATGTACTGCTGAAAATGACATGCATTATAGTTATGTATCTGCCCCAAGAGCAGTGAGAGAACTGGTTCCGAAGGAGAGACTAATGTTTGAGATTGTTTTTATTTGTGACATGGTCCCAGTGCACTTTTTCTGTATAAATATAATCTGTACCTCAGCTTAGAATTGATTTTATTTGTCCTTGAAAGATTAAGTCTGCTCACCAGGTCTTTTGTTTTTTTGCAGTTAACTGAATAGCAATTGTGAACCTGTCCCAGGGAAAGTGTGAACTTTCTACTTGCACGACTCGTTACCTGGTCGCCATGGCCTTGATGAATCTGCTGGTAATTATCACTGAGGTCATATTCCGTCGAATCAACAATTATTTTTTTCCCATTGAATGTCGTGAAGCTCACTTCCGTGTGTTGATTTCTCTATGTTGTGATCCGTGTAACCATAGATTGTTCCATCTGGCTCACTGTGACTTTCACTTTTGATCGATTTGTTGCCATTTCTTGCCAGAAACTGAAATTGAAATATTGCACCAAGAAAACTGTGACTGTGGTTCTGTCAACAACTGGCATTCTCCTATGTTTAAAAAACATTCCCATTTACTTCAGATATAAACCTAAACGGGTAATTAACAATGTAGAATGTCACTGTTCTAATAAGCAAATCTAATTTAGAGATCCAAGGTGGTTTGGATTTAGGATGTTTGAAAAGGTTTTAACACCATTATTACCATTTGGTTTAATTCTGTTATTCAATGCTATGACAGTCAGACACATTTTAATGGCCAGTCGAGTTCGTATGGGACTGAAGCAGCACAAAAGGGATGAAAAACACAGTGACAAAGTAATAGAGAGCAGAAGGAAGTCGATGATTTTACTCTTTACCATATCGGTCACCTTCATCCTGCTGTGGTTTGTTTACATTATATACTTTTTTGATATTGATGGTTCCATAGTCAGTTCTGGTGGGATGTTGGAAGTGCTTGCCTATATGCTGAGAAATTTAAGCTGCTGCACAAACACATTTATGTGGCTACTCAGTCCAAGTTCAGAGAGCACTTGAAGAGCATGTTGAAATATCCCCTAATGTCTATCCATAAATTCATGAATAGACAAAACAACTGAGAGCAGCACAAATATCCAGACAGCAATAGACAAATATTAACCCCCAGGTTACAAATAAACTTCAAATAGCTCTATACAATGGAAGGTAAAGGGATGTGGGGGGGAGGGGGGCAGTGCATAATTAATAAGGCTGAACTATGGATCAGCAGCAGTGAAGAAATCTGGGGAAAGAAGAAACATTTTCAACCAGAGGACAAAAAGGTGGGGAGCAGAGTGAAACCACATGTCAGAGCGCTGGCAGTGAAGGGTTAAATATTCACTTTGGAAGAACAGGGGTTAGATACAGTTGGAGTCAGAGCAACACACAATGATGGGACACGTGGCTAACAGGGTCACAAGAAGACCAGCAAATAGAGAAGTGCTGTTGAAAGAAAACAATAGAACAAATAAGGAAACCATAGGATGTAACTCTTGAAAGAGGACGTGAACAGGAGTGCTGAGGAGAATGTTGGAAGGTATAATAAGAATCAGTCACAGGTTTCACTCTTACTTTCTCAAAACTGTGCATTTATAAAAACAATTGGACTTTGTGAACAGCATATTCTTTAAGTGTATTTCTATTGTTTTTGCAAACATGTTAATGTTGGTAATCATATGTTTAAGATGGCGGTGAAGAGGGCATTCATCTCTAAGAGGGTAGTTAATCTCTGCAACTCTTGAACACAGAAGGTTGTCAAAGTTAGAACAATTAGTATATTAAAGCTAAGACAGACAAAATTGCAATTAAAAATGGCTCTGGGTCAAAGACAGCAAAGTGGATTTGAGGATTATCAGATCAACTCAGTGAATGGAGATGCAAATTCAATTGATGAATGGTATAATCCTGTTCCTATGTCTCATGGTTTTATAATAATTGATTCCATGAATACCATTCTCCTGTATTCCTACTCTGCTCTCTCTGTTTGTATCAGCAATTAACTCAAAAGTTTGTCTTTATCTCAATCATTTAACACAAGTCTACAAACAATAGATCCCAATGTCATAGGACGTCTGGAAGTTCTCTGCAAACCAAGGACATGGTTTAATCCTCTGATCATCTTGTATGTTTCCATCAAACCCCTCTTAGCCTTCTTTCCAATGAGAACAGGCCCACGTCTCTCAGCCCTTCCTCATAAGACCTTTCCTCCAGACCAGGCAAAATTCATCTGCATCTTTTCCAATGCTTCCACATCCTTCCCGAAATATGGGGACCAGAATATGTTTGCAGCATGATATTGTGGCTCTGAAACTCAATCCCACTGCGAATAAAACCAAACACATTGTATGCTTCCTTAACAGCACTATCCACCTGGGTGGCAACTTTCAGGGATCTGTGTACATGATCTCCAAGATTCCTCTGCACATCCACACTACCAAGAATATTTCCATTGACCCAGTACTCTGCCTTACTGATTCTTCCCAAAGTGCATCACCTCTCATTTAGCTGCATTAAACTCCATTTGCCACCTCTCAGTCCAATTCTGCAGTTAATCCAAGTCCCCCGCAACCTGTAACATTCTTCCAAACTATCCACTACTCCACCGACTTTAGTGTCATCTCCAAATTTACTAATCCATCCATTGATACCTGTGTCTAAGTCATTTATAAAAATGACAAATAGCATTGGTCCCAAAACAGATCCTTGTGACACACCACTAGTAACCGCACTCCAGGATGAACATTTTCCATCAACCACCACTTGCTGCCTTATTTCAGAAAGCCAATTTCTAATCCAAACTGCTAAATCACCCTCAATTCCATGCCTTTGCATTTTCTCCAACAGCCTACCGTGTGGAACCTTATCAAAGGCTTTACTGAAGTCCATGTATACCATGTCAACTGCCCTACTCTCATTTACATGCTTGGTCACATTCTCAAAAAAACTCAATGAGGTTTGTGAGACAAAACCTGCCCTTGATGAAACCATGTTGACTATCTGAAATCAAATCGTTACTTGCTAGATGATTATAAATCTTATCTCTTATAATCCTTTCCAAACCCTTTCCTACAACAGAAGCAAGGCTCACTGGTCTATAATTACCTGGGTCATCTCTACTGCCCTTCTTGAACCAGGGCACAACATTTGCAATCTTCCAGTCGTTGGTACCAAACCTATAGACAATGATGACACAAATATCAAAGCCAAAGGCTCTGCTATCTCCTCCCTAGCTTCCCAGAGAATCCTCAGATAAATCCCATCTGGCCCAGGGACTTGTCTACTTTTACTCCTTCCAGAATTGTTAACACCTGTTCATAACTAACCTCGATCCTTTCTAGTCTAATATCTCGTACTTCATTCTTCTCCTCTACAATACTCTCCTTTTTCTGAGTGAAAACCGATGAGAAATGCTCCTTTTACACCTCTCCAATCTCCACAGGGTCCACAGTCAACTTCCCACTTCTGTCTTTGACTGGCCCTATTCCTACCCTAATCATCCCTTTATTCCTCACTTACCTATAGAAAGCTTTGGGGTTCTCCTTCATTCTATTTGCTAAAGACTGCTTGTATCCTCTCTTTGCTCTTCATAACTCTCTCTTTAAGTCCTTCCTTGCTGATCTGTAACACTCCATCGCCTTATCTGAACCATCTTGCCTCATCAACACATAAGCCTCCTCCTTATTCTTAACAAGAGATGCAATTTTTGTAGTAAACCACGGTTTCCTTACCTTATCACTTCCTCCCTGCCTGACAGTGACATACCTATGAAGGACACGCAATATCTGCTCCTTAAACCAGCTCCACATTTCCATTGTCTACATCTCCTGTATTTTGGTACCCCATTCTATGCATGCTAATTCTTGCATATTTGCATTATAATTTCCTTTGCCCCATCGATAACTCTTGACCTGTGGCATGTACCTATCCCTTTCCATCGCTAAACTAAACATAACTGAATTGTGGTCACTCTTTCCAAAGTGCTCACACACAACTCAATCAAACACCTGGCCTGGTTCATTACCAAGCACCAGATCTAGTGTGCCCTTCCCTCTTGTCGGCCCTTCGACATACTGTGACAGGAAATCCTCTTGTACACATTGGACAAAACTGATCGATCCGATGTACTAGAGTTATAGCATTTGCAGTCAATGTTGGGGAAGTTAAAGACCCCCATAATGACCACCCTGTTCCTTTCACTGCTACCCAGAATAATGTTGCTAATCCACAGTGGACAGTGGTTAGCACTGCTGCCTCACAGCGCGAGAGACCCAGGTTGAATTCCAGCCTCGGGCGACTGACTGTGTGGAGTTTGCACATTCTCCCTGTGTCTGTGTGAGTTTCCTCCGGGTGCTCCGGTTTCCTCCAACAGTCCAAAGTTGTGCAGGTTAGGTGAATAGGCCATGCTAAATTGTCCGTAGTGTTAGGTAAGGGGTAAATGTAGGGGTACGGGTGGTTTGCGCTTCGGCGGGTCGGTGTGGACTTGTTGGGCCGAAGGGCATGTTTCCACACTGTAAAGTAAAGTAATCTAATCTCTCTTCCACCTCCCTGTAACTCTCTGGAGGCCTATAAAAAACTCCAAGAAGTATGACTTCTCCTCTCCTGTTTCTAACCTCAGCCCAAGCTACCTCAGCAGACGAGTCCTCATCAAACATTCTTTAAGCCACCATTATACTATCCTTAACTAACAAGGCCACGCCTCCCCTTCTTTTACTGCCTTGCCTGTTCTTAATGAAAGATCTAAACCCTGGACCTGCAACATTCCTCACCCTGCTCTATCCATGTCTCTGAAATGGCCACAACATCGAAGTCCCATCCCTGCTGCAAGCTCACCAAACTTATTTTGGATACTTCTGGCATTGAAAAAGACACACTTCAAACCAGTTTGCTGTCTGCCTGCACATTCCTGTGACCCTGAAATCCTGTCCCTGTCCTTCCTACTCTCATCCTCCTGTGCACTGCAACTACACCTCCGGTTCCCACCCTCCTGCTGAGCTAGTTTAAACCACCCAAATAGCACCAGCAAATTTCACACCCAGGATATTAGTACCCCTCTGGTTCAAGTGAAGACCGTCCTGTTTGTACAAGTCCCACCTTCCCCAGAATGAGCCCCAATTATCCAAAAGCCTGAAACCCTGCCTCCTGCACCATCCTTGCAGCCACGTGTTCAGCTGGTATCTCTCCCTATTTCTTGCCTCATTATCACGTGGCACGGTAACAAACCAGAGATAACAACTCTGTTTGTTCTAGCTCTCAGCTTCCACCCTAGCTCCCTGAAATCCTGCCTTACATACCTAGCCCTCTTTGTACCCATGTCGTTGGTATCTACATGGACAACAACTTGAGACTGGTCACCGTCTCCCTTCAGGACCCCAAAGATACGATCCGAGACATCACGGACCCTGGCTCCTGGGAGGCAACACACCAACCACGAGTCTTGTTCATTCCCAACAAACCTTCTATCTGAGCCTCTAACTATTGAGTCCCCAATGACTAACATTCTCCTCCTTTCCCTCCGTCCCTTCTGTGCAACAGGGCCAGGCCTGTGCCAGTGACCTGGGCCCCACTGCATACCCCTGGTAAGTCGTCCCCCTCAACAGTATCCAAAACAGTATACATGTTTTTCAGGGGCACGACCATTGGGGATCCCTCCACTGATTGTTTCTTCCCCCTTTGAACAGTCACCCAGCTTTCTTTGTACTGAGGAGTAACTACTTCCCTGTAAATCTTAACTATCACAGCCTCTGCCCCCCGAATGATCCGAAGTTCATCCAGCTCCCGTTCCAGTTACCTAAAGCGGTCTTGGAGGAATGAGAGTTGGTGCATTTCCTGCAGATGTACTTGAATGGGACACTAATGTCATCCCTCACCTCAGATAGCATGCAGGAGGAACATTGTCTCCCTGCACTGCCATCCCTGCTAGTACCCTTATCACAAAATTTCATCCTCTCCTGATCCCACCAGTAACTCTCCACTGACACTCTCATTCATTTTGCAGAACTTGTCCTCTCCCTCAACAATTTCTCCTTTGAATCCTCCCATTCATCCCGAAGAAAGTGGTAGCCATGAGCACCCATATGGGCGCCAGCTTTGCCTGTCTCTTTGTCAGTTACGGTTTGATGGTTTGATCTTGTTTGGGAAAATGTACTTGACAAACCCAGGCTGGATCAGAGAGAGCCCACTCAGTCCTCTTTCTGGCCTTCCAGCCTCTGTAACGTTTGTTCCAGATGTTGGTCATTATGCCGATCCAATTTCACTGTGAATACAGTCTCCATATGTCATCTCGGGTAACTCAACCAAATCTACTCGTCTCCCTGAATGCAACATTTCACAGCAAAACAATAAAGAGAATAAAGTTACTTTCCAATAACAGAAGAAAACAAGTTACGAAATAGGAATCGCAGCATCCATTCAGCTGCTCAAGACTTCTCCGACAATCAGTGAGGTTTTGGGTGTTCTGCACCAGGGCACAACGCCACATTCATGCTAACTCCTTGTATCCTTCAACTCTCTGATGGGTCAACTTCCAACCATAATCACAATCTTCGGGTACGGAATTCCCCAAGTTCGCTGCGTAATATTCACCACCAGCAGCACTCACTCCCTGAAACAGCAACTTCCAAGATGAACCACTGGAACTCCCTCCCTAATAACACTGTGGGTGCATCAGCTCCAACTGGTTTGCAGCTTCTCAATGGTGACTCATGGAGGGTAGGTATTGCCTGGCCAGACACATCACAATTTCAATAAAACATTGAAATAAAATACCAATGTCCAACAATTCATGAACAATACAGATTGTTGTTCTTAATTCTATCAGCCCCTATGCATTTTTGAAGTTATGTGCATTTGCAGAACAGAATTCTTGCATGGAAAATTACTGAAATGAAATACCAACTGACAGCTCAGCTCACCGAGAATACAAGGATTTTTATGGTCTCACTATTTTCCCTTTAACAAGGCCAATTTGTCCCTTTTTATTTATTCAGAGTGGTCATAAAAACAGAGGAGAAGAAATGTCTACTTTAACAATGGCAGGGGAGAGGCCAGTTCAGGTTTTTTTATAGTTTGGTTCAATTGTAGCAGAGAAGCCATTGCAGAAAGAAAAGATTCCATGCTTCAGCAGAAGACTTTTGCCTGTCATTTCACTTTGCAATCTCTCCTGCCTGTAAGAACCTGTTTTGGCATTTACCTTTTTCCAAGGGGTGTGTTTACAGGATATTATGTGAATTGGAACAGTTGCTTAGGTAATTTTCTGAATCGAGTCAGTTGAGTTCTCAAATAGTTGTTATTCTAAATTCTGTTTTCCTTTCTTCAGTGTTTTAGCTGTAGTATTTAAATAACTTTTGTTTTCTGAAAGCTGAGTGGTTTGATCAGTTACATCACCCCTGGAATACCCACTTCACATCGACCTTTACAATAACAAAATAGTTAAAATTTAGGCCACCTTTTGAAATAATTTAAGGGGTGTCTGGCCTGGTCCATAACTCTGTGTATGCATGTGGGTGGGTGTCTGTGTGTCAGTGTGTGTGTGTGTTCGTGTGAGTGTGATTGAGTGGGTGTGTGTGTAACTGTGTGTCTGTGTATGCCTGTGTGTGACTGTGTCTGTGTGTCTCTGTGTGTGTATGATTGTGATTATGTCTGGGTGTGTCTGTGTGTGAGTTTGCATGTGTGTCTAGGTGACTTTGTGTATGTGTGCTTGAGTGTGTGAATGTGTGTGTCTGTCTGTGCGTGTGGTGTGTGTGTATTTTCTACAGCATTTTTAGAAAGAGAAATATCAGTGTACATATTTGTGGCGTTACATTTGCAATATCTAATCTGTTTGTCATTCATCTTTCCATCATATTTTGAGTAACTTTGCTTTGGTCATAAACTGGCTATTTTAGCAGATTAAAGAAACCTACCTGAATTGTTTCTAACACTGAACCTGACCCACTCTCACCATATCACCAAGGTGGTTACAATGAAAAATTGTTGTGACCAATGGAAGAGTGGCATAAGAAACAGTGACCGGAAAACCTAGAGAACCACAGATCAGTGAAGCTGACATCAGTGTTGGGTAAGCTGTTGGAATGCACTCTGAGGGATAGGCTTTACATGTATTTGGAAAGGCAAGGACTGATTAAAGATAGTCAATATAGATTTGCATGTGGCTAATCGTGTTTCATTAACTTGATTGAGTTTTTTGAAGAGGTGACAAAGAAGATTGATGAGGGCAGTGTGGTAGATGTTATTGATATGGACTTCAGCAAAGTTTCAAAACGATTTCAATGGTGAACAGATTATTAAGGTTAGGTCACATGGGATTTAGAAAATCTGGACAATTGAAAACAAAATTGGGATGAGGACAGACAACTGAGCATGGTGACGGAAGATTGTTTTTCAGATTGGAGGTCTGTGACCAAGGGTTATCTGCAAGAATCAGTGCTGAGTTCACTGTTTTTCATCATTGGTAAAAATGAAATGGATATGAATATTAGAGGCTTGGTTAGCAAGTTTGCAGAATACATTGAAACAAGTGGTGCAGTGGACAGCGAGTAACATCTCAGAGTAAAATGGGAGGTTGATCAGATGGAAAAAATTGGCCAAGGTTTGGCAGGTGGAGTCTAATTTAGATAAGTGAAGTTTTGTATTTTGTAAAGACAAACCAGGGCAGGACTTATACAGTTAATGGCAAGTTACTGGGAGTGTTGCTGAACAAAGAGACCTTGGAGTGAAGGGTCATAGTTCCTTGAAAGTGGAAACGCAGGCATGTGGTGCACGCTTGCCTCCATTGCTCAGTGAGCATTGGTGATGTGCTGTCATGTTGAAGCTATACAGCTGCCTGGTGATGTTGTTTTGCGAAAGCTGAGTATAATTTGGTTGGCTCTGTTAAGGAAAGGATGTTGTTAAACTTGAGAGAGTGCAGAAAGATTGACAAGGACTTTGCCGGTACTGGAGCCTTTGAGCTCTTGGGAGAGGATGAATAGGTTGTGGCTTAATTCCATGGAGTGTCGAAGGCTGAGCTGTGACTTTACATAAGTTTATAAAATCATGAGAGGCATGGGAAGAGTAAATAGACAAGTTCAATTTCTCTGGGGGTGGAGGCATTCACTAGAAAGCATAGCTTTAAGGTGAGAGGGGAAAGTTTTAAAAGGACCTTCGGATCAACATTTTCACATGGATGGTGGTGCGTGTATGGAATGAGCTGCCAGAGGAAGTGGTGGAGGCTGATACAATTATATTGAAAAGGCATCTGGACAGGTACATGGACAGGACGGATTTAGAGAGATATGGACCAATTGCTGGCAAATGGAACTCGATTAGGTTAGGATACCTGGTCCTGGATTAGTGGTGCCTGGTCGGCATGGCCAAGTTATACTGGTGGGTCTGTTTCCTATCGACATCTCTCCATAAGAGGGATTAAGAGAATTTTTAAAAGGACGTTTGAGCGAAAGGTCTCTTCCCCAGATGTTTGTGGCACCTCTTTGTTTATTTTTATGCAACGCTAAGCTAGTTAAATATTTGACAGAGAAGTGAATCGCAGGTAATGGGATACAGACAGGCACATGGGGCTGAAACCACAACCTGATCTTTGTGACTAGTGGGCAAGGCCCACAGTGTCGAATGACCCATTACTGCTCCACAGTCCCATGTTCCTGTGTTCCATTCAGCCCCTCAAACCAGCTAGAGAGGAGCAGTTGGAGGCCACTCACTCCTATAACCTGGTACACAGAAACAGAGGAGACCATTCAGCCCCTCAAGACTGTCAGACACGGTTTGGAATAGGTAACTAGAACACCCAAGCTGAGTATGAAAGATGTCCCTCATCTCTCTTTACTGAGCTTCCCCTCTCTGCAACATGCTTCATTTGTTGGTCATGTTATAGACCCAGATTCACTGTATGTATAGGCCCCATAGCTTAGCCAGAGATGGCTTACAAAACCCTCTGGTTTCCCTGACTGCAACATTCAATAATAGAACGTCCAGGTAAATAGCACCCACTACATTTCCAATAACAGAATGTGAGAACATCAGAAACAGGAGCAGGCCATTCACCTCCACACCACCCCCAAGCTTGTCTTGCCTTCATTCAGATCATGTCTGATCTGCTCTAGGTTGCAAATGCTCTTTAATGTCCAATTCTTCATCACCCTCAACTCTCTAACAGGTCAAAATCCCTCTGCCTCCTCTTTAAGTACCTTCAGTAACCTCATTCCCTAACTCTTTGAAAGAGAGAATTTCTGACATTCGTTAATCTGTGTTTGAAGAAACCACTCCCTGCTCCTACACCGTGACCTATTGATATGAATGAAAGAGGTGAACACAAGGGCTCAGGTAACATCAACTGGCCTGATATCAAGACAGCATTTGACTGAGGATGGCATCAAGGAACCCGAAAAACAATTGAATTTAATGGGAATCAGTTGTTAAAATCCACACTGCTGGAGTGATGTAAAGCAATGATTCTCAAACTTTTTTTGGCCACGGTTCCCCAGGAGCTCTTCTCAGGTTCCAGGCACCCTCCTCTTTCAGACAGGGATACAACACAAACAGATAGACAGAAAATCATTCATTATTGAAGATTCTGTGGCCCCTTTCAAATGTACCAGTGCCCCTCAGGGGCCATGTGGCCCACTTTGAGAATGACTGACTTAAAGCAAGACGGACGGTATTTGTGGTGCATGGGCGTTAATACTCTTAGTCTGGGGACATCTCTGCAGGAGATCCTCAGGGTAGCTTCTTCAGCACAAACATCTTTAGCTGTTTCATCGATGCCTTTCCCCCAACTTTATATCCGAAGTCAGGATGGTCACTGAAGATTACACAATATTCAGAAGTAAGTGTCGCATCTTAGCTCCTGAAGCAGTCTGTGTCCATGTGCAGCAAGGCCCGGACAACATTCAAGCTTGTGCTGTTAAAGTGTGGGTAACTTTCATGTAACTGTACTTTTAGACGTTGTACATTTCCACAGAAAGAAGAGCTTATTCGCTTTGAAAGAACATGATGATGCCATTTAGCCCATCGAAACTATTGGACAAGAAGAGAAGTCGCCTATTCAGTCCCACCAGTCCATAGTACAGGAAGAGAGGGAGTCTAGTGTTATAGACCAGACAAGACCCCCTGAAAAGTATTTTCAGAAGGTAGTCGATACCATAACGTTTTCTTATTTTAAAGGCAAATGTAAAGTGCCTGTTCCAGATGCCATGTGACTAGTCAAATTACTCAATGTTAAATAAATCACAATTTATTAAAACACTGTAGCTGAAATGCAACCAAAGACAGAGTTTAGAATAACTTAACTCTATTGGAAAACTTAACACAATAATTGGAACAGTAAGTACAAAGAACCAAGAGCAAAGAAAATTTACTGCCCAGGAACAGGCCCTTTGGCCTCCAAGCCTGAGCCAATCCAAATGTACTGTCTAAACCTGTTGGCCAATTCCTAAGCATTTGGTCCCCACCTACTCATGCATCTGTCCAGACGCATCTTAAATGAATCTACATGCCTGCCTCAACCACCTCTGCTGGCAATGTGTTCCATATGCCCACCATCCTCTGTGTGAAGTATGTATCCCCTTTAAACTTTCCACCACTCACCGTGAAAGCATGACCTCTGGTTATTGAATCCTTCACCCTAGGAAAAAGCTTGCCTCTATCCACCTGTCTATACCTTTCATGATTTTGTAAACCTCAATCAGGTCCCCCCTCAATCTCCTTTTTTCTCGAGAACATAAACCTAACCTACTCAACCTCTCTTCGTAGCTTGCACCTTCCATACCAGGCAACTTCCTCGTAAACCTTCTCTGCACCCTCTCCAAAGCGTCCACATCCTTTTGGCAATGTAGCGACCAGAACTGTACACAGTATTCTAAATGCGGCAGAACCAATGTCTTGTACAATTTTAACATGACTTGCCAGCTCTTATACACAATACCCCGTACAATCAAGGCAAGCATACTCTATGCCTTCTTGACCACTCTAGCCACCTGTGCAGCAACCTTCAGGGTACAATGGACCTGATCTCTCAGATCTCTCTGCCCATCAACGTTTCCCAAGGCTCTTCCATTCATTGTATAATTCGCTCTAGAAATAGACTCGCCTAAATGCATCACCTCACATTTGTCTGGATTGAAAGCGATCTGTCACTTTTCCACCTAACTCTCCAGTCTACCTATATCCTCCTGTATTCTCTGACAGTCCCTTATGATTTCTGCTACTCCACCGATCTTTGTGTCATCTGCAAACTTGCTGATCATTCCAACAGTGCCCTCTTCTAGATCATTTATCTCCATTACAAACAACAGTGGCCCCAATACTGAGCCCTGTGGAACACCACTGGTCACCTTTCTTCATTTCGAGAAACTCCCTTCAACTACTACTCTCTATCTCCTGTTGCTCAACTAGTTCTTTATCCACCTAGCTAGAACACCCTGCACACCATGTAACTTCACTTTCTCCATTAGTCTACCATGGGGAACCTTATCAAATGCCTTACTAAAGTCCATGTATATGACATCTACAGTCCTTCCTTCATCTAACAACTTGGTCACTTCCTCGAAGAACTCTATTAAGTATTACAGATTAACTGTCCCAAAACAGTAACATCCCATCCCCTGGCAAAAACGAAAATTCAGACACAGATTCTCAGATGCATTTCTCCAATCCAGTAGGAAAAACAAAATCCAGAGAAAATTGAGATAGAGTAGCAGTCAGGATACATGCATTGAAACTTCCAAGTCTGTTGACACTCCAACATGTTCTGATGCAACTGAAAAACCAAACCCTGAAATCCTAATCTGTAAGGGTTGGCCCCACCCATTCAGGCTGCACTAGAGATAACCCAAGGCCACCCAAAGTGTTTATTCAAGTGCTCTTAACTGGCTGGTGTTGCACCTCTTGTTCAATTTCTCTCTTGAAAGAAACCAGGACAAAATAACTGTTGAAAGCTATAGCATTGTCACATTAGTTAGCACACAGAGCTGTTAAACAGAAACCGGGAGGGAGCCGAATTGGGCTCTTGGCCATATCCAGTCGGATGATGAAGAAGCTATTCAGTACCTTCAGACACTTACACAGGAACATGAGGAGGCCATTCAGTCCTTCGGGTCACTTGTACAGGGAGAGAATGAGGTAATTGATGTTCCAACAGGACCATCAAATGGAGCAGAGACTGCACAGGCAGGGACTTTAACGTGGTTTTTGCCACAGTGAGGAGGGAAGCCACATGCTTTGTGTAAGGTCTCTCCTCATGGTACCATCATCCAAGGGATTAATCTGGTGATACTCATTTGAGCTGTGCCTGTGGCAAGGTGATAATTCCTTACAAAGGAGATTCAATCAGTGCACAGTGCCCCAAATACTCTCTCATCAACGCTCCACAGTTGCAGGAAGATTGTTTTACTTATATACTTGAATCACCTTACAATGAATGACAAAATAACATTTATTGTCATTGTTACTGGCACCCTGAATGTACTAATTTTGGTCACTCATGATCAAGGGCATGCAGGTTCTTTTGGACAACAACTATTCCGAACCTCGTACCATTTAATCAATGCAAAACGAGACACATTCTGTTTGTTGCCCACATTCATATAATTTGCCTGCCTTGCAAATTGCTGTGGTCCATGTGATACCCCATCAGGATCAGCCTTCAGTGCTGAAAGGAGCGCTGTTCTCTGTGTTGTCTCACCTAAACAATTCTCAGTCCGTGTAGTATATTCCTCTCTTCTCCATGGGCTCCAAATTTCTTCGCTCATCCTGTCAGCAGCCATGTCAATAGTCCTCTGCAAATTCAAATAGACCACTCCCACTGGTTCTCATTAATAGATGCCTTAACTAGAACTCCACACGTTTCTCAAAGATAATTTCCCTTTCCTGAATCTAAACTGACTCTCTCAAGTCATACCATGATTCTCCAAGTAGAAAGTGAGGACTGCAGATACTGGAGATCAGAGCTGAAAATGTGTTGCTGGAAAAGCGCAGCAAGTTAGGCAGCATCCAAGGAGCAGGAGAATCGACGTTTCGGGCATGAGCCCGTCTTCAGGAATCCTCAAGGAGGGCTCACTCACGATTCTCTCAGTGTCTAGTTATCACAATCCTTATTAAAAATTCTAATATCATCCTCAAAACTGATATCAAGTTTCCAATTTCTTTTTATTTTCCCTCCCAATATCATTTCCAATATTTAGGATTACAATGATTCTTCGCGGCCTGCAACACATTCTCAATGAGGATCAGCACCTCGCCAAGACCTTCCCCACACCTCCACTTCCCGCCTGTAAACAGCCATAAACCACAAACAGATCATGGTTTGTAGCAAACTGTCTGGCTTTCAGAACAATACCATACAACCTTGTCACGGTAGACACAGCAGAATGTCGAAATAGATACCACCATTACGCGTGGGGCCACCTCTCACCATGTACATGGCAGGTTCTCATGCGACTTAGCCAACGATGTCTATATCATACGCTGCAAGCAAGGATGCCCTGAGACATGGTTCCTTGGCAATACTGAGTAGAGAGCAACAGATGAATGTGCACCTCACAACGATCACCAGACAGGAGTGTTCCCTCCCAATCAGAGAACACTTCAGCAGCCCAGGACATTCGACTTTGGACCTTCGGGTGACCGTCCTCCAAGGTGGACTTCGGGCCAGGCGACAACAAAAAGTGGCCGAGCAGAGGCTGATACCTAAGTTCCGTACCCATGGGAACTTGGGTTCATGTCACACTACAGGTCACCCCATTGCATTATGCATACACACACACGCATACACACGCATGCGCTCACACGCACACATGTGCACACACTCAGACCCTCTCTCATACACTCACACATATGCTCCCACACACACACCCTCTTCCAGACTTAAACTTCTTTACACTCACACTCACACACATGCCCACACCCTCTCACAGGTAATCATAACAACCTCCCCCCACCTCCACACACCCACATGCACACATACACATATAAGTTTATGGGGTGAATTTGTACTTGCAGAATTACACTTACTTTGCTCAAAAACTGCATGAATCCATGTAAGATGGTAAAAATCCGTTTATTAGATTAGAATCAGTCTGACCATTGTTGCACAGATAGCCTCACATGGTGTTAACACCTTCAGTACATTATCTGGGCTGACATGACACCAATTGTTAACGTTCACTTGTGAATGTAACTTGTAAAAACTGTTTTGCGATTTACACATGAAAGAACTGATACCAACATGGCCATTCTGAAAGACGAGACTTAACAAGCAATCCAGGTCTTTTTCAATGTATAATTTCAGTTACATTTCACTGAAAACTATTGTTATAAATTCTGTGTCTTGCAATCTTATCATGCAACCACCTGATGAAGGAGCAGCTCTCCAAAAGCTAGTGCTTCCAAATAAACCTGTTGGACTGTAACTTGGTGTTTTGTAATTTTTAACTAGGTTTACAATAGCTACTTTCCAGTCTTCAGGAACCAGAATTTCCAGACTCCAAAGAAATTTGAAGGATAATCAATAATTCCTTCTTGTAGAGAAAACATTTAAAAGATATTTAGTTAAGGGCGTTATTAAGGAAGGTTTGGAGGGATATGGGCCAAGCGCAGGTAGGTAGGACTCGGTTAGTTTGGGACTATGATTGGCGTGGGCTATTTGGTGCTCAGAGTCTGTCTCTGTGTTGTATGAGTCTATTCCCTCACTCTATTCTCACCTACAAAAGTACTCTGGGATGAAACTCACCTGTTGCAGCAACTCACCAACCTTCAATTCAATTCGTTTATTGAGTAATTTCTCTTTATTAATTCTTATCTTCCTCAGTCTCTGATTTTGATAGGTCAGTTTGTCTCTTGTTATTTCGGGAAGATTGTTTAAAATCTTCCTCGATGGAGACAGAACTAATGTATTCCCTCAGCGAGTATTCCTTCCCATCACTGAGCGAACACATTCGAGTACTGCACCTGAGGGACGATGAACATGGCACCCACTCGTGCTTAGAAAGTTTTAGAATAAAAACAGTTCAATGAAGCTGTCACTTCATGGTCACTGACAGCACAGTCCTCTCCCTAATGTGAGGTTATAGGTTATGTTGAAAGACGTGACACAAAGGTGTGACCACCTCATTTTAGAATCAGACTACCTTCACACTTTGCAGCTGGCATAGATCCAGGATAAGACAAAAATAAGTTTGTGATAAAAATAATTGTAACTGGAAGAGTGGCCAGACGTGAACTGCAACCAGAAAGATATTCAGAAACAGCACTGAGGCAGACGTGAAGACTGGGGACATTATGGAGGTGGTGGTGGACAGGTTTGATGATAGTTAGAATATTGAGATATAAATCTGCTCAGGGCAAAATGGAGCCATTGTCTGCATGAAGACATTGTTCCTCCTCAGATGTTTGTAAGTGAAGGGTATGAAATTCATGGAACAGGAATGGAGTTTGTGTTTTAAAGCAAATGCAATATTTTATACCTTTGCGAAATGTAGATGACAGAAATCGTTATAGCAATCAGAATAATTTACAGAATTAATAGATGGAAAAATATATACTTTCCAGGAACACCAACAATCGTGAGGAAGGGAAAGTAATCTGCCTGAAGTATCATCAGTGAGGCTTCTATCTGCTTTTTAAATATCCCTGATCCTGAGAAAGATAGTGAAGACCCCAGGATAAATCTCTGTCCATTGTTGTAACATTCCAATCTGTTGGCCTCAGATTCTGATCTGAAGCTGCTGTTCAGGATGATGCTGCCACTGACACTATGGGAGAACACATTGAGAGAAGTTTCATGCTTATAGAGAAGAAAAACCCCCAGGGAGACAGTGAGGTTCCATGGAGACTGACATCACATTCACTGAACAAACAGCTCCAGTTAAACTCTTCTAAATGCAGAACATTTAATGTAACAAAAATACTTGGTCTGGGTGGGATGTTGATATCGCCTGCTATTGGTCTTATTCCCATCTCTTATTACGTTAGAGGTAAAGGAGAAGGATGGTGCTTTCTCTTCACGGGCTCAGTAATAAGTGTAATAAGTTTCAAGGATGAATTACTTTTCTTAAATTTGTGTTGAGTTGATCTGATCTTGTCACTGCTATCAAATGTTTTCCAGTTGACTTCAAGATTTTCCCTACTTCTGGTGTCAGTCTGGTGACTGCATTTAGAAAATAAAGTGTTCCCCCATTTCACAACCTGCATTTCCAACTATTCCAGAATGTCAGAATTTTGAAAGACAACCACCAAGGTCAATTCCTTAAGTGTTCTGTGATGAACCTTATTGGCCCTGAGGATCATGGGGATTTATTATCATCAAGTTCCCCACCACCTTTTGTCTATAAATCATTCAGTTCCTCTCCCTTCAAGGAATCTGTCTTCTCCAACAAGATTTCCTATGAAGATGAAAAAAAAGTGAGTTAATTGAAGTCTGATCAAATAAACACCTTCACAATAAGTAGCCTGTGGGATGAAGATTAAAATAAACTAAAAATAAAGTGAATAATTGAGCTATAAAGGCTATTGCTGGAATAATTGTGCAGGATTTAACTTCACAAAACTTTCACAAATCGAAATATAAAACGCAGAACTGAGGACTGACTGAGACCAGTGTTCTGTTTTTTATTAATTGTGTGGGATATGGGTGTCACTGGCTGGCCAGCATTCATAACACACCCCGAGTTGCTCTTGAGAATGTGATGGTAAATTGCCTTCTTGAACCGCAGTAGTCAATGCGCAATGAGTTCAGACAAATGCCATTAGGGAGACAATTGCAGTGTTTTGACCCAGTGACAGTGGAGGAACGACGATATATTTTCAAGACAGAATGGTAAATAGTTTGGCACCAGTATTTTGGAGTGTGGGGGTGAAATTGAAAGTGATGATGTTCCTGTGTATTTGCTGCTCTTGTCCTGGACAGAAGTGGCTGTGAGTTTAGATGCTGCTATCTGAGCATCTTTGGTGAATTTCTGCAGCCCATCTTGTGGATATTACACTTTGCTGCCACTGAGCATTAGTGGTGGGCTGAGTGGATGCTCATTGATGTAATGCTAATCGAGCTGGCTGCTTTGGCCTTGATGATGTCAAGTTCCTTGACTGTTGTTGGAGCTGTACCATCCAGGCAAGTGGGAAGTATTCCACCACACTTTGGATTGTCCCTTGCAGGTGATGGACAGACTTTGGGGACACAGATGGTGAGTTACTTGCATCAGTATTCCGAGCCATGTCCTGCTCTTGTAGCCAATGTGGTTATGTGGTGAGTCCAGTTGACTTACTGTTCAATACTAATGCTCAGACTGTTGATCGCAGAAGAATCAGTGATGGTAATACCATTGAATGTTACGGGGCAATGGTTATGTTGTCTCTTATTGGTCATGGTTGTAGCCTGTCATTTATGTGGCCTGATTGTTACTTGCCAGTTGTCAGTCCAAGTGTTGGCACTGTCCAGAACTTATCACATTTGAACATGGACTGCTTCAGTATCTGAGAAGTCGTGAAAGATGCTGAACATTGTGCACTCATCTGGAAATATCCCCACTGCTGACCATATGATTGAGGGATGGTCATTGATGAAGCAGCTGAAGATGGTTGGGCCTAGGACACTACTCTGAGGAACTCACATAGAGATGTCTTGGAGCTGAAACAACTGACCACCATTAACTTCGATCATCTTTTTATATGTCAGGTATGACTCCAACCAACGGATATGTGCTCCCTTATAGCCATTGATTTTAGTTTTAGAAAGGTTCCTTGACGTCACACTCAGACAATTTTGATTGAGGATAGTTTTGATGAAAACTCTTTTCTGAAGTGCCCAGTGAACTAATTATTTTCAAGGTGAACATAAGTGTTCACGGAAGTGAACACGAAATGCTGTAGTATTACATGCAGGCTCAATTTGGAAAGGCTTGACTCAGATAAACCTAAAATAAAACATTACAATAGTGTAAAGACGTGGTGGCAAAGGTTGAATGTTGAAATGCAAAATCGACAGAAATTTAGTAACAGACACTTGTTGTTTGTTTGATGCCAATGAACATGTACTGCTCAAAATGACATGCATTTAAGTTATGCATCTATCCAAAGAGCAGTGAGAGAACAGGTTCAGAAATAGAAATTAATGTTTGAATTGTTTTTTATTTGTGACATGGTCCCTCTGTACCTCAGCTCAGAATTGATGTTATTTGTCCTGAAAAGATAAAGTTTGTTCACCAGGTCTTTCTTTTTTTTTTGCAGTTAACGTAATAGCAATTGTGATCCTGTCCCAGGGAACGTGTGGACTTTCCACTTGCACCACTTGCTACCTGGTGGCCATGGCATTGACGGATCTCCTGGTCATTATCACTGAGATCATACTCCGTCGAATAAACAATTATTATTTCCCATTGAATGTCATGAAGCTCACTTCCATGTGCCGACCTCTCAATGTTGTGATCCGTGTAGCCATAGACTGTTCTGTCTGGTTCACCGTGACTTTCACTTTTGATCGATTTGTTGCCATTTCTTGCCAGAAACTGAAATTGAAATATTGCACCAAAAAAACTGCAACTGTGGTTCTAGCAACAACTGGCATTCTCCTATGTTTAAAAAACATTCCCATTTACTTCAGATATAAACCTAAATGGGTAATTAACCATGTAAAATGGCACTGTTATAATAAGCAAATCTACTTTAGAGATCCAAGGTGGTTTGGATTTAGGATGTTTGAAAAGGTTTTAACACCATTATTACCATTCGGTTTAATTCTGTTATTCAATGTTATGACAGTCAGACACATTTTAATGGCCAGTCGAGTCCGTATGGGACTGAAGCATCACAAAAAAGATGAAAAACACGGTGACCAAGAGATGGAAAGCAGAAGGAAGTCGATGATTTTACTCTTTACCATATCGGGCACCTTCATCCTCCTGTGGTTTGTTTACATTATATACTTTTGTGATAATGATGGTTCCATAGTCATTTCTGGTGGGATGTTGGAAGTGCTTGCCTATATGCTGAGAAATTTAAGTTGCTGCACAAACACATTCATTTACGTGGCTACTCAGTCCAAGTTCAGAGAGCAGTTGAGGAGCATGTTGAAATATCCCCTAATGACTATTCATAAATTCGTGAATAGACAAAACAACTGAGAGCAGCACAAATATCCAGACTGCAATAGACTAGTAATAGCCCCTGGATTACACAAAAAAACCCATCAAATAGCTCTAAACGGGGTACTGGGCCAATGGTCGGACACTTGGTAGTGTGGATGAGCAGACAGATCTCTGAAAGTTGCCACCCAGGTAAATAGTGCGGTGAAGAAGGCATATGGCATACTGGCTTTTATTGGTAGAGGAATTGAGTTCCGGAGCCCTGAGGTCATGTTGCAATTGTATAAGACTCTGGTGCGGCCACATCTGGAGTATTGTGTGCAGTTTTGGTCGCCATACTAGAGGAAGGATGTGGAGGCGCTGGAACGGGTGCATAGGAGGTTTACCAGGATGTTGCCTGGTATGGTCGGAAGATCGTATGAGGAAAGGCTGAGGCACTTGGGGCTGTTTTCATTGGAGAAAAGAAGGTTTAGGGGTGACTTGATAGAGGTGTACAAGATGTTTAGGGGTTTATATAGGGGTGACCGTGAGAACCTTTTTCCACGTATGGAGTCAGCTATTATGAGGGGGCATAGCTTTAAATTAAGGGGTGGTAGGTATAGGACAAATGTTAGGGGTAGATTCTTTACTCAGCGAGTCGTGAGTTCATGGAATGCCCTGCCAGTAGCAGTGGTGGACTCTCCCTCTTTATGTGCATTTAAACGGGCATTGGATAGGCATATGGAGGATAGTGGGCTAGTGTAGGTTAGGTGGGCTTGGATCGGCACAACATCGAGGGCCAAAGGGCCTGTACTGCGCTGTATTTTTCTATGTTCTATGTTCTATGTTCTAAATAATGGAAAGTAATGGGATGTATGCGGGGTGGGGGTGGGTGGCATCTTTAATCAGCTTGAACTATGGATCAGCAGCATGGAAGAAAACTGGGAAAGAAGAAACATTGTCCACCAGAGAACAGGAAGGATGGGGCCTGAATGAAACCACATGTCAGAGAGCTGGCAGACAAGGGTGAGATATTCAATTTGGAGGAAAAGGCATTAAACACAGGAGGAGTCAGAGCAACCCACAACGATGGGACAGTTGGCAAGCAGGGTCACGAGGAGAGCAGTAAATAGAGAATTGCTGTTGAATAAGCAGCAGATCAAATCAGGAAACCAATAAGACATGACTCTCGGAAGAGAACGCGAACAGGAATGCTGAGGAGAATGACTGGATTGTTTGGAGGGACTAATAAGGATCAAACACACGTTTCACTTTTACACTCTCAAAACTCTGCATTTCTAAAAACAGATGGAATTTGTGAACAGTATGTTCTTAAGTGTATTACTATTGTTTTTGCAAACAAGCTATTGTTGGTAGTTGTATGTTTAAGATTGCGATGAAGAGGACATTCATTTCTCAGAGAGTAATTAATCTGTAATACTCTGACACAGAGGTTTGTTAAAGTTAGAACAATAAGTATATGAAAACTAACACAAACAAAATTGCAATTATTCAGAGACTAAATGGCTCTGGGTCAAAGACAGGAGAGTGGATTTGAGGATTATCAGATCAACTCAATGAATGGAGAAGCAAAATCAAATGACAGAATTGTATATTTCTGCTCCAATGTCTGATGGTTTTATTATCATTGATTCCATGTATACCACTCTCCAATATTCCTGCACTGCTGTCCTTATTTGTATCAGAAATTAACTAAAAACTTGACCTTTACCTCATTCATTTTACACAAATCTGACAAACAATAGATCCCGATGTCATAAGACGTCTGAAAGATCTTTGAAAACCATTTTAAAAATCACACAACACCAGTTTATAGTCCAACAGGTTTAATTGGAAGCACACTAGCTTTCGGAGCACCGCTCCTTCATCAGGTGAAGAAGGAGCGTCGCTTCGAAAGCTAGTGTGCTTCCAATTAAACCTGTTGCACTATAACCTGGTGGTGTGTGATTTTTAACTTTGTACATCCCAGTCCAACACCGGCATCTCTGAATTTTGAAAACCATGGACTTGATGTTAAAAACGTACATTTTTTTGAACAGTTCCATAATTACAGGAAACGTTTCATTATCTGCTATCTCATCTATGCTTTACAATCCTCTCCTTTCCCTATCAGTAACATCTTCCAGGTGTGAGGACAACCTCTAGCACAGTGAACTGCAGGAGGCCACACAATCTCGTGCAATTATCTTCAAGCACGAAAATGCTCCCTATTTCGGCAACGTCCTGCTTCAACTATAACTTGTACAATCTCCAGATAGTTCTCCATATTCATTTTGTTAATGAATAATCTGTCATCATTTCCACAAACCTCCATAGTGCTGCAAAGTTGTCCAGACCCTCCATATTTTTGTAATTAACTTCAGACTCTAAAACGCCATATCATTTGAAGAAGTTGCCCAAAAACATACATCCTCCTTAACTTTGTAACCTTGTCTAGACCCTACAATCCTTTGTAACATTATAACCTGTTCGAGACTCAGCAAACTTCCTTCACTTTGCATCATTCTCCAGAACACCATAATTCTCCTTCTCTTTATAAACTACTTCAGATATTCAATATTCCCTGTCTCTGTAACCTCTCTTGTTAAAGTACAGATATGAGATTGCCCAGGAAATCCCTTATGGACTGAGACCTTTAAGCCTTTCTCTTGGTTCGTCCCGGAGATCGTATTCTTTGGAAATCTGGAATTAAAAAAACCTCTTACAGACAAATTAGTTTAATTTTAGTCATCCCCTTTATTTATCAATAGCATCACTATTACAACATAACACTGATACCTGTAAGTTAAACTGACTAGGTTCTGATAACCTCAGAGAGTAGGGTACCAGGTCTTCAAGTGCTCCAGCAGGCTACTCCAATGTGCTAATGCAAAGTGGCTTCTCTTACACAAAAGTTTACAAAAACATTGCATGTCCTTGATTAGATAGATAACAGTGAAAGACAATAATTCGTAAAGTAGAAAAGTTAATTGACAGATCTGTGTACGCTTGACTAATCACTCCTACAGGCCCAAGCCATTCATCAGGTGGGAAAAACATGTTAGTAATATGCAAGCGATATAAACTCCTACCATAAAGAAGTACCAGCCTAAGCTAATTGGAGAGTTCACAAGGTAACCTTGCACAGCTCACATGTCAGATACAATTATTTCATAAAATGGCTTCTTAGCAAAGAGGGCAAACTTTTGACACATTGCTCGGAATGTTTGGAATAATTTCAATATTTGGAATAATTTCTAAGGTCGGAGCAGACTCCTGCTTTTGAAGCACTGGATCATTCTGTACCTGAGGCTGAGATGTTACTGTAAGGTTGCATTTGAACTGATTCCTCAGTCATTGAATTAGACATGCTTTCTTTTCAGGACTGCAATTCAAATTCAAATAAGACATAAGATCTGATTAGTTACAGTTGACAGTGGTGCAGTCTGTCAGGTCTGTAGAGTGGTCTGCAAGAACAGCTGTTGGATATTGCGTGCAATTCTGGTCTTCCTATCGGAAAGATGTTGTGAAACTTGAAAGGGTTCAGAAAAGATTTACTAGGATATTGCCAGGGTCGGAGGATCTGAGCCACAGGAGAGGCTGAACAGGCTGAGGCTGTTTTCCCTGGAGCGTCGGAGGCTGAGGGGTGACCTTATAGAGGTTTACAAAATTATGAGGGGCATGGAGAGGGTAAATCGGCAAAGTCTTTTCCCTGGAGTCGGGGAGTCCAGAACTAGAGGGTATAGGTTTAGGGTGAGAGGGGAAAGATATAAAACAGACCTAAGGGGCAACTTTTTCACGCAGAGGGTGGTACATGTATGGAATGAGCTGCCAGAGGAAGTAGTGGAGGCTGGTACAATTGCAACAATTAAGAGGCATATGGATGGGTATATGAATAGGAAGGGTTTGGAGGGATATGGGCTGGGTGCTGGCAGGTGGGACTAGATTGGGTTGGGACATCTGGTCGGCATGGACGTGTTGGACCGAAGGGTTTGCTTCCATGCTGTACATCTCTATGACTCTAAGTAAGTTAAAACTTCATCAATATTACCTTTTACAAAGTTTGTATTTAATAACTGGTAATGGCAACTCAATATCATTATAAAGTCCCAAAATTCAATAAAATTCAATTCATTGCAGGAAAACACTGAGAGTTAATTATCTCAGCGCGAAAATGGTCTCTCTCTCTCTCTTGCTTTAGTGTCGTTTTGAACTCTCAAGGCAGGGTCTTGTAACAGCAAAGATGTTTTATTTTCTCTCTGTGTCTGCCCCGCTTGCAAGGGGTGATAAGAATCCATTATAATTGAAAGGATCTGACAGTCAATTACAAGGCTTTTGATTGGACCGATTTTAATTTCAGGGTCAGAATCAAACTCTGTCATTAATTTCACAAGGAAATATTATCACTTGGTGGCCTGTTCACACAGATTCACCGATGCTTAGGCAAATGTTCTTAATTGCCCCAGGGCATCCTGTTATCACTTGGTGAGCATCCTACTATCACTGACTTGGTGAGTAAAAGATGTTTTTTTTATCTTGTGCATTCCTTGAGTTCCACCCTTTATCTGAGCCTTCCTATCTGTCTATTTTCTAGTGCAGTAAGTGTGTTGCATAATTAGCATTACATTTTCGTCTAAACATTTAAAGACAAGTTTTAAGGCGATAGACGTTCTCACTTCACTTCTTCAGCACTCACCACCTTCAGGAATTCCTCCAGTCTGTGTAAAATGTCCACACGGAAGGGTGAAATGTTAGGAAGTAAAATAAAAGATAATAAAAGCTCAGCGTTTATGTGACAGAAAGGATGTACTGATTAAAGCAACAGAGCCCACAGTGCTGAAAAACTGCAAATACAGAGAGGACAGATGACCAAGAGCAGGAACTGAAGATGCAATCAATGGCCTTGTCCCCTCACTATACTGACAGTTATGACAGCAAAGCAGACTCTAAGTTTATTGAGATCAGGTGTAATTAAACTAATAGGATCTGAAAGTTAACATTGGATCTGCAGGAACTATTACCAACCTACAGTTCAAATAGAGGAACATCCCATTAACACTTCCCTTGGTAAAAAGGAAAATTCAGACGGAGATTCTCACATGCTGTTCTCCAATCCAGGAGGAAAAAGAAATTCAGAGAAGGTGCAGAGAGTGTGGCAGGCAGGAGACATTCACTTTTTATATTTCTAACCATAACCGTACATATGTAGCTAAAGAAATCCAGGTGTTTTCCTCCATCAGCAGTGATAAGCTTTTGTATTTATCAAATAAATCAGAGACATTATCATTTGTGAACCAGCTGCTATGTGTCCCTTGCGAAGATGTGAAAGAACCTTCACTCAAAGACGAGAGAAGTGAAGAACTTTGGAGACCAAAGGAACCTCGCTGTCGTATCCTGGCGACCAATGTTATTGAACAGTTTCCTTTGTATTTGTTTTTGACCTTACCAACAGACCGTCAGTGAAACAACTCGAGAAATTCAGCGGACTTGCCACATCTGCTGAGGGGGACACAGAATTCATGATTGTAGACTGTTATGGCTGTTCTGAAGAAGAATTATACTGGACTCGAACAATGAATTCTGGTTCCACCTCCTCAGATTGCCATAGAATGGTTGTGTTTCTCCAGGACCTCCAGAGTCTGCATTAGATATCTGACATATCCAATATTATACTTTCAAGTGAATGGTGTGTGTGTGTGTTCATGCTTGTTTGTCTCACTGAGCATTTAAGTGTTTAAATAAACGTTATAATTTAAAAAGTCAAGTAAAATGCTGGCTTTTTGCACTTGTTTACCTGTGATTAGAATCCACCCATTTGCAGAAGACAGGGGTAGCATTGTTAAATACTGAAGTGCAGTCTGTATTCTGAGTTAATCTGAGTCTATTGCTTTGGTATTTCAAAGAGATTTGTGTCCTTCTGATGAAGGGTCACTGAACTGAAATGTTAATGCTGCTTCCTCTCCCAAGATGTTGCCAGACCTGTTGAACTTCTTTGGTATTTTCTGCTTTTTCCTGTGAACCTGATTTTTTTAAATAAAAGAAAACATTTATGAAAGTTCCAAGAATGATTTCCACTGAGTTACTCCAATGGGGTGGAACAACAGTGAAAGCTTGTGAACACTGAGCCAAGTCCTCAGAACAGGCTGTAAATACTGACAGGTGCAATATGAAATTAACGAAATAAAACACGTTGAGAGGTGATCTTGTTTAAAGACATCAGACATTGAACAGCTTATTTGTGAAATAGATGCTGAAGTATTGCTCACAGCCTCCACTGTGACAGAGGTCATAGCTGGTGGATGGACAGTAAAACAGGAGAATATCATTGTTAAGGTGGTGACGAGAGAGTATTTATAATCTCTCATAGGGTCATGCTTTTGTGGAACCCTCTTCCCACAGAGCTCTGGAACATGAGCCATTGCATGTTGTTAAGGTAGCTATAGAGAGAGTATCGATTCAAGAGACACATTAAGAGGATTACACAAAGACAGGAGTGTGTGGATGAGGCCATTGTCAGATCAGCCACAATCTTATCGCATGGACGAGGGCATTCAGATGGGAAAATTGCTAATTCCTGATTCGAATTTCTACATTGATGTTGTTTGTAGATATCGAAAAACAATAACATTCTTATAAATTGGAATGTTAAAACAGCGCTCAGGAAAGTTGAGTGGTTTTGGGAAAACGGTGGGAGATGTCCAATTGTAAACCTCAGTGAAAGCACATCCGGCCCAATGAATATCCTCAGCATTTCAGAATATTTCTTTATTTTTCCTGAGGTGAGTGACGTTGGAAAGGTCAGCATTTACTTTCTGTGTCTGAGATCCTTTCCGAATATTGTGAAGACCTCCTGCAGTACTTGCTTTGCAGGGACACCAATAGTTCAGTTTCTGATAGAGACACCGAATTCTGAACACTTGATCATGAAGGTGCAGCGATATAGATCCAGGAGGCTGTGTGACCTGGGAGCTGATGGTCATCACTCAGAGATGCTCATTAACCTTCAAATAGTGAGACCATATTTTATCTCTTCAAAAAAAATCTTGTATTCTCAGTGAGCTGAGCTGTCAGTTGGTATTTCCTTTCACTCATTTTCTCTGCTTGAATTGAGTTCTGCGAATGACTCACATAACTTCAAAAACACAGAGGGGCTGGTAAAATTAAAAACAACAATCTGTATTGTTCATGAATTATTGGAACTTCATATTTTACATCAATGTTTTATTGAAATTGTGATGTGTCTGGCCAGGCAGTAACTGACCTCCATGAGTTACCATTGAGAAGCTGCAAACCAGTTGGAGCTGATGCACCCACAGTGTTATTAGAGAGGGAGTTCCAGTGGTTCACCTTGGAAGTTGCTGTTTCAGGGAGTGAGTGCTGCTGGTGGTGAATATTACGCAGTGAACTTGGGGAATTCCGTACCCGAGAGATTGTGAAGCTGGTTGGAAGTTGACCCATCAGAGAGTTGAAGGATACAAGGAGTTAGCATGAATGTGGCGTTGTGCCCTGGTGCAGAACACCCAAAACCTCACTGATTGTCGGAGAAGTCTTGAGCAGCTGAATGGACACTGCTGATCCTTTTCCTTACCTTCTTTTCTTCAGTTATTGGAAAGTAACTTTATTCTCTTTTTTGTTTTGCTGTGAAATGTTGCATTCAGTGAGACCAGCAGATTTAGTTGAGTTAACCCAAGGTGACATATTGGGGGCTTATTCACAGTGAATTTGGATCTGCAGAATGACCAACATCTGGAACAGAAGTTACAGAGACGGGATGGCTATAAAGAGGAATGAGTGGGCTCTCTCTGATCTAGCCTGGGTTTGTCAACTACATTTTCCCAGACAAGACCAAACCATCAAACTGGTTTCGAACTGGTCCTGCTTAGCAGACTCGAAGGGCTGAATGAATTTAATTGAATTAGTTTTATTGCCAGCTGTGCTGGAATAAGAGCAGTGAAAAATTTGCAATGTCGCCACTTTTGGCGCCATTTTAGGAACATGATACCTTGTGACAGAGACCTAAGTATTTAGAGTTATAGAGATGTAAACCCGCCCATGCCGAACAGATATCCCAACCCAATCTAGTCCCACCTGCCAGCACCCGGCCCATATCCTTCCAAACCCTTCCTATCTAAATGCCTCTTAAATGTTGCAATTGTACCAGCCTCTAACACTTCCACTAGCAGCTCATTCCATCCAAATTCCACCCTCTGTGTGAAAACATAGCCCCTCAGGTCTCTTTTCTCTTTCTCCTCTCACCCTAAACCTATGCCCTCCAATTCTGGACTCCCTGACCACAGGGAAAAGCCTTTGCCTATTTACCGTATCCATGCCCCTCACAATTTAGTAAACCTCGGTAGGGTCACCCCTCAGCCTCTGACGCTCCAGGGAAAACAGCCCCAACGTGTTGAACCTCTTATAGAGTCATGGAGATGTACAGCATGGAAACAGACCCTTCAGTCCAACCCGTCCATGCCAACCAGATATCCCAACCCAATCTAGTCCCACCTGCCAGTACCCGGCCCATATCCCTCCAAACCCTTCCTATTCATATATCCATCCAAATGCCTCTTAAATGTTGCAATTGTACCAGCCTCCACTACTTCCTCTGGCAGCTCATTCCATACACGTACCACCCTCTGCATGTAAAAGTTGCCCCTTAGGTCTCTTTTATATCTTTCCCCACTCACCCTAAATCTATGCCCTCTAGTTCTGGACTCCCCGACCCCAGGGAAAAGACTTTGCCTATTTACCCTATCCATGCCCCTCATAATTTTGTAAACCTCTATAAGGTCACCCTGAACCTCCGACGCTCCAGGGAAAACAGCCCCAGCCTATTTAGCGTCTCCTGTGGCTCAAATCCTCCAACCCTGGCAACATACTTGTAAATCTTTTCTGAACCCTTTCAAGTTTCACAACATCTTTCCGATAAGAAAGAGCCCAGAATTGCACGCAATATTCCAACAGTGGCCTAACCAATGTCCTATGCAACCGCAAAATGACCCCCCAACTCTTATACTCAATACTCTGAAGGTGAAAGCACCTTCTTCACTATCCTATGTACCTGCAACTCCACTTTCAAGGAGCTATGAATCTGCACTCTATGGTCACTTTGCTCAGCAACATTGCCTAGGACCTTCCCATTAAGTGTATATTTGCTTTCCCAAAATGCAGCACCTCACATTTATCTGAATTAAAATCCATCTGCCACTTCTCTGCCCATTTGTTACAGATTTGAAAGAATAATGAATAAAAATCCAGACTAAATTGAAAAACTTTGTTGAACGTGTTTAAATTTGACTCCTTTTCACTGAGTCTGTGCCAGTATCGAGCCTCCAGACCGCACCCAGCAAAATCTCCAGACCACACTAGACTTTAAAACTTGAGGCATTGCTTCCATTCCCCAAGGATCACACTGCCCCTCCACCAGCCTTCAGTCCGGACATCCCTGCTGCGCTGGCCTGGCCTGGGACTCACTCCCGCGCTGGCCTGGCCTGGGACACACTCCCACACTGGCCTGGTCTGGGACTCACTCCCGCACTGGCCTGGCCTGGGACTCACTCCCGCACCCAGCAAAATCTCCAGACCACGCTAGACTTTAAAACTTGAGGCATTGCTTCCATTCCCCAAGGATCACACTGCCCCTCCACCAGCCTTCAGTCCGGACATCCCTGCTGCGCTGACCTGGTCTGGGACACACTCCTGCACTGGCCTGGTCTGGTACTCACTCCCGCGCTGGCCTGGCCTGGGACACACTCCCACACTCGCCTGGTCTGGGACTCACTCCCGCGCTGGCCTGGCCTGGGACTCACTCCCGCGCTGGCCTGGCCTGGGACACACTCCCACACTGGCCTGGTCTGGGACTCACTCCCGCACTGGCCTGGCCTGGGACTCACTCCCGCACTGGCCTGGCCTGGGACTCACTCCCGCACTGGCCTGGTCTGGGACGCACTCCCGCACTGGCCTGGTCTGGGACGCACTCCCGCACTGGCCTGGTCTGGGACGCACTCCCGCACTGGCCTGGCCGGGGCTCACTCCCGCACTGGCCTGGCCTGGGACTCACTCCCGCACTGGCCTGGTCTGGGACTCACTCCCGCACTGGCCTCATCTGGGTCTCCCCTCCCATGCTAGCCTGGACTGAGTCTCGCCACTGGAACATGCATAATTTCCTGGCCTGATCTATGATTCATTTCCGGGGCTCACCAACGATAGCCTCCAGTCTGAGAGTCGCCCCCTCCATTCCCCGCCCAGTGAGGTTAAGATGTTAATGTTTTTTACACTAAACTACATAGAACAGAAAAAATTCGAACAAAAACATAAAGAAGGTTTGGAACAGAGGAGCTCCGAATGGAGCGTCCTATCGTGCCACTATCAGGGGAACATCAGAACATAGGAATAAACAGCACTTTAGTGGGTCACTACTTCCCCTTGAAATGAAGTTGTTGTTGATCTCATTGTGGTTCCAGTTGCACTTTTCCTTTCAGACCGTGTTATCCCTGACTCACTCTCTATCGAAAATCAAACAAGGTTAGCCTTGATATGATTTAATTCTCCAGCCTCCACAAACTACTGTTGAAGAACAATCTCACTTGAATCACCTCTGAGAATGTCCCCTTGGCCCTCTTCAGGTTGGTGTTCGGGGCTGACTGTGATCATTTGTGTTCCCACTCCTCGACCAATCACAACACATTTCAAATTTGACACGGTCAATGATACAGGTCTCAGACTGGGCCAAGTTCACTGTTAAGAACAAGTCAGGTGGGTTTCATTAGTGAACATCAAAAAACTTATTTACTACCAAGATGAAATTCTTCAAAAAATGTACAAAACCTAATGACAAAAAATAATGTTTAGACTGTACAAGTATACACTGGGAATCCATATGTTCGATGTTTTCAATATCTAGTATGGCTCAATATGATCACCTCTTCTAATTTGTTAAAAGCAACAAGAAACTTGTTAACACCTTCATACCATAACTCCGTCATCAAGGAAGTAGTGAAGTGAAATATCTCTCAGCTGTAAATCAATGAGATATTTTGGTTTCCAATTAAGATGTCACAGCTGCACAAACCGATCTGATGTGGTCTCATCAATGCCCTGTACAGATGAAGCAAATAATATTGAACATCTATATTCAATAACCTTCACAAGGAAAAGCAGAATGCTGTTTACCTGCAAATCAGTTGCTGCATCTGCATACTCAGTTTATGTTATTCATGTATCAGGACACACAATTCATCTGCACTGCTGAATTTTACAATCTCACTCTATTTAATTAGTTTGCTGTTGATTTATCCTTCCTGCCAAAATGGTCAAATTTTCATTAACACATCACACTGCTCCTGCTGACTGTTTGTTCACTCACTTCCTCCCCTCTAATTCCCATTGATACCTCTATACCTCCAACTGACAGCTTATTGAAGGATTTCCTTGGTACATTAGCTAATTGTCGATCCAATGCATTCTCAGTTTCAGAGCATAAACTGAGATAGCATTTGTTCAAAGACAATTAGCATTCCACTCTATCAGAATTCCTGTCTTTCATTAATTTCTCTAAAGTAACAATTCAAACCCAAAGACATTTCACATGAGGAAACTATATTGTACAGAAATAAAGTTTCATCTGTATGTCAAAATAATATTCAAAAGATCACTTTCGCCAGAAAATGAGATTCTAATCTTGACAATTTAATAATGTAGGACTCAAAGCACTCCGCTTCTTCCTTTCCCGCCGTACCACCCAGTACCCTTCCACCGACACCCTCCTTCGACTGACTGAACTGGTCCTCACCCTGAACAACTTTTCTTTCCAATCCTCCCACTTTCTCCAAACAAAAGGAGTAGCCATGGGCACCCGCATGGGCCCCAGCTATGCCTGCCTATTCGTAGGGTATGTGGAACAATCCATCTTCCGCAACTACACTGGCCCCACCCCCCATCTTTTCCTCCGCTACATTGATGACTGTATCGGCGCTACCTCGTGCTCCCACGAGGAGGTTGAACAGTTCATCCACTACACTAACACCTTCCACCCCGACCTCAAATTCACCTGGACAGTCTCGGACTCCTCCCTCCCCTTCCTAGACCTTTCTGTTTCTATCTCAGACGACCGAATCAACACGGACATCTACTACAAACCGACCGACTCCCACAGCTACCTGGACTACACCTCCTCTCACCCCGCCCCCTGTAAAAACGCCATCCCATTCTCCCAATTCCTTCGTCTCCGCCGCATCTGCTCCCAGGAGGACCAGTTCAAAATACGCACAACACAGACGGCCTCCTTCTTCAAGGACCGCAATTTCCCCCCCGACGTGATCGACGATGCCCTCCACCGCATCTCCTCCACTTCCCGCTCCTCCGCCCTTGAGCCCCGCCTCTCCAACCGCCACCAGGACAGAACCCCACTGGTCCTCACCTACCACCCCACCAATCTCCATGTACAGCGCATCATCCGCCGTCACTTCTGCCACCTCCAAACGGACCCCACCACCAAGGATATATTTCCCTCCCCTCCTCTATCAGCTTTCCGTAGAGACCACTTCCTCTGCGACTCCCTTGTCAGATCCATACCCCCCACCAACCCAACCTCCACTCCCGGCACCTTCCCTTGCAACCGCAGGAGGTGCAACACTTGCGCCCACACCTCCCCCCTCACTTCTCTCCAAGGCCCCAAAGGAAACTTCCATATCCGCCACAGATTCACCTGCACCTCCACCCACATTATCTACTGCATCCGCTGCAGCCGGTGTGGCCTCCTCTATATTGGGGAGACAGGCCGCCTACTTGCGGAGCGATTCAGAGAGCACCTCTGGGCCACCCGGACGAACCAACCCAATCACCCTGTAGCACAGCATTTCAACTCCCCCTCCCACTCCACCGAGGATATGCAGGTCATTGGACTCATCCACCGCCAAACCACAACAACGCGACGGTCGGAGGAGGAGCGTCTTATCTTCCGACTGGGAACCCTCCAACCACAGGGGATGAACTTGGACTTCACCAGTTTCTTCATCCCCCCTCCCCCCACCTTGTCTCAGCCGAATCCCTCCAGCCCGGCACCGCCTTCCTGACCTGCAGTCTTCTTCTTGACCTCTCCGCCTCCACCCTACTCCGACCTATCACCCTCACCTTGACCTCTTTCCACCTATCACATTTCCAACGCCCCTCCTCCAAGTCCCTCCTCCCTACCTTTTATCTTCTCCTGCTGAACACTCTCTGCTCATTCCTGAAGAAGGGCATGTGCCCGAAACGTCGAATCTTCTGTTCCCTAGATGCTGCCTGACCTGCTGTGCTGTTCCAGCAATAAAGTTTCAGCTTTGATCTCCATCGTCTGCAGACCTCACTTTCTCCCCAATTTAATAATGTAACCAATTATCAAAAGTTCTTTACTTAAACTAAATGTAACAGGAAAATTGCATGCTGTTTCCTAATTATTCTTTCTCCAGTTGGCCTTATGCAGCTATTTACAGCTGAGGGAAATTCGTACAAAAGATCTTTACATTCTGACTTTGAATTAAAGTTTGATAGTAGACTTTTCGTGATCACTAAAATGTCCTTACCGTGAAAGAACACTGTTGCCTCTCCATCCTTTAATCAATTCGGAGTTTGCTCCAAAATTCTTCCTTCAGACCAGGCGGTCAGAATAGTGCCATGAAGCCCAACATTAAATGCAACAGCCAATTCTGCAAATTAACCTGACATCTCTTTGTTTTCAACTGATAAAGTACAGATGCTCTCTCTGTGGGACTGGTTTCAGATACTCTCTCAGATATAGAGATTTCAGCGATTGTATTCAGAAGTACCATTTATAGGGCATGGCCACAATACAGGAGCTTACCTCCACTCCTCTTCCCAGCTGTGACTAATATGTATTGTGTGCAGAATGTTCCTTGTAATTCCAACATCCGAAATTCAAACAGAGAATGATCTCCTTCTCTGTGAGGGTGTCTCAAACTCCTGATGTTTGTTTCCTAATGTATTATTCACTCACTTCATCACGTTTTCAATTTGTCTAAACGGAAAGATCCAAATGTTGTTCATCATGATCTTTCTTTTATTTGTCCCAACACACGCCCTGTTGCGTGGGGATTGGAATTGGATTCCTGCTGTTCTTAAAACATCTCTTCCTCCCTGTAGGATCCTTATTTTTATCATCCAGCAACCTAGTTAGTGACAGATTGAATGGGTCAGTTGGAGAGACAGTTAGAGGCAGTGAGGAGTTTACAAGAGCAAGGGGATGTGATGGATGGCAGTTATAGGAAGGGAGAAACATTGCAGATACAGTCACATGGATGGGTTAACTTCAGGAAAGGTTACAGAAGTAGGCAGGTAGTACTGGAGCCTTCTGTGGCTCTCCCCATTTCAAACAAGTTTGCTGTTTTGTAAAATGTAGGGAGTGATGGATTCTCAGGGGAATGTAGCATGAACAGCCAAGTTTCTGGTATTGAGACTGGCTGTAATGTAATGAGGGGTATGTTGAGTTCCAAGAGATCAATTATGTTAGGGAACTCTCTATTCCAAAGCACAGATACACATTTCTGTGGCCAGCAGTGAAAAATCAGAATGGTGCATTGCCTCCCTGGTGTCAGGATCAAGGATGTCTCGGAGAGAGCTCAGAATGTTCTCAAAGGGGGAGAGGGGCCAGCAGGAGGTCATTGTACACATTGGCACCAATGACAACGGAAGGGAAAATGGTGAGATTCTGAAGGGGGAATAGAGAGAGTTAGGCAGGATTTTAAAAACGAGGTCCTCAAGAGTAGTAATATCTGTATTACTCCCAGTGCTGCGAGCTAGTGAGGGTAGAGATAGGAGGATAGAGTAAATGAATGCGTGGCTGGGGAGCTGGTATATGGGAGAAGGATTCACATTTTTGGATCATTGGAATCCCTTCTGGGGTAGAAGTGACCTGTACAAAAAGGACGGGGATTGCATCCGATTAGAAGGGGACTAATACACTGGCAGGAAGATTTGCTGGAGCTCCTCGGGAGGATTTAAACTATTAAGGTGGGGGCATGGGTCCAAAGGAGATAGTGAGGAAAGAGATCAATCTGAGACTGGTACAGTTGATAAAAGAAGTAGTCAGGGCAGGCAGGGACAAAGCAGAGAACAAGGTAGGACTGATAAATTAAACTGCATTTATTTATTGGCAAGAGGCCAAAAAGGGAAGCCAGATGAACTCAGGAAATGGTTAGGAACATGGGACTGTGATATCGTCGTAATTAGAGAAATGTGGCTCAGGAATGGACGGGACTGGCAGTTTAAAGTTTCAGGATGCAAATACTACAGGAAAGGCAGAAAGGGAGGCAAGGGAGGAGGGGGAATGCTGTTTTTGAAAAGGGACAGCATTACCACTGAACTGAGGGAGGATATTCCCAGAAATATATCCAGGGAAGTTATTTGGGTGGAACTGAGAAATAAGAAAGGGATGATCACCTTACTGGGATTGTATTATAGACTCTCTAATAGTCAGAGGGAAATTGAGAAACAAATTTGTAAGGAAACCTCAGTTATCTGTAAGACTAATAGGATGGTAATGGTAGAGGATTTGAACTTGCCAAACATAGACTGGGTTTGGTGATGGAGGAGGCCCAAGACCCACATGTATGGAAATTCAGGTAAAACTGGAATGGATGTGGAAGGCTCCTCTGGGGCTATGGAAGGAGGTGAGAGGGGAGGTGAGAGGAGAGGAGACAGGGGAGGTGAGAGGGGAGGTGTGGGCACAGGTTTTGCAATTCCTGTTGTGCAGGACACCACAAGGGGAGAGTGATTTGGTAGGGTGTTTGGATCCAACAAGGGAGTTGTGGAGGGAATAAAGAAGGAGGCCATCTGATGTGTTCCGTGGTGGAACTGTTCCTCCTGGGAGCAGATGCAGTGGAGGCAGTGGAATTAGGAATAAGGGATAGTGTTTTTGCAGGAGGCAGGGTGGGAGAAGGTGTAATCCAGGTAGCTGTGGGAGTCAGTGGGTTTGTAGAAGATGTCCGTGTTGTGTTGTTCAGCATTGATGGCGATGGAGAGTTCCAGGAAGGGGAGGGTGGTGTCCGAGCTCGTCCAGATGAATTTTGGTTTGGAGTGGAATGTGTTGGTGAAGTTGATGAACTGTTCAACTTCCTCATGGGAGCCGGACTTGGTACCAATACAGTCATCAATGTAGTAGAGGAAAAGGTGGGGAATGGTGCCGGTGTAACTGCAGAAGATGAACTGTTCCACGTAACCAACAAAGAGGCAAGCATAGTTGGAGACCATGCGGGTGCTCATAGCTACCCCTTTCGGCTGGAGGAAGTGGGAGGATTCAAAACAGAAATTATTGTGGGTGAGGATCAGTTCTGCCAAACGAATGAGAGTGTCAGTGGAGGGTTACTAGTGGGGATGCCACCAGTACGAGAGGAATAAACAGAGGGCATGGAGGGCTTCGTCATAGCGGATAGAGGTGTGTAGGGACTGGATGCCCATGGTGAAGATGAGGCATTGGGGGTCGAGGAAACAAATCTCTTGGATGAGCCTGATGGCGTGGGTGGTGTCCTGAACATGTATGGGGATTTCCTGGACCGGGGGAAAAGACAGTATCAAAGTATGTGAATGATGTTCAGCGGGGCAGGAGCAGGCTGAGAGGATGGGTCAGCTGCGGCAGTCAGGCAGTGGATCTTCGGTAGGAGGAAGAACTGGGGGTTTGGGGTTCACGAACGATGAGGTTAGAAGCTGAAGGTGGGAGATCCCCTGAGGTGATGAAGTTGTGAATGATCTGGGAGATGATGGTTTGGAGATGGGAGGATGAAGTCATGGTCAAGGTGGCAGTAGGAGGATGTGCCCGCGAGTTGGCACCTGACTTCAGCAGAGTAATGATGAGTGTGCCAAACTACCACTGCGCTCCCCCACCCCCACACCCCTTGTCTGCTGTTTTGATGGGCGGCACGGTGGCACAGTGGTTAGCACTGCTGCCTCACAGCGCTTGAGACCCGGGTTCAATTCCCGCCTCAGGCGACTGACTGTGTGGAGTTTGCACGTTCTCCCCGTGTCTGCGTGGGTTTCCTCCGGGTGCTCCGGTTTCCTCCCACAGTCCAAAAGATGTGCAGGGTCAGGTGAATTGGCCATGCTAAATTGCCCGTAGTGTTAGGTAAGGGGTAAATGTAGGGGTATGGGTGGGTTTCGCTTCGGCGGGTCGGTGTGGACTTGTTGGGCCGAAGGGCCTGTTTCCACACTGTAATGTAATCTAATCTGATGGTGAGATTGGGATTGGAGTGAAGGGAGTAGAGGGCTGCATGTTGCGAGGATGAGAGGTTGCAGTGTGTGAGGGGAGTGGAGAGGTTAAGGTGGTTAATGTCACACCGGCAGTTTGAAATAAAGAGATCGAGGGCAGGCAACAGACCAGCACGGGGTGTCCAATTGGCTCGGGTGTGTTGGAGATGGGCAAAGGGGTCCTCAGAGGGTGGGCGGAGTCTTAGTGAAAACAGGAAGCCCGGCTGTGGAGGTGGTGGAAGAAAGGTTCAATGTCACAAGGAGTTTTTTCAAATAGTGCTGCATTGTATTCTAAACACCGAACTTTCTAATGAGCTGTCACTAAATAACACATGATGCACTCATTGGTTGGAAGGAGTAAACACTGACTTCAAGAATTTACACTGGTGATCATTCAATCACTGCACTGGCTATTACCATCAGGATTCAGATTTCAATCACAACAGTATATGCAGATCCAATGTTAACTTTCAGACTCCTACTTGTTTAATTACACCTGATCTCAATAAACTTAGAGTCTGCTTTGCTGTCATAACTGTCAGTATAGTGAGGGGACAAGGCCATTCATTTCATCTTCAATTCCTGCTCTTGGTCATCTGTCCTCTCTGTATTTGCAGTTTTTCAGCACTGTGGGCTCTGTTGCTTTAATCAGTACATCCTTTCTGTCACTTATAATGCTGGGCTATTATTATCTTTTATTTTACTTCCTAACATTTCACCCTTCAGTGTGGAAATTTTACACAGACTGGAGGAATTCCTGAAGGTGGTGAGTGCTGAAGAAGTGAAATGAGAACGTCTATCGCCTTAAACCTTGTCTTTAAACGTTTAGACTAAACTGTAATGCTAATTATAGAACACACTTACTGCACTAGAAAATAGACAGATAGGAAGGCTCAGATAAAGGGTGGAACTCAAGGATTGCACAAGATAAAAAACATCTTTTACTCACCAAGTCAGGATGCTTACCAAGTGATAATGGGAAGCAATTTACAACATTTGCTTAAGCATCGGTGAATCTGTGTGAACAGGCCACCAAGTGATAACATTCCCTTGTGAAATTAATGACAGTGTTTGATTCTGATCCTGAAATGAAAATCGGTCCTATCAAAAGCCTTGTAATTGACGGTCAGATCTTTTCAATTATAATGGATTCTTATCACCCCTTGCAAGCGGGGCAGACACAGAGAGAAAATAAAACATCTTTGCTCTTACAAGACCCTGCCTTGAGAGTTCAAAAGGAAACTAGAGAGAGAGAGAGAGACCATTTTAGCACTGAGAAAATTAACTCGCAGTGCTTACCTGCTATGGATTGAATTTTATTGCATTTTGGGACTTTATGATGATATTGAGTTGTCATTACCAGTTATTAAATACAAACTTTGCAAAAGGTGATATTGATGAAGCTTTAACTTACTTGCTGTTCTTGCAGACCACTCTACAGACCTTACAGACTGCACCACTGTCAACTCTAACTAAATCAAATCTTATGTCTTATTTGAATTTGAATTGCAATCCTGAAAAGAAAGCATGTCTAATTCAATGACTGAGGAATCAGTTCAAATGCAACCTTGCAGTAACATCTCAGCATCAGGTACAGAATGATCCAGTGCTTCAAAAGCAGGAGTCTGCTCCGAGCTTAGAAGTTATTCCAAATATTGAAATTATTCCAAACATTCCGAGCAATGTGTCAGGAAGCCATTATATGGTCAAAAGTTTGCCCTCCTCGCCAAGAAGCCATTTTATGAAATAATTGTATCTGACATGTGAGCTGTGCAAGGTTACCTTGTGAACTCTCCAATTAGCTTAGGCTGGTACTTCTTTATGACAGAAATTTATCTCGCTCGCAGGTTCCTAACTTGGCTGGGTATGTTTTTCCCACCTGATGAATGGCTTGGATCTGTAGGAGAGATTAGTCAAGTGTACAGAGACCTGTCAATGAACTTTTCTCCCTTACGAATTATTGTCTTTCACTGTTATCTGTCTAATCAAGGACATGCAATGTTTTTGTAAACTTTTGTATAAAGGAAGCCACTTTGTATCAGTATATCGGAGTAGCCTGCTGGGGCGCTTGAAGAGCTGGTACCATACTCTCCGAGGTTATCAGAACCTCGTCAGTTTAACTTACAGGTATCAGTGTTACGTTGTAATAGTGATGCTATTGATATAAAAAGGGCTGACTAAAATTAAACTAATTTGTCTGTAAGAAGTTTTTTTATTCCAGACTTCCAAAGAATGTGATCTCCTGGACGAATCAAGAGAGAGTCCATAAGAGATTCCCTGGGCCATCTCATAACTGTACTTTAACAAGAGAGGTTACAGAGACAGGGAATATTGAATATCTGAAGTCGTTTATAAAGAGAAGGAGAATTATGGTGTTCTGGAGAACGATGCAAAGTGAAGGAAGTTTGCTGAGTCTCGAACAGGTTATAATGTTACAAAGGATTGTAGGGTCTAGACAAGGTTACAAAGGAAAGTGTATGTTTTTGGACAACTTCCTCAAATGATATGGCGTTTTAGTGTCTGAAGTTAATTACAAAAAATGGAGACCCACAGGGTCTGGACAACTTTGCAGCACTATGGAGGATTGTGGAAGTGATGACAGGTTATTCATTAACAAAATGAATATGGAGAATTATCTGGAGATTTTACAAGTTATAGTTGAAGCAGGACATTACCGAAATAGGGAGCGTTTTCATGCCTGAAGATAATTGCATAAGGTTGTGTGGCCTCATGCAGTTCACTGTGATAGAGGTTGTCCTCACACCTGGAAGATGTTACCGATAGAGAAAGGAGAGGATTGTAAAGCATAGATGATATAGCAGATAATGAAATGATTCCTGTAATTATGGAACTGTTAAAAATATATGTTTTCAACATCAAGTCCATGGCTTTCAAAGACCTTCCAGATGTCCTATGACATCGGGATCTATTGTTTGTTGGACTTGTGTAAAATGAATGAGGTTAAGATAAACTTTTGAGTTAATTGCTGATACAAATAAGGACAGCAGTGTAGGAATATTGGAGAGTGGAATACATGGAATCAATGATGATTAAACCATCAGACATTGGAGCAGAATTATACCATTCAGTCAATTGAATTTGCTTCTCCATTCATTGAGTTGATCTGATAATCCTCAAATCCACTCTCCTGTCTTTGACCCAGAGCCATTTAATCCCTGAATAATTGCAATTTTGTTTGTGTTAGTTTTCATATTCTTATTGTTCTAACTTTAACAACCCTCTGTTTTAGAGTTGTACAGATTAATTACACTCTGAGAAATGAATGTCCTCTTCATCGCAATCTTAAGCATACAACTACCAACAATAACTTGTTTTCAAAAACAATAGTAATACACTTAAGAATATACTGTTCACAAATTCCATCTGTTTTTAGAAATGCAGAGTTTTGAGAGTGTAAAAGTGAAATGTGTGTTTGATCCTTATTAGTCCCTCCAAACAATCCAGTCATTCTCCTCAGCATTCCTGTTCGCGTTCTCTTCCGAGAGTCATGTCTTATTGGTTTCCTGATTTGATCTGCTGCTTATTCAACAGCAATTCTCTATTTACTGCTCTCCTCGTGACCCTGCTTGCCAACTGTCCCATTGATGTGGGTTGCTCTGACTCCTCCTGTTTTTAACACCTTTTCCTCCGAAGTGAATATCTAACCCTTGACTGGCAGCTCGGTGTGGTTTCATTCAGGCCCCGTCCTTCCTGTTCTCTGGTTGACAATGCTTCTTCTTTCCCCAGTTTTCTTCCATGCTGCTGATCCATAGTTCAAGCTGATTAATGATGCCACCCCTCCACCCCACATACATCCCATTACTTTCCATTGTTTAGAGCTATTTGATGTTTTTTTGTGTGTAACCCGTGGGTTAATACTTGTCTTTTGCTGTCTGGATATTTGTGCTGCTCTCAGTTGTTTTGTCTATTCACGAATTTATGAATAGACATTCGGGGGTATTTCAACATGCTCCTCAACTGCTCTCTGAACTTGGACTGAGTAGCCACGTAAATGAATGTGTTTGTGCAGCAACTTAAATTTCTCAGCATATAGGCAAGCACTTCCAACATCCCACCAGAACTGACTATGGAATCATCAATATCAAAAAAGTATATAATGTAAACAAACCACAAGAGGATGAAGATGCCCGATATGGTAAAGAGTAAAATCATCGACTTCCTTCTGCTCTCCATCTCTTGGTCACTTTGTGTTTCATCTTTTTTGTGATGCTTCAGTCCCATATGGACTCGACTGGCCATTAACATGTGGAGAAAGTGAGGTCTGCAGATGCTGGAGATCAGAGCTGAAAATGTGTTGCTGGAAAAGCGCAGCAGGTCAGGCAGCATCCAGGGAACAGGAGAATCGATGTTTCGGGCATAAGCCCTTCTTCAGGAATGTGACTGACTGTCATTGCATTGAACAACAGAATTAAACCAAACGGTAATAATGGTGTTAAAACCTTTTCAAACATCCTAAATCCAATCCATCTTGGATCTCTAAAGTAGATTTGCTTATTATAACAGTGCCATTTTACATGGTTAATTACCCATTTTGGTTTATATCTGAAGTAAATGGGAATGTTATTTAAACATAGGAGAATGCCAGTTGTTGCTAGAACCACAGTCGCAGTATTTTTGATGCAATATTTCAATTTCAGTTTCCGGCAAGAAATGGCAACAAATCGATCAAAAGTGAAAGTCATGGTGAACCAGACAGAGCAGTCTATGACTACACAGATCACAACATGGAGAGGTTGACACACAGAAGTGAGCTTCACGACATTCAATGGGAAATAATAATTGTTTATTCGACGGAGTATGATCTCAGTGATAATGACCAGGAGATCCGTCAATGCCATGGCCACCAGGTAGCAAGTGGTGCAAGTGGAAAGTCCACAATTCAAACATTAATTTCTATTTCTGAACCTGTTCTCTCACTGCTCTTTGGATAGATGCATAACTTAAATGCATGTCATTTTGAGCAGTACATGTTCATTGGCATCAAACAAACAACAAGTGTCTGTTACTAAAATTCTGTCGATTTTGCATTTCAACATTCAACCTTTGCCACCACGTCTTTACACTATTGTAATGTTTTATTTTAGGTTTATCTGAGTCAAGTCTTTCCAAATTGAGCCTGCATGTAATACTACAGCATTTCATGTTCACTTCCGTGAACACTTATGTTCACCTTGAAAATAACTTGTTCACTGGTCACTTCAGAAAAGAGTTTTCATCAAAACTATCCTCAATCAAAACTGTCTGAGTGTGACGTCAAGGAACCTTTCTAAAACTAAAATCAATGGCTATAAGGGAGCACATATCCGTTGGGTGGAATCAGACCTGACATATAGAAAGATGGTCGTAGTTCATGGTGGTCAGTTGTTTAATCTCCAAGACATCTCTATGTGAGTTCCTCAGGGTAGTGTCCTAGGCCCAACCATCTTCAGCTCCTCCATCATATGGTCAGCAGTGGAGATGTTTCCAGATGAGTGCACAATGTTCAGCATCTTTCACGACTTCTCAGATACTGTTTAAATGCGATAAGTTCTGAACAGTGCCAACACTTGGCCTGACAACTGACAAGTAACAATCAGGCCACATAAATGACAGGCTACAACCATGACCAATAAGAGACAACATAACCACTGCCCCATGACATTCAATGGTGTTACCATCACTGATTCTTCTGCGATCAACAACCTGAGCTTTACTATTGAACAGTAAGTCAACTGGACTCACCACATAACCACATTAGCTACAAGAGCAGGTCATGGCTCGGAATACTGATGCAAGTAACTCAACACCTGTGAGCCCAAAGTCTGTCCAACACCTCCAAGGGACAAGTCAACTTGCCTGGATGGTGCAGCTCCAACAACAATCAAGGAACTTGACACCATCAAGGCCAAAGCAGCCAGCTCGATTAGCATTATATCAACGAGCATCCACTCAGCCCACCACTAATGCTCAGTGGCAGCAAAGTGTAATATCCACAAGATGGGCTGCAGAAATTCACCAAAGATGCTCAGGTAGCAGCATCTAAACTCACAGCCACTTCTGTCCAGGACAAGAGCAGCAAATACACAGGAACATCATCACTTTCAATTTCACCCCCACACTCCAAAATACTGGTGCCATGTTACTTACCATTCTGTCTTGAAAATATATCGTCATTCCTCTACTGTCACTGGGTCAAAACACTGCAATTGTCTCCCTAATGGCATTTGTCTGATCTCATTGCGCATTGACTACTGCGGTTCAAGAAGGCAATTCACCATCACCTTCTCAAGAGCAACTCGGGGTGTGTTATGAATGCTGGCCAGCCAGTGACACCTATATCATACACAATTAATAAAAAAAAGAACACTGGTCTCAGTCAGTCCTCAATTCTGCCTTTTATATTTCGATATGTGAAAGTTTGGTGAAGTTAAATCCTGCACAATTATTCCAGCAATAGCCTTTACAGCTCAATTATTCACTTTATTTTTAGTTTATTTTAATCTTCATCCCACAGGCTACTTATTGCGAAGGTGTTTATTTGATCAGAGACTTCAATTAACTCACTTTGTTTTCATCTTCATAGGAAATCTTGTTGGAGAAGACAGATTCCTTGAAGGGTGAGGAACTGAATGATTTATAGACAAAAGGTGGTGGGGAACTTGATGATAATAAATCCCCATGATCCTCAGGGCCAATAAGGTTCATCACAGAACACTTAAGGAATTGACCTTGGTGGTTGTCTTTCAAAATTCTGACATTCTGGAATTGTTGGAATTGCAGGTTGTGAAATGGGGCAACACTTTATTTTCTAAAAGCAGTCACCAGATTGACACCATTAGTGAGGAAAATCTTGAAGTCCACTGGAAAACATTTGATAGCAATGACAAGATCTGATAAACTCAACACAAATTTAAGAAAAGTAATTCATCCTTGAAAATTATTACATGTTTTCTCAGACATAAATATTAAAGTGGTTCGAAGGAATCATTGTAAGGCTTAATTGGAATTTCAGAGAGCTTTTTCGACATTCTACACAGAGATTGGCATGTACAATTAAAGGGCGTGGAATTGAGGAAAGAGTACTGACATGAAGAACATGCCAATTGGAGGACAACAGCAAAGAACAGGAAGAACTGGTATTTCGTCTGAGAGACAGGCAGTGACTGGTCAGGCAGCACAGGGATCAATAATTGTCCTCATCTATTCACAATACATTTTAATGTTCTAAATGATGGAACTTAACGTATTATCTCTGGCACTGTGGACAGCACAAAGTTGGATAGGTTGGTGAACTTTGAGGAGTCAGCAGAGATGAACTCCTGTGTTTTGTACAAGTTGAATCAATGGACAAATTTATAGCAGAGAACATACTAAGTGGATAAATATGAAGTTACCAATTTAGCAAATCTGAATCTGAATCTACTGAGCTGAACGAGTTGAGACATAACCAAACCAGGCAGAAGGCACTTTGCAGACCACACTGATGCACTGGTCAGTAAACTGGACTATTTGCAACGTGGATGTGGGCACAGATCACTCTCCTGCTTGGCATACATGCACTAGATAGTGGAGATAGTGAGTCTGCAGATGCTGGAGATCAGAGTTGAGAGTGTGTTGCTGGAAAAGCACAGCAGGTCAGGCAGCATCCCAGGAGCAGGAAAACCCACGTTTACGGTCGGGGCCCTTCATCAGGAATGTGATAGTGGCCGAGCCTGGGGAAATTTCCAGGTCCTGTTGTCAGTGACTGGAAGTGGTGCTTCCGTGAGTTCATGTCTCTGTATCTGCGATATACCAGGACAAATACTGAGGGAGTGCAGATGTGAAAATCGCTATTCGAGACAGAGCAGAGGGAAATCATTTTTAACACAAACAACCAGCAGAGATTTGGGAATGAGACAGAACGAGACAGAGAGCGATATCATGAACAGACGTCATCACGTGTGTGAGAATTTTAAAGTGGAGACACTGCAGGAGTTAACAGCAACATACATTGAAGCTCACAGGAATGACAAGGGAATGGATTTCGGTCTAACCTCTGGAAAGAGATGTGGAATCTTCGGATGAGCTTTTCAGATGCCATTTTAGGAACGGGAATGGGGTCAGCAGAGTCCCAGGAATACCCAAACTGGATTTCACATTTCATGCTTTAAGCAGCAGCTGGGTTGATCCGGTGAAAAATGTTCCTGTGGGTTTAATAAATACAATGAATAATGGTCAGGATATAGGACCAGGAAATCAGGCCAGGGAGAGAGGGATCACTGTATATGTGGAAAAGCTGTTGCACCTTCAGATATTGGCCAGGGATGGAATGGAGTCAGAAGAAGGAAATGTGGGGTGTTTTTTGGCAGAATGGAAGACAGTGACTTCTGTCGTCATAATCTGTAAAGGATGATGACAGGAACACAATGATTCGGAATTTACAGATACAGCAGAGCAATCTCCATCTTGTGTGTCTCCCAGAATCAAAGAGAAGACAGACAGTTAGCAATGGTTTGCAGAGCGGAAGATGAATTCAGAGTCTCATCAGATGTAATAACAGCAGCAAGGGCAGTAGAATAAGCGGAAAGAATAACAGTTAAACATGGTTGATAGAAATAACAACCGGGCAGTGAGACTTACCAGGGACACCAACAATAGCCAGGATGGGATAATAAAAGAATTCAGTTATGTACATTATGTAATGGATTCGCAAGGATAATGGAATCTTATCATAAAAAGCAGAAAGGGCCAACAGATCCCAGTATACAGTCCTGTCCATTGTTGTAACATTCATGCCCAGTATTACTAGATTCTGGTCCATTGATGAAATATTCCAGCTGACTTTATTCTCAGATTCTAATCTCTTCTTTCCCCGTCTCTGGAGCTGTTGAGTGTCGGAGGTGATGCTGCCACTGACTCTATGGAATGTCACATTGACATGAGCCTGCTTTTAACAAAAAAGCAAATTACTCCAGTGTCACAGGTCGAATCCATGGAGACTAACATTAATTCCAGTCACTAAACAAGCAGGTTCATTTCAGCTGGGAACGAGAGCAGCAGGTTAGGAAGTGGAGGGATTGAAGTGAAGGTAGATGTAATAACCAGTAAGTCAGAAAGGAAGGACAGTCAGAGACAGGCTAATGAACACAATGGTACTAATGGGCTGAAGCGTGTTTATTGAGTGAGACAAATGAACTTAGAGCCTGGGTGAGGACATGGGACTGTGGTATTGTGGCCATTACAGGGATTTGATAGAGATGGGGACAGGACTGGCTGCTCAAATTGCCAAGGTTTTGTGTTTTAGACGAGGAAGACAAGAAGATAAAAGAGGTGGAGGCATTGAATTACTAATTCGGGAGAATGCCACTGCTGCACTCAGAGAGGAGTTAACAGAGGGCTTATCCACTGAGGGATTATAGGTAGAGCTCATAAATAAGCTCATAAATTTGTTCGGAAGTTTGTTAATTTGTTCACTGTTAGAGTCAGAAAAATACATTGTTATTTGCTAATTTCAGAGTGAGCAAAATAATTTCATTTCATTATTCAATTCTTTACAACAGATTGGGGAATGAGAGGAAGGTTATAACCCTTCTCGGTCTTCTTTATTAGATTACAAGGTGAGGTGCTGCTCTCTGGGTGTTTCGGTTTTAATTATCAGAGGGGTGACAACCTCCTCTTCGGAACAGTCAGCTCACCTAGAATATTAAGATGCATGGGATTCACGGTGACTTGGCTGTTTGCAATCAGAATTGGCTTGCTCATGAAGATAGAGGGTCGTGTTGGAAGGTGGTGATTTAGACTGGAGGATTGTGAACGGTTGTGTTCTGCAGGGATCTGCAGTGGGACCTCTGTTGCTTGTGATATAAATGAATGACCTGGATGAAAATCGAGATGGTTGGCTTAGTAAGTTTGCAGACAATACAATAATTGATGGATTTGTGGATAACGTAGAAGGTTGTCAAAGGAGAGAGCAGGATATCATTCAGTTATACAGGAACAGGCCCATTGATGCATGAGGAAAAAGAGCATATGGAGTTTAATCCGGGTAAGTATGGACACTACCCTCCGGAAGATCAAATATGAAGGAAACGTATCCAGTTAATGGCAGGAGCCTGAACAGCGTTGATGTGCAAAGGGTTCTTGGGGAACATGTTCATAACTCCCTGAATGTGGCCACACAGGTAGATAGAGTGTGTAAGAAGGCACAATGTATGCTTGCGGTTATTGCTCGAGGAATTGAGTACAAGTATCAGGATGTCACGGTGCAGCTTTATAGGGTTTTACTGAGGTCACATTTTGAGTATTGCATTCAGTTCTGGTTGTCATTTTACAAGAAGGATTTGGAGGCTTTGAAGAGGTTTACCAGGGTGTTGTCTAGATTAGAACATGTGAGGAACTTGGGTTGCTTTCTCTGTTGCAGTGAAGGATGTGGAGAGACTTGGTAGAAATCTCTAAATTTATGGGATGCCTGGATAGGTTTGACAGTCCGAATGTGTTTCCCAGAGGCGAAATATCTAATACTATGGGGTATTCATTTAAGGTGAGAGGGCAAAGTTCAAAGGAGTCATGAGGGGCAAGTTTTTTACACTGAGTGGCAAGAGTCTTTGTTGGTGGTGAGCAATTACAACGGGACAATGAAAGTAATTTTGGATTTTCACATGAATACGTAAGGAATGGAGGAATGCAGATCAAAGGCAGGCAGAAGGAATTCATTTAACTTTGCATCATGTTCACCACAACATCATGTGTCAATGGGCCCGTTCCTGTGCTGTGTTCTATGTTTGATGTTCTGTGCAAGATTGCAAGATTTTTAAAGGTATCATAAAGGTTACAGAGAGGCAAGAGTGGACATTGAACCGCTGGAAATGTGCCTGGAGAAGTAGCAATAGGGAACAAAGAAATGCTGGAGAAACCTTGCATCAGTTTTCCCAGTGGGTGACACCAGTAACATCCCAGAAGCTGAAGGAGTCTGGGAGAGGGTTGCGTTCAGTGGCCACCATTTCAGAGAAGTTGCTGGGAATGTTGAAAGGTTTGAAGGTGGATACGTAACCCGGACTGGATGGGTTACACCACAAGGTTTCAAAGGAGATAGCTGAGGAGGTTGTAAAGGTATTGGTGGTGATCTTTCAGGAATCACTGGAGTCAGGTAGGGTCATGAGAACTGAAAATGGCTAATGTTAACACCCCTGTTTAAGGAGGGAGAGAGGCAGAAGATAGATTACTATAGTCTGGATGGCATGGCCTTGGTCATTTCTCAGATTTGAGAGTTTGTTTTTGTGGATCCGATTGGTGAGCACATGATAAGTTAGGGCAGAAACATTCAGGCTTCCTCAAGGTTCTGCCTGACAAATCTGTCAGAATTCTTTGAGGAGGGAATGAGCAAGTTAGACAGAGGAGAGCCAGTGGACATGATCTGTTTGGATTTCCAGAAGGCCTTTGACAAAGTGCAGCACAGAAAGCTGTTGTGTGATGATGCTGCTCCTTTAACAAGGTTATGTTGGCATTGTGTTTTTTATAGTGAGGTCATAAAAGACACAGATTTCAAAAAGTCTAAGTTCAAGGTTTTAGGGCCAGTTAGATTAGAGCTAACAGGAACTGTCTCAGGCAAACGTTCCCCTCAAAGCCACTCACCACCCTGACTTTGAAATATACTGCCATTCCTTCACAGTCGTTGGATCAAAATCCTAAAATTCCCACCCTCCTGGCATTGTGGGTCAACCCACAGTAAATGGACTGCAGCGATTCAAGAAGGCAGCTCACCCCCATTTTCTCAAGGGCAAATAGGGAGGGGCTATCAATGCTGGCCAGCCAACTACACCCAAGTCCCACAAATGAACAGTCAGGTGACTCTCTGTGTGGCGTTTGCACATTCTCCCCGTGTCTGTGGGGTTTCCTCCAGGTGCTTCGGATTTCCTCCCACAATCCAAAGATGTACAGGTTAGTTGAATTGGCCATGCTAAATTGCCTGTAGTGTTAGGTGAAGGGGTAAATGTAGGGAATGGGTCTGGGTGGGCTGCGTTTCGGCGGGTCGGTGTGGACTTGTTGGGCCGAAGGGTTTGTTTCCACACTGTTAGTACTCTAATCTAATCTAAAAGACAAGGAATTAGGATTAAAATCTGAGTAAAAAGCGAAAGAATGTATCACGTTAAAAGAGTAAAAAGAAAAAGAGAGAAAAAGAGAGAGAAAAGAAAGAAGAAAAAGAGGGAGTTTGAACTTTAGAAATTGGCACTGAGACAGGAATGTAAAAATTCACTCCCTGAAGTAGGGACAACTTGTGAGGAAGGGCAGAGAGTTAAAACACAAGATTAACAGCTGAAAATGACTGAAAAAGACAACACAATCAAAATGAGTTACAGTGACTGGAGCTCACACATAGCAATGAGACCAAAACCAGATGGTACCCATCAGTTGTGTGTAGACTATCATAAAGTCAATGTTGTTACAAAGACTGATGCATATCTGATTTCACATTTGGAAGACTGTGTTGAGAAGGTGGGACAAGATGGACTTGCTCAGAGAATACTGCTGGGTACCTTTGTCAGAAAGAGCGCAGACACTTTCGGCTTTTGTAATGCCGAATGAACATTATCAGTTTAAAGTCATGCCGTTTGGTCTGAAAAATATGCCAGCCACATTTCAGAAACTAACCAATAAGGTCATTGCCAGATTTTGGCATCTATGTCAATGACCTGGTGATTTTCAGTCACACGTGAAAGGAACGTTCACAACATTTTATCAGACTTGCTTGATTGACTTTGGGAGGCAGGCTTGGTGATAAACCTGGCTAAAAGTGACTTTGCCAAAGCCCAAGTCACCTTCCTGGACCATATTATTTGACACAGACAAATGGCCCATCGGATTGCAAAACCAAATGTATCTGGATATTTTCCCATACCATCGATGAAAACACTACGATTCCTGGGATTAGGTCGATTTCGTCAAAAATTTATGCAAAATTTTAGAAGTGTGACTGCTCCACTTACTGAATCGCTAAAGAAGGGGAAGAGGTTGCAGTGGACAGAGTCGTGTCAGAAGACATTTGACAGCCTGAAAACTGTATTAGCCACTGCCCTAGTATTAGACACACTTAAATGCGCTAAGATATTCAAGGTGGCTATGGATGCACGTTCTGTGGGTGTAGGTGCTGTGGTCTTGCAAGAAGATGACGAGAAGATAGAAAGGACTATCGGGAATGTCTCCAGGAAATTCAACATTCATCATCAAAATATTGGATAGTTGGGAAGGAGACTTTGAGTTTGGTGTTGACGTTACAACATTTTATTGTTTATGTTAACAATAACATATCTGCGACATTCATCTGCACTGAACATAAGTCAATTCTCGAGAAATTTATAAACAAAAATGACAGTTAGTTTGGATGGAGCTTGTTGTTCCAGCTATTCAGTTTGAACATTGTGCCTGTGACAGTAGGAGAAAACGTGATTGCTGACGCATTGTAGAGGCTTGATTGAGACTCTGAGGTGCTCGATGGATGGAGTAAGACAGTCTGAAATAAAATATAGTCGTGAATGTTTGCATGATTATTGTCCAATTAATGTGTTTGTGTGTTATGGAGTACTAACAGTTGAGGATTAATGGTTTTAAAATGAAGCCATCCTTGGATATTGATAGTTTATTTGTTTAAAGGGGGAGGTGTGATGCTGTTGCTCCTTTAACAATGTGATGTTGTGCCTTTTTTTTCAGAGAGGTCATAAAAGTCACAGATTCCAAAAGGTCTAAGTGGAAGGGTTTTAGGACTAGTTCAGTTATAGGTAATTTATGCTGCATCAGGTAAAAAGCTTTTACATTTTAAAATAAGTATAATGCCAGGTGAGTGGCTAGGTCTCCCAGCTCAGCTCCACTCTGGTTTGACTTCTTTTCTTTGGCAGTCTGGCTATTCACTGAAAGCAGTCAGACAGTTGAAGCTGAGGATGCAAAGGAGCAGGTCCATGCTGGTTCTCTCTCTCTCTGACTGCTCTGCTGTAAGACCTCGGGTTTGATTTTCCCTTCTTTTTGTCAAGAGGTGTTTATAGGGATTGTTGCAAGTATTTGGAACAGCATCATTAAGTTGGAGTGACCTGTTCTCTTTTGTTTGGTTTCATTCGGTAACCTCGTAAATAAATTCTGTTTTGTATTGACCACCTGCATCCCTCCTGGAACATCCACATTGCACCTACTTAAAACACTGCAGTTAAGGTTAGGGCTACTTTTTTGAAATGTTTTGAGAGGGTCTGACCTGGATGCTAACAGTTGAATATGGTAAGAGGCCATGGTCTTAGGGGCAAGGTACTGGCATGGATAGAGGATTGGCTAACTGGCAGAAGGCAGAGAATCAGGATAAAGGAGTCTTTTTCAGGATGGCAGCTCATAACTCGTGTTGTCAGAGGTCAGGGTTACAACCTCAGCTATTCACATTACACATTACTGATGTGAAAGAAGACACTGAGGGCATTGTCGCTAAATTTGCGATGACACAAAGATAGCAGGAGTGTTGGAGCGGCGAGGCTGCAGAAGGACTTGGATATGCTCAGCAAGTGGGAAAGCAAGTGACACATGAGAAACAACTTGGAGAGGTGTGAGCATATATAATTCATTAGGAAAAAAATAGATACTTTCCTAAATTGGGAAAGGCATCAAAAATCTGAAGTGTAAAGGGACTTGAAAGTCCGAGTTCAGGACTCTCTTCAGATTAAAGTGCCTGGTTCCGTTGGCAGTTAGGAGGGCAAATGCAGTACGGGCATTCACTTCAAGAAGGCTAGTTTACAAGAGCAGAGATGTACTGTTGAGGCTGTTCACAGCTCTGATTAGACTGCATTGGGAATATTGTGGGAATTCTGAGCGTCATATTTCAGGAAGGATGTGCTGGAGTTGGTGGGGTCCCGAGCAGGTTTACAAGAATGATGCTGGGGTTTAGGGCTTGACACATGAGGAGCAGTTGAGGACTCAGGGTCTGTACTCGCTAAAGGTCAGAAGATGAGGTGGAGATTTGATTGAACATTACAGAAGTGATAGGCCTGGATAGAATAAACATGGAGAACCTGTTTCCATTAGTAGGAGATACCATGACCCGAAGGCACAGCCTCAGTATGAAGGGACCACCCTTTAGAACTGATGTGTTGAGGAATTTCTTCAGCCAGAGAATAGTTTATCTGTGGATCTCATTGTAACAGAGGGTGATGGAGGCTATTGAATGCATTTAACGTGGAAACAAATAGGTTCTTGGTCAGTAAAGGGATCAAGATCAACAGGGAGAAGGAAGGAGAATGAGTTTGAGGAATATATTGGCCATGATTGATTGGAAGAGCAGACTCAGTGGTTTGAATGGCTAGTTCTGCTCCTTGATCTTGTTGCTTTATTGTGCGTTTGTGGATGCACTGCAGTTATTGTAGCAAATTAAAGCTTACTGCTGCGGTAACATATTGGCAATGGATCGAAGATTCACTGGCTCAGAAGAAGCAGCAGACAGAGAGAAATTAGTCATTTTCCAGTTGGCAAGATGGAATGGGTGGTGTGCCACAGGGATACAGTGGTAAGTTTCCAGTCTGTTACAGGCGAGAAAGGACATTACTAGGACCACATCTGGAACAGTTTACAGCATTGGGATCCTTAAAAAAGAAGAATGTAAATGCATTGAAGTAGCTCAGAGAATGTTTCAATTAATAGCTGGAATGGACAAGTTGTCTTCTGAGGAAAGTTTGAGAAAGTAATGCCTTTTATCAGGTAGAGTTTAGGAAAGTTGCAGATGTTAGGATCCCTACAGTGTGGAAACAGGCTATTTGGTCCTAAATGCCCACACCAATCCTCAGACGTGCAACCCTCCCAAACCCATTCCTATACCCCATATTTAACCCTGATGAATGCACCTAACCTACACATCCCTGAACACTATCGTCAATTTAGCATGGCCAATTCACCTAACCTGCACATCTTTGGATTGCGGGAGGAAATCGGAGTGCCCAGAAGAAGCACACGCAGACACGGGGCAAATGTGCAAACTCCACCCAGACAGTAACCCGAGTGTGGAATTGAGCCTGGGTCCCTGGGGTTGTGAGGCAGCTGTGCTAACCACTGAGCTATCGTGCTGCCCTTGATTGAAACATCTCAAGTTCCTGACTGGTCTTCACAGGGTGAACATGAAGATGGTGTTTCCTCTTGTCCAAGAATCTAGAATTAGGTAAGACTAATGAAAAATTAGAGGCCTCCTATTTAGGGCAGAGGTGAGACTTTGGAAATCCCTTTCTGAACAGTTGTTTGAAACAGAGAAAAATGAATCATTGTAAGGCAGTGGTACATAGATCCTGTGAAGCTGGGTAGGGTGGGCTTTTGGAGAATGGACAGAAATGTGGAGCAATCTGACAGACCATAATCTAAGTGAATGATGGAGCAGTTTTGAGAGATAGACTAACCTACTCCTGCTCTTAACTTTCACAATCATACAAAATTATATGAAAGTCAGGCTTGGCTAAATGTTCTATCAGATGACATGTGGTATAATATTGGGATACTAGTGTGAGTGTGCAGATGTGATGTTTTACATGTGGTATAATGAACACGGAAATACGTTTTAATCCACCGTGAATAGTGACTTCCAACTGTTCTCAGCAACATGAGAACAAAATACAATTGAGAAATGATTGAAAACAGCAGAATGAGATAACATTTGAGTGGTTGAGGAATTGACACTTACTCCACGTTTCAACTGACTTTCAGACAGCTCAGGCTAGAATACACCATGTCAGTGTCTAACAGAAGCAGTAAGCTTCAAGAAAGGTATGGAAATATATGAAAATAACCATAAGGTGAATTGAAGTGAACGGAAAGCTGGGTAGATTTTAAATTCTACATAAGAACACTAGTTGCAGGTTCCAGGATTTAAATGCTTTAGTAGGGTCAGAGGTGGGGGTAAAAGAGGGGGAGGTGTGGCATTGCTTGTCAAAGATAGTATTACAGTGGTGGAAAGGACGATGATGAGGACTTGCCATCTGAGGTAGTTTGGGCTGAGGTTAGGAATAGGAAAGGTGAGGTCACCCTGGAAGGAGTCTTTTACAGGCCTCCTAATAGTCCTAGAATCATTGAAGAAAGGATAGGGAAGGTGATTTAGGAGATGTGTGACAGTAATAGGGTGGTTGTTATGGGGGACTTTAACTTTCCTGATATTGATTGGGAAAGCTTTCGCTCAAGTTCGTTAGATGGGTCAGTGTTTGTTCAATGTGTGCAGGAGAGTTTCCTGACACAATATGTAGACAGGCCAACAAGAGGTGAGGCCATACTGGATTTGGTTCTGGGTAACGAACCAGGCCAGGTGTTAGAATTAGAGGTAGGTGAGCACTTTGGGGATAGTGACCATAATTCGGTGATTTTTACTCTCGTGATGGAGAGGGATAAGTGTGTACTACAGGGCAAGAGTTATAGCTGGGGTCAGGGAAATTATGATGCGGTGAGGCATGACTTAGGATGTGTGGCTTGGAAAAGTAGACTCCAAGGCAAGAGTGTAAATGATATGTGGAGCTTGTTCAAGGAGCAACTATTGAGTGTCCTTGATAATTATGTACCTGTCAGGCAGGGAGGAAAGGGTCGTGCGAGGGAGCCATGGTTTAATAAGGAATTGGAATCCCTTGTTAAATGGAAGAGGGCGGCCTATCTCAAGATGAGATGTGAAGGTTCAATTGTGGCGATTGAGAGGTATAGGGTAGCCAGGAAGGACCTGAAGAGAGAGCTAAGAGCAGCAAGGAGGGGACATGAAAGGTCCTTAGTCGGTAGGATTAGGGAAAACCCTAAGGCTTTCTATAGGTATGTTAGGAATAAAAGAATGACTAGGGTAGGAATAGGTCCAGTCAAGGATAGTAGTGGGAAGTTGCGTGTGGAGGCGGAAGAGATTGGGGAGACACTGAATGAATACTTTTCTTCAGTATTTACTCAGGAACAGGGCATTGTCGTCAATGTGAATACTGAGTCACAAATAAGTAGAATGGATGGCTTTGAGGTATGTAGAGAAGAGGTGTTGGAAATCCTGGAAAAGGTGAAAATAGATAAGTCCCCTGGGCCTGATGGCATTTATCCTAGGATTCTCTGGGAAGCAAGGGAGGAGATTGCAGAGCCATTGGCCTTGATTTTTATGTCCTCTTTGTCTACAGGAGTAGTGCCAGAAGACTGGAGGATAGCAAATGTGGTTCCCTTGTTCAAAAAGGGGAGTAGGGATAACCCTAGTAACTATAGGCCGGTGAGTCTCACTTCTGTTGTGGGCAAAGTCTTAGAGAGAATTGTAAGGGATAGGATTTATGCACATCTGGATAGGAATAATGTGATCAAGGATAGTCAGCATGGTTTTGAGAAGGGCAGGTCGTGCCTCACAAACCTTATTGAATTCTTTGAAAAGGTGACGAAGGAGGTTGATGAGGGGAAAGTGGTAGATGTGGTATATATGGATTTTAGTAAGGCGTTTGATAAGGTTCCCCATGGTAGGCTACTGCAGAAAATACGGAGATATGGCATTGAGGGTGAGTTGGAGGTTTGGATTAGGAATTGGCTGGATGGAAGAAGACAGAGGGTAGTAGTTGATGGCAAAGTTTCTTCATGGAGTGCCGTCACTAGCGGTGTTCCGCAAGGATCTGTTTTGGGACCATTGCTGTTTGTCATTTTTATAAATGACCTGGAAGAGGGGTTAGAAGGTTGGGTGAGCAAGTTTGCGGATGATACGAAAGTCGGAGGAGTTGTTGACAGTGAGGAAGGATGTGGCAGGTTACAGCAGGATATAGAGAAGCTGCAGAGCTGGGCAGAAAGGTGGCAAATGGAATTCAATGTAGCTAAGTGTGAGGTGATTCACTTTGGGAAGAATAACAAAAAGATGGGGTACTGGGCTAATGGTCGGATACTTGGTAGTGTGGATGAACAGAGGGATCTTGGTGTCCATGTACACAGATCTCTGAAAGTTGCCACCCAGGTAAATAGTGCGGTGAGGAAGGCATATGGCGTACTGGCTTTTATTGGTAGAGGAATTGAGTTCCGGAGTCCTGAGGTCATGATGCAGTTGTATAAGACTCTGGTGCGGCCGCATCTGGAATATTGTGTGCAGTTTTGGTCGCCATACTATAGGAAGGATGTGGAGGCACTGGAACGGGTGCAGAGGAGGTTTACCAGGATGTTGCCTGGTATGGAAGGAAGATCGTATGAGGAAAGACTGAGACACTTGGGGCTGTTTTCATTAGAGAAAAGAAGGTTTAGGGGTGACTTGATTGAGGTGTACAAGATGATTAGGGGGTTAGATAGGGTTGATAGTGTGAACGTTTTCCCGCGTATGGAGTCGGGTATTACAAGGGGGCATAGCTTTAAATTAAGGGGGGGTAGATATAGGACTGAAGTTAGGGGTAGGTTCTTCACTCAGCGAGTCGTAAGTTCATGGAATGCCCTGCCAGTAGCAGTGGTGGACTCTCCCTCTTTATGGGCATTTAAGCGGGCATTGGATAGGTATATGGAGGATAGTGGGTTAGTATAGGTTAGGTGGGCTTGGATCGGCGCAACATCGAGGGCCAAAGGGCCTGTACTGCGCTGTATTCTTCTATGTTCAATTAAGTTGAGATGATTTGCATACGGTGACAATGAATAAAGTCTGCAATTCTGACATTTTACCAGAAATATTATAGAATCTTTCCTAAAGGACAAGTCAACTGTTTGTTTTCCTGATTCTGATCATTTTCATGGATGTTAGCGACGGTGTATAATGGAGGAATTAGGAAAGCTAGCTTCGAGATTAGAAATTATTCAGTAAGTTAGAAATCAATTGTGAGAAGTTTATAAGGAAACTCCTTTCTCGAGGATCAGAGATTTATAGGAAAACTGTTCTTCCATGTTTTTCCATTCTGTCTTAACTCTGTCTCAGTCTTCCTCTGTTCATTAAACTACTTTCTCTCAATGAGTTCCGAAAAAGCCAGAAAATGTAAACTCATTAGAACTTGAAGGTTGTAAGTCCTCACTGCCTGCCTTTGTGAAATGGAAATGCAGTGAACCCAGGTCTCCAACTGGTCTTGTAATATTCACACACGAGTGCGTTCCCTTTATTCTATTCACCATCCTGTAGTGCATTGCATTGTCAAAGGAGGCGAATAAGTCAATTATGACAAGTTACATGACTTATATTTAAGCAGAATGACTGATTTATCTCTGTATATATTTTAATTATGATAGAAACAAGTAAATTAGTCATGAAATATCAACTTCCCGACCCGTCTCACAGCAGCCATCAGATTTGTTTTAGTCTGAGAACCTGGTGAACATCGAGCTCATTCCCTCCAGGGTTTGAAAAGCTGTCCTGAGCTGGACATTCACAGATACAATGATAGAATCAGACCGTACTGAAGAGGCCACTCTTAGACTTCTCTGCTTTCAACAAAAGAACCTGAGCTTTTCCAGCTTCTCTTCACAATGACATTTTCCATCCAGGGCAACGTCCTGGCAATTTCCTGCAACCTCTCCAGGCCAACCACATCCTTCTACTTTGCAGAGACCGGAACCAAGCACATGCTCCAGCTGTGGCCGAAGGAAACTTTTGTACCGCCCCAACATAATCTATCTGTAGTTATAGAGTCAAACAGCAAGGAGACAGTCTCTTCATTTCAACTGGTCTGTTCCAATGTGAGAAACCAATCTGACGGAGTCCGAATTTCCAGCATTTGGCCCATATCCCACAATACCCTTCTTATTCATATCCCCATCTAGACCGCTTTTAAATGCTGTTGGTGTACTCCAATCCACCACTTTCCCTGGCAGCTCATTCCAGACATGTACCATTCTCTGTGTGAGGAAGTTACCCCTCAGGTCCTTTTTAAACCTTTCCCCTCTCACTATAAACCTACGCCCTCTAGTTTTGGACTCTCACACCCTTGGGAAAAGACTGTTGTTATTCAACATATCCATGCCCCTCATGAGGTTATAAACCTCGAGAAGGTCTCGTCTTATCCTCCGACACCCCAAGGATAAAATGTCCCAGCCTTTTCAGCCTCTCCTTATAACTCCAATCCTCCAACTCCTGCAACAAACTTTCAAAACTTTCCTGCATCATCTCAGGTTAAACGATATATTTCGTACAGAAGGCGACTGGAACTGTACGTGGATTCTAAAAGTAGCCTCACCAATGTCCTGTAGAGCTGCAACATGAAATTCTAAATCCTACATTTGATGTTCTGACCAAATACCCTCTTCACCAACCTGTCTACCTGCGACTCCACTTTACCTGCTCTTGTAATCTTTGTATTGACTGAAAAAGTGTGGTATGCCTTCATATCAAGGTTAAACACATAAAAAAAACTGCAGATGCTTGAAACCAAGGTAGATAAGCCGGAGGCTGAGGGAACACAGCAAGCCAGCCAGGTACAGGAGGTGGAGAAGTTACAATTTCAGATGTAACCCTTCTTCAAGACTGGGAGTGGGTGGAATGGGAGTAGCAGATAAAAGGGCTGGAGCAGTGTGGTGAGGTGGGGATAGGTGAAGACATTTACAAGGTATGACCTGGTGTGCATCTTCTCCGATTTCAGCAGAAAGTACCTTGTGGTATGGAAAGGGCATGGGGAGGGTGGGGAATGGTGGGGAGATTAGCGCAAACTAAGCATTAGGAAAGAGAGCAGTCCTTGTGGAAAGCAGGTTGGCTGGCGAGGGTTAGGTGTTCTTGGTGGTGGGGTCCAGGTGGACTTGGTGGAATGGTTAACTGCCTTAGTAATCTGTCCTGCTGCCTTCAGAGATCCGTGGACAAGCACCCAAGACCTCTCTGTTCATCTAATGTTTCTTGTGTCCTGCTATTCATTGAGTATTCCATTGACTTGTTATTTCCCAAGTGCATCATCTCATCCATTTCATGGTTAACGTCAACTCTCCCTCTCTGCTCCTCTGTCAAATTTGTCTCTATCCTTTTGGAACCTAAGACTTTTTTTCTCAGTGACAAGCACCCGGTAATGTTCGTGTTATCTGTAAACATATTTATCATTGCCCTTGCACTTCCTTCGATATTGTAAATATATATAGTCATGAACAATAAGGGCTGCAGCACTGATCCTTGTGTTACTGGAGACCAGCACCCAGTTACACAAACAGCCTTTTATTAACAAATTAAGTTTGGATACAACTAACCAAGTTATTTGTCTATATATATGATCATGTCAAAGGCTTTACCAAAATCCACATCAACTCCATCAACCTCACCATCACTGCAAACTACAAACTGATTCATGCTACAGGTGTAGAAAACTCTGGTGCAGCCACAATTGGAGTAATGTGTACAGTTCTGGTCACCCCTTTATTGGAAGGATGTGGAAGTTTTGGGAAGGGTTTAAAGGAGATTGGCGAGGATGTTGCCTGGTATGGAGCGGAAGCCTTATGAGCAAAGGCTGAGGGAACTGAGGCTGTTTTCTTTGGAGAGAAGAAGGTTGAGAGGTGATTTAATTGAGATGTATAAGTTAATCAAAGGGTTAGATAGCGTGCACAGTTCGAGCCTTTTTTTTCTCGGGTGGTGAAGGTTAATACAAGGGAACATAGCTTTAAATGGAGGGGTGATAGATTTAGGACAGATATCAGGAGTAGATTCTTCACTCAGAGAGTATTGGGGGAATGGAATGGGCTGCCTGCAACAGTAGTAGACTTGCCAACGTTAAGGGCATTTAAATGGGCATTAGACATACATATGGATAATACTGGAACTGTGTAGGTTAGATGGGCATTAGATTATTTTCACAGTTCCTTAAGACCATAAGACACTGGAGTGGAAGTAAGGCCATTCAGTCCATCAAGTCTACTCCGTCATTTAATCATTGCTGATGGGCATTCAACTCCACTTACCCTCACTCTCCCCATAGCCCTGAATTCCTTGTGAGATCAAGAATTTATCAATCACTGCCTTGAAGACATTTAATGTCACAGCCTCCATTGCATTCCGCGGCAATGAATTCCACAGGCCCACCATTGTGTGGCTGAAGAAATGTCTCTTCATTTCTGTTCTAAATTGACGCCCTCTAATTTTAAGGCTGTACCCATGGATCCGAGTCTCCCTGCCTACGGAAACAACTTCCCAGAGTCCATGCATTGTCTTGTCAGTTTGTATTCGATCTCCCTCAACCTTCTAAACTCTAATGAATAGTATCCCAGGATAAGGGATAAGACATAAAGATAGCAGGAGTTTTGGAGTGGCGATGCTGCAGAAGGAGTTGGATGTGCTTTGTGTGTGGGAAAGCAAGTGAAAAACAATTTGAGTGGGTGTGAGGACTTATAGTTAATTCGGAAAACTTTGGACATTTTTCTCAATTGGGAAAGCCGTTAAAAATCTGAAGTGCAAAGGGATTCGGAAGTCTGAATTCAGAATTCTCTTCAGATTAAAGTGCAGCTTCCGTTGGCAGTAAGGAGGGCAAATGCAGTACAGGCATTCATTTCAAGAGTACTGGAATACAAGAGCAGAGGTGTACTGCTGAGACTGTTCACAGCTCTGATTAGACTGCATTGGGAATATTGTGAGCAGTTTTGAGTCTCATATTTCAGGAAGGACGTGCTGGAGTTGGTGGGGTCCCGAGGAGGTTTACAAGAATGATGTTGGGGTTTACGACTTGACACATGAGGAGCAGCTGAGGACTCAGGGTCTGTACTCACTGAAGGTCAGAAGGATGAGGTGGAGATCTGATCGAAAGTTACAGAAGTGGTAGGCCTGGATAGAATAAACATGGAGAACCTGCTTCCATTAGTAGGAGTTACCATGACCTGAAGGCACAGCCTCAGTGTGAAGGGAACACCCATTAGAACTGTGAGATGGAGGAATGTCTTTAACTAGAGAATAGTTAATCTGTGGAACTCATTGTGACAGAGGGCGATGGAGACTACTGAATGTAATTAACACAGGAATAAATAGGTTTTTGATTAGGAAAACGATCAAGAGCACCAAGGAGAAGGAAGGAGAATGGGTTTGAGGAATATAGAGTCAAAGAGTCAGAGAGATGTACAGCACAGAACCAGTCCCTTCGGTCCAACCCGTCCATGCCGACCAGATATCTCAACCCAATCTAGTCCCACCTGCCAGTACCCGGCCCATATCCCTCCAAACCCTTCCTATTTATATACCCATCCAAATGCCTCTTAAATGTTGCAATTGTACCAGCCTCCACCACTTTCTCTGGCAGCTCATTCCATACACGTACCTCCCTCTGCATGAAAATGTTGCCCCTTAGGTCTCTTTTATATCTTTCCCCTCTCACCCTCAACCTATGCCCTCTAGTTCTGAACTCCCTGACACCAGGGAAAAGACCTTGCCTATTTTCCCTATCCATGCCCCTCATAATTTTGTAAACCTCTATAAGGTCAATCCTCAACCTCTGACGCTGCAAGGAAAACAGCCCCAGCTTGTTCAGCCTCTCCCTATAGCTCAAATCCTCCAACCCTGGCAACGTCCTTGTAAGTCTTTTCTGAACCATTTCAAGTTTCACAACATCTTTCTGATAGGAAGGAGACCAGAATTGCATGGAATATTCCAACAGTGGCCTAACCAATTTCATGCACAGCCGCAACATGACCTCCCAACTCCTGTACTCAATACTCTGACCAATAAAGGAAAGCATACCAAATGCCTTCTTCACTATCCTATCTGCCTGTGACTCCACTTTCAGGAGCTATGAACCTGTACTCCAAGGTCGCATTGTTCAGCAACACTCCCCAGGATCTTACCATTAAGTATAAGTCCTGCTAAGATTTCTTTCCCAAAATGCAGCACCTCGCAATTATCTGAATTAAACTCCATCTGCCACTTCTCAGCCCATTGGCCCATTTGGTCAGGATCCTGTTGTAATCTGAGGTAACCCTCTTCGCTGTCCATTACACCTCCAATTTTGGTGTCATCTGCAAACTTACTAACTGTACCTCTTATGCTCGCATCTAATCATTCGTGGAAATGTCAAAAAGTAGAGGACTCAGCACTGATCCTTATGGCACTCCACCGGTCACAGGTCTCCAGTCTGAAAAACAACCCTCCTCAACCACCCTGTCTTCTCCCTTTGAGCCAGTTCTGTATCCAAATGCCGAGTTCTCCCTGTATTCCATGAGATCTAACCTTGCTAATCAGTCTCCCATGGGGAACCTTGTTAACGCCTTACTGAAGTCCATATAGATCACACCTACTGCTCTGCCCTCATCAATCCTCGTTGTTACTTCTTCAAAAAACTCAATCAAGTTTGTGAGTCATGATTTCCCAAGCACAAAGCCGTGTTGACTATCCCTAATCAGTCCTAGCCTTTCCAAATACAGGTAGACCCTGTCCCTCAGGATTCCCTCCAACAACTTGCCCACCACTGAGGTCAGGCTCACCAATCTATAGTTCCCTGGCTTGTCTTTACTGCCCTTCTTAAACAGTGGCACCACGATTGCCAACCTCCAGTCTTCCGGCACCTCACCTGTGATTATCGACGATACAAATATCTCAGCAAGAGGCCCAGCAATCACTTCTCTGGCTTCCCACAGAGTTCTCCATTACACCTGATCAGGTCCAGGGGGTTTATCCATTTTTAACCGTTTCACGACATCCAGCACTTTCTCTTCTGTAATCTGGACATTTTGCAAGATTTAACCATCTATTTCCCTACAGTCTATACCTTCCATATCCTTTTCCACAGTAAATACTGATACAAAATATTCATTTAGCATCTCCCCCATTTTCTGTGGCTCCACACAAAGGCCACCTTGCTGATCTTTGAGGGGCCCTATTCTCTCCCTAGTTACCCTTTTTTCCTTAATATATTTATTAAAACCCTTTGGATTCTCCTTAATTCTATTTGCCAAAGCTATCTCATGTCCCCTTTTTGCCCTCCTGATTTCCCTCTTAAGTATACTCCTACTTTCTTTATACTCTTCTGAGGATTCACTCGATATATCCTGTCCATACCTGACATATGCTTCCTTCTTTTTCTTAACCAAACCCTCGATTTCTTTAGTGATCCAGCACTGTATCCAGCAGGGATACAAGTGGGCAGTTTCCAATCTGTTACAGTTGAGAGAATGACATGGATGAAGGGACCAATGTCATGGTTGGTAATATTGCAGATGCCTCAAAGACAGGAAGGAAAGAAAGTTACAAAGCAGAAAGGATGATTGCAGATTGACAAATGGACATAGAGAGTTTAATTCAGTTTGCAGGTATTTGGCAAGATTAGATTAGATTCCCTACAGCATGGAAACAGGCCCTTCGGCCTACCAGCCTTTCTTTTCACCCTGACAGGAATATACTTTCTCTGGATTCTTGTTATCTCATTTCTGAAGGCTCCCCATTTTCCAGCCGTCCCTTTACCTGCGAACATCTGCCTCCAATCAGCTTTCGAAAGTTCTTGCCTAATACCGTCAAAATTAGCCTTTCTTCAAATTTAGAATTTCAACTTTTAGATTTGGATGATCCTTTTCCATCACTGTTTTAAAACGAATAGAATTACGGTCGCTGGCCCCAAAGTGCTCCCCCACTGACACCTCAGTCACCTGCCCTGCCTTATTTCCCAAGTGTAGGTCAAGTTTTGTGCCTTCTCTATTAGGTAGATCCACAGACTGAATCAGAAAATTGTCTTGTACACACTTAAGAAATTCCTCTCCATCTAAACCTTTAACACTATGGCAGTCCCAGGCTACATTTGGAAAGTTAAAATCTCCTACCAAAACCACCCTCTTATTCTTAGAGATAGTTGAGATCTCCTTATAAGTTTGTTTCTCAATTTCCCTCTGACTATTAGGGGGTATCTAATACAATCTCAGTTCCACCCAAATAACTTCCCTGGATGTATTTCCGGGACTATCCTCCCTCAGCACAGTTGTAATGCTATCCCTTATCAAAAATACCACTCCCCCTCCTCTCTTGCTTCCCTTTATATTGGCCTTGATTGATTGGAAGAGCAGACTCAGTTTGGTGAATGGCTCGTTCTGCTCCTCGATCTTGTCGCCTTATTTGTGCGCATATGCTTGCACTGCAGTTATTGCAGGAAATTAAAGCTCAGTTCAGCGGTAACATATTGGCAATGGTTAGAAGATTCACTGGTTCATAAGAAGTAGTAGGCAGAGAGAAATTAGTCATTTTCCGGTTGGCAAGATGGAATGGGTGGTATGCCACAGGGATACAGTGAGCAGTTTCCAATCTGTTCCAGTTGAGAGAATGACATGGATGAAGGGACCAATGTCATGGTTGGTAATGTTGCACATGCCACAAAGACAGGTAGGAAAGAATGTTACAAAGCGTAAAGGATGATTACAGATTGACATAGAGAGTTTAATTCAGTTTGCAGGTATTTGGCAATATTAGATTCCCTACAGGATGGAAACAGGCCCTTCGGCCTAACAAGTCCACACCACCCGTCCAAAGAGCAACCCACCCCAGACCCATTCCATTACATTTACCCCTGACAAATACACCTAACACTAGGGAAGTTCAAAAGATACTTTTGCTTATTATAAGAGGAATTAAGTGCAAAATTGGTGAGACGATGCTAAAGCTTGAAAAGACATCACCAGGACCACATCTGGAACAGTGTACTGCACTGGGATCCTTCTTGAAGGAAGGACGTAAATGCATTGAAGTAGGTCAGAGAGTGTTTCAACGAATAGCTGGAATGGACAGGTTGTCTTATGGGGAAAGGTGAGCTGACGATGTTTTAAATGGCCAGAGTCCAGAAAAGGTACAAATGACCTGAATCCTTGCTGTGAGGAAACAGACCATTTGGCCCAACAAGTCCACATCAACCCTCTGAAGAGTAACCCTTCAGATTCATTCTTGTACTCGATTACTCAATGTTTACCCCTCCCAGAAAAGTACCTGTAATTGGAATTCACAATGAGACAAGAAGCGCTCATTTATGTAAAGTGACATTAGAGTGTCCAGAGAAGAGAGGGGAAGTCGAGGTAGGAGTACTGGACAAACTCTCAGCTCCAGAAATACAGTTTGCCTGTGGTAATGACATAGCTGATTCACTGGTAGGAATGTTGCCTACTGTGGTTAAAAAACCAGTGGAAACTCACACAACTGATTGCAGGACACATATCCTGGAATTTTTCTTGACTGTGTGTAACGAGGTGACAAAATAACCAGCGGAAGCAGGAGAGATCGAAGAGATTGAAAAGTTGAAATGGAATTAGCAGTCACCCTGTTTGATCAGATGGTTGAGACAAGCCAGGAGCAGATAGAAGGCAATACCATCAGCTCAGATAAATTAACTGAGTTAATACACAATGATGAAAATTTAAAACAATTGTATCAAAAGGATCCAAATGTATCCCTGAATGTTATTACCTTAAAAGTGATACCTTAATGAGGAAATGGAGACCATCACACATTCAGGCAGATAACAAATGAGCAGAAGTTCATCAAAATGTATTGCCAGTGAGATATTGAACTGAGGTAAAAACAATGACTGCAGATGCTGGAAACCAGATTCTGGATCAGTGGTGCTGGAAGAGCACAGCAACTCAGGCAGCATCTGACGAGCAGCAAAATCAACGTTTCGGGCAAAAGCCCTTCATTTATTCCTGATGAAGGGCTTTTGCCCGAAACGTCGATTTTGCTGCTCGTCGGATGCTGCTTGAATTGCTGTGCTCTTCCAGCACCACTGATCCAGGATATTGAAATGAGGTGCTGTGTGTGTCGCATGACCTACCACTGGAGGTCATTTCGGAGTGAGGAAAACACAGACTAAAATACAAAAACACCTTTACTGGCCTGGACTGCACAGGGATGTAGTTGAATTTTACCACATGTGTCATGCCTGTCAGGTAATTGGAAAACCACAGGTGGTAATAAACCCTGCACCTTCAATACCTATTCCAGCATCTTAGGATCATTTTCCAAGAGTCTTCATTGATTGTGTATGATGCCGACCTAAAACAATAAGTGGGAATCGTTATTTGTTAACAATAACGGATATATCAACTAGAATCGCAGAGGCTGTCCCATTCCACAATATCACAGCTCAAAGGATGGGAGAGGATTTCTCAGATTTTTCACTCGATATGGAACAACGACAGAGATACAATCAGATTAAGGGTCAAACTTCACATCAAAATTATTCAAGGGAGCTATGGACAGCTTAGGAATAAAACAATTCAAATCTACTGCCTACCATCCAGAATCGCAGGGAGGGGTAGAAAGGTGAAATCAGACAGAAAGGACCATGTTGAGGGTTTATAGTCCAGACAATCCAGATGATTGGGATAAAGGAATTACGTTTGTGTTTTTTTTTTGTGATCAGAGATGTACCAAATGAATTAACCAAATTCAGTCCATGTGAATGAGGTTTTGGGCATGAAGTGAGAGGACAATTAAAAATGATTAAGGAGAAATTGGTAAGTCAGAATTCAGAGATCACATATTTGGACTACGTGTCAAATTTTAGGAAACAATTAAATAGAGCTGGGGAGTTGGCCAGGCAACATTTAAAAGCATCACTGCATGCAACGAAACAGGAAGCACACAAGAAATCAAAAATTCTCAATTTTGCTATCGTGGATAAGGTATTAATATTATTTCCAGTGATAGGTGCACCTTTAAAAGTATGTTTTAGTCAATCTTATCCAGTTGAAAGGAGATTGAGTGAGGTGAACTACTTGATAGGGACTCCAGACAGAAAGAAATCTCACAGAGTGTGTCATGTGAATATGCTGAAAAGGTATTTTGACAAGAAAAGTCAAAGGAGACTGTGTTATTGGTTAGAACACAGAGGAAAGAACCAAATTCAGAGGATTCTGAATTGTATATTCTTCAAATTAAACTGGACAATGAGTAAGTTGTCAAAAATGGGGATAAATTATTCAGTTATGTTCCCAAGGGAAATCGAAATGACCTGAAACAGTTATAACTATCACGGGGAAGGTTTGTGGAAACAAGCTTTGAAGTAATAATCTAATTGTGCACGATGTAGATATACGAGATGCTGTTCTGATTAAGCAAAATTCTTAAAGGCATAGCCCTCAAAGTTGGCATAGGTTCAAAAGGAGATTGAAGGCATGCTCCAAGATGACATATTCGCACTAAGTTAGTGACTGGAGCTCACCCATAGTAATGGTGTCGAAACGAAATGGTACCCAACAGTTAGATATGAACTATCGCAAAGTCAATACGGTGACAAAGACTGATGCGTATCCGATTCCCCGTTTGGAAGACATAGAACATAGAACATAGAAGAATACAGCGCAGTACAGGCCCTTGGGCCCTCGATGTTGCGCCGATCCAAGCCCACCTAAACTACACTAACCCACTATCCTCCATATACCTATCCAATGCCCTCTTAAATGCCCATAAAGAGGGAGAGTCCACCACTGACTGTGTTGAGAAGGTGGGACAAGCAACTTACATTTCTAATTAGGACTTGCGCTGAGGACACTGGCAGGTATATTTGTGAGAAAGAGCAAAGGCAATTTCGGCTTTCATAACACCAAATGGACGACATCAGTTTAAAGTCATGCCATTTGGTATGAAAAACGCTCTGGCCACATTTCAGAGACTAACCAATTAGGTCATTGCCAGATTACCCAATTGTGTCATATATATCAATGACCTGGTGATTTTTAGTCACTCATGGAAGGAAAATTTTCAACAATTATCAGATTAATTCGTTTGACTTCGCAAGGTAGGCTTGGTGATAAACCTGGCTAAAAGTGAATTTGCCAAAGACCAAGATACCTTCCTGGGCCATGTTATTGGACACGGACAGGGACACACTCCTGGTCAGGGACACACTCCTGCACTGGTCTGGTCTTGGACTCACTCCCGCACTGGCCTGGTTCGGGACTCACTCTGGCGCAGGCCTGGTCTGGGACACACGACTTCCCTCTCCAGGTCTGGGACACACTCCTGCACTGGCCTGGTCTGGGACACGTTCCCGCACTGGCCTGATCTGGAACTAACTCCTGAACTGGCCTGGTCTGGAACACGCTCCCCCACTGGCCTGATCTCGGACTCACTCCTGTGTTGTCTGGTCTGGGACACACGACTGCACTGGCTTGTTCTGCTACGCACTCCTACACTGGCTGGTCTAGGAGACACTCCCGCACTGGCCTGGTCTGGGACTCACTCCCATACTGGCCTGGTCTGGGACTCACTCCTGCAGAGGCCTGTTCTGGGACACCCGCCTGCACTCTCCTGGTCTAGGAGACACTCCTGCACTGGCCTGGTCTGGGACTCACTCACGCCCTGGCCTGTTCTGTGACTCACTCCTACACTTTCCGGGTCTGGGACACACTCCCGCACTGGCCTGGTCTGGGACTCACTCACGCCCTGGCCTAGTCTGGGACTAACTACCGCACTGGACTGGTCTGGGACACACTCCTGCAGTGGCCTGGTCTGGGACACACTCCGACACTTTCCTGGTTTGGACTCACTCCTGCGTTGACTGGTCTGGGACTTACTCCCGCTCTGGCCAGGTCTGGGACACGATCCCGCACTGGCCTGATCTCGGACTCACACCTGCGTGGTCTGGTCTGGGACTCCCTTCTGCACTGGCTTGTTCTGCTACGCACTCGCACACTGGCCCGGTCTGGGACACACTCCCGCACTGGCCTGGTCTGGGAGTCACTCCCACACTGGCCTGGTCTGGGACTCACTCCCACACTGGCCTGGTCTGGGACTCACTCCTGCAGAGGCCTGGTCTGGGACACACGCCTGCACTCTCCTGGTCTGGGACACACTCCCACTCTGGCCTGGTCTGGGACTCACTCACGCCCTGGCCTGGTCTGGGACTCACTCCTGCACTCTCCGGGTCTGGGACACACTCCCGCACAGGCCTGGTCTGGGACTCACTTACGCCCTGGCCTGGTCTGTGACTAACTACCGCACTGGACTGGTATGGGACACACTGCTGCAGTGGCCTGGTCTGGGACACACTCCGACAATTTCCTGGTCTGGTACTCACTCCTGCGTTGACTGGTTTGGGACTCACTTCCGCACATGCCTGGTCTGGGACTCATTCCCGCACTGGCTAAGTCTGCGTCTCACTCCCAAACTGGCCTGGTCTGGGACTCACTCCTGAACTGGCCTGGTCTGGGACACACTACCGCATTGGCCTGGTCTGGGACACACTACCGAAATGGCCTGATCTGGGATTCACTCCCGCACTGTCCTGGTTTGGGACACTCTCCCGCACTGGCCTGGTCAGGGACACACTCTTGCACGGGCCTGGTTTGGGACATACTCCCGCCCTGGCCTGGTCTGGGGCTCACTCCCACACTGACCTGGTCTGGGATTCACTCCTGCACTGGCCTGGCCTGGAACACACTCCCGCACTGGCCTGATCTCGGACTCACTCCTGTGTGGTCTGGTCTGGGGCACACGCCTGCACTGGCTTGTTCTGTTATGCACTCCCACACTGGCCCGGTCTGGGACACACTCCCGCACTGGCCTGGTCTGGGACTCACTCAGGCCCTGGCCTGTTCTGTGACTCACTCCTACACTCTCCGGGTCTGGACACACTCCCGCACTGGCCTGGTTTGGGACTCACTCATGCCCTGGCCTGGTCTGGGACTAACCACCGCACTGGACTGGTCTGGGACACACTCCTGAACTGGCCTGGTCTGGGACACACTCCCGCCCTGGCCTGGTCTGGGACACACTCCGACACTTTCCCGGTCTGGTACTCACTCCTGCGATGACTGGTCTGGGACTCACTTCCGCACTGGGCTGGTCTGGGACTCACTCCCGCCCTGGCCAAGTCTGCGTCTCACTCCCAAACTGGCCTGGTCTGGGACTCACTCCTGAACTGGCCTGGTCTGGGATACACTCCCGCATTGGCCTGGTCTGGGACACTCTCCTGAACTGGCCTGATCTGGGACTCACTCCCGCACTGGCCTGGTTTGGGACACTCTCCCGTACTGGCCTGGACTGGGACACACTCTTGAACTGGCCTCTTCTGGGACATTCTCCCGCCCTGGACTGGTCTGGGGCTCACTCCCGCACTGGCCTGGTTTGGGACACTCTCCCGCACTGGCCTGGTCAGGGACACACTCTTGCACGGGCCTGGTCTGGGACATACTCCCGCCCTGGCCTGGTCTGGGGCTCACTCCCACACTGACCTGGTCTGGGATTCACTCCTGCACTGGCCTGGCCTGGAACACACTCCCGCACTGGCCTGATCTCGGACTCACTCCTGTGTGGTCTGGTCTGGGGCACACGCCTGCACTGGCTTGTTCTGTTATGCACTCCCACACTGGCCCGGTCTGGGACACACTCCCGCACTGGCCTGGTCTGGGACTCACTCAGGCCCTGGCCTGTTCTGTGACTCACTCCTACACTCTCCGGGTCTGGGACACACTCCCGCACTGGCCTGGTTTGGGACTCACTCATGCCCTAGCCTGGTCTGGGACTAACCACCGCACTGGACTGGTCTGGGACACACTCCTGAACTGGCCTGGTCTGGGACACACTCCCGCCCTGGCCTGGTCTGGGACACACTCCGACACTTTCCCGGTCTGGTACTCACTCCTGCGATGACTGGTCTGGGACTCACTTCCGCACTGGGCTGGTCTGGGACTCACTCCCGCCCTGGCCAAGTCTGCGTCTCACTCCCAAACTGGCCTGATCTGGGACTCACTCCTGAACTGGCCTGGTCTGGGATACACTCCCGCATTGGCCTGGTCTGGGACACTCTCCTGAACTGGCCTGATCTGGGACTCACTCCCGCACTGGCCTGGTTTGGGACACTCTCCCGTACTGGCCTGGACTGGGACACACTCTTGAACTGGCCTCTTCTGGGACATTCTCCCGCCCTGGACTGGTCTGGGGCTCACTCCCGCACTGGCCTGGCCTGGGACTCACTCCTGAACTGGCCTGGTCTGGGATACACTCCCGCATTGGCCTGGTCTGGGACACTCTCCTGAACTGGCCTGATCTGGGACTCACTCCCGCACTGGCCTGGTTTGGGACACTCTCCCGTACTGGCCTGGACTGGGACACACTCTTGAACTGGCCTCTTCTGGGACATTCTCCCGCCCTGGACTGGTCTGGGGCTCACTCCCGCACTGGCCTGGCCTGGGACTCACTCCTGAACTGGCCTGGTCTGAGATTCTCTCTTGCAGTCACCTGGTCTGTGACTCTGGCCTGGTCTGGGGCACGCTCCCGCACTGGCTGGTCTGGGGTTCACTCCCGCACTGGCCTGGTCTGGGACTCAATCCTGAACTGGCCTGGTCTGGGACTCACTCCCACACTGGCCTGGTCTGGGACTCACTCCTGAACTGGCCTGGTCTAAGATTCTCTCTTGCAGTCACCTGGTCTGTGACTCTGGCCTGGTCTGGGACACGTTCCCGCACTGGCCTGATCTGGGACTCACTCCTGAACTGGCCTGGTCTGAGATACGCTCCCGCACTGGCCTGGTCGGTGACTCACTCCACCATTGGCCTGGTCTGGGACACACTCCCGCACTGGCCATGCCTGGGACTCACTCCAGCACTCTCCAGGTCTGGGACACCCTCCCACACTGGCCTGGTCTGGGACTCACACACGGCCTGGCCTGTTCTGGGACTCACGCCTGCACTCTCCAGGTCTGGGACACACTCCCGCACTGGCCTGATCTGGGACTCACTCCTGAACTGGCCTGGTCTGATATACGCTCCCGCACTGGCCTGGTCGGTGACTCACTCCACCATTGGCCTTGTCTGGGACACACTCCCGCACTGGCCATGCCTGGGACTCACTCCAGCACTCTCCAGGTCTGGGACACCCTCCCACACTGGCCTGGTCTGGGACTCACACACGGCCTGGCCTGTTCTGGGACTCACTCCTGCACTCCAGGTCTGGGACACACTCACACACTGGCCAGGTCTGGGACTCACTCACGCCCTGGCCTGGTCTGGGACTAACTACCGCACTGGACTGGTCTGGGACTCACTTCCACACTGGCCTGTTCTGGAACTCACTCCCGCACTGGCATTGTCTGGGATTCATTCTGCACTGACCTGGTCTGGGACTCACTCCCGCACTGGCCTGGCCTGGGAGTCACTTCCACACAGGCCTGGTCTGGGTCTCACTCCCGCACTGGCCTGGTCTGGGACACATTCCTGCACTGGCCTGGTCTGCGACACACTCCCGCACTGGCCTGGTCTGGGACTCAGTCCCACACTGGCCTGGTCTGGGATTCACACCTGCACGGACCTAGTTTGGGACTCACTCCCGTTCTGGCCTGGACTGGGACTCACTCCTGCGCTGGCCTGGTCTGGGACACACTCCAGCACTGGCCTGGTCTGGGACTCACTCCCGCACTGGCCTGGTCTATGACTCACATCCGCACTGCCCTGGTCTGGGGCTCACACCCACCCTGGCCTGGTCTGGGACTCACTTCCGCACTAGCCTGGTCTGGGACTCACTCCTGCACTGGCCTGGTCTGGGACACACTCCTGCACTGGCTCGGCCTGGGACTCACTCCCACACTGTCCTGGTGTGGGACTCACTCCTGCCCTGGGCTGGTCTGGGACTCATTCCTGCATTGGCCCAGTCTGCGACTCACTCCCGCACTGGACTGGTCTGGGACACACTCCTGCAGTGGTCTGGTCTGGGACAAACGCCTGCACTCTCCTGGTCTAGGAGACACTCCCACACTGGCCTGGTCTGGGACTCACTCACGCCCAGGCCTGTTCTGGAACTCACTCGCACACTGCCCTGGTCTAGAACTCACTCCGGCACTGGACATGTCTGGGACTCACTGCCGCACTGGCCTGGTCTGGGATTCACTCCCGCACTGTCCGGGTCGAGGACACACTCCCGCACTGGCCTGGTCTGGGAGTCACTCGCACACTGGCCTGGTCTGTGACTAACTCCTGAATTGGCCTGGTCTGGGACTCACACCCGCCCTGGCCTGGTCTGGGACTCACTCCTGAACTGCCCTGGTCTGGGACTCACTCCCACACTGGCCGGGTCTGGGACACACTCCCGCACTGGCCTGGTCTGGGTCTCACTCCTGCACTGGCCTGGTCTGGGACTCACTCCTGCACTGGCCTGGTCTGGGACTCACTCCCACAATGGCCTGGTCTGGGACTCACTCCTGCACTGGCCTGGTCTGGGACTCACTCCCGCACTGGCCTGGTCTGGGTCTCACTCCTGCACTGGCCTGGTCTGGGACTCACTCCTGCACTGGCCTGGTCTGGGACTCACTCCCACACTGGCCTGGTCTGGGACTCACTCCTGCACTGGCCTGGTCTGGGACTCACTCCCACACTGGCCTGGTCTGGGAGTCACTCCCGCACTGGCCTGGTCAGGGACTCACTCCCACACTGGCCTGGTCTGGGACTCACTCCTGCAGAGGCCTGGTCTGGGACACACGCCTGCACTCTCCTGGTCTGGGACTCACTCATGCCCTGGCCTGGTCTGGGACTCACTCCTGCACTCTCCGGGTCTGGGACACACTCCTGCACAGGCCTGGTCTGGGACTCACTCACGCCCTGGCCTGGTCTGGGACTAACTACCGCACTGGACTGGTCTGGAACACACTCCTGCAGTGGCCTGGTCTGGGACACACTCCGACAATTTCCTGGTCTGGTACTCACTCCTGCGTTGACTGGTTTGGGACTCACTTCCGCACTCGCCTGGTCTGGGACTCACTCCCGCACTGGCCAAGTCTGCGTCTCACTCCCACACTGGCCTGGTCTGGGACTCACTCCTGAACTGGCCTGGTCTGGGACACACTACCGCATTGGACTGGTCTGGGACACACTACCGAACTGGCCTGATCTGGGATTCACTCCCGCACTGTCCTGGTTTGGGACACACTCCCGCACTGGCCTGATCTCGGACTCACTCCTGTGTGGTCTGGTCTGGGGCACACGCCTGCACTGGCTTGTTCTGTTATGCACTCCCACACTGGCCCGGTCTGGGACACACTCCCGCACTGGCCTGGTCTGGGACTCACTCAGGCCCTGGCCTGTTCTGTGACACACTCCTACACTCTCCGGGTCTGGGACACACTCCCGCACTGGCCTGGTTTGGGACTCACTCATGCCCTGGCCTGGTCTGGGACTAACCACCGCACTGGACTGGTCTGGGACACACTCCTGAACTGGCCTGGTCTGGGAGTCACTCCCACACTGGCCTGGTCTGGGACTCACTCCCACACTGGCCTGGTCTGGGACTCACTCCCACACTGGCCTGGTCTGGGACTCACTCCTGCAGAGGCCTTGTCTGGGACACACGCCTGCACTCTCCTGGTCTGGGACACACTCCCACTCTGGCCTGGTCTGGGACACACTCCGACACTTTCCCGGTCTGGTCCTCACTCCTGCGTTGACTGGTCTGGGACTCACTTCCACACTGGCCTGGTCTGGGACTCACTCCCGCCCTGGCCTGTTCTGGAACTCACTCGCACACTGCCCTGGTCTAGAACTCACTCCGGCACTGGACATGTCTGGGACTCACTGCCGCACTGGCCTGGTCTGGGATTCACTCCCGCACTGGTCTGGTCTGGGATTCACTAACGCAATGTCCGGGTCGAGGACACACTCCCGCACTGGCCTGGTCTGGGAGTCACTCGCACACTGGCCTGGTCTGTGACTAACTCCTGAATTGGCCTGGTCTGGGACTCACACCCGCCCTGGCCTGGTCTGGGACTCACTCCTGAACTGCCCTAGTCTGGGACTCACTCCCACACTGGTCTGGTCTGGGACACACTCCCGCACTGGCCTGGTCTGGGACTCACTCCTGCACTGGCCTGGTCTGGGACTCACTCCCGCACTGGCCAAGTCTGCGTCTCACTCCCAAACTGGCCTGGTCTGGGACTCACTCCTGAACTGGCCTGGTCTGGGACACACTACCGCATTGGCCTGGTCTGGGACACACTACCGAACTGGCCTGATCTGGGATTCACTCCCGCACTGTCCTGGTTTGGGACACTCTCCCGCACTAGCCTGGTCAGGGACACACTCTTGCACGGGCCTGGTCTTGGACATACTCCCGCCCTGGCCTGGTCTGGGGCTCACTCCCACACTGACCTGGTCTGGGATTCACTCCTGCACTGGCCTGGCCTGGAACACACTCCCGCACTGGCCTGATCTCGGACTCACTCCTGTGTGGTCTGGTCTGGGGCACACGCCTGCACTGGCTTGTTCTGTTATGCACTCCCACACTGGCCCGGTCTGGGACACACTCCCGCACTGGCCTGGTCTGGGACTCACTCAGGCCCTGGCCTGTTCTGTGACACACTCCTACACTCTCCGGGTCTGGGACACACTCCCGCACTGGCCTGGTTTGGGACTCACTCATGCCCTGGCCTGGTCTGGGACTAACCACGGCACTGGACTGGTCTGGGACACACTCCTGAACTGGCCTGGTCTGGGACACACTCCCACCCTGGCCTGGTCTGGGACACACTCCGACACTTTCCCGGTCTGGTACTCACTCCTGCGTTGACTGGTCTGGGACTCACTTCCACACTGGCCTGGTCTGGGACTCACTCCCGCCCTGGCCTGTTCTGGAACTCACTCGCACACTGCCCTGGTCTAGAACTCACTCCGGCACTGGACATGTCTGGGACTCACTGCCGCACTGGCCTGGTCTGGGATTCACTCCCGCACTGGTCTGGTCTGGGATTCACTAACGCAATGTCCGGGTCGAGGACACACTCCCGCACTGGCCTGGGTTGGGAGTCACTCGCACACTGGCCTGGTCTGTGACTAACTCCTGAATTGGCCTGGTCTGGGACTCACACCCGCCCTGGCCTGGTCTGGGACTCACTCCTGAACTGCCCTGGTCTGGGACTCACTCCCACACTGGTCTGGTCTGGGACACACTTCCGCACTGGCCTGGTCTGGGACTCACTCCTGCACTGGCCTGGTCTGGGACTCACTCCTGCACTGGCCTGGTCTGGGACTCGCTCCTGCACTGGCCTGGTCTGGGACTCACTCCTGCACTGGCTTGGTCTGGGACTCACTACGACACTGGCCTGGCCTGGGACTCACTCCCACACTGGCCTGGTCAGGGACACACTCCCGCACTGGTCTGGTCTAGGACTCACTCCCGCACTGGCCTGGTTTGGGACTCACTCCGGCACAGGCCTGGTCTGGGACACACGACTGCCCTCTCCTGGTCTGGGACACACTCCTGCACTGGCCTGGTCTGGGACACGTTCCCGCACTGGCCTGATCTGGAACTAACTCCTGAACTGGCCTGGTCTGGAACACGCTCCCCCACTGGCCTGATCTCGGACTCACTCCTGCGTGGTCTGGTCTGGGACACACGCCTGCACTGGCTTGTTCTGCTACGCACTCCCACACTGGCTGGTCTTGGACACACTCCCGCACTGGCCTGGTTTGGGACTCACTCCCGCACTGGCCTGGTCTGGGACTCACTCCCATACTGGCCTGGTCTGGGACTCACTCCTGCAGAGGCCTGTTCTGGGACACACGCCTGCACTCTCCTGGTCTAGGAGACACTCCTGCACTGGCCTGGTCTGGGACTCACTCACGCCCTGGCCTGTTCTGTGACTCACTCCTACACTCTCCGGGTCTGGGACACACTCCCGCACTGGCCTGGTCTGGGACTAACTACCGCACTGGACTGGTCTGGGACACACTCCTGCAGTGGCCTGGTCTGGGACACACTCCGACACTTTCCTGGTTTGGACTCACTCCTGCGTTGACTGGTCTGTGACTTACTCCACCACTGGCCTGGTCTGGAATGCACTCCCGCTCTAGCCTGGTCTGGGACACGATCCCGCACTGGCCTGATCTCGGACTCACTCCTGCGTGGTCTGGTCTGGGACTCCCTTCTGCACTGGCCTGTTCTGCTACGCACTCGCACACTGGCCCGGTCTGGGACACACTCCCGCACTGGCCTGGTCTGGGATTCACTCCCACACTGGCCTGGTCTGGGACTCACTCCCACACTGGCCTGGTCTGGGACTCACTCCTGCAGAGGCCTGGTCTGGGCCACACGCCTGCACTCTCCTGGTCTGGGACACACTCCCACACTGGCCTGTTCTGGGACTCACTCACGCCCTGGCCTGGTCTGGGACTAACTCCTGCACTCTCCGGGTCTGGGACACACTCCCGCACAGGCCTGGTCTGGGACTCACTCACGCCCTGGACTGGTCTGGGACACACTCTTGCAGTGGCCTGGTCTGGGACACACTCCGACAATTTCCTGGTCTGGTACTCACTCCTGCGTTGACTGGTCTGGGACTCACTTCCGCACTGGCCTGGCTTGGGACTCACTCCCGCACTGGCCAAGTCTGCGTCTCACTCCCAAACTGGCCTGGTCTGGGACTCACTCCTGAACTGGCCTGGTCTGGGACACACTATCGCATTGGCCTGGTCTGGGACACATTCCCGAACTGACCTGATCTGGGATTCACTCCCGCACTGTCCTGGTTTGGGACACTCTCCCGCACTGGCCTGGTCAGGGACACACTCTTGCACGGGCCTGGTCTGGGACATACTCCCGCCCTGGCCTTGTCTGGGGCTCACTCCCACACTGACCTGGTCTGGGATTCACTCCTGCACTGGCCTGGCCTGGAACACACTCCCGCACTGGCCTGATCTCGGACTCACTCCTGTGTGGTCTGGTCTGGGACACACGCCTGCACTGGCTTGTTCTGTTACGCACTCCCACACTGGCCCGGTCTGGGACACACTCCCGCACTGGCCTGGTCTGGGACTCACTCCCACACTGGCCTGGTCTGGGACTCACTCCCATACTGGCCTGGTCTGGGACTCACTCCTGCAGAGGCCTGGTCTGGGACACACGCCTGCACTCTCCTGGTTTAGGAGACACTCCCACACTGGCCTGGTCTCGGACTCACTCACGCCCTGGCCTGTTCTGTGACTCACTCCTACACTCTCCGGGTCTGGGACACACTCCCGCATGGGTCTGGTTTGGGACTCACTCATGCCCTGGCCTGGTCTGGGACGAACTACCGCACTGGACTGGTCTGGGACACACTCCCGCACTGGCCTGGTCTAGGACTCACTCCTGAACTGGCCTGTTCTGGGATTCACTCCTGCAGTCACCTGTTCTGGGAGTCTGGCCTGGTCTGGGACACGTTCACGCACTGGCCTGATCTGGGACTCACTCCTGAACTGGCCTGGTCTGGGGCACGCTCCCGCACTGGCTGGGCTGGGGCTCACTCCCGCACTGGCCTGGTCTGGGACACACTCCCGCACTGGTCTGGTCTAGGACTCACTCCCGCACTGGCCTGGTTTGGGACTCACTCCGGCACAGGCCTGGTCTGGGACACACGACTGCCCTCTCCTGGTCTGGGACACACTCCTGCACTGGCCTGGTCTGGGACCCGTTCCCGCACTGGCCTGATCTGGAACTCACTCCTGAACTGGCCTGGTCTGGAACACGCTCCCCCACTGGCCTGATCTCGGACTCAATCCTGCGTGGTCTGGTCTGGGACACACGCCTGCACTGGCTTGTTCTGCTACGCACTCCCACACTGGCTGGTCTTGGACACACTCCCGCACTGGCCTGGTCTGGGACTCACTCCCGCACTGGCCTGGTCTGGGACTCACTCCCATACTGGCCTGGTCTGGGACTCACTCCTACAGAGGCCTGGTCTGGGACACACGCCTGCACTCTCCTGGTCTAGGAGACACTCCTGCACTGGCCTGGTCTGGGACTCACTCACGCCCTGGCCTGTTCTGTGACTCACTCCTGCACTCTCCGGGTCTGGGACACACTCCTGCACTGGCCTGGTCTGGGTCTCACCCACGCCCTGGCCTGGTCTGGGACTAACTACCGCACTGGACTGGTCTGGGACACACTCCGACACTTTCCTGGTTTGGACTCACTCCTGCGTTGACTGGTCTGTGACTTACTCCACCACTGGCCTGGTCTGGAATGCACTCCCGCTCTAGCCTGGTCTGGGACACGATCCCGCACTGGCCTGATCTCGGACTCACTCCTGCGTGGTCTGGTCTGGGACTCCCTTCTGCACTGGCCTGTTCTGCTACGCACTCGCACACTGGCCCGGTCTGGGACACACTCCCACACTGGCCTGGTCTGGGAGTCACTCCCACACTGGCCTGGTCTGGGACTCACTCCCACACTGGCCTGGGTCTGGGACTCACTCCTGCAGAGGTCTTGTCTGGGACACACGCCTGCACTCTCCTGGTCTGGGACACACTCCCACACTGGCCTGGTCTGGGAAACACTCCGACACTTTCCCGGTCTGGTCCTCACTCCTGCGTTGACTGGTCTGGGACTCACTTCCACACTGGCCTGGTCTGGGACTCACTCCCGCCCTGGCCTGTTCTGGAACTCACTCGCACACTGCCCTGGTCTAGAACTCACTCCGGCACTGGACATGTCTGGGACTCACTGCCGCACTGGCCTGGTCTGGGATTCACTCCCGCACTGGTCTGGTCTGGGATTCACTAACGCAATGTCCGGGTCGAGGACACACTCCCGCACTGGCCTGGTCTGGGAGTCACTCGCACACTGGCCTGGTCTGTGACTAACTCCTGAATTGGCCTGGTCTGGGACTCACACCCGCCCTGGCCTGGTCTGGGACTCACTCCTGAACTGCCCTGGTCTGGGACTCACTCCCACACTGGTCTGGTCTGGGACACACTCCCGCACTGGCCTGGTCTGGGACTCACTCCTGCACTGGCCTGGTCTGGGACTCACTCCTGCACTGGCCTGGTCTGGGACTCACTCCCACGCTGGCCTGGTCTGGGACTCACTCCTGCACTGGCCTGGTCTGGGACTCACTCCTGCACTGGCCTGGTCTGGGACTCACTACGACACTGGCCTGGCCTGGGACTCACTCCCACACTGGCCTGGTCAGGGACACACTCCCGCACTGGTCTGGTCTAGGACTCACTCCCGCACTGGCCTGGTTTGGGACTCACTCCGGCACAGGCCTGGTCTGGGACACACGACTGCCCTCTCCTGGTCTGGGACACACTCCTGCACTGGCCTGGTCTGGGACACGTTCCCGCACTGGCCTGATCTGGAACTAACTCCTGAGCTGGCCTGGTCTGGAACACGCTCCCCCACTGGCCTGATCTCGGACTCACTCCTGCGTGGTCTGGTCTGGGACACACGCCTGCACTGGCTTGTTCTGCTACGCACTCCCACACTGGCTGGTCTTGGACACACTCCCGCACTGGCCTGGTTTGGGACTCACTCCCGCACTGGCCTGGTCTGGGACTCACTCCCATACTGGCCTGGTCTGGGACTCACTCCTGCAGAGGCCTGTTCTGGGACACACGCCTGCACTCTCCTGGTCTAGGAGACACTCCTGCACTGGCCTGGTCTGGGACTCACTCACGCCCTGGCCTGTTCTGTGACTCACTCCTACACTCTCCGGGTCTGGGACACACTCCCGCACTGGCCTGGTCTGGGACTCACTCACGCCCTGGCCTGGTCTGGGACTAACTACCGCACTGGACTGGACTGGGACACACTCCTGCAGTGGCCTGGTCTGGGACACACTCCGACACTTTCCTGGTTTGGACTCACTCCTGCGTTGACTGGTCTGTGACTTACTCCACCACTGGCCTGGTCTGGAACGCACTCCCGCTCTAGCCTGGTCTGGGACACGATCCCGCACTGGCCTGATCTCGGACTCACTCCTGCGTGGTCTGGTCTGGGACTCCCTTCTGCACTGGCCTGTTCTGCTACGCACTCGCACACTGGCCCGGTCTGGGACACACTCCCGCACTGGCCTGGTCTGGGATTCACTCCCACACTGGCCTGGTCTGGGACTCACTCCCACACTGGCCTGGTCTGGGACTCACTCCTGCAGAGGCCTGGTCTGGGCCACACGCCTGCACTCTCCTGGTCTAGGAGACACTCCTGCACTGGCCTGGTCTGGGACTCACTCACGCCCTGGCCTGGTCTGGGACTCACTCCTGCACTCTCCGGGTCTGGGACACACTCCCGCACAGGCCTGGTCTGGGACTCACTCACGCCCTGGCCTGGTCTGGGACTAACTACCGCACTGGACTGGTCTGGGACACACTCTTGCAGTGGCCTGGTCTGGGGCACACTCCGACAATTTCCTGGTCAGGTACTCACTCCTGCGTTGACTGGTCTGGGACTCACTTCCGCACTGGCCTGGCTTGGGACTCACTCCCGCACTGGCCAAGTCTGCGTCTCACTCCCAAGCTGGCCTGGTCTGGGACTCACTCACGCCCTGGCCTGGTCTGGGACTAACTACCGCACTGGACTGGTCTGGGACACACTCTTGCAGTGGCCTGGTCTGGGACACACTCCGACAATTTCCTGGTCAGGTACTCACTCCTGCGTTGACTGGTCTGGGACTCACTTCCGCACTGTCCTGGTTTGGGACACTCTCCCGCACTGGCCTGGTCAGGGACACACTCTTGCACGGGCCTGGTCTGGGACATACTCCCGCCCTGGCCTTGTCTGGGGCTCACTCCCACACTGACCTGGTTTGGAATTCACTCCTGCACTGGCCTGGCCTGGAACACACTCCCGCACTGGCCTGATCTTGGACTCACTCCTGTGTGGTCTGGTCTGGGACACACGCCTGCACTGGCTTGTTCTGTTACGCACTCCCACACTGGCCCGGTCTGGGACACACTCCCGCACTGGCCTGGTCTTGGATTCACTCCCACACTGGCCTGGTCTGGGACTCACTCCCATACTGGCCTGGTCTGGGACTCACTCCTGCAGAGGCCTGGTCTGGGACACACGCCTGCACTCTCCTGGTTTAGGAGACACTCCCACACTGGCCTGGTCTCGGACTCACTCACGCCCTGGCCTGTTCTGTGACTCACTCCTACACTCTCCGGGTCTGGGACACACTCCCGTATGGGTCTGGTTTGGGACTCACTCATGCCCTGGCCTGGTCTGGGACGAACTACCGCACTGGACTGGTCTGGGACACACTCCCGCACTGGCCTGGTCTGGGACACACTCCGACACTTTCCCAGTCTGGTACTCACTCCTGCGTTGACTGGCCTGGGACTCACTTCCACACTGGCCTGGACTGGGACTCACTCCCGCCCTGGCCAAGTCTGCGTCTCACTCCCAAACTGGCCTGGTCTGGGACTCACTCCTGAACTGGCCTGGTCTGGGATACACTCCCGCATTGGCCTGGTCTGGGACACTCTCCTGAACTGGCCTGATCTGGGACTCACTCCCGCACTGGCCTGGTTTGGGACACTCTCCCGTACTGGCCTGGACTGGGACACACTCATGAACTGGCCTCTTCTGGGACATTCTCCCGCCGTGGACTGGTCTGGGGCTCACTCCCGCACTGGCCTGGTCTAGGACTCACTCCTGAACTGGCCTGTTCTGGGATTCACTCCTGCAGTCAACTGTTCTGGGAGTCTGGCCTGGTCTTGGACACGTTCACGCACTGGCCTGATCTGGGACTCACTCCTGAACTGGCCTGGTCTGGGGCACGCTCCCGCACTGGCTGGGCTGGGGCTCACTCCCGCACTGGCCTGGTCTGGGACACACTCCCGCACTGGTCTGGTCTAGGACTCACTCCCGCACTGGCCTGGTTTGGGACTCACTCCGGCACAGGCCTGGTCTGGGACACACGACTGCCCTCTCCTGGTCTGGGACACACTCCTGCACTGGCCTGGTCTGGGACCCGTTCCCGCACTGGCCTGATCTGGAACTCACTCCTGAACTGGCCTGGTCTGGAACACGCTCCCCCACTGGCCTGATCTCGGACTCAATCCTGCGTGGTCTGGTCTGGGACACACGCCTGCACTGGCTTGTTCTGCTACGCACTCCCACACTGGCTGGTCTTGGACACACTCCCGCACTGGCCTGGTCTGGGACTCACTCCCGCACTGGCCTGGTCTGGGACTCACTCCCATACTGGCCTGGTCTGGGACTCACTCCTACAGAGGCCTGGTCTGGGACACACGCCTGCACTCTCCTGGTCTAGGAGACACTCCTGCACTGGCCTGGTCTGGGACTCACTCAAGCCCTGGCCTGTTCTGTGACTCACTCCTACACTCTCCGGGTCTGGGACACACTCCTGCACTGGCCTGGTCTGGGTCTCACCCACGCCCTGGCCTGGTCTGGGACTAACTACCGCACTGGTCTGGTCTGGGACACACTCCGACACTTTCCTGGTTTGGACTCACTCCTGCGTTGACTGGTCTGTGACTTACTCCACCACTGGCCTGGTCTGGAATGCACTCCCGCTCTAGCCTGGTCTGGGACACGATCCCGCACTGGCCTGATCTCGGACTCACTCCTGCGTGGTCTGGTCTGGGACTCCCTTCTGCACTGGCCTGTTCTGCTACGCACTCGCACACTGGCCCGGTCTGGGACACACTCCCACACTGGCCTGGTCTGGGAGTCACTCCCACACTGGCCTGGTCTGGGACTCACTCCCACACTGGCCTGGTCTGGGACTCACTCCTGCAGAGGTCTTGTCTGGGACACACGCCTGCACTCTCCTGGTCTGGGACACACTCCCACACTGGCCTGGTCTGGGACACACTCCGACACTTTCCCGGTCTGGTCCTCACTCCTGCGTTGACTGGTCTGGGACTCACTTCCACACTGGCCTGGTCTGGGACTCACTCCCGCCCTGGCCTGTTCTGGAACTCACTCGCACACTGCCCTGGTCTAGAACTCACTCCGGCACTGGACATGTCTGGGACTCACTGCCGCACTGGCCTGGTCTGGGATTCACTCCCGCACTGGTCTGGTCTGGGATTCACTAACGCAATGTCCGGGTCGAGGACACACTCCCGCACTGGCCTGGTCTGGGAGTCACTCGCACACTGGCCTGGTCTGTGACTAACTCCCGCATTGGCCTGGTCTGGGACTCACACCCACCCTGGCCTGGTCTGGGACTCACTCCTGAACTGCCCTGGTCTGGGACTCACTCCCACACTGGTCTGGTCTGGGACACACTCCCGCACTGGCCTGGTCTGGGACTCACTCCTGCACTGGCCTGGTCTGGGACTCACTCCTGCACTGGCCTGGTCTGGGACTCACTCCCACGCTGGCCTGGTCTGGGACTCACTCCTGCACTGGCCTGGTCTGGGACTCACTCCTGCACTGGCCTGGTCTGGGACTCACTACGACACTGGCCTGGCCTGGGACTCACTCCCACACTGGCCTGGTCAGGGACACACTCCCGCACTGGTCTGGTCTAGGACTCACTCCCGCACTGGCCTGGTTTGGGACTCACTCCGGCACAGGCCTGGTCTGGGACACACGACTGCCCTCTCCTGGTCTGGGACACACTCCTGCACTGGCCTGGTCTGGGACACGTTCCCGCACTGGCCTGATCTGGAACTAACTCCTGAACTGGCCTGGTCTGGAACACGCTCCCCCACTGGACTGATCTCGGACTCACTCCTGCGTGGTCTGGTCTGGGACACACGCCTGCACTGGCTAGTTCTGCTACGCACTCCCACACTGGCTGGTCTTGGACACACTCCCGCACTGGCCTGGTTTGGGACTCACTCCCGCACTGGCCTGGTCTGGGACTCACTCCCATACTGGCCTGGTCTGGGACTCACTCCTGCAGAGGCCTGTTCTGGGACACACGCCTGCACTCTCCTGGTCTAGGAGACACTCCTGCACTGGCCTGGTCTGGGACTCACTCACGCCCTGGCCTGTTCTGTGACTCACTCCTACACTCTCCGGGTCTGGGACACACTCCCGCACTGGCCTGGTCTGGGACTCACTCACGCCCTGGCCTGGTCTGGGACTAACTACCGCACTGGACTGGACTGGGACACACTCCTGCAGTGGCCTGGTCTGGGACACACTCCGACACTTTCCTGGTTTGGACTCACTCCTGCGTTGACTGGTCTGTGACTTACTCCACCACTGGCCTGGTCTGGAACGCACTCCCGCTCTAGCCTGGTCTGGGACACGATCCAGCACTGGCCTGATCTCGGACTCACTCCTGCGTGGTCTGGTCTGGGACTCCCTTCTGCACTGGCCTGTTCTGCTACGCACTCGCACACTGGCCCGGTCTGGGACACACTCCCGCACTGGCCTGGTCTGGGATTCACTCCCACACTGGCCTGGTCTGGGACTCACTCCCACACTGGCCTGGTCTGGGACTCACTCCTGCAGAGGCCTGGTCTGGGCCACACGCCTGCACTCTCCTGGTCTAGGAGACACTCCTGCACTGGCCTGGTCTGGGACTCACTCACGCCCTGGCCTGGTCTGGGACTCACTCCTGCACTCTCCGGGTCTGGGACACACTCCCGCACAGGCCTGGTCTGGGACTCACTCACGCCCTGGCCTGGTCTGGGACTAACTACCGCACTGGACTGGTCTGGGACACACTCTTGCAGTGGCCTGGTCTGGGACACACTCCGACAATTTCCTGGTCTGGTACTCACTCCTGCGTTGACTGGTCTGGGACTCACTTCCGCACTGGCCTGGCTTGGGACTCACTCCCGCACTGGCCAAGTCTGCGTCTCACTCCCAAGCTGGCCTGGTCTGGGACTCACTCCTGAACTGGCCTGGTCTGGGACACACTACCGCATTGGCCTGGTCTGGGACACATTCCCGAACTGCCCTGATCTGGGATTCACTCCCGCACTGTCCTGGTTTGGGACACTCTCCCGCACTGGCCTGGTCAGGGACACACTCTTGCACGGGCCTGGTCTGGGACATACTCCCGCCCTGGCCTTGTCTGGGGCTCACTCCCACACTGACCTGGTTTGGAATTCACTCCTGCACTGGCCTGGCCTGGAACACACTCCCGCACTGGCCTGATCTCGGACTCACTCCTGTGTGGTCTGGTCTGGGACACACGCCTGCACTGGCTTGTTCTGTTACGCACTCCCACACTGGCCCGGTCTGGGACACACTCCCGCACTGGCCTGGTCTTGGATTCACTCCCACACTGGCCTGGTCTGGGACTCACTCCCATACTGGCCTGGTCTGGGACTCACTCCTGCAGAGGCCTGGTCTGGGACACACGCCTGCACTCTCCTGGTTTAGGAGACACTCCCACACTGGCCTGGTCTCGGACTCACTCACGCCCTGGCCTGTTCTGTGACTCACTCCTACACTCTCCGGGTCTGGGACACACTCCCGCATGGGTCTGGTTTGGGACTCACTCATGCCCTGGCCTGGTCTGGGACGAACTACCGCACTGGACTGGTCTGGGACACACTCCCGCACTGGCCTGGTCTGGGACACACTCCGACACTTTCCCAGTCTGGTACTCACTCCTGCGTTGACTGGCCTGGGACTCACTTCCACACTGGCCTGGACTGGGACTCACTCCCGCCCTGGCCAAGTCTGCGTCTCACTCCCAAACTGGCCTGGTCTGGGACTCACTCCTGAACTGGCCTGGTCTGGGATACACTCCCGCATTGGCCTGGTCTGGGACACTCTCCTGAACTGGCCTGATCTGGGACTCACTCCCGCACTGGCCTGGTTTGGGACACTCTCCCGTACTGGCCTGGACTGGGACACACTCATGAACTGGCCTCTTCTGGGACATTCTCCCGCCGTGGACTGGTCTGGGGCTCACTCCCGCACTGGCCTGGTCTAGGACTCACTCCTGAACTGGCCTGTTCTGGGATTCACTCCTGCAGTCACCTGTTCTGGGAGTCTGGCCTGGTCTTGGACACGTTCACGCACTGGCCTGATCTGGGACTCACTCCTGAACTGGCCTGGTCTGGGGCACGCTCCCGCACTGGCTGGGCTGGGGCTCACTCCCGCACTGGCCTGGTCTGGGACACACTCCCGCACTGGTCTGGTCTACGACTCACTCCCGCACTGGCCTGGTTTGGGACTCACTCCGGCACAGGCCTGGTCTGGGACACACGACTGCCCTCTCCTGGTCTGGGACACACTCCTGCACTGGCCTGGTCTGGGACCCGTTCCCGCACTGGCCTGATCTGGAACTCACTCCTGAACTGGCCTGGTCTGGAACACGCTCCCCCACTGGCCTGATCTCGGACTCAATCCTGCGTGGTCTGGTCTGGGACACACGCCTGCACTGGCTTGTTCTGCTACGTACTCCCACACTGGCTGGTCTTGGACACACTCCCGCACTGGCCTGGTCTGGGACTCACTCCTACACTCTCCGGGTCTGGGACACACTCCTGCACTGGCCTGGTCTGGGTCTCACTCACGCCCTGGCCTGGTCTGGGACTAACTACCGCACTGGACTGGTCTGGGACACACTCCGACACTTTCCTGGTTTGGACTCACTCCTGCGTTGACTGGTCTGTGACTTACTCCACCACTGGCCTGATCTGGAACGCACTCCCGCTCTAGCCTGGTCTGGGACACGATCCCGCACTGGCCTGATCTCGGACTCACTCCTGCGTGGTCTGGTCTGGGACTCCCTTCTGCACTGGCCTGTTCTGCTACGCACTCGCACACTGGCCCGGTCTGGGACACACTCCCGCACTGGCCTGGTCTGGGAGTCACTCCCACACTGGCCTGGTCTGGGACTCACTCCCACACTGGCCTGGTCTGGGACTCACTCCTGCAGAGGCCTGGTCTGGGCCACACGCCTGCACTCTCCTGGTCTGGGAAACACTCCCACACTGGCCTGGTCTGGGACTCACTCACGCCCTGGCCTGGTCTGGGACTCACTCCTGCACTCTCCGGGTCTGGGACACACTCCCGCACAGGCCTGGTCTGGGACTCACTCACGCCCTGGCCTGGTCTGGGACTAACTACCGCACTGGACTGGTCTGGGACACACTCTTGCAGTGGCCTGGTCTGGGACACACTCCGACAATTTCCTGGTCTGGTACTCACTCCTGCGTTGACTGGTCTGGGACTCACTTCCGCACTGGCCTGGCTTGGGACTCACTCCCGCACTGGCCAAGTCTGCGTCTCACTCCCAAGCTGGCCTGGTCTGGGACTCACTCCTGAACTGGCCTGGTCTGGGACACACTACCGCATTGGCCTGGTCTGGGACACATTCCCGAACTGACCTGATCTGGGATTCACTCCCGCACTGTCCTGGTTTGGGACACTCTCCCGCACTGGCCTGGTCAGGGACACACTCTTGCACGGGCCTGGTCTGGGACATACTCCCACCCTGGCCTTGTCTGGCGCTCACTCCCACACTGACCTGGTCTGGGATTCACTCCTGCACTGGCCTGGCCTGGAACACACTCCCGCACTGGCCTGATCTCGGACTCACTCCTGTGTGGTCTGGTCTGGGACACACGCCTGCACTGGCCTGGTCTGGGACTCACTCCCACACTGGCCCGGTCTGGGACTCACTCCCATACTGGCCTGGTCTGGGACTCACTCCTGCAGAGGCCTGGTCTGTGACTCACTCCTACACTCTCTGGGTCTGGGACACTCTCCCGCACTGGCCTGGTTTGGGACTCACTCATGCCCTGGCCTGGTCTGGGACTAACTACCGCACTGGACTGGTCTGGGACACACTCCCGCCCTGGCCTGGTCTGGGACACACTCCGACACTTTCCCGGTCTGGTACTCACTCCTGCGTTGACTGGTCTGGGACTCACTTCCGCACTGGCCTGGTCTGGGACTCACTCCCGCCCTGGCCAAGTCTGCGTCTCACTCCCAAACTGGCCTGGTCTGGGACTCACTCCTGAACTGGCCTGGTCTGGGATACACTCCCGCATTGGCCTGGTCTGGGACACTCTCCTGAACTGGCCTGATCTGGGACTCACTCCCGCACTGGCCAGGTTTGGGACACTCTCCCGTACTGGCCTGGACTGGGACACACTCTTGAACTGGCCTCTTCTGGGACATTCTCCCGCCCTGGACTGGTCTGGGGCTCACTCCCGCACTGGCCTGGTCTGGGACTCACTCCTGAACTGGCCTGGTCTGGGATTCACTCCTGCAGTCACCAGTTCTGGGGCTCTGGCCTGGTCTGGGACACGTTCCCGCACTGGCCTGATCTGGGACTCATTCCTGAACTGGCCTGGTCTGGGGCACGCTCCCGCACTGGCTGGTCTGGGGCTCACTCCCGCACTGTCCTGGTCTGGGACTCACTCCTGAACTGGCCTGGTCTGAGATTCTCTCTTGCAGTCACCTGGTCTGTGACTCTGGCCTGGTCTGGGACACGTTCCTGCACTGGCCTGATCTGGGACTCACTCCTGAACTGGCCTGGTCTGAGATACGCTCCCGCACTGGCCTGGTCAGTGACTCACTCCACCATTGGCCTGGTCTGGGACACACTCCCGCACTGGCCATGCCTGGGACTCACTCCAGCACTCTCCAGGTCTGGGACACCCTCCCACACTGGCCTGGTTTCTGACTCACACACGGCCTGGCCTGTTCTGGGACTCACTCCTGCACTCTCCAGGTCTGGGACACACTCCCACACTGGCCTGGTCTGGGACTCACTCACGCCCTGGCCTGGTCTGGGACTAACTACCGCACTGGACTGGTCTGGGACTCACTTCAACACTGGCCTGTTCTGGAACTCACTCCCGCACTGGCATTGTCTGGGATTCACTCTGCACTGACCTGGTCTGGGACTCACTCCGGCACTGGCCTGGCCTGGGAGTCACTTCCACACAGGCCTGGTCTGGGTCTCACTCCCGCACTGGCCTGGTCTGGGACACATTCCTGCACTGGCCTGGTCTGCGACACACTCCCGCACTGGCCTGGTCTGGGACTCACACCCGCACTGGCCTGGTCTGGGATTCACACCTGCACTGACCTATTTTGGGACTCACTCCCGTTCTGGCCTGGACTGGGACTCACTCCTGCGCTGGCCTGGTCTGGGACACACTCCAGCACTGGCCTGGTCTGGGACTCACTCCCGCACTGGCCTGGTCTATGACTCACATCCGCACTGCCCTGGTCTGGGGCTCACACCCACCCTGGCCTGGTCTGGTACTCACTTCCGCACTAGCCTGGTCTGGGACTCACTCCTGCACTGGCCTGGTCTGGGACACACTCCTGCACTGGCTCGGCCTGGGACTCACTCCCACACTGTCCTGGTGTGGGACTCACTCCTGCCCTGGGCTGGTCTGGGACTCATTCCTGCATTGGCCCGGTCTGCGACTCACTCCCGCACTGGCCTGGGCTGGGACACACTCCCGCACTGGCCTGGTCTGGGACAGACTCCTGCACTGGCCTGCTCTGGGACTCACTCCCGCACTGGACCTTTCTGGGTCTCACTTCCGCACTGGACAGGTCTGGCACTGATTCCCACACTAGCCTGTTCTGGGACTCACTCGCACACTGCCCTGGTCTGGGACTCACTCCCACACTGGACATGTCTGGGACTCACTCCCAAACTGGCCTGGTCTGTGATTCACTCCTGCACTGCCATGGTATGGGTCTCACTCATGCACAGGCCTGGTCTGGGACACACTGCCGCACTGACCTGGTCTGGGACTCACTCCCACACTGGCCTGGACTGGAATACACTCCCGCCCTGGCCTGGTCTAGGACTCACTCCCGCACTGGCCTGGTCTGGGACACTCTCCTGCACTGGTCAGTTCTGGGAATCACCCCCGCACTGGACAGGTCTGGGGCTCACTCCCACACTAGCCTTGTCTGGGATTCACTCCCGCACTGGACAGGTCTGGGACACACTCCCGCACTGGCCTGGTCTGGGACTCACTTACTCACTGGCCTGAAGTGGAACACACTCCTGCCCTGGCCTGGTCTAGGACTCACTCCCGCACTGGCCTGGTCTGAGACTCACTCCCACACTAGCCTGGTCTGGGACACACTCCCGCACTGGTCAGTTCTGGGACTCACCCCACACTAGCCTGGTCTGTGACTCACTTCCATTCTCCTTAGTCACCTTCTCAAAGAATTCAATAAGGTTTGTGAGGCACGACCTGCCCTTTACAAAACCATGCTGACTCTCCTTGATCACATTATTCCTATCCAGATGTTCATAAATCCTATCCCTTACAATTCTTTGCCCACAACAGAAGTCAGACTCACTGGTCTATAGTTACTAGGGTTATCCCTACTCCCCTTCTTGAACAAGGGAACCACATTTGCTCTCCCCCAGTCTTCTGGCACTATTCCTGTCGACAATGAGGACATAAAAATGGCTCGGCAATCTCCTCCCTTGCTTCCCAGAGAATCCTAGGATAAATGCCATCAGGCCCAGGGGACTTATCTATTTTCACCCTTTCCAGAATTTCCAACACCTCTTCCCTACATACCTCAAAGCCGTCCATTCTAATTAATTGTGACTCAGCATTCACATCGACAACAATGTCCTGTTCCTGAGTGAATACTGACGAAAAGTAATCATTCAGTGTCTCCCCAATCTCTTCAGCCTCCACACGCAACTTCCCACTACTATCCTTGACTGGACCTATTCCTACCCTAGTCATTCTTTTATTCCTGACATACCTACAGAAAGCCTTTGGGTTTTCCCTAATCCTACCAACTAAGGACTTTTCATGTCCCCTCCTTGCTGCTCTTAGCTCTCTCTTCAGATCCTTCCTGGCTACCTTATAACTCTCAATCGCCCCAATTGAACCTTCCCGCCTCATCTTTACATAGGCCGCCCTCTTCCCTTTAACAAGGGATTCGAATTCCCTATTAAACCACGGCTCCCTCACACGACCCTTTACTCCCTGCCTGACAGGTACATACTTATCAAGGACACTCAATAGTTGCTCCTTGAACAAGCTCCACATACCAATTGCGCCCTTCCCTTGAAGTCGACTTTTCCAAGCCACACATCCTCAGTCGTGCCTCACCGCATCATAATTTCCCTGCCCCCAGCTATAACTCTTGCCCTGCAGTGCACACTTATCCCTCTCCATCACTAGCGTAAAAGTCACTTTTCTTATCCCTTTTGAATCCCGTTCTATATATTGCAATCACATAATTTATCAAACGACCTTACTTTTCCAACTATTCCAACCAATCTCATTCATGATGACGTTGTGGAGATGCCGGTGTTGGACTGGCGTGGACAAAGTCAGGAGCCTCACGATAACAGGTTTATTTGAAATCACAAGCTTTCGGAGCGCTGCTCATTGATCAAGATAAATTATTAATTTATCAGAGCAGTACTTTCTAGAGGCAACCACGAAAATGAAACAGAGGTAATTAATGACCTCAGAGTGCAGGACCCCCTCTGTAACTGAGTTTCCCGTTTACTTTGAGGGAGAGAAGGTTGGCCCTAAGCCGATCGTTTAAATCCGAAGGAAGGGCAATGGTATCAGGATGATGTTAGGGCTGAAGTTAAGTTGAAAATTAAACAAAGAGAGGGGTCAGCGTAGATGCTTTGCTCCAAAACTGCATGAATCCATGTACGATAGTGTTAATTCATTTTTTTAGATTAGAATCAGTCCAAATATTTTGACACAGAGAGCAGCACACAGAGGTGCTAATACCCAATACATTATCTGGGCTGACACCAATTGTGAAAGTTCACTTGAGAATGTAACTTTTTAAAAAAAATATTTTGCGATTCACATATGAAAGAAGTGAAACTATCACGGTCATTCTAACACATCAGAGACTTAACAAACAATCAAGGTATTTTTCAATCTATAATTCCAGTTCCATCACAGTGTCAATTTTTGCTGTAAATTCTGTGTCTCACAATCATGGACTGCACAACCACCTGCTGAAGGAGCAGCACACGGAAAGCTAGTGCTTCCAAATAAACCTGTTGGGCTATAACCTGGTGTTGTGTGATTTTTAACTTTGTACACCCCTGTTCAACACCGGCATCTCCAAATTATGAAGTCAGGCCAGTTTAACACAAGCTCCTCAGCGACGATCGTGCCCCAGGACCAAGGAGCCGGTGAAACTGTGGCATTTCGACCACCGAACCAGCTGAGAGTCGCTCAGAGCGAAGTACATCCCACGTTGCAGCAGGAATTCCAAGCAGCAAAGAATGTCAAGAATATCTGCTTCTCGTTCAGTCTCCTTGCTCTCGGGACGGTGCTGTTTGTCCCTTCCCCCTGGACCAAGCTGTCTCCATTAGCGGAGAATTCAGCCATTTTCTCCCACTGACAGGCAGCGCCAGGGCAGGGAAGAGCAAATGCTGCCCTTTTGCTTCCTCCAACTTTGATTGTGAACTTCCTCATTTACCTGAGACAGAGAGAAAGGTGCTGAGCTGGTGGGAAAGAGATAAATGGACACCAGGGACACGTGGGTAACTTAATATGGGATCTTTCTATGCAGCCTATTTGCTGTTGAGGATCCGTCTTCACACAGTATTCCTGTAGAAAGATCTTCGCAATGCGGGGGTCGCTTTCTCTGCTGTGACCGGGCAGCAGTTAGTATCTGATCCCCAACGGTCCCAGATTAGGAGAATCCGATGGAGACCCTCACTCCCGGAGAGTCACCCCCACGGTCCGGAGCTCGGGGGAGGGGTGGGGAAGGGGGCTGCAGACAGTCGAACGCGGAAGGTAGGGTTAAAAATGGGCCATTGTTTCTCCCTCAACTGCTCTGTCCCAGAGACAGGGAGAGGGACATCACAAACACGTGGTTTCATTCCCACACAGACAGAAGCCGTTCAGCCCATCGAATCCATGGCTGTTGTCTGTTGCTTCTGTCTCTCTGAGGTCATTCACAATTGGTGATATCTGTCGGAATAATGGGGAACTGTGTCTGTGTGGTGATGCTGTCTCCAATATGTTGTTATTTACAATTTCCCATCTTCCCGGGAGGAGGCTGCTGTGTGGAACAGCGTGGGAAAATACTGCAGGGCGTCCTGAGCATCAAACACACTGTAACTGATGTGTTTCACCTTCACGCATTTATTATGGAGGATTCATTCAAGGTCGATTTGCGTGGGCAAACAACGTGAGTTATTTAACAAAACCCAACAGTGCTGCAAGTCAAGAACAGCTGAAACGTATCAGCAGGTTTAGAACAGCTGTCATGTACTCCACACACAACGGGAGCAAGAGACAGGACTCGTGGGGGATTTGAACCCGGGACATCTCACAGATACGAAAGTTTACCCCAAGCGAGAATCGTACCGGGAGAGCAACGAGTGCGCCATGCCATAGCTGTCTTTGAATATAAACCCAGTGACACTCAGGCGGTGACAATGTCCCCACCTCGGATGCAGGACCCCGGATTCAAGCTCCATCTGCTTCAGAGCTGCACAATAGCATCTCTGAACAGGGTGTTTCCACAAAAATACTATTGTCGTAGCATCCCGAAGCAGGGCAGTGCAGGAGGTGGCGCGATCGGTCAGTGCGTTATGTTTTATATGTCAATGTAGCGGCGTGTGCAATGCTGAGGTTATAAGTTCGAGCCTCACCTGCAGCAGCTTTATCGACTCATGACCAAACAGTCTATTGGAAGATACCAGTTTCTCTGGATTGACAAATGACCTTTCCTGAGCAATGCCTCGGCCATCAACCAACTTATCCTGGCAATATTTGAATCATGAAGAAATATCTGGGGAGAAACATGAGCAGGTCGCCTTGTTCAGTTCGAAACTCTTCGAAACAGTGGACTGCTTTCTTTTAAATTGCGGTCTAGCCATCCTTGTACATCTTTTCTGAACACATTCACATCGGAATGTTTGAGAGGGATATAGACCAAATGCTGGCATATACATTAGATCAACCTCTGGAAATTGGTGCCCAAGATACGGTGGTGAACAGTAATTGAGTCTATCCCTGAATGAGATTGTGTGGTTTCTACTGACTAAAGGGCTCAATTGGTCCGGGAACAATCGAGGAAAATATTGAAAATACATTTTTCAATATCAATCCAGTTTAGCACTGTGTAATTAAGCAAATTCCTCAAATAAGTGAGGAACCACATGTGAATACAACCGTAAAATCTTACATCACGGCCAATTTGTCAACTGTTGAGGTATAACTTGTGATATTGGAAGAGCCAACAGCATGCAGCTCCAGTGGCGCAATGGGTCAGCGCGCGGTACTTATATGGCAGTATGGTGGCGTGTGCAATGCCGAGGTTATGAGTTTGAGCCTCACTTGGAGCAGTTTTACCTACTCATGGCCAAAGAGTCTATTGGGAAATACAAGTTTCTCGGGATTGCCAAATGACCTTTCCTGAGAAATGTCTCGGCTGTCAACCAACTTATTCTGGAAATATTTGAACCGTGAAGAAATATCTGGGGAGAAACATGAGCAAGTGATCTTGCTCAGCTCGAAAATGCGACGAAACAGCGGACTGCTTCGATTTAAATTGCGGGAAAGCCAAGGGTAAAGTGACTTTTCAAAACTATCAGCTTTTTCATACTCAATCATCAGTGTTCAATAATCTTCTTCACATGTGATGCCACAGAAATTCGAAATTCCCCAATGTACCATGCCTCAGGGCATCCTTTCCTGCAACGTATAAGATAGACAGCGTTGGCTGAGTCACACGAGTACCTGCCACTTGCAGGGTGGGAGGTGTCCACACGTGTTCCGACTTGACGCAGCAAGGATCCATACTGATCTCCTCAGGGGATCGACACGTTCTTCAACCGACAGGGTTCCCTTCGTTGTCCAGTATTTCCCAGAAGCTGAAAACTACACAATTCGGATGAGCACCTCGCCAAGACCTTCCCCACACCTCCACTGCTCGCCTTTAAACAACCGCCAAACCTCAAACAGATCATTGTTCGTAGCAAGCTGCCTGGCCTTCAGGACAACTCCAAACAACCCTGTCACGGTAGGAACTGCAAGACGTGTCAAGTGTGGACATGGATACCACCATTACCACCATGTACGTGGCAGGTACTCGTGTGACTCAGCCAACTTTGTCTATCTTATACATTGCAGGCAAGGATGCCCTGAGGCATGGTACACTGGAGAAACTGAGCAAAGGCTACGGTCAACAGATGAATGGGCACCGCTCAACAATCAACAGACAGGAGTGATCCTTCCCAGTTGGGGAATACTTCAGCGGTCCAGGAAATCCGAGCTCGGACCTTCTGGTGACCATCCTCCAAGGTGGACTTCAGGACAGGCAGCAGCGAAAAGTGGCTGATAGCTAAATTCCCATACTCATAGGGAGGGCCTCAACCTGGATCTTGGGTTAATGTCACCCTACAGCATGCACACACAACAGGCACTCCTATACACACACAGGCACTCCTACACACACACACACACACAGGCACTCCTACACACACACAGGCACTCCTATAAACACACACACACACAGACACAGGCACTCCTATACACACACACACACAGGCACTCTTATACATACACACAGGCACTCCTATACACGCACACTCACAGGCACTCCTGTACACACACATATACACTCTCTCTCACACTCACAACCCCACACTCCATATGCACATATATACATATACGTTTGTGGGGTAAATTTGTATTTGCAGAGTTACATTGTACTTTTCTCAAAAACTGCATGAATCCATGTAAGACTCTGTTAACTCACTTTTTATATTAGAATCAATCTAAACATTATGGCACAGACAGGGAACACTGGGGGCTAACACCTTCAACATATTATCTGACTGACACCAATTGTTACACTTAACCTGAGAATGTAACTTTAAAAAAAAAGGTTTGTGATTGACGTATGAAAGAAGTGAAACTATCACGGTCATTCTAACAGATAAAAGACTCAACAAACAATCAAGGTATTTTTCAATGCATAACTTCAGTTACATCACCCTGTAAATATTGCTATAAATTCTGTGTCTTACATTTGCGTCCTCCACAACCATCTGATAAAAGGACGGTGCTCTGAAAGCTCGTGCTTCCAATTAAACATGTTGGAGTATAACCTGGTATTGTGTGAATTTGAACTAAGTAAGATTCAACCACCTCCCTGTGCGGCTATCGTCACTTCTATTGCAGGTTGGATAAGGACAGTAAAGGCCTTTAATTGTCGTTGTGAATCGGAAATCTACACTTCAATAAAGAAAAGCTGTCCTATTTATCCCGTGCTGTCTTTCTATGTTGGTGTCCCCTTTTACATCACTTCCTGTTTCCCTTTATCCAATTCCACCCAATGATTAATTCGTGAATGGAGACATTCTCCTCAACTCGCATTATTCTAAACTCCATGGCACATGGACTGATTTTATTTGTATGTTCCCGGAGGACAATCTTCTCATTCCTCTGAATCCACTGAATATTTCTGATATGATCTTGAAGGCGAGTATCTCCTTCTCCGGGTTTGGTAATCATCACCGCACTGGCCTACATCGGTATGCTCATTAAAACCAAGACAATTGCAGGAAGAGTCATATCCAGATTTCACAATCTGATTCCAAGAAAGGCTGTCCCAACAGTTACATTCCTCATTGTCGTTTGTTTGTGGATGGTAAACTTTCCTGAATTGTGTAGTTGCCTGACTCACTGTGTTCAGTGATCTTCAAAATTCTCAGAATGCTATTGCTCACTGTGATCCCTTCGCATCCCGTTCTAGATTTTGCCATCACATAATTTGTCAGTTTATCTTACTTTTCCATCTATTCCAACCAATCTCACTCGTGATGACGATGTGGAGATGCTGGTGTTGGACTGGCAGGGACAAAGTCAGAAGTCACACGACATCAGGTTATGGTCCAATAGTTTTTTTGAAATCACAAGCTTTAGGAGCACTGCTCGTTCATCATGATAATTTTAAAATTTATTACAGCAGTACTATCTAGAAGCAACAACGAAAATGAAACAGGGATTACTAATGACCTCAGAGTACAGGGGCAGTGATGACAGACTCACTGAGTTTTGAGGGAGAGTAGGTTGGATCTAAGATGAATGTTTAAAACCTAAATAAGGGCAAAGATATCAGGATGGAGTTATGGTGATGTTAAGTGGAAAATGCAGATGCAATGGCAGACTCAGAAGGAAGCATAAGGAATATTTCAGGATATTCCAAAAATTTAAGGTCTTTGTCAGATTTCTATCAGTTTGAAGATAAGGACATGGTTTTGCAGCCTAAATCTGACGTCACAATTCCCCTGCATCACATCACCCGGAGGGTAAGGGTCATGCAAAGAGAGCCACAGAAAGAGCAAACACTTCAGCACAGGCACACTGCCAGACTAAGTGCCAAGAAGACATGTAACACGCTGAGGTGGAGTGTAATTATTTGTGTGAAAGAATTCTTAATATAACCTCTGCTCCATACAGACTGCAGTCACATTGGAGAAACTGAATTTCCTGCAGTGTAACTGTGGTGAGCAGCTTAATATTTGCTTCACTATATGACAGCGCTGAGACGCACTGACATATTCTCTCCTGTAGCAGCATGCCCGCGTGAAAGCATGCTGGGCCCATCATCCCGAATTCAATACTTCAAAGCTCTCCTCTGCACTGTACAGTGTCTTTGCTGCACCTGCAGTCAGACCTCACTCGCTTCACCCCTACACAGGCACTCCTATACACACACACACACACAGAGGCATTCCCGCCCCACCCCCCCACACACACACACACACAGGCACTCCTATACATGCACGCACACACACACACACGCAGGCACTCCTATACACACACACACACACACACACACACACACAGAGGCACTCCTATACAGACACACACACACAGAGGCATTCCTACACACACACACACACAGGCACTCCTATACATGCACGCACACACACACACGCAGGCACTCCTATACACACACACACACACACACACAGAGGCACTCCTATACAGAAACACACACACAGAGGCATTCCTACACACACACACACACACAGGCACTCCTATACATGCACGCACACACACACACGCAGGCACTCCTACACACACACACACACAAACACACAGGCACTCCTACACACACACACACACACACACACTGGCACTCCTACACACACAGGCACTCCCGTACACACACACACACAGGCACTCCTACACACACACACACAGGCACTCCTAAACACACACACACACACAGGCACTCCTACACACACACATGCACACACACACAGGCACTCCTATACACACACACACACACACAGGCACTCCTATACACACACACACACACAGACACAGGCACTCCTATGCACACACACACAAAGACGCAGGTACTACTACACACACATACGCACACACACAGGCACTCCTATACACACACACACAGGCACTCCTATACACACACACACACACACACACACACACACAAACACAGGCACTCCTACACAAACACACACACAGGCACTCCTACGCACACACACTTGCACAGGCACTCCGAAACACACACACACACAGGCACTCTTATACACACATAACAGGCACAGGCACTCCTATACGCCCACACGCACACACACAGGCACTCCTACACACACACGCACTCCTACACACACAGGCACTCCTACACATACACACACAGACACTCCTACACACACACACACACACAGACACTCCTATATATACACACACAGGCACTCCTATACACACACACACAGACACAGGCACTCCTATACACACACGCGCACACACACACAGGCACTCCTATACACACACACACACACACAGGCACTCCTATACACACACACACACACACACACACAGGCACTCCTATACACACACACACAGGCACTCCTATACACACACGCACACACACAGGCACTCCTATACACACACACACACACACACACAGGCACTCCCATACGCACGCACACACACACACACGCACTCCTACACACACACACACAGGCACTCATACACACACACAGACACTCCTATATACACACACACACACACAGACACTCCTACACACACACATACACGGGCACCGCTACACACATACACACACAGGCAATCCTATACACACACACACAGACACAGGCACTCCTATACACACACACACACGCACACACACACACAGGCACTCCTATTCACACACACAGGCACTCCTACTCACATACACACATGCACAGGCACTCCTATACACACACACACACACGCACACACACAAGCATTCCTACACACACAAGCACGCACACACACATACAGGCACTCCTATACACACACACGCACATACACACACACACACACAGAGGCACTCCTACACTCTCACACACACACACACAAACATACACAGGCACTCTTATACACACACACACACACACACAAACACAAGCACTCCTATACACACACACGCTCACAGGCACTCCTATACGCACACATATACACTCTCTGTCACACTCACAACCCTACACTCCATATGCACACATATACATATACGTTTGTGGGGTAAATTTGTATTTGCAGAGTTACATTGTACTTTTCTCAAAAACTGCATGAATCCATGTAAGACTCTGTTAACTCCTTTTTAAAATTAGAATCAATCTAAACATTATGGCACAGACGGGGAACACAGGGGGCGAACACCTTCAACATATTATCTTGTTTGACACCAATTGTTACACTTAACCTGAGAATGTAACTTTAAAAAAAAGGTTTGTGATTGACATATGAAAGAAGTGAAACTATCACGGTCATTCTAACAGATGAAAGACTCAACAAACAATCAAGGTATTTTTCAATGTATAACTTCAGTTACATCACACTGCAAATTTTGCTATAAATTCTGTGTCTTACATTTGCGTCCTCCACAACCATCTGATAAAAGGACGTGCTCTGAAAGCTAGTGCTTCCAATTAAACATGTTGGAGTATAACCTGGTATTGTGTGAATTTGAACTAAGTAAGATTCAACCATCGCACTGTGTGGCTATCGCCACTTCTATTGCAGGTTGGATAAGGACAGTAAAGGCCTTTAATTGTCGTTATGAATCGGAAATCTACACTTCAATAAAGAAAAGCTGTCCTATTTATCCCGTGCTGTCTTTCTATGCTGGTGTCCCCTTTTACATCACTTCCTGTTTCCCTTGATCCAATTCCACCCAATGATTAATTCGTGAATGGAGACATTCTCCTCAACTCTCATTATTCTAAACTCCATGGCACATGGACTGATTTTATTGGTATGCTCCCAGAGGACAATCTTCTCATTCCTCTGAATCCACTGAATATTTCTGATATGATCTTCAAGGCGAATATCTCCTTCTCCGGGTTTGGTAATTATCACCGCACTGGCCTCTGTGTGTGTGTGTGTGTGTGTGTAGGAGTGCCTGTGTGTGTAGCGAGAATCCTACCGCTAGGTCAATGAACCGGCAACAATGCAGCCGTCTTTGAATATAAACCCAGTGACACTCAGGCGGTGACAATGTCCCCACCTCGGATGCAGGGGCCCCGGATTCAAGCTCCATCTGGGTTGATGTCCACCTTGGGTTAATGTCACCCTACAGCATGCACACACACACAGGCACACCTATACACACACACAGGCACTCCTATACACACACACACATACACACACAGGCACTCCTATACAAACACACACACACAGGCACTCCTATACACATACACACACGCACACACACAGAGGCACTCCTGTACACACAGACACACACACACACAGGCACTCCAACACACACACACACAGAGACACAGGCACTCCTACACACACACGCAGAGGCATTCCCACACACACACATACGCACACACACAGGCACTTCTATACACACACACACAGGCACTCCTATACACACACACACACACAGGCACTCCTATACACACACACACACAGGCACTCCTACACACATACACACACACACAGACACAGGCACTCCTATATATACACACACACAGGCACTCCGATACACACACACACACACAGAGGCATTCCTACACACACACACGCACACACACACAGACACTCCTATACACACACACACACACACAGGCACTCCTATACACACACACACACAGGCACTCCTGCACACACACACACACAGGCACTCCTATACACACACACATGCACAGGCATTCCGACACACACACACAGGCACTCCGATACACACACACACGCACAGGCACTCCTAAACACACACACAGGCACTCCTACACACACACACACACACAGGCACTCCTATACATACACACACAGGCACTAATACACACGCACACACACACACAGGCACTCCTATACACACACACACAGGCACTCCTACACACACACAGGCACTGCTATACACACACACACGCACAGGCACTCCTACACACGTACATACACACAAAGGCATCCGATACACACACACAGGCACTCCGATACACACACACACACACACAGACACAGGCATTCCTATACACACACACACAGACGCAGGCAAAACTACACACACACGCACTCACCAGGTACTCGTGGGTAACTTAATATGGGATCTTTCTATGCAGTCTGTTTGCTGTTGAGGACCCTTCTTCACACAGTATTCCTGCAGAAAGATCTTCACAATGCTTTCTTTGCTGTGACCAGGCAGCAGTTAGTATCTGACCCCTAACCCCTGGGGCTGGGGGCGGGGCTGCAGACAGTCGAACGCGGAAGGTAGGGTTAAAAATGGACCATTGTTTCTCCCTCAACTGCTCTGTCCCAGAAACAGGGAGAGGGACATCACAAACACGTGGTTTCATTCCCACACAGACAGAAGCCGTTCAGCCCATCGTGTCCAAGGCGGCTATCTGTCACCACAATCTCTCTGAGGTTATTCACAATCGGTGATATCTGTCTGAATAATGGGGAACTGTGTCTGTGCGGTGATGTGATCTTTGACATGCTGATCGTCTTGTCATTCACCACTTTTCATGTCACCGGGAGGAGGCTGCTGTGTGAAACACCGTGGGGAATTACTGCAGGGTATCCTGAGCATCAAACACACCGTAGCTGATGTTTTTATACTTCACCCATTTATTCCCGCCTCAGAGAGCAGCGTTTGCAAATTGATCAGAGCAGACCCATCGAGAACAGAAGAGCATCCAGACCTTCACAAGCGCGTCACCCCACCCTGTGTTAATGTGGCCCGTGTATCAATGTGAAAGATTTATTTCAGATCTATGGAGTGACGGGAAGCAGAAAGCTGATTAAAAATGCAGCGAGTAGAACAGAGTTGTGTTACAGAGGAACACTGACGGGGACGGGGCACACATGCAGCAACATGCAGCTCGCTCACAGACCCGGACCACTCCCTGTGTGAAAACAGTCTTGCTCATGGCACTTTTACTCCTTTTCCTGGACACTTCAAATCTCTGTCTAATCGTTCTCGATTCTTTCAGATGTGGCAGCATTTTCACTCTCGTATTTTCTCTGTCCAGATCCCCCATGACTTGGAAAGCTTCAATCAGACCAGCTTTCAGCTTTCTGTTCTCCAAGGAGAAGTGTCTCTACTTCCCAATCTCTCTTCGTTGCTGACATTCCTCAAACACTACACCTTTCCTGTGAACCTGTCTCCAACCACTTCACCGCTTCCTGACTTTTCACACCCAGACTTCAACAATGATGCAGCTGGGGGGATTCACTCAGAGTCGGATGGCGGGGGCGAACATTCGGAGACACTTGTTTTCACTTTGACCAAGTGATAGCCAATGCCCCATCTCTACTTCAGGTAGTCCCACCGCATTGAGCGAAGCTGCTTTGTTGGAAAGCGGATCGTGCATTTTGGCGAAACTGAGAACAAGCAACAAGAGCTCGTCCGGGATTGGAACTGCTGACCTCTCCATGTGTACAATATAACAAAACCCAAAGCGGGAACCACAGAGTTCCTCGAACGAACCATCCGATAAAATGGGCAGCGTGTGCCTTATCAGTTGAGTCTGGCTCAGAGCGAAGTCCATCCCACCTTGCTCCAGGAATTTGAAGCTGGGAAGTGTTTCAAGAACATCTCCTTCTCATTCTGTTTCCAGTGTACCCTTTCCCCTGGGACTGGGCCCTGTCCATTGACGGATTATTCAACCATTTTCTTCCACTTGGTACATGAAGAGTTTTGAAAGATTCACAAAGCTGGAAACTGGGGTCTGTTCTGTTTCACTGAATTTCACTCTCCGTCATTTGCCTGAGCCAGATGTTCCGAGAATCCCTGATCTATGTTTATAATAACTGCTTTGGGTGAGACTTGATCTGACAACTGTGGCATTTCCCCACGCCTCCTTAAAAACACCAAGAGCTCAGGGGATAGTACAGAAAAGTAGCGATGATGTAGGAGAGGCCCATGATCTCACTGAACAGCGAGGCGGGCTCGATGGGCTGAGTGGCTGCATGTGTTATTTGCATTTGTTATGTTTAAGATGAAAATATTCTTTCATATGTTCACTTGATGAATAGACCGTAAGACCATTAGACAGAGGAGCAGAAATCAGGCCATTCAACCCATCGAGTACGCTCCTCCATTCAATCATGGCTGATAAGTTTCTCAATTCCATTCTCCCGCTTGCTCCCTGTAAGCCTGGATCCCCTTGATACTCAGGAACCAATCTATCTCAATCTTAAACATACTCAATCACCCACTGGCCTCTACAGCTTTTTGATTTCCACCACTCTCTGGCTGAAGAGGTTTCTCCTGATCTCCAATCTAAAAGGTCTTTCTTTTACTCCACAGCCAGGGTATGTTTCTGTTTGTGATGCCAAAACTCAGAGCAAGATCAACTTCTAGAACTTGGTGCCAAAGATACGGTGGTGATCAGTCATTGAGTCGACCCGCGAATGAGATTGTAATGATTCTACTGACTAAAGGCCTCAATTGGTCAGAGAACAATCGAGGAAAATATTGAAAATACATTTTTCAATATGAATCCAGTTTAGCATTGTGTAATGAAGCAAATTCCTCAAATAAGTGAGGAACCACATGTGAATACAACCGGAAAATGTTACATCACGGCCAATTTATCAACCGCTGAGGTATAACCCGACATATTAAGCAATCGAAAAGCATCTCGCTCCTGTGGAGTCATCGGTCAGCGCGCCGTACTTATATGGCGGAGTGAGCAATACCGAGGTTGTGAGTTTAAGCATCACCTAGAGCAGTTTCATCTTCTCATCGCCGATGCTGAGTTGTCTAAAAAATACCAGTTTCCGTAGATTGAGAAATGGCTCAACAATCAACCAACACGTCCTGGAAATAATCAAAACGTGAAGAAATATATCGGGAGAAGCAAGAGAAGGTGATCTTGTTCAATTCGAAGTTGATTCTCAGAGAGCTGACTGCACTGAGTTAAATTGCGGAGAAAAGCTGTTTCGCTGGTATCTCTTTAGTTCAATTTGCAGCAACCTCGCACAGGTTGTTTTGATAATCAAAAATGAATTAGATTTATCTCATTGAACAGTGTGAATGTTGTTTTCAACTTTGTTTGGAACATTTATCAGCTTCAAATACAGAACTGCTGAGATGAACAGGATTCAAATTGCAAAAAGACTGAGCCTTGTTTGTGAGTTTCTTGGGTGGAGATCTGAGTGTACCAAATGGACCGAGCATCATCTGAATGTGATCAAACCTTTAAGGCACCAGGATAAAGCAGGGATTGCATCTCCGAGAGACGGTTCACTTCAGGCTCACGAGGGTCTAACTTTTCAAAACCATCAGCTTTTTTCATACTCAATCCTACACAGCTACAAGTGTTCAATAAACCTCTCCACACGGGAAGTCAAAGAAATTCAGAGTTGTTCCCCATCCACTAATCGACTTTCTCCCACTGTTAAATTCCCTCCTTAGGGAACGGGGTGTGCAACCACATAATTCTTTGAAGTTTGAGGCACAGTAGACAGGATGTTTAACAGTCTTTTGGTAAGCTTGCCTTCGTTGGCTCAGTGTTAGAGGAATGGAATTCGGAAGCCAGGTTGAGATTGTACAGGACACTAGTGAGGGCTTTTCTGGAATGCTGTATCCTGTTCTGGTTGCCACTTTTAGGAAGGGCATTATCAAGCTGTCGAGGGTTCAGAAGAGATTTACCAAGGGTTTTCCTGGTATAGAAGATTTGAGTTATAAAGGAAGGTTAGTCAGGTTGGGACTTTTTTGTGTTCGAGGATCGGAGATGGAGAAGGGAGCTTTTGAAAAGTTTATAAAATAATAAGAAGTATAGGTAATGTTAACGATAGCTGTCTTTTTCCTAGGTCGGGATGATTGAAGATGCAGAGGCACATTTTTAAGTTGAGAGATTTTTTCATAAAAAACATGAGAGGCTTTTTTTGTTTCACACAGGGTGCTGTGCGTGTGGAATGAACCGCTTGAGGAAGAGTGGATGCAGGTACAATTACAACGTTTAAGAGTCATTAGAACAGGTACATGAATAGGAAAGGTTTGGAGGGACAGGGAGCAGGATCTGGCAGGTAGGATGAGTTTAGTTTGGGATTGTGTTCAGCATGGGAGTGTTTAGACCGAAGCGTTTGTTTTCGTGCTGTCTGATTCTGTGATTCTATGCTTGTGTGAATTTTAAAACATGCTGGAATCAGCTTCTGTATACAGTTTCTGGGAAAAGAAAAACAAAACATTCAGGAGATAAATAATTCTCTGAGTGAAAGAAACTCTGCTCTCGTCCTATATTTATCATACACAGTTTTAAATCTCAAACTTATTGATTCACCTGAAAGAGGGACTTCACTTCCGACTCAGTTCGTTCGAACATCACATCATCTGGGAAATCTATTAGTTTACTTACCAATTTTTCCTGTTTCTGCAACAGCATTTCCAATATTTCACGACTAAAATCCTTCATCCTTCCCACCATGCCGATAAACCCCGTCTGTGTCCTTTCGATGTCTTTATATACATTTTTCAATATCAATCCAATTTAGCACTTTGTAATGAAGCAAATTCTTCAAATAAGTGAGGAACTTCATGTGAATACAACCGGAAAATCTTACATCATGGCAATTTGTCAACCGGTGACGTATAACTTGTGATATTGGGACTATCAATGACGTGCAGCTCCACTGGCACAATCGGTCAGCGCGTGGTACTTATGGGGCAGTTTGGCGGCGTGCGCAATGGCAAGGTTGTGCATTCGAGCCTCACCTGGAGCAGTTTTATCTCCTCATGACCAAACAGTCTATTAGAAAACACAAGTTTCTCTGGATTCACAAATAACCTTTGCTAAGCAATGCCTCGGCCATCAACCAACTTTTCCTGGAAGTATTTGAAACGTGACGAAATACCTGTGGAGAAACATGAGCAGACGATACTGTTCAGCTCGAAAATGCTTCGAAACAGCGACCTTTTTCCATTTAAATTGCGAGCAAGTAATGTTTAGTTGGTATTTCTTTATTCAACTGGATACAAACTCACACAGGTCGGTGTAATAATCAAAAAGGAATTAGATTTATCTCATTGAACCGTGTGAATGTTATATTCGGCTTTGCTTGGAACATTTGTCTGATTCAAATAAAGAACTGCTGAGAGGAAGAGGATCAAAATGCAAAAATACAGAACCTTATTTGTGGGTTTCTTGGGCGGAGATCAGAGTGTTCCAAATGGACCTAGCATCATCTGAGTAAAGTAGGGTAAAGTAGGAAGTGCGTCTCCGGGAGATGGTTCACTTCAGACTCACGGGGGTCTAACTTTTCAAAACTCTCAGCTTTTTTCATACTCAATCTTAAGTGTTCAATAATCTTCTTCACACGTGAAGTCAAAGAAATTCGAAATTGTTCCCCAACCACCGCAAGTGGCTTTCTCTCACTGTTAAATTCCCTCCTGAGGAACCGAGGGTTGCAGGCACATAATTCTTTGAGGTTTGAGGCACACGTAGACACGTTGTTTGAAGGTCACCACTCAGCCTCCGATGATCGAGGGAAAACAGCCCAAGACTGTTCACCCTCGGCCTATAGCTTAAGTCCTTTTAACCTGGCAACATCCTTGTAAATCTTTTCTGAACACATTCACATCGGAAGGTTTGAGAGGGATATAGGACAAATGCTGGCATACAGACGAGGTTAGATTAGGATATCTGCTCGGCATGGACGGATTGGACCGAAGGGTATGTTTCTATTTGTGTATGATGCCAAAACTCAGAGCAAGATCAACTTCTGGAACTTGGTGCCGAAGATAAGATCAGTAATTGAGGCGAACCGAGAATGAGATTATAAGGTTTCTACTGACTAAAGACCTCAATGGCTCAGAGAACAAACAAGGAAAGTATTTAAAATAAATTTTTCAATATCAATCCAGTTTAGCATTGTGTAATGAAGCAAATTCCTCAAATAAGTGAGGAACCACATGTGAATACAACCTGAAAATCTTACATCACAGCCAGTTTGTCAACCGCTGAGGTATAACACGTGCAGTTGTGCGGCTCCAGCGGCGCAATCGGTCAGCGCGCGGCATTTTCACTACCCTATCTACCTGAGACTCCACTTTCAAGTAATAATGAACCTATACTCCTACGCCTGTTTGCTCAGCAACAGTCCCCAGGACCATACCATTATGTCCTGCCCTGATTTGCTTTTTCAAAATGCAGCACCTCACATTTATCTAAATTAAATTAAATTCCATCTGCCAATTCTTGACCCTTTGGCCATCTGATCAAGATCTTTCTGTAATCGGAAGTAACCTTCTTTGCTGTCCACTACACCTCCAATTTTGGTATCATCTGCAAACTTACTCACTATACCTCCTATGTTTATGTAAATGACAAAAAGCACTGGCCCCAGCACTGATCTTTGTGGCACACCGCTGATCACACTTCTCCAGTATGAAAAGCAACACTCCATCACCATCCTCTGTTTTCTACATTCGTGTCAGTTTTGTATCCAAATGGCTAGTTCTCCTTGTGTTTCATGTTATCTAACCCTGCTAACCAGTTTACTATGAGGAACCTTGTTCAAGGCCTTATTGAAGTCCATATAGATCACATCCACTGCTCTGCCCTCATCAATCCTCTTCACTACTTCTTCAAAAAACTCAATCAAGTTTGTGAGGCATGATTTCCCAAGCACAAAGTCATGTTGACGATCCTTAATGAGTCCTTGCCTTTCCAAATCCACATACATCCTATCACTCAGGATTCCCTCCAACAACATGCTCACCACCAATGTCACGCTCACCATTCTATGGTTCCCTGATTTTTCCTTAACATCTTTCTTCTATAGCGGCACCATGTTCGCCAATCTCCAGTTTTCCGGCACCTCACCTGTAACGTTCGAACAGTAAAGATAGGGAAACAATGATAAACTTACCCAAATAGCAAATGTTTTGAAAGGAGACACATAACAGAGGTAAAGTTTGGAACAATTTAATTGTCTTCCTATGTGTCCGTTTTCAAATTATATGATGGACATGACAAGAAATCTCATTGAATAATGGTTGATGCGTATTTTTCATTGGGGCGGGTGACACAGTGGTTCAGTGAGGGGCAGGACAGTAGCTCAGTAGTTAGCACTGCTACCTCACAGTGCCTGGGACCAGGGTTTGATTCCTGTCTCGAGTGACTGTGTGGAGTATGCACATTCTCCCCGTGTCTGTGTGGATTTCTTCCTGGTGCTCCGATTTCTTCCCACATTCACAAAGATGTGCAAGTCAGGTGAATTGGCCATGCTAAATTGCCCATAGTGTTAGGTGCATTAGACAGAGGGAAATGCGTCCAGGTGGGACACTATTCAGAGGTCAGAGTGGACTGGTTGGGCCAAATGGCCAGTTTCCACACTGGAGGGAATCTAATCTAATTTTGTGTGAGAGTTTGCTGCTAATCATGTCCAGAACTGAATTGTGTTCATTGGGGTTGTTTTTACTGCTGTTCATAGAGTACATTTCAGTTATGAGTCAAATATGTCCGAGTTTTGTCCAACTCACAATGTTTTGAAGCTCTTCAATGTGTCAAAATCAAGTTAGTTCCTTTTGAAGGGGTTTCTGTGTTCCTTTAATCTTCACCTTCAAATACTGTAACTTTAGCTTACAGAATCAAAACAGGCATTGCCTTTTCTTTATCTTCCTGCATGATAGCTGCTGAAAGAAATCAAATACTGCGAGTGGTGTTAATCTGAAATTTACAAAAAAAAATCCTGGAAATGGAGTGTGATGGAGTGAGAAACAGAACTGCGGTTCATGCTTGCAATTAAGCCAATGTGTTCTGCAAAGTGGTCACCAAGTCTGTGTTTGTCTCCAGTGCAGTGGAGACTGCATTGTGAGTAGCAAATACAATAAATTGTCCTGGCCTGAAGTATAAATGAAGCAGAAACTCACCAATAAGGGATACTTGGAGCCTTGGACAGTGAAGGACGAAGAGAAATATGAGCAATTCTTATGTCGACTATGACAACATGTGAACATGCTGATGAATAGAATGGGATTGATATCTTAAAATGATCGACATGGGATTTGGGGAAATTAAAGGCCTGGATCTGGAGATACACAGGAAAATGTCCCTTTTGAATCTTGATTGGGAAGGAAATTTGTTTCGTTGCAACATCAGTTTTGAATTAGTGAAAGGAGATCCTTGAGAAGTGAGTGTGGTGGTAAGGGCAGTGGTAACAAGGGAACCACTAGCATGGCTCAGAGATGGAACAATAAGTTAAGGACAGCACTGTGGGACATAGGGGCAGGCATGGTTCAGGACCATGTCCAGCATCATAGAGGTAACCCTGGATCAGTAAAAAGGACACCACATTTCACCACACCATCCTCATTCCAGACAAAAAAAAATCAGAGACCAGAACTATTAATCTCTTTCTATGTTTGCTGCATATTGTCAATTGGATGGATTCCTGAAGGGATTTTTCAGAATTCCCTTTCACAATTCAGAATTGAATATAAATATATAATCTTGAAACATATTTTTAAAACACCTTTTTTGATTAGGATGTTAACGACTGACACGGAGAAACAGGAGGAATGATTTTGTCATTTTAAAACCACACAAATAAAAGAACAGATTTGAACAGGAATGTCTGAGGGAGGATAAACAAAATCAGAGGCTGTAATTCATCAAGCTCTGAGGATCCAATAATTCCTTTATTCAAAGTATTGTTCTTCCGCGTTATGGTGTGTTGGCGATGTATGACACTCTAATGTGCATTGTGTTTTCTCAGGATGATAAAATGCTTTGAAAGAAGGTATTTTTTAAAAAATCATTTACAGGATGAGGATAGTGAGAGCAAGGGCAGTATTTATCGCCCATCCCTTAATTGCCCAGAGTCAACCACATTCCTGAGAGTCTGGAATCACATGATGACAGACATACTTCCCTAAAGAACATTAGTGAACCAGATGGATTTATCCGACAATCAATAATGGTTCCTATTGGATTCAAATTCCACAAGCTGCTCTGGCAGGATTCAAACCCAGCTCCCCAGAACATTACCGAGGTCTCGCGGTTAATACTCCAGCGATAAAACCATCAAGTCATTGCCTGCCCTCAAGGTATCCCTTCAAAAAAAGTATCAGGAACAGCATGAAATTCTGAGGATTCATGGCAAATCACCTACCCAGCATCCTGGACACTTCTGAGCATCCACTATCTGCAATACAGTGTATAATATGTAGACACAACGCAGAAGGACTGACAGAGAGACAAATCCCAGGGAGAGAATGGGAGAAGACAGACAGAGAGGTGTGGCACAGTGGTTAGCACTACTACCTCAGTGCCAAGGACCCGAGTTTGAATCCAGCCTTGGATGTCTGTCTGGAGTTTGCACATTTCCCTCGTGAAGAATGTGGAGATTTATAGAAAGCTAAGGGAGGGATAGGCAGTTGGGAATACAGAGGCAGAGATGGACAATGAAATCTGTGGGATCAGACTGTGCAGCAGCCCTCTTTGTCTCCCCCACCCCAGAGCTCATCCCCATGTAGTACAGACGCCTGAGCCCCACAATTCTTTTCCCTTGTGAGTGTGTCGACAAATGACAAGGAGACTGGATGGTTTATTATAATTCTCACTTTGTCTGCTTCCAGAACTTGCCTGAGGATTCTTCACGGCAGAATGCTTTGATTTTCTCTGTCTCTGCACTGTCCTGAGTTTCAGCTCCTGGATCAACCCTTAGCGGGTGGTGGGGGCATGTATAGAAAGACTGAGACAGAAATGAAAATTGATTAAAATTTTTATGAAGCACCAAAGCCACAGCAAGATCCCAGAGCTGGCTGAACTTCCACAATCTGACATATCCTCAGCATCTGGATTAGTGGTGCTGGAAGAGCACAGCAGTTCAGGCAGCATCCGAGGAGCAGTAAAATCGACGTTTCGGGCAAAAGCCCTTCATCAGGAATAAAGGCAGAGAGCCTGAAACGTGGAGAAATAAGCTAGAGGAGGGTGAGGGTGGGGAGAAAGTAGCATAGAGTGGAATAAGTGAGTGGGGGAGGGGATGAAGGTGATAGGTCGGGGGGAGGGTGGAGTGGATAGGTGGAAAAGAAGATAGGCAGGTAGGACAGTGCTGAGCTGGAAGTTTGGAACTAGGGTGAGGTGGGGGAAGGGGGAAATGAGGAAACTGTTGAAGTCCACATTGATGCCCTGGGGTTGAAGTGTTCCGAGGCGGAAGATGAGTCGTTCTTCCTCTAGGTGTCTGTTGGTGAGGGAGCGGCGGTGTGAGTTTGTTTCAGGACATGGTTATATCCTCAGCATGCCCCACTGCCCCCAGCACAGCAAGATCCCATCACTCACTGCCTTCCACGAGCTGACATTTGATTCTCCCCGCACAGTAAGATCCCACTGCTGGTTTGAACTCCCACAATCTGACACATCCCCCCCTGCCACTCTGTGCACCGCCCCTGATATTAAGTCCAGAGAATAGGGAACAAGAAGGTGTCTCAAACTGCCTCAGGAGTGTCCCAATGTTTCTGTTGGATGGAGGGGGCTCGGGGAGTTAGTTACACCAGAGGCTGGGATTCACTACTCCCCAGTTTCCCACTCCCAAAGCCAGTATGTCTCCCTTGCCCTCATGCACTCGATACCCTCTCCCAGAATCTGTGTGTCTCCCTCCGCCCCACACTCTCCAAATCCCACTCCCAGAGTCTATGTGTCTCCCTCCCCCCTACACTTCCCCATCCAAACACCCAGAGTATGTGTGTCTCCCTCCCTCCTACACTCCCCCATCCCCACACTCAGAGTCTGTGTGTCTCCTTGCCCACCCATACCCCCATCTCCACATTCAGAGTCTGTGTGTCTCCCTGCCCCCATACCCCCATCCACACTCCCAGAGTCCGTGTATCTCCCTCCCTCCCACACTCCCCCATCCCCACTCCCAGAGTCTGTGTCTCCCTCCCTCCCACACTCCCCCATCCCCACTCCCAAAGTCTGTGTGTCTCCCTCCCTCCCAGACTCCCCCATTCCCACTCCCAGAGTCTGTGTGTCTCTCTCCCTCCCACACTTCCCCATTCCCACTCCCAGAGTCTGTGTGTCTCTCTCCCTCCCACACTCCCCCTTCCCCACTCCCAGAATCTGTGTGTCTCTCTGCTCCCCATACCTGCATCCACACTCCCAGAGTCTGTATATCTCCCTCCCTCCCACACTCCCCCATTCCCACTCCCAGAGTCTGCGTGTCTCCCTCCCTCCCACACTCCCCCATCCCCACTCCCAGAGTCAATGTGTCTCCCTCCCTCCCACATTCCCCCATCCCCACTCCCAGAGTCTGTGTGTCTCTCTCCCTCCCACAGTCCCCCATCCCCACTCCCAGAATCTGTGTGTCTCCCTGCCCCCCATACCTGCATCCCCACTCCCAGAGTCTGCGTGTCTCCCTGCCCCCCCATACACCCCCATCCACACTCCCAGATTCTGTGTATCTCCCTCCCTCCCACACACCCCCATCCCCACTCCCAGATTCTACGTGTCTCCCTCCCTCCCACACTCCCCCATCCCCACTCCCAGAGTTTGCGTGTTTCGCTCTGTCTGTGTCCAAACGAGAGAGACGGGAATTTATCAAATTAAATCCAACATGTTTTGAAGCAAAAATAAAGAGAAACAAATGTGATCCCATCACTGACTGACTTCCAAAATTTCCCCTAATTATCAGCACTTAGCAAGACAATAGAACAGGTTTTAACTGGAATCAAGGGCTAAATGATTTCTGACTGCCCCCTGGGGTTTATTTTTTAAGAGAATGGGCAATGACTCAATGGTGGGGAGTCACTATCAGAGCCTGTGTCCCTCCCCCCCTCACACTAACACTCTTCCCCCCCCCCCCCCCTCACCCCTCTGTGTTTAACCTGCCCCCTTCAGCTGGTTCTCTGACACTCTGGGGGTTTAAAAAACACACAAAACAAGACCAAAGCCCTCATCCTCTTCATCTTGCATAGCCCCTGTGCCCACTTCGCCCGGGATTGAAGCTGTGTCTACATGAAACATTAAAGATGAACCTCTTTGTCTCTGTCTCTGTCTCTGTCTGTATGTCTGTCTCTCTCTCTCTCTATCCCTCTCTCTAAATTTTCACTCCACTCTCCCTCTATCTCTCTCTCTCTCCCTCTCTTTGTCCCTATCCACCTCCCCATCTCCGCTGAGCTTTCTCCTGCTCTTGAGAATAGATGTCTCTCTGTCTTTCAATTCCCTTGGTGTTTGGATTGAAATGTCCTTTTTTTCCCCATGTTCCCATTTCCCTGCCATGTCTTAGAGACATTTGTGACGTCAATATCACACATGGGGGGAAGGGTGACAGGAATTGGGTGGGGGTGGGGAGGAATGGAGCTGGTGGATGGGGGTAGTGTTTGGGCTGGAGGGTGAGTGAGGGTCTGGCCCATCCTGTATCTCCAGATACTAGACTGTGTAATGACAAAGGAGAGAGGGAAGTGGGGGGGAGGGAAACAGAGAGGAAAAAAGAAAAGAAAGAGCCAGACAATGGACAGAGGGAAAGACAGGAAAAGATCGGACTGAGGAAGCTGCAGGGAGAAGGACATGGACAGAGTCTGAGAGAGGGGAATAAAATGTAAAATCACAGCCTCTCTGCAAATGACATGTTGACACTGAGTCACTTGTTGTTGCAATGACACACAGTAAGATCCCACGAGCAGCAGTGTGACCTCAGACAGATTGTGTCTCCCCGATGCTGGTTAATGGTTCAATTCAGGTTCCAGGATTATAAAGAGAAACCAATCCTGTTGTTTGCCAAGTTCTAAACACTTCCCCTTTTCTTTTTTCTCTACATGATCTTTCTCCCCCTCGCCATGTCTGATCCTTCTCTCTTTCTCTCTCTCAGATTCAATCTTGGACATTGTAGCCTCCATCTCACCTTTTTAAAAGATTGCAGCATTGATATTTGACAGTATTCTGTTTCATAAATTGGGGCACTGTTTCCTAGCAGTCTCTGTGTCAGCAATGCTGCAGGACATTGATGCACGGTGTGATCCCACAGGTCGTCCGTTCCTGCTCCAGAATGTGATGAAATCCCACTATATGTTCGACCAAAAGGCTGTCAGTCTCTTTGGGATTCCTTTTTAAATAAAAAAAAACCTCTGTCCCAGGATTTAATTTTACGGATGGCACTTTCAAGAAGGAACTGATTGTTACTGGGCAGTGACAAGATATTGGTGACCCCTGTTCTCTCTTCCACCCCCCACTCCCCAGATTCTGCCTCCCTCTCCCAGACCAGCTACAGAGCCACATCTTGTCCCTCTATTGCTCCCTCCCTCCCATACACACTCTCTCGTTGTCTACGTCTGTGTTTTGTTACCCGAGTGTCGAAAAAACAATCACTGTGTGCTGCAAAATATTTCTATCTCCCCCACTTCAAATAACAATGGGTCACATTGTTGTGTGTGGGATGTTTCTTCTGGTTTGAAAAATCAACAAAAGGAAGCTGGAGAGGGTTCAGAAGAGGAAATGGAGAGAGAAAAACAGAGATCTCCCAGATACTTATTGATGCAAGTATCAAATTTTACCATCCTGGCCGACATACATCGCACATTACTCTGATGTGAGAATGAGTCTTTGGAGACATTTTCTAACTTAGGGTTTTAATTTCCTCCTTGGGCAGTCCTGTCAGTCAGACACCACTCACTGGAAGGTGGGGTGGGGGGGTGGGGGTGCGAGTTGACATGTTTGTGTCAAATCCCCAGGACTCGGTTACTTTAACCCAAAGCTTGAAATGTGTTTTAAAATGACAAGGATGCAATCCGACAGGACTCCCCTAAAAAAAAATGACTTGGAGACGCTGGTGTTGGACTGGGATGTACAAAGTTAAAAAAATCACACAACACCAAGTTATAGTCCAACAGGTTTAATTGGAAGCACACTAGCTTTCGGAGCACCGCTCCTTCATCAGGTGGTTGATGAAGGAGCGGTGCTCCAAAATCTAATGTGCTTCCAATTAAACCTGCTGGACTATAACCTGGTGTTGTGTGATTTTTAACATAAAAAACCAGAGCGCTCCAGAGGACCTCGGGATAATATATAGTTACAACTCACGTGGACCCCATGGAGTGTAGCCTGTTGAACAGGCCTCAAGATCATGTCCCCCACTGGAGAAAGCCCTGGTTCTAAGGTCTCCTGGGCCCCAATCGCTTCCTCTTTGGATCTTAAAAGAAGTCCCTTGGGAGAAAAAAGAGGCAACATTGGTTGAAAGGCAAAAGAAGAAAATCTCTATGGAGAGATAGCACAGAAAGATTCCAGGTTTTCCTCTCTGTCACACAGACAATCTCTTGGCAACATCCAAACACAAACATATTGGGCGATGAGTTTTCATGTCAGACTCTTCAGAAAACTTTAAAATGATGGGTGAGCTGATTAAAACAGTCCCTGCCTGCACTGATGGCATTAGGGTAATTAAGTTAAAAATCACACAACACCAGGTTATAGTCCAACAAATTTACTTGGAAGCACTATCTTTCAGAGTGCTGTTCCTTCCTCAGGTGGTCGTGGAGTGTAAGATCATAAGACACAGAATTTATAGATATTATGGATTATACTTCACAACCACCTGATGAATGAGCAGTGCTCCAAAAGCGAGTGCTTTCAAATAAACCTGTTAGATTATAACCTGGTGTTATGTGATTTTTAACTTTGTACACCCTATTTCAACACTTGCACGGTGGCACGGTGGCACAGTGGTTAGCACTGCTGCCTCGCAGCGCCAGAGACCCGGGTCAATTCCCGCCTCAGGCGACTGACTGTGTGGAGTTTGCACGTTCTCCCCGTGTCTGCGTGGGTTTCCTCCGGGTGCTCCGGTTTCCTCCCACAGTCCAAAGATGTGCAGGGTCAGGTGAATTGGCCATACTAAATTGCCCGTAGTGTTAGGTAAGGGGTAAATGTAGGGGTATGGGTGGGTTTCGCTTCGGCGGGTCGGTGTGGACTTGTTGGGCCGAAGGGCCTGTTTCCACACTGTAAAGTAATCTAATCTAATCTAATCAAATCATTGGGCTAATTGACACACAGCCAGATCATCGGATTGTTTTGTCTCCTTCTGTGATACTGGTTCAGTTTAAATAGTGGGTGGCACAGTGGCACAGTGGTTAGCACTGCTGCCTCACAGCGCCAGAGACCCAGGTTCAATTCCCGCCTCAGGTGACTGACTGTGTGGAGTTTGCACATTCTCCCCATGTCTGCGTGGGTTTCCTCCGGGTGCTCTGGTTTCCTCCCACGCTCCAAAAATGTGCAGGTCAGGTGAATTGGCCACGCTAAATTGCCTGTAGTGTTAGGTGCAGGGGTAAATGTAGGGGAATAGTCTGGGTGGGTGCGCTTCGGCGGGTTGATGTGGACTTGTTGGGCCGAATGGCCTGTTTCCACACTGTAAGTAATCTAATCAAAAAAATATTTTCTGTGACCCCAGAATCTGATATTACAGTTAATGCCTCTTTCTCACTCTCCTGTTTCCCCTGCTCTCTCAATTCTTCAAATCTTTCTCCCACTATCAGATTTAATCATCCTGCCATACTCTATAACCCACATTAAAACTCACGCTCAGAAAGAGATACGACCCACATGGGCTCCCATGGGGTGCAGCCTGTCGAACAGGCCTCAGGCTAATGTTCCCTCCCTCTTCTAGATAGTGTTCTTGTTCAAGACTTTCAGGCATTTTGGATCTTCATGTTGCAGCTTTCGAAACAAAAGTTCCTTGGGATAAAAGAGAAACGATTAGTTGAAAGGGAGAGTGAAAGCCCAGGTTTATTTGCACATACCCCTACCTCCACTGTGTTACATAACATCATAGTGTGAGAAACAAAAGCTCACTCACTTTAATAATTTCAGTCCGAGACAAATATCTGAATAACAGCTTCTTTTTTATTTATACACCTATAGGTGGGTGCCTTGTCTAATTACCAGGTAAGGTAATTACAGAATGCACACTATATCCAAAAAACCCTCGCAATTTATACCATATTTTTTTCCTTATTCCATTGTCTGTTCCCTGCTTCGCTTACGTCACTCATTTCCTTAAGACTTATCCCACAACTTCTGTTTATCCTGTTTTGTCCGTGACAAACTCTTATCTCTGACTCCCATAAGGGTGTTTGACGTCAGTCTATTATAGATTATTGATTAGGCATATCCTTTCTTCTATCAGCAACTGTTTCCATCCAGAGGCCACTTTGACCTCGTTGATTAGGGTTAGTTCCTGTGTCTTCAGGAAGGGAAACAAATGCTTTCCTGTTTGCCCATATATCCACCATTGTTCTGTATTCATGTCTCATGCTCACATATCCTTTGTTTTTGCTGAATATGTATTTTCTCATTCCTATTCTGTATCAGAATTTATACTTGCAGAAATAACATTAATTCATTTATATCCCACAATTTCCCCTTTTTCTTTTCATTACTATCTGTTATCTTCTGCATTTTTGTCTCCCTCTGATTTTTTTAAACATTGTTCCCAAAATTCGCAAGCATCATTTCAGAGATTTCATCCATCTTAGTCTCACTCATCTCCTTATTATTTAGTTGATAAAGTCCCTCTGTCAAATTTCCCCTCAGGGGCATTCGTTTCATCAAGGCTGTTTCAATCAGCCTCTGGGTGAGCCCTCGTATACAGGGTATGATACAACAGCCAATGGCCACCAATACCCCGACTACTACTATCAGGGAAGTAAGGATAGAAACCACCACCCCCTTCCATTTTCCAAACCAGGATTCAAGCCACCCTGTGAGAGATGTGTCTACTCCTGAATTCTCAGCCAGTTCCTCTGCTAAGGTGGTCAATCCCCATAAGGCCCGAGTAATTGAACCATCAGGCGCAGTGTTATTAGGAATAAAGGTACAACAGCTTCCTCCTAACATCACACATACACCCCCTTTCTCTGCTAAAATCATATCAAGGGCTATTCTATTTTCCCATGCCATCCTACTCGTCGCATCAAGCTGTTCTGATATTCCTTTAACCGCCTCTCTTGTATAATTTATAAATCGCTGTTGATTATAGAAAATGTAATTTATCCAATCTACATTTTTATTAATTGTTACCCACCAAAAGAGAGCTGACTCAAAGCCTGCTGCAATCTGGTTACGAGCCTTGAATTCATCAGGTACTCCCCTAGGAACTCCTACCGAATCAAGATAAATCCTGTCATCAAAAGAAGTATCTAACAGTAATCTCTTACCCCTTCCCCTTTTTCTTACTATCTTCTCCTTCTCAAATGCCAAGGTAAATGGAATTGCCAATTGTACAATTGCGCATATCCCTTTCCAATCCGGAGGTAGGGTGGGTCTCAATATTTTTCCTCCACAGTACCACCACAGATCCGCTCGGGGAACCTTTAATGCCGAGTAGTTCCCTCCCTTCTCCGTTTCGGTAACATTCTTAATCTCTGTACACAATTTCAGCTCCCCCAAATCTCTCGACCGGCTTGTACCTCGCCTGTGCACACATGACGTGTGATTTCCAACTGCGGCGGAAAATGTGGGGGGAACTTTTGCATCTTTCTCCTCCAAGGGAGGGAACATCAGAGATAGGGAGGTACAATTCCTATCATTCCATGCAGTCTCATCCTGATACAGGGCTATCATACATTTCATGCCCTTCCTGTCTCGCTTCCACCCGAGCGGAAAGGGAACCACCTAGGCCACTGGCCTACCGGAGGCACATGCATAGCAATTGCTTTTGTTCAGACTTTTTACAGTATACTTTACCCATTCAACCCAGGCATTTGTATCCCTGTACCCAGTCTCTATCTCGATGGTCTGTTTCAAATCCTTTACCTCTATAATTTTTACTACTTTAGGATCATCTGGAGGGGTGAAAGGTTGTATCTCATTACCCAGTAATTCTACCCGTTTTCCTTGTCCTACGCTAATTCGAAAACAACAGCCCACAAATTCCTTCCCATTTGCTTTCATTTCAATCCCAAATGTTTCATTTAATTGTATCTCATAAGTGCCACCTCCCAAAACTGCTTCGTGCCATGTGGTTTTCCTTATCGTTAAATATATGGGGTTACACTTTTTATTGGGACAATCGCGTGCTGGTCGGAAGGGGGCCCGGTGTATTGTGACAAGACCATTATACCAGGTACCATCCCCGAGGCCATCCCCATAGGACTTAAGATGTATCTCTGAGTTGCGGTATTGTCTCTGATTAGCTACATTCCCACAATTTACTAAGCTACATACATCAGTGTCTATTACTTGTGGATTATCAGACTCAGGAACCATTAATAATACATATGAAAATGATATTTGACAAAATCCTAATACCAAGAGGGCTAGCATCATAACTCTAAGCATTCCCAGTATTCTAATCGCTATGCTAAAACACAAAAAGGCTTAATATACAATCTTACAGAAATAATCCCGCGCCCGCGTCGCCACTGAATAGTCAATTACTCAAAGTCTCTTTAGTCTGAGTTTCAGCGGGTCTTGCGTTGATTCGGCTGTCCAGACTTCTTCCTCAACTGGAGGGTCCACTGGCCCTTTGATCCGAGTGTAGTGAGTCCAGCCTTTTTCCGCCGTCCTTATTGCCGTTTCGGTAGTCAAAAGAGCCTGGTACGGCCCTTCCCAGTCTGGCTGCAGCTTAGTCTCTGTCCATGATTTTATTAAGACCCAATCTCCTGGCCGGATGGGATGAACAGCAAATTCAAGGGGCGGAGTCTGTGCCAATAGACCCTGTTTTCTGAGGAAAGATAAAGAGGAGGACAAGCTCAGTATATACTTCTTTAAAAACAAATCTTTAGTTTCAGGAATTGGCAATTCTCCCTGCGTTCCCAAATAAGGTAATCCAAATAAAATTTCATAGGGGGATAGTCCCAAATCTTTCCTCGGGGCTGTTCGTACTCGCAAGAGAGCTATAGGTAAACATTTGGTCCAAGGGAGTCTGGTTTCTATGATCAATTTAGAGAGCTGTCGTTTGAGTGTTTGGTTCATTCTCTCGACTCTTCCTGATGATGGTGGATGCCATGGAGTATGGAATTCCCAGGAAATCCCCAACCCCTTCATTACCCCCTGTAACACTTTAGAGGTAAAATGAGTTCCTTGGTCGGAATCTATACGGTTCACTAACCCATATCGGGGAATTATGTGCTCTAATATTGTTTTAGACACCCCATTTGCAGTGGCGGTAGCCAGGGGGTATGCTTCAACCCAACCAGATAAATGATCTACTACGACCAACATATATTTTAATCTTCCTACTCTAGGTAGTTCAGTATAATCTACTTGTATACTCTGAAAGGGTCTCAATCCTGGGTCTCTTCCTCCCTGGGCCTGTTTTCTCAGAACTTTTTTATTTACCTTTCTGCATATTATGCATCCCTCACATATTTGTTTAGCAATGGTATATATCCCTTTACATCCATATTCCCTGAGAACTAAATCACACATTGCTTGTACTCCCCAGTGACTGCCTTGGTATAGGATAGCCATAATCTCTCGCATCATCATTTTGTTTAACATTTCCCTTCCATCAGATAACTTCCAATGCCCGTCAGCTGTCTTTGTAGCCCCTAAATCTCTCAATTCTCTTTCTTCTTTTTCAGTAAATATAGGAGCTTCCCTAGGACCTGGAACAGTAGGTATTAGGGAATGAATCACCACTTCTTGTGGGTTCAGGGCGGCTTCCCGAGCCACTTCATCAGCTAATCTATTTCCCCTAACCTCTAGTTCATTTCCTTTCTGATGACCATTTACGTGCACGACGGCTATCTCTTGGGGGAGTAATAAAGATTCCAAGACCCGTTTAATCAATTCTTCATGAACTAATTCCTTCCCCCGGCTATTGATCAATCCTCTTTCCTGCCATATCTTTCCGAACGTATGCACAACACCAAATGCATATTTAGAATCAGTGTATACTGTTCCCTCTTTATTTTCTAATGTCCTAAGGGCTCTCTCCAATGCATAGAGTTCGCAGGTCTGAGCTGACCACCCATTTGGCAACCTTCCTGCCTCCACCACACGACTTTCTGTCCCGTCTACGACTGCATACCCATTATGCCTTTTCCCTTCAATCACCCGGGATGACCCGTCTATAAAAAGTCTAGCCCCTGCATGAAGTGGAACATCTCTCAGGTCCATACGGACCTTAGTTTGGTATTCAATAATGTCAAGGCAGTCGTGCCCTGGATTCTGAGGAGAGTCTCCTTCCCCTTTCCAAAGAAAAGCAGCTGGATTTAAACAATTGTCGCTGACCAACACTAAATCATCCTTTTCTATCAGTATCGCCTCATATTTCAAAATCCGCGAGTCTGTCAACCATCGCCCAGCTTTTTGGTTTAGGATTGTTCTCACTTGATGTGGAGTGCTTACTATTAGGGCTCCCCCAAATGTAAGCTTTCTGCTTTCCTCCACCAACAGTGCAGTGGCAGCCACAGCCTGCACACACTCAGGCACCCTAGGGATACTGGATCCAATAGCTTTGAAAGATATGCTACTGGCTGTTTCATCCCTCCCCACCTCTGGGTTAATACTCCTAAAGCCGCTCCCTTATCTACGGTGACAAAGAGGTGGAAGGGTTTATCTAGGGAGGGTAAGGCTAACACGGGGGCATAAATCAAATCTCTTTTGAGTTTCTCGACTAGTTCTTTTTCCTCATCATTCCAATTTAGATGTTCTGGCTCCCCCTCTATTAGTTTGAGATATAATTTCCTAGTCTTCTGAGCATAGGAATCTATCCACAATCTGCAATATCCCGTTAGACCCAAAAATTTGCGTAACTCTCGTTTAATGCTGGGCAGTGGCATCCCCACTATTCCCTGTATCCGCTCCGGGCTTATCTTTCGCTTACCCTCACTCACTAAATGTCCCAAGTATTTTACTTCTTGCTCCACATATTGTAATTTGTTTTTAGATACTCGCAGTCCTTGCTGGCCCAGAAAATTCAATAATTTGTTAGTAGCTTCTACTACTCTGTCTCTTCTTATTCCTGATACTAAGAGGTCGTCTACATACTGCAACAGGGTAGTCCCCTTGGGGCTGCTAAATTTCTCCAATATTTGTTCTAACTTCTGTCCAAATAAATTCGGGGATTCCGTAAACCCCTGGGGGAGCACAGTCCATCGGTATTGCTGTTTCCGCCCTGTCTTGGGATCTTCCCATTCAAAGGCAAACAAATTCCTACTTTCCTCCGCCAAGGGACAAGCCCAAAAGGCATCCTTTAAATCTATCACACTAAACCATTTGTGGTCATGAGGGATCTTACTTAATAACGTATAGGGGTTTGGCACCACTGTGTGCCTGACCTGCACTATCCGATTTAATGTTCTCAAATCCTGCACCAATCGATAAGTTCCATCAGATTTCCGTACTGGTAGAATTGGGGTATTATAAGGAGACATACATGGTTCCAACAGTCCATCTCTAATCAGTCCCTCAATTACTGGCTGCAGTCCCCGTTTACCTTCTATGGAAATAGGATATTGTCGTTCACAGACAACGTCCCCTTTCTGTTTTAAATTTATTAAAAGGGGAGGGATCTGTAGTTTTCCACGATTCCCTTCTCTAGCCCATACTATAGGGTCTATCTCTCTCTCTGCATCCTCTGTCAATATTGCCAGTTGTACAACTAATTCTTTTTCCTGAATTCCAATCTCCAGTCCTAAAAGGATAATTAGGTCTCTCCCCAGTAAGTTACTTCCTATATCAGGGATATACAGCAGTTCCCCTGTAACCCTACCTTTAGGACCTTCTATCATCATAGGTTCAAATAGTGGAACAGTAAATCCTTCCCCTTTCACCCCCGAAACAGTAATTGACCGTGTTAACATTTCTACTTTCTTTGGTTTAAAATTTAGCGATGACCGTGCTGCCCCCGTATCTACTAGGAAGACTACCTCTTCCCTACAGGGTCCCACCTTCAAGTTTATCAAGGGTTCCTGGTGGGCCCCTGAGGGCAGGAACCCCTGACACCCCTATTCTTCATCATAATTCATAAGCGGAATTGCCTTTTCTTCCCTTTGTAGATCAGGACACTCCCGCTTAAAATGCCCTATCTTTCCACAATAATAGCATCCTGCCTGTAGCGACTTCCATCTCTGCCCCTGTCGCTCAAACCCTCTATCTAATGTTCCCCCTTGTCCTCTCCCTCTCCCTCTCCCTCTCTGTCCTACATGCTGCCTCCTGCCACTCCGGTTGCTCACTATTGGTTCCATTCTCCTCTTAATTACCTCATCAACCGTAGCTACCATCATTTTCGCCTTCTGTTTTTGTCTCTCATCCTCCCTCTTTACAAACACTTTCTGTGCCTCTCTCAACAATTCATCTAATGGTTTTTCGCTCCATCCTTCTATCTTCTGTATCTTTCTCTGTATGTCTGGCCATGCTTTTGTCACAAAATGTACTTTCAAAAGACCCTGTGCCACTGGGTCCTCAGGGTTCATTCCAGAGTATTTCCGCATTGAGTCCCTTAATCTTTGCAAGAAAGCTGAGGGAGTCTCATCTTTCTCCTGTCTAATTTCAAAGGCTTTAATCAAATTCTGTGACTTCGGAACTGCCTCCCTTATCCCTTTTAGAATCAGGTCTTTCAATTCCCTCATTTCTTCTCTATGCTCTGGGTTTTGGTTTTCCCACTGGGGGTCTCTGAGGGGAAACTTCACCTCTCCCTGTCCAGCATCCCCATCTCCAATCGGGTGTTCCCTGTCCCATATTTTAATGGCAGCTCCTCGTATAAGTCCCCTCTCCTCCCCAGTAAATAGTATATTCAAAATAGACATTAATTCAGCCCAGGTATACAGACTGGGCCCCAAAAATTGATCAATTTGTTCAGACAACCCCACCGGATCCTCAACCAGGACCTTCATTTCCTTTTTAAATGTTCTGACCTCCCCACTGGTGAGGGGGGCACTTACAAACCCAATCTCTTTGTCCCCTATGGGTACCTCCCGAAGGGGATAAGTCGTTACGTTTTTCCCCTTTTTCTTTTGTTTTCATCCTTAGACTTTGATTTAGATTCTCCGGAGGCCTCCTCTACATCTACTGTAGCTTCCCTTTCTTTTGCTGAGGATTGAGGGTCAGGAACAACAACATCCCCAGCCCCTGTCCCTTCGTCCTCCTCTTGTGAATCATCTGTTCCCTGTCTGTCTGTCTGTCCTCCTTCCCTATGTTCACCTAACCTGATTTTATGGTACGGGGGGGGGCAAACAGTTAAGAGGATCCCAGGGACTGGGTGGGGCAGAGGGGGAATCCTTTGTCTTTACTAACATCATTCCCAAACTGCCCTTCCAACAGGATGCATAATCCGCCTCCTCTTGACTAAAAGGTTGTTTTTTTATTCACATACAAATCTAAATACTGACAGACCCAATCCTCGTCCGAACCATACTTTGGCCAGAAGACAGACGGACGAAGGATTGGTTCTTTGGTCCATAATAAACAACAATATTTAATCATTTTCTTTTTATCTTTTGCCCTTGTACAAGTGTTACTTGTCCAATCCCGCAACATCCTCCCCAACGGACTTTCAGGAGGAATGTTACCAGGGACTTTTTCATCCCTTACTCCGTGACAGCTACTCTGCCTACCCCCCATTTTCCCGGGGCCCTCGCTAGTCCCCCAGCGAGTAAATTCCTCTTTTCCCGGCCACCATGACAATACTTAAAAGTCAATTTTCTTACCTTGGTCTGTGCACAGAATTGTCTGGCCCCTTTTGTCACCGTATCTTCTATCGAGCTCCTATCACTGTCTGATTCAGATGTCTCTCTTGTGGGATTCACATCAGTCACCCAAGGGAGCAGACCAAACCAGGACACGAGACCGCTCCTCAATGGGGAACGGGACGCGTCTTCCCAGTGTCCAAGGCCAGCCACTCCCCCCTGGTGATGGAAGAAAATCCCGGACACGAGCCCCCAATTGTGAGAAACAAAAGCTCACTCACTTTAATAATTTCAGTCCGAGACAAATATCTGAATAACAGCTTCTTTTTTATTTATACACCTATAGGTGGGTGCCTTGTCTAATTACCAGGTAAGGTAATTACAGAATGCACACTATATCCAAAAAACCCTCGCAATTTATACCATATTTTTTTCCTTATTCCATTGTCTGTTCCCTGCTTCGCTTACGTCACTCATTTCCTTAAGACTTATCCCACAACTTCTGTTTATCCTGTTTTGTCCGTGACAAACTCTTATCTCTGACTCCCATAAGGGTGTTTGACGTCAGTCTATTATAGATTATTGATTAGGCATATCCTTTCTTCTATCAGCAACTGTTTCCATCCAGAGGCCACTTTGACCTCTTTGATTAGGGTTAGTTCCTGTGTCTTGAGGAGGGGAAACAGATGCTTTCCTGTTTGCCCATATATCCACCATTGTTCTGTATTCATGTCTCATGCTCACATATCCTTTGTTTTTGCTGAATATGTATTTTCTCATTCCTATTCTGTATCAGAATTTATACTTGCAGAAATAACATTCATTCATTTATATCCCACAATAGCAACATCAAAATACAGAACAAATTATAAGGCAGTAATTAACCAGAGGCTTGAAATAGTAATAATAAACTCACCCACACACGGAGAGCTGCTGACTCTCTCAATAGACAGACAGAACAGGGTTGGAGAATGGATCTTCGAGGAGAAAGTGAGGTCTGCAGATGCTGGAGATCAAAGTTGAAACTTTATTGCTGGAACAGCACAGCAGGTCAGGAAGCAGGAATTTACTGACTCCACCTCTGACACATTGCCATGTCTCTCAGTCTGCTCCCTGGGGAGGCCTCCTGTGATTGAAATGTTAATTGCCAGGCCAGGAGCCTTGTTGGATATTCCTGGCCACTGAGATGTTAATTCGTGAGCAATAAAGCTTAACCATTCCTTGTTTTTTAAAACCTTTTTAAAGCCTTGTCAGTTTTGTGAGTGCAGTTCAAAAATATTAAAAATTGGTCCCACTCTAGCACCTAAGAGCCTGACTGGCCACACTGTGAGACAAGATTGGGAAGATAGGGGGAATATTTGCTGAGGATCTCTCAGGACTTTCCTGCTGTCAGTGTGGCTCCCTGAACTGGACTCTCTCTCTCTCTCTCTCTTTCTCTCACTTTTGAATCTGTCTCTCTCTTTTGTCTCTGTCTCTGTCTCTCCCTGCCCTGCACTACAGGCAGCCATTCTGGTCTGACTTTCAACTACTTATTTCCTCTCCCCTTCATGAATATATCAGCAGAGTTTGAGAATTTAAAACACTGATCGCATGCCTGCCCTTCAAACACCCACATTTTCCCCTCTCCCCTCCCAATTCACCACAGCATAGGACTGTGGAAACTTGGGGGTACTTTACGCAAGTTTTGTTAGTGAGATTCTCTGAGAGAGAGTGAGAGAGACAGAGGGAGAGAGAGAGAAAGACTGCATGTGTTGAGCATGCAATGACATTTCAAAGGGCTCAGCAAACATTTACAAGGATGTTACCAGGATTGGAGTGTTCAAGCTATAGGGAGACGCTGAATTGACTGGGGCTGAGGCTGAGGGTACACCTTATGGAGGTTTATCAAAGCATGAGGAGCATGGATAGTGTAAATAGACAAGGTCTTTTCCCTCGTTTGGGGAGTCCAAAACTGGCCAGCGCAGTTTTAAGTTGAGACGGGAAAGATTCAACGGGACAATGTTTTCATGTAGAAAGTGGTACGTGGCCATTCTGCCCTTTGAGCCTGCACCACCATTCATTAAGATCATGGCTGATCATCCTCAATCAGTACCCTGTTCCTGCCTTATCTCCATAATCCTTGATTCCACAATCCTTGAGAGCTCTATCCAACTCTTTCTTAAACGAATCCAGAGACTGGGCCTCCACTGTCTTCTGGGGTAGAGCATTCCACACACCCACCACTCTCTGGGTGAAGATGTTTATCCTCATCTCTGTCCTAAATGGCCTACCCCTTACCTTTAAGCTGTGTCCTCTGGTTCGGGACTCACCCATCAGCGAAAACAAATTTCCTGCCTCAGAGTGTCCAATCCTTTAATAATCTTATGTGTCTCAATCAGATGCCCTCTCAATCTCTAAACTCAAGGGTATACAAGCTCAGTCGCTCCAATCTTTCAACATAAGATAGTCCCACCATTCCAGGAATTGACCTCGTGAACCTACGCTGCACTCCCTCAATAGCCAGAATGTCTTTCCTCAAATTTGGAGACCAGAACTGCACACAATATTCCAGGTGCGGTCTCACCAGGGCCCTGTACAGCTGTAGAAGAACCTCTTTGCTTCTATACTCAATTCCTCTTATTATGAAGGCCAGCATGCTATTAGCCTTCTTCACTACCTGCTGTACCTGCATGCTTGCCTTCATTGACTGTTGTACAAGAACACCCAAGTGTTGTACTGCCGCTTTACCTAACTTGACTCCATTTAGGTAGTAATCTGCCTTCCTGTTCTTGCCACCAAAGTGGATAACCATACATTTATCCACATTAAACTGCACCTGCCATGCATTTGTCCACTCACCTAACCTGTCCAGGTCACCCTGTAACCTCCTAACATCCTCCTCACATTTCACCTTGCCACCCAGCTTGGTATCATCAGAAAATTTGCTAATGCTAATTAATACCATCTTCTCTATCATTAATATATATTGTAAAAAGCTGCGGTCTCAGCACTGATCCCTGTGGTACCCCTCTGTTCACCGCCTGCCATTCTGAAAGGGAGCCGTTTATCACTACTCTTTGTTTCCTGTCAGCCAACCAATTTTCAATCCAAGTTAGTACTTTGCCCCCAATACCATGCGCCCTAATTTTGCTCACTAATCTCCTATGTGGGACTTTATCAAAGGCATTCTGAAAGTCCAGGTACACTACATCTACTGGATCTCCCTTGTCCATCTTCAGAGTTACATCCTCAAAAAATTCCAGAAGATTAGTCAAGCATGATTTCCCCTTCATAAATCCATGTTGACTCTGACCTATCCTGTTACTGCTATCCAGATGTGTCGTAATTTCACCCTTTATAATTGACTCCAGCATCTTTTCCACCACTGAGGTCAGACTAACTGGTCTATAATTTCCTGCTTTTTCTCTCGCTCCTTTCTTAAAAAGTGGTACAACATGGCCACCCTCCAATCCGCAGGAACTGATCCTGAATCTATCGAACTCTGGAAAATAATCACCAACGCACCCATGATTTCTAGAGCCACTTCCTTCAGTACCCTGGGATGTAGACCATCAGGCCCTGGGGACTTATCAGCCTTTAGACCTAACAGTCTCTCCAACACCAATTCCTGGCAAATATAAATTCCCTTCAGTTCAGGTCCTTCAGCCACTGTTACCTCTGGGAGATTGCTTGTGTCTTCCCCAGTGAACACAGATCTGAAGTACCAATTCAACTCTTTTGCCATTTCTTTTTTCCCCATAATATATTCCCCTGTTCCTGTCTTCAAGGGCCCAATTTTAGTCTTAACCATTTTTTTCCCTTTCACATACCTAAAAAAGCTTTTACTATCCTCCTTTATATTTTTGGTCAGTTTACCTCGGCATGGATGAGTTGCACCAAAGAGTCCAATTCTGTATGACACTATCACAGCCCATTGCTGTGAGATTGCTTCCCTCCCTCCCCTCCCCCGTTTGCTGCTCAGTGTTTCTCTAAGATGTTGTTAAACTTAAAAGTATGCATGAAAAGATTTACAAGATGATGCTGGAGTTGGAGGGTTTGAGCTAAAGGGAAATGCTGAATTGGCTGGGGCTGTTTTCCCTGGAGTGTCAGAGGCTGAGGGGTGACCCTACAGAGGTTTATAAAATCATGAGGGGCATGGCTAGGGTAAGGAGCCAAAGGCCTTTTCCCAGGGTAGGGAATTCAAAAACTAAACAGTACAGGGGGAGGGTGAGAGAGAAAAAATATAAAAGGGATCTAAAGGGCAACCTTTTTCATACAGTGGGTGGAACACCACCATCTGCAAATTCCCCTCCAAGCCATTCACCACCCTGACTTCGAAATATACCATCGTTCCTTCACAGTCATTGGGTCTTTTGCACTGATGTGCTGGGTTCCTCCATTGTTGAAGATGGAGATATTTGATTGGATTCCCTACAGTATGGGAGCAGGCCCTTTGGCCCAACATGGCCACACCAACCCACTGAAGAGGAACCCACCCAGACCCATTCCCCATTTATCCTTGAATAATGCACCTTACACTATTGACAACTTAGCATGGCCAATTCACCTGACCTGCACATCTTTGGATTGTAGGAGGAAACCAGAGCACGCGGAGGAAACCCATGCAGACATGGGGAGAATGTGCAAACTCCACACAGACAGTCACCCAAGGAGGGAATCGAACCTGGGTCCCTGTCGCTGTGAGGCAGCAGTGCTAAACACTGAGTCACTGTGCCACCCGTATTTGTGGGGCCTCCTCCTCCTCCTCCTCCAATGAGTTGTTTAATTGTTCACCACCACCATGGATGTGGAAGGACTTCAGAGCTTAGGCCTGATCCGTTGGTTGTGGGATCACTTAGCTCTGTTTATCAGTTGCTGTTTATGCTGTTTGATAAGCTAGTAGTCCTGTTTGGTAACTTCAGCAGGTTGACACCTCATCTATATGTATGCCTGATGCTGTCCTGACATGCCCTCCTGCACTCTCCTTTGAACCAGGGTTGATTCCCTGGCTATGGTAATGGTTAAGTGGGGGAAATGCCAGGCCATGAAGTTGCAGATTGTGCTAGAGTACAGTTCTGCTGCTGGTGATGGCGCCTCATGGATGCCCAGTCTTGGGCTGCTAGATTAGTTCGAAGTCTGTCCCATTTAGCACGGTGATAGTGCCACACAATGCAATGGAGGTTATTCTCAATGTGAAGGCAGGACTTCATCTCCACAGGGACAGTGCTGTGGTTTCTTTTACCTGTACTGTCATGGACAGTTGTTTATGCAGACGATAGATTATTAAGGATGAGGTCATGTTTTTTCCCTCTTGTTGGTTTCTTCACCACCTGCCACAGACCCAGTCTATCAGTTATATTCTTTAGGACCCGACCAGCTCGATCAGTAATGCTGCTGCTGAGCCACTCTTGGTGGTGGACATTGAAATCCTCCACCTAGAGTACATTTTGCATCCTTGCCACACTCAATGCTTCCTCCAAGTGTTGTTTAATATGGAGGAGTACTGATTTATCAGCTGGGGGGAATGGTATGTGGTAACTTGTAAGAGGTTTCCTTGCCCATGTTTAACCTGAAACCATGAGCCTTCCTGGGGTCTGGAATCAATGTCAAGGACTCCCAAGGCAACTCACTCCTGACTGTATACCACTGTGTTGCCATCTCTGCTGGGTCTGTCCTGCCAATGGGTCAGGACATATCCAGAGATGGTAATGGTGGTGTGTGGGGTATTAACTGTAAGGTATGTTGCTTGACTAGTCTGTCAGACAGCTCTCCCAATTTCAGCACTATCTCCCGGATGTTGGTGAGGGGGACTTTGCCTAGTCGACAGGGCTATTTGTGTTTTTGCCATTGTCTTTTCTGGTTCGAAGGTCAATGCCAGGTGGTCCGTCTCAGTTTTGTTTCTTTGTTGTGACTCTTTGGTGATTGATACAAATAAGTGGCTTGCTGAGCCATTTCAGAGGGCAGATGAGAGTCAACCACATTGCTGTGGCTCTGGAGTAGACCAGACAAGGTTAGGATAGCAGATTTCCTTCCCTAAAGTACATTAATGAGCCAGATGGGTTTTTTTTCCAACGATTGAAAATGGTTTCATGGTCATCAGTCAACTTTTAATTGAATTCAAATTCCACCATCTGCCATGGCAGGATTCGAACCCAGATCCCCAGAACATTATTCTGGCTTTTGGGATTAATAGTCAAGTGATAATGCCACTTGAATGGAGGAGAAAATAGGGACGTTTACTAAACCTGTATACGGCACTCGTCAGATCACACCTGAAGTCCTGTGAACAGCTTTAGTCGCATTATTTCAAAGAAAACAGTCCATAGAATGCTCACCAGATTGATCCACAACATGGGAGGATTTTCTCAGTCGGTGGAAGAAAACTTTATTGAAACATATAAGAATCTTAAGGGCTTGATAGGATAGATTCAGAGAGATTGTTTCTTCTTGTTTGACAGCCGAGGAGCAGAGGACATAATCTCAGAGTAAGGAGTCACCTGAGTTTGTGGAATTCTTTACTGCAGAGGGCTGTAGAGGTTGAACTGCTCAGTGCATTCACTGAGAGAAACTTTTTTTTTATCAGCAATGGAATCAAGGATTAGGGGATAAGGATGAGGATTATCAGATTAGCCCTGATCTCATTGAAGGGCAAGAGCAGACTTCAAGTCATAGAGTCATAGAGATGTACAGGACGGAAACCGACATTGGTCCAACTCATCCATGCCGACCAGATATCCTAACTTAATCTAGTCCCATTTTCCAGCACTTGGCCCATATCCCTCTAAACCCTTCCTAATCGTATACCCATCCAGATGACTTTTAAATGCTGTAATTGTACCAGCCTCCACCATTTCCTCTGGCAGCTCGTTCCATATGCACTCCATCTGCTGTGTGAAAAGGTTTCCCCTTATGTGCCTGTTCAATTTTTTCCCCTCTCACCCTAAGCTTATGCCCTCTAGTTCTTGATCCGCCACTCCAGGGAGTAGACCTGTCTATTTAGCCTTTCCATACCCCTCATGATTTTATAAACTTTTATAAGGTCACCTCTCAGCCTCCGATGCTCCAAGGAAAACAGCCTCAGCCTATTCAATCTCTCCCTATAATTCAAATCCTCCAACTCTGGCAGCATCCTTATACATCTTTTCTGAACCCTTTAAAGTTTTACAACATCCTTCTGAGAGGAGGGAGACCAGAATTGCACACAATATTCCAAATGTGGCCAAACCAATGTCCTGTACAGCCGCAACATGACTTTCCAACTCCTGTACTCAATACTCTGATGAATAAAGCAAAGCACACCAAACGGCTTGATCATTATCCTATCTATCTGCGACTCTATTTTTATGGATTGAACTTCTGCTCCCAGGTCTTATGATCTTATCTGTTTGTTTTTCTGGTTTCTCTCTCACTCTCCGTTTTCTATTTTCAACCAATTTCACAGGGTATTAGTAGGGGAAGATTTGCAATAAGGAGATTTGAAACCAAACAAGAATTCAGGATCTGACAGAGTTGCCCAGTTTGTTGTGGCCTGAATATCATTGGACTTTGAACATGGAAGGGAAAACCACCATTCAAGCAGGGAGAAACAGTGCACGTGTTGTGCGTGTGGACAAGGCTTCAGCAGATCATCTGCCCTATCACAACATAAATACAGTCACACTGAGGAGAAGCCATTCGTCAATTCTAAGTGTGGGAAATTATTTACTCGATCATTAACCCTATTACAGAGGACAGACTGTTTAAGTGCCCAGAATGTGGAATGTGCCATAAAAGGTCTGTGGACCTGATGCATCAATGTTTACAGTGATGATAGACCGTTCAGGTGCTCTCACTGTGAGGCTGGGTTCAGGCGGTCATTCCAACTCACTGTGCACCAGTGATCTCACACTGGGGAGAGACTGTATACCTGCACTGAATGTCGGGAGGGATTCACTGTGAAATCCGGCCTGCTGAAACACCGGATTTTCTTTCTGAGCATCCAACCTCCACGTTTTTCTTTGTGCAAGCTTTTAGAAGAGCCATTTTCTCACACTGGGGAGAGATTGTACACCTGCACCGAGTGTGGCAAGAGATTCATTGTGAAATCCAGCCTGCTGAAACACCAGTGACCTCACACTGGGGACAGACTGTACATGAGGCACTAAATGTGGTGAGGGATTCACTGTGAAATCCAGCTTGCTGAAACACCAGCGAGCTCGTGTAAAGACAGTGGCTGTTATTTACTGTGAACATATCCCACCTTCATAGTGTCCCTCCCTCTGTGTCAGATCTGTGTGAAAATGAAGTAAATCGACTTTGTGTTAAACTGTTACGACACTACGGTAAACCTCTCTGCTAATTAAGCCAAACACACAAAAAAGTTCACCTCACCTCATAATCTGTTAAAGTATGAGTGACAGAGAACTACCCAAATTCAACTATTTAAACAAATAATAACAATTTTATTCTTTAATTCCAAAAGTGAACATTAAGCAACAACTACATAAAACACTAAGCCTCCCTTCTCTTAAAGATTTGTGATCAACCTCCCACTCTATAACATTCTACTGATCTGACAAAGCTTGTATTAAATTTACGGCAACTTAATGTTTTCAGCACCAGACAGCAACTGTATCAATCTTCCTCTGTTTGTAGATCTCCCTAGGTCGTCTTCAACCTTCGGCTGCAAAGATGTTTCATATGAAAAAGGTAACCTTGACAGAGAGTGTTTTGGGGCAGTCTGTCTGACAATGGCAGGTAGTGCTGTTTCTCCGGCTAACTGACCAAACTGCTTTTTATACCCCAAACATTGGATTGTCTCATGGTTCAATGTTATCAAAACAGTAAAATTTAAATTCAATTGTGTTTTAGTATCTTGGGGCATCATTTAAACTGATTGGTTAACTTCAAACTGCTGTGAAAACAACTCAAGTGTCTAGGTTACAGCCAAATTTTACATCTTCAAATTGTCCAGTACACTTTGTTCCTGCTAGTCAGTCACATGACAGGTGCTTGCCAACTTTCAGTCTGTCTTATATGTACAGTATATGCCTTCAACTTCACAACAAAATGTACTGCTTTAAGTCTTTCTAGGAATTCTCATTCATGCTAGTGCTCTTTGAAGTGATCTCCTTCTGACTGCAAGAGTTGAAATTTGCCGTTATCAGGGCTTTATTTGCTGATCGAAATAAATTGCAACCTAGTTATAGGTGTTAACATAGGGATAAAAAGACAATTCTAGCAGGTTTATGATAAACACACCGTGTGCTGAAGCTTCCTAATATCATACCTTTGTACTTTCTTTTGAAGTCTGCTCCCATTTAATCTCCTCCATGTTGCGAGGCGCTCATGGAGGCTCTTTAAATTCAGGTTGAGGCAATCTGAGTAGCTGCCTCTTCATTGTCCCTCCTTTCCCTCAAACTGTCTCTAATGTTCCAGCTTGTCTGCACCCTGAACTGGCAATGTTTTCCAATTCCACTTCACAGACCCACCTCCTGGTCCCTCAACTCTCCTCTCAATCGCTGAGCATCCAACCTCCATGTCTTTTTTTCTGAGCATCCAGCCTCCACGTTTTTCTTTGTGCAAGCTTTTAGAAGAGCCATTTTCTTTTCAGAGTAGTTTTAATAGGCCTTACTATCTAATCTCCAGATAGCCAGCCAGACTTGGAGCTGGTGTACTTGGTGACCACCTTAGTGCTCCCGGGGTAGGTATGCTTGGCCAGTGGCAGGCAGACGATGGGAGGATGTCCTGGGAGGATGGGAACTGCTGCCAGGTGTCGTGGGCCAGGCAGGAACTCTCGACAGTCAGGAGCTTGAAGATGTCACCCACAAAAGGGGTGGATTTTAACAGCCTTGGGGAGATGCTTGTTAACTGATATTGTTAATAGATCTTGCTTTTGTCATGAAGGCCCTCTCGTGTGAAATCCTTCTTTCAAAAACCAAGCTTGACTTCATCTCCAAGTTCCTTTTCCTTTCCAAAGACTTGGAACTTGGTGTCTCCCAACGATCTTTTCTGGCACCTCCTATTCTTACCTAGACACCACCATTAGCTAACATTGTGGAAAGCCACTATGTCAGTTTTTACGTATCCACTGACATCACCCACCTCAAACCCATCCATGTCTGCCATTTCTGTACTGTTGTTCAATAATCAGACTCTGCATTTGGAGAAATTTACTCCAGTTAAAAATTCTGAAAATCACCACTTAATTTTCTTCCCTAACTACCATGGCCATCCCTCTTCAGTGAAACTGAAGGTGAAGCACACTGTTCACAATCTGGGTCTCATGTTTCACCACACTGACCTCCTGACCACATTTATACATCATCCCAAACACCAAATAGTTCAAGCTCCAGGAGAGCGTTTTCCCTTGGTGGACATTAACTCCATTTTTTTTAAGAGTTCCTTATTGTCTTAGCCAGTCACTGCTGCCTTGATGTCAAAGGCCATCGGTCTCACAACACCGCTCGGGTTCAGTGTTTTGTCCATGTTAGATGAATGGTGTAATGAAGTTAAGAGCTGAGTGCCCTGGTGGAACACACACACCAGTGAGCTGGTTATTGCTGAGTGAGTACAGCCTGATAATGTTGTTGATGCCGCCTGCATGACTTTGCTCATGATGGAGACTAAATTGAGAGGATAATTGGTAGGGATGGATTGTCCTGCCTTTTGCGAACTCAATAGAGCTGGTACTTTTTTAAAATTTGCAGTGTCAATGTTAGTTTTGTATTGCACTCGAACAGCTTGTCTGGGACAAAGTGGGAAAAGGGTACCAAGCAGGACAATCATTCTTCATCATATTGAATGGCAGAGCAGGCTTGAAGAGCCAAATGGACTGCTCCTGTTCCTATGCGGGGGGCTGGGGGTTGGGTCTCAGGAGGAGGCGAATTATAGAATCAGAGAGATGTACAAATTGAGAAAGGCACTTCAACCCATGGAGTCTGCACCTGGTCATTCTCTCGCATTCTTGGAAATCTTTTGCACTGATTGTGCTGAATTCCCCCATCTCACCATCTCGAATATGGCAGAGACAGTCTTTGAGCTGAGTAGCTCCTTTCCAGTCTGTTTTGTTCTGAATGAGGACAAAGAGAACTTCTCTCTCACCAGTCCGCACCGTCATCAGGCTCAGCCCGCCTCTTATTCACTCCCATTGATTGGAGGACCAGCCTTACCGCTTGGTCCTCCTGCATTATCCCTTTTCTCTATTGGTCAGAGCTGCTGTCAGTCACTAACAGGGTTGATCATGCGTAGTGCGGGTCTGAAGCGAGATACGGTGCTTGCGGCGGCGGGGAGACAAACTGCCAGGTGAGTGATGTGGGGCAGGCGGCTGTTTTCGACGAGAACACTCAGTATGTACGTCAGTTTCCATATCTGAAGCTTCAAGTTTGGAGTTTACGATGAGCAAGTTAATGCTGCCTGAACTGCTGTGCTCTTCCAGCACCATTAATCCAAAATCTGGTTTCCAGAACCTGCAGTCATTGTTTTTACCGAGTTAACGGCCGCCCGGGAGCCGGGCCCGCCATATTGGTAAGGTAATAGCCCCGTAGGGCGCATGCGTATTCTCAACTTCCTGGCACTGAATCAGATGAAGAACTCAATGGAACAATAAACAAGGGCCAAATTGTGGGCTAACCAAGCAGGAGTCAGGGGTGCAGTCAGCAACAACTTCCACATTCTACCCTTTGTAAACTTGATGTTATATAAACCTTTTGCTGTTGGTACCTTGAAACAATTCCCGTTCGGAGAAAGTGAGGACTGCAGATGCTGGAGACCAGAGTTGAAAAGTGTGGTGCTGGAAAAGCGCAGTCAGGCCAGGCAGCATCCAAGGAGCAGGCGAATCAACGTTTCGGGCATAAGCCCTTCTTCAGGAATGAGGCTGGTGTGCCAAGCGGCTAAGATGAAGGGTGGGGTGGGGTGGGGAATTTGGGGGAGGGGTGCTGGAAATACAATAGGTGGAAGTAGGTGAGGGTGATAGGCCGGAGAGGTGGTAAGACGGAGAGGTCGGGAAGAAGATTGCAGGTCAAGAGGGCGGTGCTGAATCCAGGGGCTGGGACTGAGATAAGGTGGGGGGAGGGGAAATGAGGAAGCTGGAGAAATCTACATTCATCCCGTGTGGTTGGAGGGTTCCATCAAACCAGTAGACAAGGGAGGCCCAGTGGTAGTTTGGCAGACCGTCCTTTACACCGCTGAAGCTAAACGCCAACTCGCGGACACCTTCTCCTACTGCCCCCTTGACCATGACCCCACCTCCCACCACCCATAACCTCCCATCATCTCCCAGATCATTCATAACCTCATATCTCAGGGAATCTCCCATCCACATGCTCCAACCTCATAGTCCCACAACCCCACACCGCCCGTTTCTACCTACTGCCCAAAATCCACAAACCCAACTGCCCCAGCCGACCCCTTGTCTCAGCCTGCTGCTGCCCCACCGAACTCAACTCTGCATACCTTGACACTGTCCTGTCCCCCTTAGTCCAAGAACTCCCCACCTATGTTTGGGTCACCACCCACGCCCTCCACCTCCTCCATGATTTTCGCTTCCCTGGCCCCCAACACCTTATTTTCACGATGGACATCCAGAACCCTATACACTTACACCCGCCATTACAAAGGCCTCCAAGACCTCCGCTTCTTCCTCTCCTGCCGACCCAACCAGTACCCTTCCACTGACACCCTCCTTCAAACTGAACTGGTCCTTACTCATAACAACTTCTCCTTCCAATCCTCCCACTTCCTCCAAACCAAAGGAGTAGCTCTGGGCACCCGTGTGGGCCCCAGCTATGCCAGCCTCTTCGTGGGATATGTGGATCATCTTCCACAGCTACACTGGCACCAACCCCCACCTTTTCCTCCGCTACATCGATGACTGTATCGGCGCTGCCTCGTGCTCCCACGAGGAGGTTGAACAGTTCATCCACTTTATTAACACCTTCCACCCCGACCTCAAATTCACCTGGACCGTCTCGGACTCCTCCCTCCCCTTCCTAGATCTCTCCATTTCTATCTCGGGCGACAGACTCAACACAGACATTTACTACAAACTGACCGACTCCCACAGCTACCTAGATTACATCTCCTCCCACCCTGCTCCCTGTAAAAACGCCATCCCATATTCCCAATTCCTTTGCCTCAGGCATCTGCTCCCAGGAGGACCAGTTCCACCACCGAAGAGCCCAAATGGCCTCCTTCTTCAAAGACCGCAATTTCCCCTCCGACGTGGTCGATGATGCTCTCCACCGCACCTCCTCCACTTCCCGCTCCTCCGCCCTTGAACCCTGCCCCTCCAATCGCCTCCAGGACAGAACCACTGGTCCTCACCTTACACCTCACCAACCTCCGGATACATCGTATCATCCTCTGTCATTTCCGCCACCTCCAAACAGACCCCACCACCAGGGATAAATTTCCCTCCCCACCCCTATCAGCGTTCCGGAGAGACCACTCCCTCCGCAACTCCCTCGTCAGGTCCACACGCCCACCAACCTGACTTCCACTCCCGACACCTTCCCCTGCAACCGCAAGAAGTGCAAAACTTGTGCCCACACCTGCCCCCTCACCTCCCGCCATGGCCCCAGTGGATCCTTCCATGTCCGTCGCAAATTCACCTGCACCTCTACACATCATTTATTGTATCTGCTGCACCCGATGTGGTCTCCTCTACATTGGGGAGACAGGCCACCTACTTGTGGAACATTTCAGGGAACACCTCTGGGACACCCACACCAAACAACCCAACTGCCCCGTGGCTGAACACTTTAATTCCCCCTCCCACTCTGCCAAGGACATGTAGGTCCTTGGCCGCCTCCATCGCCAGACCCTGGCCACACGACGCCTGGAGGAAGAGCACCTCATCTTCCACCTAGGAACCCTCCAACCATACGGAATGAATGTAGATTTCTCCATTTTCCTCATTTCCCCTCCCCTCACCTTATCTCAGTCCCAACCCCTGGATTCAGCACTGCCCTCTTGACCTGCAATCTTCTTTCCGACCTCTCCGCCCCTACCCCCTCTCCGGCCTATCACCCTCACTCTCACCTCCTTCCACCTATCGTATTCCTAGCACCCCTCCCCCAAACTCCCCCCTCCCCACCACCTTTTATCTCAGCCCACTTGGCACACCAGCCTCATTCCTGAAGAAGGGCTTATGCCCAAAATGTCGATTCTCCTGCTCCTCAGCTGCTGCCTGGCATGCTGCACTTTTCCAGCGCCGCACTTTTCCAGCGCCACACTTTTCAACAATTCCCGTTCCTCTGTCACTCCCGTCCTCACTGACATACACGGGCACCTACTCAGGCAGCATCTGGACTTTAAAATTCTCACCCTTGTCATCAAATTCCTCCCATGGTTTCTCATATCTTTATCTCTGTACTGTCCTTTTCTGAGATATGTTAAATGCTCCAATTCCAGCCAGTTACACACTCCCAGCTTTTATTCCTAGGTCTTTGGTGGCTGCACCTCAAATTGACTCAGCCCCAAGATCTGGAATTCCCTCCCTGTATCTCACTTTCCTCCTTGAAATCCACTACTTTGCCAAAGTATTTGATCATAAGACATAGGAACAGACATTAGGCCATTCAGCATTAGGAAATACAGGAAAGCCACACACACAGACCAAGTCCTGATCTACGAAAGCAACCACCCCAACACACACAAAAGAAGTTGTATCAAGACACTGTTCAAAAGAGCCACAACACACTGCAGCACACCAGAACTGCAAAAAGAGAAAGAAAACACATCTACAATGTATTTGCCAAAAATGGATACCCCCGCAATTTCATCAATAGATGCCTAAGGGAAAGACAATGGAATGAGGACATGCCACAACCTAAAGGACTAGCCACTTTACCATACATCAAGAACATTTCTGAACTGACAGCCACTACGACCACTAGGACTCATAACAGCACACAAACCAACAGCCACTCTCAGGCAACAACTCACCAGGACAAAGGACCCGATACTCAGCATGAGCAAAACCAACGTAGTATATAAAATCCCATGCAAGGACTGCACAAAGCACTACATAGGACAAACAGGAAGACAGCTAACGATCCACATCCATGAACACCAACTAGCCACGAAACGACATGACCAGCTATCCTTAGTAGCCACACATGCAGATGACAAGCAACATGAGTTTGACTGGGACAACACTACTATTATAGGACAAGCCAAACAGAGAACAGCCAGGGAATTCCTAGAGGCATGGCACTCATCCACAGATGAGTGTTGCAGACGTTTTAATCAACAAGCACATCGACCTGGACCCAATATACCGGCCACTGCAGTGGACAGCTGGAACTGACAACCGGAAGCGGCAGATTTAAACCACTACAAATGCTGGAGGAATGATCACAGAAACGCTTCACTGGAGGCTTCCGAGCACTGAGGATGTCACCTAGACAGGGGACAAAACGTCTGCAACACAAATTCCCAGCTCGGCGAACAGAACCACAACACACTTTAAACTTTGCACTTCAGAAACAGTGTCCCCAATTCGTCAATCATGTCATAGCAAATTCGCGTTCACAAACATGCATTGTAGCAGAATGTACAAAGTTTCATCAAGGAGAAATCACTGTAACGTGGTTGACGATTTGGGGACATCGTTTCTAAAGCACAAATTTTTAAAACGGTGTTATGTCTAACACGATTACATTGCCAACACTTTAAGCATGATTTTTATATAATGCAGGAGAAAGTGAGGGCTGCAGATGCTGGAGATCAGAGCTGAAAATGTGTTGCTGGAAAAGCGCAGCAGGTCGGAAGAAGGGCTTATACCCGAAACGTCGAATCTCCTGTTCCTTGGATGCTGCCTGACCTGCTGTGCTTTTCCAGCAACACATTTTCAGCTTTTACATAATAATGCAGGCTTGCACAAGAATGCATCTATCACATTATGGAAGAACTACCTGCAGTCGAGCCTGAAGGTAAGGAAGAGTTTCAGGTGGATTTCAGCAGCAACTACACTGAGATGGAGACAGGCTCAAATGAGATGACTGAGGTGCATACAGATGGTCTTAGTGCTGACACAAATATGAGATCAGAAGCTCCTCATTCCTGATGAAGGGCTTATGCCCGAAATGTTGATTCTCCTGTCCTTGGATGCTGCCTAATCTGCTGTGCGTTCCTAGTGCCACACTGAATCTCAATGGTTTACAGCGGAGAGGGACAAAAGCAATAGCTTAGGAATTAAGCTTGGTGTAGGGATTGGAAACACTGGCTTAATTCTTCCCATCATTCAATTGAAGTTAATTCATCAGCATGAGGAGTCTCAGGAATCTGAATGGACCATGAGACTGGGAAGGTGAAGGAACTGCCTTCACATGAATGGCTCTGGCAGTGAGAAATTGCAGCCATAAAGTTAGATTGGAGAAGGCTGAGAGGAGATTTAAAAGAAGGTTTCAAAATAATACATGGTCTCTACGGAGTAGCTGATGAGAAACTCTTCAGTCTGGTAAAAATCATAGAATTCTTACAGTGTGGAAACAGGCTCTTCGCCAAGAGGAGGAAGTGCTGGATGTCTGAAAATGCATAAAGGTGTTTAAATCCCCAGGACCTGATCAGGTGTACCCTAGAACTTTGTGGGAAGCTAGAGAAGTGATTGCTGAGCCTCTTGCTGAGATATTTGTATCATCGATAGTCACAGGTGAGGTGCCGGAAGACAAAGTTGGCTAACGTGGTGCCACTGTTTAAGAAGGGCAGTAAGGACAAGGAGAAAGTGAGGACTGCAGATGCTGGAGATCACAGCTGAAAATGTGTTGCTGGAAAAGCGCAGCAGGTCAGGCAGCATCCAAGGAACAGGAGAATCGCGCTTCGGGCATAAGCCCTTCTTCAGGAATGAGGAAAGTGTGCCCAGCAGGTTAAGATAAAAGGTAGGGAGGAGGGACTTGGGGGAGTGGCGTTGGAAATGTGATAGGTGGAAGGAGGTCAAGGTGAGGATGATAGGCCGGAGTGGGGTGGGGGCGGAGAGGTCAGGAAGAAGATTGCAGGTCAGGAAGGCGGTGCTGAGTTCGAGGGATTTGACTGAGACGAGATGGAGGGAGGGGAAATGAGGAAACTGGAGAAATCTGAGTTCATCCCTTGTGGTTGGAGGGTTCCTAGGCGGAAGATGAGGCGCTCTTCCTCCAACCGTCGTGTTGCTATGGTCTGGCGATGGAGGAGTCCGAGGACTTGCATGTCCTTGGTGGAGTGGGAGGGGGAGGTGAAGTGTTGAGCCACGGGGTGGTTGGGTTGGTTGGTCCGGGTGTCCCAGAGGTGTTCTCTGAACTGTTCCGCAAGTAGGCGGCCTGTCTCCCCAATATAGAGGAGGCCACATCGGGTGCAGCGGATGCAATAGATGATGTGTGTGGAGGTGCAGGTGAATTTGTGGCGGATATGGAAGTATCCCTTGGGGCCTTGGAGGGAAGTAAGGGGGGAGGTGTGGGCGCAAGTTTTGCATTTCTTGCGGTTGCAGGAGAAGGTGCCGGGAGTGGAGGTTGGGTTGGTGGGGGGTGTGGACCTGTCGCGGGAGTCACGGAGGGAGTGGTCTTTTCAGAACGCTGATAGGGGAGGGGAGGGAAATATATTCCTGGTGGTGGGGTCCGTTTGGAGGTGGCGGAAATGACGGCGGATGATCCGCTGTACATGGAGTTTGGTGGGGTGATAGGTGAGGACCAGTGTGGTTCTGTCCTGGTGGCGGTTGGAGGGGCGGGTCTCAAGGGCGGAGGAGCGGGAAGTGGAAAAGATGCGGTGGAGGGCATCGTCGACCACGTCTGGGGGGAAATTGCGGTCCTTGAAGAAGGCGGCCATCTGGGTTGTACAAATTTGGAATTGGTCCTCCTGGGAGCAGATGCGGCGGAGACGAAGGAATTGGGAATATGGCATGGTGTTTTTACAGGGGGTAGGATGGGAGGAAGTGTAGTCTAGGTAGCTGTGGGAGTCGGTCGGTTTATAGTAAATGTCCGTGTTGATTCGATCGCCCGAGATAGAAATGGAAAGGTCTAGGAAGGGGAGGGAGGAGTCTGAGACGGTCCAGGTGAATTTGAGGTCGGGGTGGAAAGTGTTGGTAAAGTGGATGAACTGTTCAACTTCCTCGTGGGAGCACGAGGCAGCGCTGATACAGTCATCGATGTAGCGGAAGAAAAGGTGGGGGGTGGTGCCAGTGTAGCTGCGGAAGATGGACTGTTCCACATATCCTACGAAGAGGCAGGCATAGCTGGGGCCCATGCGGGTGCCCATGGCGACTCCTTTGGTTTGGAGGAAGTGAGAGGATTGGAAAGAGAAGTTGTTCAGGGTGAGGACCAGTTCAGTCAGTCAAAGGAGGGTGTCAGTGGAAGGGTACTGGTTGGTACAGCGGGAAAGGAAGAAGCGGAGGGCTTTGAGTCCTTCGTGATGGGCTATGGAGGTGTTGGGATGTCATGTTTTCCCTGAAGCATCGAAGGCTGAGGGGTGATCTTATAGAGGTTTACAAAATTATGAGGGACATGGATGGGGTAAATAGGCAAAGTTTTTCCCCTGGGGTTGGGGAGTCCAGAACGAGAGGGCATAGGTTTAGGGTGAGAGGGGAAAGATATAAAAGAGACCTAAGGGGCAATGTTTTCACACAGAGGGTGGTATGAGTATGGAATGAGCTGCCAGAAGAAGTGGTGGAGGCTGGTACAATTGCAACATTTAAGAGGCATTTGGATGGGTATATGAATACGAAGGGTCCGGGTGCAGGCAGGTGGGACTAGATTGGGTTAGGATATCTGGTTGGCATAGACGAGTTGGATCAAAGGGTCTGTTTCCATGCTGTACATCTCTCTATCTCTATATGTTCCACTCCTCCTTATTTCCATCACCCCCAAATGTTTCCTCTTCAACTAACTAACCAGTTCTATTTTGAAAGCTTTGAATAAATCTGCCTCGACCATACACTTAGCAGTGTATTCCCGATCATACCCAGCATTGAGAATAAGAGTGCAGATTTCAAATACGTTATAAGAGAAGGAAATGTGAGGTGAGAAAGAAACACGATGAGTAATTAGATCTAGAATAAGTTGCATGGAACAGTGGTTTGGAAAGGTTCAGTCAAGCGCCTGAGATAATTGTTTATCATCAATTAATGTTCAAGATTACGTAGAAAGCTCAGGAGAATGGTACAAGGTCAGAAACGTATTTAGAGAACCATATGGAAACAATGGGCTGAATGGCCTGCTTCCAAGCTTTAGTAGTAGAGTGGTTCACAATTGTTCAATGAGTCTCCAGCCAGTCAGTTATGAACATCAGGCTGATGTGCTAATCTGTATGGTCAGTCAGGGAGGATCGATCAGATCAATGTTCGGTGACAATTAATGATTGGGTTACTGTATTGATTGGTACTAGGACCTCAGCTATTCACAATATATGTCAATGATTTAGATGGGAGAACAGACTGGAATATTTCAAAGTTTGCAGATGACACAAAGCTGGGTAGATGGCTGCACGGTGAGGAGGATGCAATGTTTTTTGGATTGGCGCAGTGAGTGGGCAAATATATGGCATTTGCAGTCTGTGTGGAAAATGTGAGATGATTCACTTTGGTAGCAAAAATAGAAAAGCAGATTATTTGAATGGCTGTAAATTGAGAGAGACGAATTTTGACCGAGACCTCTGTGTCCTTGTGCACCAGTCACTGAAATTAAGTGTGCAGGTGCAACAAGCAGCAAAGAAGGCAAATGGTATCTTGGTCTTCATAGTGAGAGGATTCAAGGGCAGGAACACAAGGCAGTCTTGCTGCAATTATACAGGGCTATGGTGAGGCCACAGCTGGAATACCGTGTGTAGTGTTGGTATCCTTATCTGGGGAAGGATGCTCTTACTATGGTGGCAGTGCAGCAAAGGTTTACCAAATTGAATCCTGGGATATGAGAGGAGATTGCATCAGTTAGGATTGTATTGACTGGAATTAATAATAATGAGGGATGCTTCTCACAGTATTCAAAAGTTTTCTCCAGTGTGTAATCACAAAATGAATAAAACAAGCTCATAACTAAGGACTAGCTGGGTCAGTCAGAAATCAGTGGTCAATAAGGAGATTCCGTTCTTGAGGTTGGGAGATTTGTTAACAAAAAATTCACCATCTAATAATCTGATCAAATCTTAAACATTGTATTCAGAGCAGGAGATAGCCACTTGGCCCATCGATTCGAGAATGTGGTGCTGGAGAAGCACAGCAGGCCAGGCAGCATCTGAGCAGCAGGAAAATCGACATTTTCGGTAAAAGTCTTTCATCAGGAATCTTGTACAAATCATTGAGCCTGCTGTATCATTCAATACAATCAATGTCTACTTGACACATACTCAATACCTAAGCTTCCACAGCCCTCTGGAGTACAACATTCCAAAATCTGGGGGCATAAAAAGGGGAAGTGGTGGCACAAACACATGAGGTGGGTGCACAAAAATGGAGGAGGGATAACATTTGGGAGAGATCAACAGTTGGGAGAGGATGAGTCCCAAATACATGTGGGAGTGGGGGCAAGTCTCATGATTTTTGGGGTTGTGAAATCTGAGGATTGGAGAGGTGCAAAATTTAGGAACATAAAAGAGGGGGAACATAAGGGCTTGAAAATATTTTCAGGGGCTGCAAATTGTAGAGGTCACAAAATTGTGGGGTGGGGGAGTAGAATGTTGCAAAATTGTTGCAAAGGCAACACTTGGGGAGGTGCATCATTTGGGAATGGCCCTAATTTGAGGAGGGGCCACAAAACCTGGGATGGGTCACAAAATCAGAGGAGGTACTTTGCAGAGGGCTGCATAATTTGGTGACGGTGCTGCAAATGCAACAATAGTTTGGAGGAGGAATACTTGGAGGTGCAAAATTTGGCAGGACCACAAAACCTGGGAGTGTGCAAAATGTGGAGAAGGCTGCAAAATGTTGGTTGTCATAGAAAAATGGAGAGGGGTGCAAAATTTGGGGAGGCATGCAAATTTTGAGGGAGGGCACAATATGAGGATTGCAAAATTGGAGGGCGCCACACAAACCAGGGAGGGGGAACCAAACATAGGTGTATAAAACTTATAAGAGGATGCAATACTGGAGGTGGGTTGGAATATTTGTGCGGGGGGGAGGTGAATGCATAATTTTGGAGGTGAATAATTTGTGGAGGGACTACAATACCTGGTGGGATCTGCAAAGAGACAGAAAAATAAAAGTTACAATGGAAAAGAAAGAGGGAGTGGAAAATGGGAACAGGACATAGGGCAAAAAGACACAAGGGCCGAAGTGAAGGGGCACAAAAACTGCAAAAAATAGCAGGAAAAGTGGAGATAGGAAGAAAAAGAGATGGGGAAAAGGTAGCATGAGAGAAGACAGGGAAAAAAGAGGTGGAGGGATAAAAGAGAAGGAAAAAGAAGAAAGAAAAGAGTGGGGAAGAACAGAGATAAAGCCAGAAAGATGAAGAGTCAGAAATACAAGAGAAAAGAAACAGAGAGAAAAAAAGACTGAAGCGAGGAAGAAATGAAGTGGTGAGACAGGGAAAGAAAAAATAAAGAGCAAGAAAGAACAGAAACATGGAGTAAAGACAGAGAAAGTCACAGCGATGCAAAGAGACACAGAGAGAGCAAGAAAATGGCAGAAAGATGTCAGACAGAGAGATAGACCAGTTAAGAAAAGACATGGAGAGACTCAGGAAAGGATTGTCACCATTACAGTAGATCCCAACACTCTCAATGGTTTCTCCTATCCCTCTCTCCCATGAGGGATAGACCCTGCTCCTGGAGCCTGCTTCAGCTTGGATGGTTCAGGGAAGGTAGGGGGAGGATAAAAATTCAAAACTGGCACTGAGGTTCTAACAATACCTCACACACACACAGAGGCAAACCCACTGATACTCACCCCTTCTACTCCGTTCAAATGGCACAAGGAGCTATGGCTGCCAGGGTCTACTTTAAATACCTTCAGTTCTGTCACTCAAAGCCCTCTCTCAACCAAAATCCCAGCTCATCCAGTCAACTCCCAGTTCCCTGTACCTGGAGTAACTTCCCCCAGGAGTAGAGCATACTAAGAGGCACTTTGTGTGAGATTAAAGAGGGGAGGGAGGAGGTGTGAGAGAAAGCAGCAGGTCAATAGTTTAGTTCGGACTGGATGCCAAAACGCTTTTTAAAGATGTACTGCCCTGCTTTAATAAAGGTAACAAGGAAAAGTGAGAGTGATTGCCTTGACATCAACGTAACATTTAGTTGAGTGTGGCACCAAGGAGTCCTACTAAAACTGAAATCAATAAAGTTCAGAATCAAAACTCTCCATAAGCCTTCTTCCAACATAACTTCCAACATCACGACGTTCACTGATAATTTTTGTTCATTTTACAATTCATCAGTCTTCTGAAGCAAGAGCTGAGAAACATCCAGGCTTGGGCAATGAATGTCAAGAAAGATCTATGTCATATGAGTGCCAAAAGGTGACCATCACCAATAAGAATTCTGTCTGTCCCTCTCCTGTCCCACATACTCACCTCATACACTGGCCACAGACTTAAAACCCACATCAAGACAAAGCTGCAGTTTCAAACCAGCAGCAGCCAGAACACATGTTAATTTAGACAATGGAAGAAAGGCTTCTGTAACCAATGGACAAATTTGTTCCACAAGGGAACACAGGATTTTCACACCCACCAACACAAGGTGTAAGTGGGACTGCAAGTCAGCAAGTTTACTTTAAACAAGATTCTGAAAATTCTATTGATGAATCAATGCAGCTTACAAACAAGTTGTGATTACACAAATCTCTTGTACGAATTAACATAGTTTATTATACAAATGAACCTGAGCTTACCGAATAGATCAATGATATACTTTGGGACATTATGTGTGCATCTGTATATGGCGGTGTTTGTGAGTGTCTGTGTCTCGATATGTCTATGACCATGTATGTTTCTGTGTCTCTCTATCTGTACATGTATGTTTCTGTATGTATTTTTCTGTGCCTGTTTGTAATTGGTGTGATTAGGTCTGTCTGCAATAGGACACACTATCCGTGGAGGGGAGTTTGAGTGTGGCTGTGTTTACCCGTCTATGTGTGTGTCTCAGTCTGTGTCTCTCTGAATCTGGTTTTGTGCCTCTCTGTGTGTCAGTGTGTGCATGTGAATGAATGAAATAAACTGTAATGAATCAATCACGGTCTCTCTCTCTCTCTTTCTCTCTCTCTCTCTCTGTCCGACTGTTGTCGAGAAATGGCACAATGCCACCCTCTGCTGGCCACCCAACGTAACATCACAAGCATCGCATATTTCCTTATTCCACTGCGTCTGCTTACTGGTACTCCTCCAACGTATTGGTAACCCAGTTCTCCAGGGGATTGGATCAATTCACCGATCACATCGATCAACTAGTCCTCCATTACTTTCAGCAGAACCAGATCCCAATGGGCATGTTTCAATCGTCAATGCAGAAATGAGAAAAAAAAATCAAACCGCGCTAGCAAATCTTAGCAGGACTTAGACACTTAATGGGAGTGCTAGGGAATGTTGCTGAACAAAGAGATCTTGGAGTGCAGGTTCATAGCTCCTTGAAAGTAGAGTCGCAGGTAGATAGAATAGTGATGAAGGCATTTGGCATGCTTTCCTTTATTGGTTATTGAGTATAGGAATTGGGAGGTCATGTTACGGCTGTACAGGACATTGTTTAGGTCACTGTTGGAATATTGCGTGCAATTCTGGTCTCCTTCCTATCAGAAAGATGTGAAACTTGAAAGGGTTCAGAAAAGATTTACAAGGATGGTGCGAGGGTTGGCATATTTGAGCTATAGGGAGAGGCTGAACAGGCTGGGGCTGTTTTCCCTGGAGCGTCGGAGGCTGAGGGGTGAACTTATAGAGATTTATAAAATCATAGAACATAGAACATCAAAACGCAGTAAAGGCCCTTTGGCCCTCGATATTGTGCCGACCTGTGAAATTAATCTGATGCCCATCTAACCTGCACTGTTCCATTCTAATCCATATGTATGCCCAATGCCCATTTAAATGCCCTTAAGGTCGGCGAGTCTACGACTGTTGCGGGCAGGCCCTTCCACTCCCCGACTACTCTTGAGTGAGGGAAGTGCCCCTGATATCTGTCCTAAATCTATCACCCCTCAATTTAAAGCTTTATCCTCTCTTGTTAGCCTTCACGATCCGAGGGAAAATGTTCCCCCTATTTAACCTCTGATTATTACGTCTCGATTAAGTTTCCTCTCAACCTTCTCTCCAACGAAAACAGCCTCAGCCTTTTCAGGCACGACTTTCCTTCCACACCAGGTAACATCCTAATAGAACATGGAACGTGCAATGAGGGGCATGGATAGGATAAAGCCCTGGGGTGAGGGAGTCCAGAACTAGCGGGCATAGGTTCAGGGTGAGAGGGGAAAGATATAAGAGAGACCTAAGGGGCTTTTTTTTCATGGAGAAGGTGATGCGTGTATGGAATGAACTTCCAGAGGATGTGGTGGAGGCTGGTACAATTACATCATTTAAAAGGCATCTGGTTGGGTATATGAACAGGAAGTGGTCCGAGGGATATGTGTCAAGTGCTAGCAAATGGGAATAGATTAGGTTAGGATATCTGGTTGATATGGACGAGTTGGACAGAAGAATGTGTTTCCGTTCTGTACACCTTTATGTCTCCATGATTCCAAAACTCAGACGAAGGACAACCTCGGGAATCTGGTGCCCCACATGCGGTGCAGATCATTCATTGAGTCTGTTCAATAATGAGATTGACTGGTTCCTACAGACTAAAGACATCGATGGCTCAGGGGAGTGTTGAGAAAATATTGGAATGCATTTTTCAATATCAATCCAGTTTAGCACTGTGTAGTTAAGCAATTTCCTCAAATAAGTCAGGAACTACTGGTGAAGTCGATCGAAGAACCCCACGTTACAACCAATTTGCCAACCGCTGAGGTATAACCCGACATATTAAGCAATCGAAAAGAATCTAGCTCCAATGGAGGAATCGTTCCGCGCGCCGTACTTATATGGCAGAGTGAGCTATGCCGAGGTTCTGAGTTTAAGCATCACATGGAGCAGTTTCATCTTCTCATCGCCGATGCTGAGTTGACTAAAAAATACCAGTTTCCGTGGATTGAGAAATAGCTCACCAATCAACCAACACGTCCTGGAAATAATCAAAACGTGAAGAAATATATCGGGAGAAGCAAGAGAAGGTGATCTTGTTCAATTCGACGATGATTCTCAGAGAGCTGACTGCACTGAGTTAAATTGCGGGGAAAAGCTGTTCAGCTGGTATCTTTTAGTTCAATTTGCAGCAAACTCGCACAGGTTGTTTTGATAATCAAAAATGAATTAAATTTATCTCATTGAACAGTGTGAATGTTGTATTCAACTTTGTTTGGAACATTTATCAGCTTAAAATACAGAACTGCTGAGAAGAAGAGGATTCAAAATGCAAAAAGACAGCGCCTTGTTTGTGGGTTTCTTGAGTGGAGATCAGAGTGTACTAAATGGACCGAGCATCATCTGAATGTGATCAAATCTTTAAGGCACCAGGGTAAAGCAGGAATTGCATCTCCGAGAGACGGTTCACTTCAGACTCACGAGGGTCCAACTTTTCAAAACCATCAGCTTTTTTGCAAGTGTTCAATAAACCTCTCCACACGTGAGGTCAAAGAAATTCAGAGTTGTTCTCCATCCACTAATCGACTTTCTCCCACTGTTAAATTCTTTCCTTAGGGAATGGGGGTGCAGCCACATAATTCTTTGAAGTTTGAGGCACAATTGACAGGATGTTTAACAGTCTTTTGGTAAGCTTGCCTTTGTTGGCTCAATGTTTGTGGAATGGAATTCGGAAGCCAGGTTGAGATTGTACAGGACACTGGTGAGGGCTTTTCTGGAATGCTGTATCCTGTTCTGGCATTATCAAGCTGTCGAGGGTTCAGAAGAAATGTACCAAGATTTTGCCTGGTATGGAAGATTTGCGTTATAATGGAAGGTTAGTCAGACTGGGACTTTTTGTGTTCGAGGGTAGGAGATGGAGAGGGGAGCTTGAGAGAAGTTTATAAAATAATGAGAGGTATAGGTGATGTTAACGATAGTTGTCTTTTCCCTAGGTTGGGAGGATTCAAGATGCAGAGGCACATTTTTAAGTTGAGAGATATTTTTAAAAAACATGAGAGGCTTTTTTTGTTTCACACAGGGTGCTTTGCGTGTGGAATGAACCCCTTGAGGAAGTGTGGATGCAGGTACAATTACAACGTTTAAGAGTCATTAGAACAGGTACACGAATAGGAAAGGTTTGGAGGGACAGGGAGCAGGATCTGGCAGGTAGGACGAGTTTAGCTTGGGATTCTGTTCGGCATGGAGTCTTTGGACTGAAGCGTTTGTTTTAGTGCTGTATGATTCTGTGACTCGATACTCGTGTGAATTTTAAAACATGCTGGAATCAGCTTCTGTGTACGGTTTCTGGGAAAAGAAAAACAAAACATTCAGGAGATAAATAATTCTCTGAGTGAAAGAAACTCTGCTCTCGTCCTATATTTATCATACACCGTTTTAAATCTCTGACTTATTGATTCACCTGAAAGAGGGAATTCACTTCCTACTCAGTTAGTTCGAACATCACATCATCTGGAAAATCTGTTAGTTTACTTCCCAATTTTTCCTGTTTCTGCAACAGCATTTCCAGAATCTCGTGAATAAAATCCTTCAGCCTTCCCACCATCCCGATAAACCCCGTCTGTGTCCTTTCTGTCTTCATATCCCAGGAAACACTTCTTTGTCCTTTCCAAACTTTTCACATTTGTGGTGAAGATTGAAGATCAGGATTACACACAGTGCTCTAAGTGAGGCGGAATCATGGATATTACACTTGTACAAAGATCTCTACGCTTCTGTAGTATGATTTATTCAATTATAAACTCAAGTAATCCAATTCGTTATCTAAGCACATCATGAACATTGTCTCTATGGCGACCAAGATCTCTCCACTGACTTCTCTTTATTCGTTCATAGAATATGGGACTGGCTTGGAAGGTCAATCCCCGTGATCCCCGTGACTCTCAATTGTTTCAAAACGTAAGTGAGATTTAACCACCTCACTGTGGGGTATAATCACTTCTACTGCAGGTTGAATAAGGACAATAACTACCTTTAAACTGTCATTATGATTCAGAAATCGACACTTCAATGCAAACCTGTCCTATATATCGTGTGCTTTCTTTCTATATCAGTGTCCCGTTTGTGTACATTTCTTCATTTTACCCTTGGTCGAATTGTACACGATGATTAATTTTAGTGGATGAAGATATTGTCCTCAAATCTCATTATTCTAAACTCCATGGCACATGGACTGATTTTTTTGATATGCTCCCGGGGGACAATCTTCTCATTCCTTTGAATCCACTGAATATTTCTGATATGATCTTGAAGGCATATTTCCTTCTCCGGGTTTGGTAATCATCACACACTGGCCGACATCGGTGTGCTCATTAATACCAAGACAATTGCAGTTAGAGTCATATCCAAATTTCACAATCTGATTTCAAGAAAGTTTGTCCCAACAGTTACATTCCTCACTGTTGTTTGTTTGTGGATGATAAGCTTTCCTGAATTGTACAGCTTCCTGACTCACTGTGCACAGTGATTTACAAAATTCTGAGAATGCTATCACTCACTGTTATCCCTTTCGAATCCCGTTCTATATATTGCTATCACATAATTGATCGAATTACCTTAGTTTTCCAACTATTCCAACCAATCTCACTCATGATTATCATGTGGAGATGCTGGTGTTGGACTGGCATGGACAAAGTCAGAAGCCTCACGATATCAGGTTTATTTGAAATAACAAGCTTTCGGAGCGCTGCTCATTGATCAAGATAAATTATTAATTTATTAGAGCGGTACTTTCTAGACGCAACCACGAAAATGAAACTGAGGTAATTAATGACCTCAGAGTGCAGGACCCCCTCTGTAACTGAGTTTCCCGTTTACTTTGAGGGAGAGAAGGTTGGCCCTAAGCCAATCGTTTAAATCCTAAGCAAGGGCAATGGTATCAGGATGATGTTAGGGCTGAAGTTAAGTTGAAAATTAAATGAAGAGAGGGGTCAGCGTAGATGCTTTGCTGAAAAACTGCATGAATCCATGTAAGATAGTGTTAATTCATTTTTTTAAAGATTAGAATCAATCCAAACATTTTGACACAGAGAGCAGCACACAGAGGTGCTCAATACATTATCTGGGCTGACACCAAGTTTTGCGATTTACATATGAAAGAAATGACACTATCACGGTCATTCTAACAGGTGAGAGATTTAACAAACAATCAAGATATTTTTCAATCTATAATTTCAGTTACATCACACTGTAAACTTTTACTATAAGTTCTGTGTCTTACAATCGTGGACTCCACAACCACCTGCTGAAGGAGCAGCACACGGAAAGCTAGTGTTTCCAATTAAACCTGTTGGGCTGTAACCTGTGATTTTTAACTTTGTACACCCCAGTTCAACACCGGCATCTCCAAATTATGAAGTCAGGCCAGTTTAACACAAGCTCCTCAGCGACGATCGTGACCCGAGACAAAGGAGCCGGTGAAATTGTGGCATTTCGACCACCGAACCAGCTGAGAGTCGCTCAGAGCGAAGTACATCCCACGTTGCAGCAGGAATTCCAAGCAGCAAAGAATGTCAAGAATATCTGCTTCTCGTTCAGTCTCCTTGCTCTCGGGATGGTGCTGTTTGTCCCTTCCCCCTCGGACCAAGCTGTCTCCATTAGCGGAGAATTCAGCCATACAGGCAGCGCCAGGGCAGGGAAGGGCAAATGCTGCCATTTTGCCTCCTCCAACTTTGATTGTGAACTTCCTCATTTACCTGAGACAGAGACAAAGGTGCTGAGCTGGTGGGAAAGAGCGAAATGGACACCAGGGACACGTGGGTAACTTAATATGGGATCTTTCTATGCAGCCTATTTGCTGTTGAGGATCCGTCTTCACACAGTATTCCTGCAGAAAGATCTTCGCAATGCGGGGTCGCTTTCTCTGCTGTGATCGGGCAGCAGTTAGTATCTGATCCCCAACGGTCCCAGATTAAGAGAATCCGATGGAAACCCTCACTCCCGGAGAGTCACCCCACGGCCCGGAGCTGGGGGGCTGCGGACAGTCGAAAGCGAAAGGTAGGGTTAAAAATGGGCCATTGCTTCTCCCTCAGCCGCTCTGTCCCAGAGACAGGGAGAGGGGCTTCACAAACATGTGGGTTCCTTCCCGCACAGATAGAAGCTGTTCAGCCCATCGAATCCACTGCGATTGTCTGTTGCTTCTGTCTCTCTGAGGTCATTCACAATTGGTGATATCTGTCGGAATAATGGGGAACTGTGTCTGTGTGGTGATGCTGTCTCCTATTTGTTGTTATTTACAATTTCCCATCTTCCCGGGAGGAGGCTGCTGTGTGGAACAGCGTGGGGAATTACTGCAGGGCGTCCTGAGCATCAAACACACTGTAACTGATGTGTTTCACCTTCACGCATTTATTATGGAGGATTCATTCAAGGTCGGATTGCGAGGGCAAACAACGTGAGATATTTAACAAAACCCAACAGTGCTGCGGATGCTGTAAGTCAAGAACAGCTGAAACGTATCAGCAGGTTGAAAACAACTACCATCATGCACTCCCCACACAACGGGAGCAAGAGACAGGGCTTGTAGGGGATTTGAACCCGGGACATCTCACAGATGCGAAAGTTTACCCCAAGCGAGAATCGTACCGGGAGAGCAACGAGTGCGCCGTAGCATAACTGTCTTTGAATATAAACCCAGTGACACTCAGGCGGTGACAATGTCCCCACCTCGGATGCAGGGGACCCGGGTTCAAGTTCCATCTGCTTCAGAGCTGCGCAGGGTGTTTCCATAAAAATACTATTGTCGTTGCTTCAGCCAGTAAAAACTACAATGAACAGCTCCTTCCCATTCTGTCTCTCTGCTCACAGGAGGCTTCCCTTTGCTCCCTCCCCGCGGAACCGGGATCTCTCCACGGGAAGATAGATGCAACCATTTCCCTCCACGGGGAGGCAGTGCTGGGGGCTAGTCCAAGCTCTGCAGCTCCCTCTCAAATCACTGGAAGCGGGGAGATGCAGGAGCAGCAGAATCAGGCGACTGGGATCTTCTGTCAATGACATTGATCAAAGACAGAGAGAAGGATACGGAGCTGCTGGGAAAGAATGAAGTCAAAATGGGATCCTTTTCTCTGGTAACTTAATGTGGGATCTTTCTGTGCAGCCCTTTTGCTGTTCAGGATTATTTTTCACACATCAATCCTGCAGTAAGACTTTAGCAATACGAATGTACGTTCATTTGCTTGGACCGGGCTTGATTTAAAATCTGACATGAATGGTCCCAGATTACCAGAATTTGAGGGAAGCCCTCACTCACCGAGAGTCATCCCCATGGCCCAGGCTGCGGGGCTCCAGACAGTCCAACACGGAAGGGTGAGTTAAAAATGGACCATTATTTCTCCCTCAGCCGCTCTGTCCCAGAGACAGGAGATGAGCATCACAACCGCGTTTTGTCATTCAGACAGAAGCCGTTCAACCTATCGAGTTCACGGCCACTCTGTCGCTTGCATTTGTCTAAGGTTATGACTAATGGGGAATTGCGGAATTGTGTCTTTGTGGTGATGCGGATTCAACATGCTGATCCTTTTGTTATTCACCGCTTTCCATGTCACCGGGAGGAGGCTGCTGTGTGGAACAGCGTGGGGAATTACTGCAGGGCGCCCTGAGCATCAAACACACTGTAACTGAGGTGTTTCACCTTCGCCCGTTTATTCCTATCTCAGAGAGCAGCGTTTGCAAATTAGATCAGAGCAGACCCATCGAGAACAGAAGAGCATCCAGACCTTCACAAGCGCGTCACCCCACCCTGTGTAAATGTGGCCCGTGTATCAATATGAAAGATTTATTTCAGATCCATGGAGTGACGGGAAGCAGAAAGCTGATTAAAAATGCAGCGAGTAGAACAGAGTTGTGTTACAGAGGAACACTGTCGGGACGGGGCACACATGCAGCAACATGCAGCTCGCTCACAGACCCGGACCACTCCCTGTGTGAAAACAGTCTTGCTCATGGCACTTTTACTCCTTTTCCCGGAGACTTAAAATCTCTGTCTAATCGTTCTCGATCCTTTCAGATGTGGCAGCATTTTCACTCCCGTATTTCCTCTGTCCAGATCCCCCATGACTTGGAAAGCTTCAATCAGACCAGCTTTCAGATTTCTGTTCTCCAAGGAGAAGTGTGTCTACTTCCCAATCTCTCTTCATTGCTGACATTCCTCAAACACTGCACCTTTCCTGTGAACCTGTCTCCAACCACTTCACCGCTTCCTGACGTTTCACACCCAGAATTCAGCAATGATGCAGCTGGGGGGATTCACTCAGAGTCGGATGGCGGGGGCGAACACTCGGAGACACTTGTTTTCACTTTGACCAAGTGATAGCCAATGCCCCATCTCTACTTCAGGTAGTCAAACCGCATTGAGCGAAGCTACTTTGTTGGAAAGCGGATCGTGCATTTTAGCGAAACTGAGAACAAGCAACAAGAGCTCGTCCGGGATTGGAACTGCTGACCTCTCCCATGTGTACAATATAACAAAGCGGAATCACAGGCTTCGAAGACCGAACCATCGGAGAAAACGAACAGCGCGCGTCTTATCAGCTGAGACTGTCTCAGAGCGAAGTCCATCCCACCTTGTTCCGGGAATTTGAAGCAGTGAAGAGTTTCAAGAACAGACGTTTCGTCCCCTGTCTAGATGACATCCTCAGTGCTTGGGAGCCTCCTGTGAAGCGCTTCTGTTACCTCCAACATTTATAGTGGTTTGTTTCTGCCGCTTCCGGTTGTCAGTTCTAGCTGGCCGCTTCAGTGGCCGGGAAATTGGGTGCAGGTCGAAGTTTTTTTGATAGAATCTATGGATGAGTGCCATGCCGCTAGGAATTCCCTGACTGTTCTCTGTTTGGCTTGTCCTATAAAAGTAGTGTTGTCCCAGTCGAACTCATGTTGCTGGTCATCCGCGTGTGTGACGACGAAGGATAGCTGGTCATGTCGTTTCCTGGCTAGTGGGTATTCACCAGCGGCAAAAATATGCGGCTCCAGAGACGCAATCAGTCGGCGCGCAGAACTCATACGTGAATGTTTCGGCGAGCGCAATGCCGAGGGAGTTAATTCGAGCCTCACCTGGAGCAGTTTTGAGGTTTGAGGCAGTACTTATATGTCAGTGTCTCGGCGTGCGCAATGCCGAGGTTGTGAGTTCGAGCCTCACCTGGAGCAGTTTTGTCTGCTCATGGCCAAAGCGTCTATTGGAAATTTCCAGTTTCTCTGCTTTGACAAATGTCTCGGCAATCAATCAACGTATCCTGGAAATATTTGAAATCTGAACAGATATCTGGGGGAGCACATGAGCAGGTGATCTTGTTCAGCTCAAAAATGCTTCGAATCAGCGGCCTGCTTGATTTAAATTGCCGGCAAGCCATGTTTAGTTGGTATTTCTTTATTCAACTGGCTACAAACTCACACAGGTCGATGTAGTAATCTAAAAGGAATTAGATTTATCTCATTGAACCGTATGAATGGAACATTCGGCTTTGCTTGGAACATTTGTCTGATTCAAATAAAGAACTGCTGAGAAGAAGAGGATCAAAATGCAAAAATACAGAACCTTGTTTGTGGGTTTCTTGGGCGGAGATCAGAGTGTTCCAAATGGACCTAGCATCATCTGAGTGTGATCAAACCTTTAAGGCACCAGGGTAAAGTAGGAAGTGCGTCTCCGGGAGATGGTTCACTTCAGACTCACGGGGGTCTAACTTTTCAAAACTCTCAGCTTTTTTCATACTCAATCTGAAGTGTTCAATAATCTTCTTCACACGTGAAGTCAAAGAAATTCGAAATTGTTCCCCAACCACCGCAAGTGGCTTTCTCTGACTGTTAAATTCCCTCCTGAGGAACCGAGGGTTGCAGGCACATAATTCTTTGAGGTTTGAGGCACACGTAGACACGTTGTTTGAAGGTCACCACTCAGCCTCCGATGATCGAGGGAAAACAGCCCAAGACTGTTCACCCTCGGACTTTAGCTCAAGTCTTTTTAACCTGGCAACCTCCTTGTAAATCTTTTCTTAACACATTCATGTCGGAAGGTTTGAGTGGGATATAGGACAAATGCTGGCATACAGACGAGGTTAGATTAGGATATCTGCTCGGCATGGACGGATTGGACCGAAGGGTATGTTTCTATTTGTGTATGATGCCAAAACTCAGAGCAAGATCAACTTCTGGAACTTGGTGCCGAAGATAAGATCAGTAATTGAGGCTAACAGAGAATGAGATTATAAGGTTTCTCCTGACTAAAGACCTCAATGGCTCAGAGAACAATCGAAGAAAATATTGAAAATACATTTTCCAATATCAATCCAGTTTAGCATTGCGTAATGAAGCAAATTCCTCAAATAAGTGAGGAACCACATGTGAATACAACCGGAAAATATTACATCACATTCAATTTGTCAACCGCTGAGGTATAACACGTGATATTGGGAGCCGTGTCTTTATGCAGCTCCAGTGGCGCAATCGGTCAGCGCGCGGTACTTATATGTCAGTGTCTCGGCGTGCGCAATGCCGAGGTTGTGAGTTCGAGCCTTACCTGGAGCAGTTTTGTCTGCTCATGGCCAAAGCGTCTATTGGAAATTTCCAGTTTCTCTGCTTTGACAAATGTCTCGGCAATCAATCAACGTATCCTGGAAATATTTGAAATCTGAACAGATATCTGGGGAAGCACATGAGCAGGTGATCTTGTTCAGCTCAAAAATGCTTCGAATCAGCGGCCTGCTTGATTTAAATTGCCGGCAAGCCATGTTTAGTTGGTATTTCTTTATTCAACTGGCTACAAACTCACACAGGTCGATGTAGTAATCAAAAAGGAATTAGATTTATCTCATTGAACCGTATGAATGTTATATTCGGCTTTGCTTGGAACATTTGTCTGATTCAAATAAAGAACTGCTGAGAAGAAGAGGATCAAAATGCAAAAATACAGAACCTTGTTTGTGGGTTTCTTGGGCGGAGATCAGAGTGTTCCAAATGGACCTAGCATCATCTGAGTGTGATCAAACCTTTAAGGCACCAGGGTAAAGTAGGAAGTGCGTCTTCGGGAGATGGTTCACTTCAGACTCACGGGGGTCTAACTTTTCAAAACTCTCAGCTTTTTTCATACTCAATCTGAAGTGTTCAATAATCTTCTTCACACGTGAAGTCAAAGAAATTCGAAATTGTTCCCCAACCACCGCAAGTGGCTTTCTCTGACTGTTAAATTCCCTCCTGAGGAACCGAGGGTAGCAGGCACATAATTCTTTGAGGTTTGAGGCACACGTAGACACGTTGTTTGAAGGTCACCACTCAGCCTCCGATGATCGAGGGAAAACAGCCCAAGACTGTTCACCCTCGGACTTTAGCTCAAGTCTTTTTAACCTGGCAACCTCCTTGTAAATCTTTTCTGAACACATTCATGTCGGAAGGTTTGAGAGGGATATAGGACAAATGCTGGCATACAGACGAGGTTAGATTAGGATATCTGCTCGGCATGGACGGATTGGACCGAAGGGTATGTTTCTATTTGTGTATGATGCCAAAACTCAGAGCAAGATCAACTTCTGGAACTTGGTGCCGAAGATAAGATCAGTAATTGAGGCTAACAGAGAATGAGATTATAAGGTTTCTCCTGACTAAAGACCTCAATGGCTCAGAGAACAATCGAAGAAAATATTGAAAATACATTTTCCAATATCAATCCAGTTTAGCATTGCGTAATGAAGCAAATTCCTCAAATAAGTGAGGAACCACATGTGAATACAACCGGAAAATATTACATCACATTCAATTTGTCAACCGCTGAGGTATAACACGTGATATTGGGAGCCGTGTCTGTATGCAGCTCCAGTGGCGCAATCGGTCAGCGCGCGGTGCTTATATGTCAGTGTCTCGGCGTGCGCAATGCCGAGGTTGTGAGTTCGAGCCTCACCTGGCGCAGTTTTGTCTGCTCATGGCCAAAGCGTCTATTGGAAATTTCCAGTTTCTCTGCTTTGACAAATGTCTCGGCAATCAATCAACGTATCCTGGAAATATTTGAAATCTGAACAGATATCTGGGGAAGCACATGAGCAGGTGATCTTGTTCAGCTCAAAAATGCTTCGAATCAGCGGCCTGCTTGATTTAAATTGCCGGCAAGCCATGTTTAGTTGGTATTTCTTTATTCAACTGGCTACAAACTCACACAGGTCGATGTAGTAATCAAAAAGGAATTAGATTTATCTCATTGAACCGTATGAATGTTATATTCGGCTTTGCTTGGAACATTTGTCTGATTCAAATAAAGAACTGCTGAGAAGAAGAGGATCAAAATGCAAAAATACAGAACCTTGTTTGTGGGTTTCTTGGGCGGAGATCAGAGTGTTCCAAATGGACCTAGCATCATCTGAGTGTGATCAAACCTTTAAGGCACCAGGGTAAAGTAGGAAGTGCGTCTCCGGGAGATGGTTCACTTCAGACTCACGGGCGTCTAACTTTTCAAAACTCTCAGCTTTTTTCATACTCAATCTGAAGTGTTCAATAATCTTCTTCACACGTGAAGTCAAAGAAATTCGAAATTGTTCCCCAACCACCGCAAGTGGCTTTCTCTGACTGTTAAATTCCCTCCTGAGGAACCGAGGGTTGCAGGCACATAATTCTTTGAGGTTTGAGGCACACGTAGACACGTTGTTTGAAGGTCACCACTCAGCCTCCGATGATCGAGGGAAAACAGCCCAAGACTGTTCACCCTCGGACTTTAGCTCAAGTCTTTTTAACCAGGCAACCTCCTTGTAAATCTTTTCTTAACACATTCATGTCGTAAGGTTTGAGTGGGATATAGGACAAATGCTGGCATACAGACGAGGTTAGATTAGGATATCTGCTCGGCATGGACGGATTGGACCGAAGGGTATGTTTCTATTTGTGCATGATGCCAAAACTCAGAGCAAGATCAACTTCTGGAACTTGGTGCCGAAGATAAGATCAGTAATTGAGGCTAACAGAGAATGAGATTATAAGGTTTCTCCTGACTAAAGACCTCAATGGCTCAGAGAACAATCGAAGAAAATATTGAAAATACATTTTCCAATATCAATCCAGTTTAGCATTGCGTAATGAAGCAAATTCCTCAAATAAGTGAGGAACCACATGTGAATACAACCGGAAAATATTACATCACATTCAATTTGTCAACCGCTGAGGTATAACACGTGATATTGGGAGCCATGACTGTATGCAGCTCCCGTGGCGCAATCGGTCAGCGCGCGGTACTTATATGTCAGTGTCTCGGCGTGCGCAATGCCGAGGTTGTGAGTTCGAGCCTCACCTGGAGCAGTTTTGTCTGCTCATGGCCAAAGCGTCTATTGGAAATTTCCAGTTTCTCTGCTTTGACAAATGTCTCGGCAATCAATCAACGTATCCTGGAAATATTTGAAATCTGAACAGATATCTGGGGGAGCACATGAGCAGGTGATCTTGTCCAGCTCAAAAATGCTTCGAATCAGCGGCCTGCTTGATTTAAATTGCCGGCAAGCCATGTTTAGTTGGTATTTCTTTATTCAACTGGCTACAAACTCACACAGGTCGATGTAGTAATCAAAAAGGAATTAGATTTATCTCATTGAACCGTATGAATGTTATATTCGGCTTTGCTTGGAACATTTGTCTGATTCAAATAAAGAACTGCTGAGAAGAAGAGGATCAAAATGCAAAAATACAGAACCTTGTTTGTGGGTTTCTTGGGCGGAGATCAGAGTGTTCCAAATGGACCTAGCATCATCTGAGTGTGATCAAACCTTTAAGGCACCAGGGTAAAGTAGGAAGTGCGTCTCCGGGAGATGGTTCATTTCAGACTCACGGGGGTCTAACTTTTCAAAACTCTCAGCTTTTTTCATACTCAATCTGAAGTGTTCAATAATCTTCTTCACACGTGAAGTCAAAGAAATTCGAAATTGTTCCCCAACCACCGCAAGTGGCTTTCTCTGACTGTTAAATTCCCTCCTGAGGAACCGAGGGTTGCAGGCACATAATTCTTTGAGGTTTGAGGCACACGTAGACACGTTGATCGAGGGAAAACAGCCCAAGACTGTTCACCCTCGGACTTTAGCTCAAGTCTTTTTAACCAGGCAACCTCCTTGTAAATCTTTTCTTAACACATTCATGTCGGAAGGTTTGAGTGGGATATAGGACAAATGCTGGCATACAGACGAGGTTAGATTAGGATATCTGCTCGGCATGGACGGATTGGACCGAAGGGTATGTTTCTATTTGTGTATGATGCCAAAACTCAGAGCAAGATCAACTTCTGGAACTTGGTGCCGAAGATAAGATCAGTAATTGAGGCTAACAGAGAATGAGATTATAAGGTTTCTCCTGACTAAAGACCTCAATGGCTCAGAGAACAATCGAAGAAAATATTGAAAATACATTTTCCAATATCAATCCAGTTTAGCATTGCGTAATGAAGCAAATTCCTCAAATAAGTGAGGAACCACATGTGAATACAACCGGAAAATATTACATCACATTCAATTTGTCAACCGCTGAGGTATAACACGTGATATTGGGAGCCGTGTCTTTATGCAGCTCCAGTGGCGCAATCGGTCAGCGCGCGGTACTTATATGTCAGTGTCTCGGCGTGCGCAATGCCGAGGTTGTGAGTTCGAGCCTCACCTGGAGCAGTTTTGTCTGCTCATGGCCAAAGCGTCTATTGGAAATTTCCAGTTTCTCTGCTTTGACAAATGTCTCGGCAATCAATCAACGTATCCTGGAAATATTTGAAATCTGAACAGATATCTGGGGAAGCACATGAGCAGGTGATCTTGTTCAGCTCAAAAATGCTTCGAATCAGCGGCCTGCTTGATTTAAATTGCCGGCAAGCCATGTTTAGTTGGTATTTCTTTATTCAACTGGCTACAAACTCACACAGGTCGATGTAGTAATCAAAAAGGAATTAGATTTATCTCATTGAACCGTATGAATGTTATATTCGGCTTTGCTTGGAACATTTGTCTGATTCAAATAAAGAACTGCTGAGAAGAAGAGGATCAAAATGCAAAAATACAGAACCTTGTTTGTGGGTTTCTTGGGCGGAGATCAGAGTGTTCCAAATGGACCTAGCATCATCTGAGTGTGATCAAACCTTTGAGGCACCAGGGTAAAGTAGGAAGTGCGTCTCCGGGAGATGGTTCACTTCAGACTCACGGGGGTCTAACTTTTCAAAACTCTCAGCTTTTTTCATACTCAATCTGAAGTGTTCAATAATCTTCTTCACACGTGAAGTCAAAGAAATTCGAAATTGTTCCCCAACCACCGCAAGTGGCTTTCTCTGACTGTTAAATTCCCTCCTGAGGAACCGAGGGTAGCAGGCACATAATTCTTTGAGGTTTGAGGCACACGTAGACACGTTGTTTGAAGGTCACCACTCAGCCTCCGATGATCGAGGGAAAACAGCCCAAGACTGTTCACCCTCGGACTTTAGCTCAAGTCTTTTTAACCTGGCAACCTCCTTGTAAATCTTTTCTTAACACATTCATGTCGGAAGGTTTGAGTGGAATATAGGACAAATGCTGGCATACAGACGAGGTTAGATTAGGATATCTGCTCGGCATGGACGGATTGGACCGAAGGGTATGTTTCTATTTGTGTATGATGCCAAAACTCAGAGCAAGATCAACTTCTGGAACTTGGTGCCGAAGATAAGATCAGTAATTGAGGCTAACAGAGAATGAGATTATAAGGTTTCTCCTGACTAAAGACCTCAATGGCTCAGAGAACAATCGAAGAAAATATTGAAAATACATTTTCCAATATCAATCCAGTTTAGCATTGCGTAATGAAGCAAATTCCTCAAATAAGTGAGGAACCACATGTGAATACAACCGGAAAATATTACATCACATTCAATTTGTCAACCGCGGAGGTATAACACGTGATATTGGGAGCCGTGTCTTTATGCAGCTCCAGTGGCGCAATCGGTCAGCGCGCGGTACTTATATGTCAGTGTCTCGGCGTGCGCAATGCCGAGGTTGTGAGTTCGAGCCTCACCTGGAGCAGTTTTGTCTGCTCATGGCCAAAGCGTCTATTGGAAATTTCCAGTTTCTCTGCTTTGACAAATGTCTCGGCAATCAATCAACGTATCCTGGAAATATTTGAAATCTGAACAGATATCTGGGGAAGCACATGAGCAGGTGATCTTGTTCAGCTCAAAAATGCTTCGAATCAGCGGCCTGCTTGATTTAAATTGCCGGCAAGCCATGTTTAGTTGGTATTTCTTTATTCAACTGGCTACAAACTCACACAGGTCGATGTAGTAATCAAAAAGGAATTAGATTTATCTCATTGAACCGTATGAATGTTATATTCGGCTTTGCTTGGAACATTTGTCTGATTCAAATAAAGAACTGCTGAGAAGAAGAGGATCAAAATGCAAAAATACAGAACCTTGTTTGTGGGTTTCTTGGGCGGAGATCAGAGTGTTCCAAATGGACCTAGCATCATCTGAGTGTGATCAAACCTTTAAGGCACCAGGGTAAAGTAGGAAGTGCGTCTCCGGGAGATGGTTCACTTCAGACTCACGCGGGTCTAACTTTTCAAAACTCTCAGCTTTTTTCATACTCAATCTGAAGTGTTCAATAATCTTCTTCACACGTGAAGTCAAAGAAATTCGAAATTGTTCCCCAACCACCGCAAGTGGCTTTCTCTGACTGTTAAATTCCCTCCTGAGGAACCGAGGGTTGCAGGCACATAATTCTTTGAGGTTTGAGGCACACGTAGACACGTTGTTTGAAGGTCACCACTCAGCCTCCGATGATCGAGGGAAAACAGCCCAAGACTGTTCACCCTCGGACTTTAGCTCAAGTCTTTTTAACCAGGCAACCTCCTTGTAAATCTTTTCTTAACACATTCATGTCGGAAGGTTTGAGTGGGATATAGGACAAATGCTGGCATACAGACGAGGTTAGATTAGGATATCTGCTCGGCATGGACGGATTGGACCGAAGGGTATGTTTCTATTTGTGTATGATGCCAAAACTCAGAGCAAGATCAACTTCTGGAACTTGGTGCCGAAGATAAGATCAGTAATTGAGGCTAACAGAGAATGAGATTATAAGGTTTCTCCTGACTAAAGACCTCAATGGCTCAGAGAACAATCGAAGAAAATATTGAAAATACATTTTCCAATATCAATCCAGTTTAGCATTGCGTAATGAAGCAAATTCCTCAAATAAGTGAGGAACCACATGTGAATACAACCGGAAAGTATTACATCACATTCAATTTGTCAACCGCTGAGGTATAACACGTGATATTGGGAGCCGTGTCTTTATGCAGCTCCAGTGGCGCAATCGGTCAGCGCGCGGTACTTATATGTCAGTGTCTCGGCGTGCGCAATGCCGAGGTTGTGAGTTCGAGCCTCACCTGGAGCAGTTTTGTCTGCTCATGGCCAAAGCGTCTATTGGAAATTTCCAGTTTCTCTGCTTTGACAAATGTCTCGGCAATCAATCAACGTATCCTGGAAATATTTGAAATCTGAACAGATATCTGGGGAAGCACATGAGCAGGTGATCTTGTTCAGCTCAAAAATGCTTCGAATCAGCGGCCTGCTTGATTTAAATTGCCGGCAAGCCATGTTTAGTTGGTATTTCTTTATTCAACTGGCTACAAACTCACACAGGTCGATGTAGTAATCAAAAAGGAATTAGATTTATCTCATTGAACCGTATGAATGTTATATTCGGCTTTGCTTGGAACATTTGTCTGATTCAAATAAAGAACTGCTGAGAAGAAGAGGATCAAAATGCAAAAATACAGAACCTTGTTTGTGGGTTTCTTGGGCGGAGATCAGAGTGTTCCAAATGGACCTAGCATCATCTGAGTGTGATCAAACCTTTGAGGCACCAGGGTAAAGTAGGAAGTGCGTCTCCGGGAGATGGTTCACTTCAGACTCACGGGGGTCTAACTTTTCAAAACTCTCAGCTTTTTTCATACTCAATCTGAAGTGTTCAATAATCTTCTTCACACGTGAAGTCAAAGAAATTCGAAATTGTTCCCCAACCACCGCAAGTGGCTTTCTCTGACTGTTAAATTCCCTCCTGAGGAACCGAGGGTAGCAGGCACATAATTCTTTGAGGTTTGAGGCACACGTAGACACGTTGTTTGAAGGTCACCACTCAGCCTCCGATGATCGAGGGAAAACAGCCCAAGACTGTTCACCCTCGGACTTTAGCTCAAGTCTTTTTAACCTGGCAACCTCCTTGTAAATCTTTTCTGAACACATTCATGTCGGAAGGTTTGAGAGGGATATAGGACAAATGCTGGCATACAGACGAGGTTAGATTAGGATATCTGCTCGGCATGGACGGATTGGACCGAAGGGTATGTTTCTATTTGTGTATGATGCCAAAACTCAGAGCAAGATCAACTTCTGGAACTTGGTGCCGAAGATAAGATCAGTAATTGAGGCTAACAGAGAATGAGATTATAAGGTTTCTCCTGACTAAAGACCTCAATGGCTCAGAGAACAATCGAAGAAAATATTGAAAATACATTTTCCAATATCAATCCAGTTTAGCATTGCGTAATGAAGCAAATTCCTCAAATAAGTGAGGAACCACATGTGAATACAACCGGAAAATATTACATCACATTCAATTTGTCAACCGCTGAGGTATAACACGTGATATTGGGAGCCGGGTCTTTATGCAGCTCCAGTGGCACAATCGGTCAGCGCGCGGTACTTATATGTCAGTGTCTCGGCGTGCGCAATGCCGAGGTTGTGAGTTCGAGCCTCACCTGGAGCAGTTTTGTCTGCTCATGGCCAAAGCGTCTATTGGAAATTTCCAGTTTCTCTGCTTTGACAAATGTCTCGGCAATCAATCAACGGATCCTGGAAATATTTGAAATCTGAACAGATATCTGGGGGAGCACATGAGCAGGTGATCTTGTTCAGCTCAAAAATGCTTCGAATCAGCGGCCTGCTTGATTTAAATTGCCGGCAAGCCATGTTTAGTTGGTATTTCTTTATTCAACTGGCTACAAACTCACACAGGTTGTAATCTAAAAGGAATTAGATTTATCTCATTGAACCGTATGAATGTTATATTCGGCTTTGCTTGGAACATTTGTCTGATTCAAATAAAGAACTGCTGAGAAGAAGAGGATCAAAATGCAAAAATACAGAACCTTGTTTGTGGGTTTCTTGGGCGGAGATCAGAGTGTTCCAAATGGACCTAGCATCATCTGAGTGTGATCAAACCTTTAAGGCACCAGGGTAAAGTAGGAAGTGCGTCTCCGGGAGATGGTTCACTTCAGACTCACGGGGGTCTAACTTTTCAAAACTCTCAGCTTTTTTCATACTCAATCTGAAGTGTTCAATAATCTTCTTCACACGTGAAGTCAAAGAAATTCGAAATTGTTCCCCAACCACCGCAAGTGGCTTTCTCTGACTGTTAAATTCCCTCCTGAGGAACCGAGGGTTGCAGGCACATAATTCTTTGAGGTTTGAGGCACACGTAGACACGTTGATCGAGGGAAAACAGCCCAAGACTGTTCACCCTCGGACTTTAGCTCAAGTCTTTTTAACCTGGCAACCTCCTTGTAAATCTTTTCTGAACACATTCATGTCGGAAGGTTTGAGAGGGATATAGGACAAATGCTGGCATACAGACGAGGTTAGATTAGGATATCTGCTCGGCATGGACGGATTGGACCGAAGGGTATGTTTCTATTTGTGTATGATGCCAAAACTCAGAGCAAGATCAACTTCTGGAACTTGGTGCCGAAGATAAGATCAGTAATTGAGGCTAACAGAGAATGAGATTATAAGGTTTCTCCTGACTAAAGACCTCAATGGCTCAGAGAACAATCGAAGAAAATATTGAAAATACATTTTCCAATATCAATCCAGTTTAGCATTGCGTAATGAAGCAAATTCCTCAAATAAGTGAGGAACCACATGTGAATACAACCGGAAAATATTACATCACATTCAATTTGTCAACCGCGGAGGTATAACACGTGATATTGGGAGCCGTGTCTTTATGCAGCTCCAGTGGCGCAATCGGTCAGCGCGCGGTACTTATATGTCAGTGTCTCGGCGTGCGCAATGCCGAGGTTGTGAGTTCGAGCCTCACCTGGAGCAGTTTTGTCTGCTCATGGCCAAAGCGTCTATTGGAAATTTCCAGTTTCTCTGCTTTGACAAATGTCTCGGCAATCAATCAACGTATCCTGGAAATATTTGAAATCTGAACAGATATCTGGGGAAGCACATGAGCAGGTGATCTTGTTCAGCTCAAAAATGCTTCGAATCAGCGGCCTGCTTGATTTAAATTGCCGGCAAGCCATGTTTAGTTGGTATTTCTTTATTCAACTGGCTACAAACTCACACAGGTCGATGTAGTAATCAAAAAGGAATTAGATTTATCTCATTGAACCGTATGAATGTTATATTCGGCTTTGCTTGGAACATTTGTCTGATTCAAATAAAGAACTGCTGAGAAGAAGAGGATCAAAATGCAAAAATACAGAACCTTGTTTGTGGGTTTCTTGGGCGGAGATCAGAGTGTTCCAAATGGACCTAGCATCATCTGAGTGTGATCAAACCTTTAAGGCACCAGGGTAAAGTAGGAAGTGCGTCTCCGGGAGATGGTTCACTTCAGACTCACGCGGGTCTAACTTTTCAAAACTCTCAGCTTTTTTCATACTCAATCTGAAGTGTTCAATAATCTTCTTCACACGTGAAGTCAAAGAAATTCGAAATTGTTCCCCAACCACCGCAAGTGGCTTTCTCTGACTGTTAAATTCCCTCCTGAGGAACCGAGGGTTGCAGGCACATAATTCTTTGAGGTTTGAGGCACACGTAGACACGTTGTTTGAAGGTCACCACTCAGCCTCCGATGATCGAGGGAAAACAGCCCAAGACTGTTCACCCTCGGACTTTAGCTCAAGTCTTTTTAACCAGGCAACCTCCTTGTAAATCTTTTCTTAACACATTCATGTCGGAAGGTTTGAGTGGGATATAGGACAAATGCTGGCATACAGACGAGGTTAGATTAGGATATCTGCTCGGCATGGACGGATTGGACCGAAGGGTATGTTTCTATTTGTGTATGATGCCAAAACTCAGAGCAAGATCAACTTCTGGAACTTGGTGCCGAAGATAAGATCAGTAATTGAGGCTAACAGAGAATGAGATTATAAGGTTTCTCCTGACTAAAGACCTCAATGGCTCAGAGAACAATCGAAGAAAATATTGAAAATACATTTTCCAATATCAATCCAGTTTAGCATTGCGTAATGAAGCAAATTCCTCAAATAAGTGAGGAACCACATGTGAATACAACCGGAAAGTATTACATCACATTCAATTTGTCAACCGCTGAGGTATAACACGTGATATTGGGAGCCGTGTCTTTATGCAGCTCCAGTGGCGCAATCGGTCAGCGCGCGGTACTTATATGTCAGTGTCTCGGCGTGCGCAATGCCGAGGTTGTGAGTTCGAGCCTCACCTGGAGCAGTTTTGTCTGCTCATGGCCAAAGCGTCTATTGGAAATTTCCAGTTTCTCTGCTTTGACAAATGTCTCGGCAATCAATCAACGTATCCTGGAAATATTTGAAATCTGAACAGATATCTGGGGAAGCACATGAGCAGGTGATCTTGTTCAGCTCAAAAATGCTTCGAATCAGCGGCCTGCTTGATTTAAATTGCCGGCAAGCCATGTTTAGTTGGTATTTCTTTATTCAACTGGCTACAAACTCACACAGGTCGATGTAGTAATCAAAAAGGAATTAGATTTATCTCATTGAACCGTATGAATGTTATATTCGGCTTTGCTTGGAACATTTGTCTGATTCAAATAAAGAACTGCTGAGAAGAAGAGGATCAAAATGCAAAAATACAGAACCTTGTTTGTGGGTTTCTTGGGCGGAGATCAGAGTGTTCCAAATGGACCTAGCATCATCTGAGTGTGATCAAACCTTTGAGGCACCAGGGTAAAGTAGGAAGTGCGTCTCCGGGAGATGGTTCACTTCAGACTCACGGGGGTCTAACTTTTCAAAACTCTCAGCTTTTTTCATACTCAATCTGAAGTGTTCAATAATCTTCTTCACACGTGAAGTCAAAGAAATTCGAAATTGTTCCCCAACCACCGCAAGTGGCTTTCTCTGACTGTTAAATTCCCTCCTGAGGAACCGAGGGTAGCAGGCACATAATTCTTTGAGGTTTGAGGCACACGTAGACACGTTGTTTGAAGGTCACCACTCAGCCTCCGATGATCGAGGGAAAACAGCCCAAGACTGTTCACCCTCGGACTTTAGCTCAAGTCTTTTTAACCTGGCAACCTCCTTGTAAATCTTTTCTGAACACATTCATGTCGGAAGGTTTGAGAGGGATATAGGACAAATGCTGGCATACAGACGAGGTTAGATTAGGATATCTGCTCGGCATGGACGGATTGGACCGAAGGGTATGTTTCTATTTGTGTATGATGCCAAAACTCAGAGCAAGATCAACTTCTGGAACTTGGTGCCGAAGATAAGATCAGTAATTGAGGCTAACAGAGAATGAGATTATAAGGTTTCTCCTGACTAAAGACCTCAATGGCTCAGAGAACAATCGAAGAAAATATTGAAAATACATTTTCCAATATCAATCCAGTTTAGCATTGCGTAATGAAGCAAATTCCTCAAATAAGTGAGGAACCACATGTGAATACAACCGGAAAATATTACATCACATTCAATTTGTCAACCGCTGAGGTATAACACGTGATATTGGGAGCCGGGTCTTTATGCAGCTCCAGTGGCACAATCGGTCAGCGCGCGGTACTTATATGTCAGTGTCTCGGCGTGCGCAATGCCGAGGTTGTGAGTTCGAGCCTCACCTGGAGCAGTTTTGTCTGCTCATGGCCAAAGCGTCTATTGGAAATTTCCAGTTTCTCTGCTTTGACAAATGTCTCGGCAATCAATCAACGGATCCTGGAAATATTTGAAATCTGAACAGATATCTGGGGGAGCACATGAGCAGGTGATCTTGTTCAGCTCAAAAATGCTTCGAATCAGCGGCCTGCTTGATTTAAATTGCCGGCAAGCCATGTTTAGTTGGTATTTCTTTATTCAACTGGCTACAAACTCACACAGGTTGTAATCTAAAAGGAATTAGATTTATCTCATTGAACCGTATGAATGTTATATTCGGCTTTGCTTGGAACATTTGTCTGATTCAAATAAAGAACTGCTGAGAAGAAGAGGATCAAAATGCAAAAATACAGAACCTTGTTTGTGGGTTTCTTGGGCGGAGATCAGAGTGTTCCAAATGGACCTAGCATCATCTGAGTGTGATCAAACCTTTAAGGCACCAGGGTAAAGTAGGAAGTGCGTCTCCGGGAGATGGTTCACTTCAGACTCACGGGGGTCTAACTTTTCAAAACTCTCAGCTTTTTTCATACTCAATCTGAAGTGTTCAATAATCTTCTTCACACGTGAAGTCAAAGAAATTCGAAATTGTTCCCCAACCACCGCAAGTGGCTTTCTCTGACTGTTAAATTCCCTCCTGAGGAACCGAGGGTTGCAGGCACATAATTCTTTGAGGTTTGAGGCACACGTAGACACGTTGTTTGAAGGTCACCACTCAGCCTCCGATGATCGAGGGAAAACAGCCCAAGACTGTTCACCCTCGGACTTTAGCTCAAGTCTTTTTAACCTGGCAACCTCCTTGTAAATCTTTTCTGAACACATTCATGTCGGAAGGTTTGAGAGGGATATAGGACAAATGCTGGCATACAGACGAGGTTAGATTAGGATATCTGCTCGGCATGGACGGATTGGACCGAAGGGTATGTTTCTATTTGTGTATGATGCCAAAACTCAGAGCAAGATCAACTTCTGGAACTTGGTGCCGAAGATAAGATCAGTAATTGAGGCTAACAGAGAATGAGATTATAAGGTTTCTCCTGACTAAAGACCTCAATGGCTCAGAGAACAATCGAAGAAAATATTGAAAATACATTTTCCAATATCAATCCAGTTTAGCATTGCGTAATGAAGCAAATTCCTCAAATAAGTGAGGAACCACATGTGAATACAACCGGAAAATATTACATCACATTCAATTTGTCAACCGCTGAGGTATAACACGTGATATTGGGAGCCGGGTCTTTATGCAGCTCCAGTGGCACAATCGGTCAGCGCGCGGTACTTATATGTCAGTGTCTCGGCGTGCGCAATGCCGAGGTTGTGAGTTCGAGCCTCACCTGGAGCAGTTTTGTCTGCTCATGGCCAAAGCGTCTATTGGAAATTTCCAGTTTCTCTGCTTTGACAAATGTCTCGGCAATCAATCAACGGATCCTGGAAATATTTGAAATCTGAACAGATATCTGGGGGAGCACATGAGCAGGTGATCTTGTTCAGCTCAAAAATGCTTCGAATCAGCGGCCTGCTTGATTTAAATTGCCGGCAAGCCATGTTTAGTTGGTATTTCTTTATTCAACTGGCTACAAACTCACACAGGTTGTAATCTAAAAGGAATTAGATTTATCTCATTGAACCGTATGAATGTTATATTCGGCTTTGCTTGGAACATTTGTCTGATTCAAATAAAGAACTGCTGAGAAGAAGAGGATCAAAATGCAAAAATACAGAACCTTGTTTGTGGGTTTCTTGGGCGGAGATCAGAGTGTTCCAAATGGACCTAGCATCATCTGAGTGTGATCAAACCTTTAAGGCACCAGGGTAAAGTAGGAAGTGCGTCTCCGGGAGATGGTTCACTTCAGACTCACGGGGGTCTAACTTTTCAAAACTCTCAGCTTTTTTCATACTCAATCTGAAGTGTTCAATAATCTTCTTCACACGTGAAGTCAAAGAAATTCGAAATTGTTCCCCAACCACCGCAAGTGGCTTTCTCTGACTGTTAAATTCCCTCCTGAGGAACCGAGGGTTGCAGGCACATAATTCTTTGAGGTTTGAGGCACACGTAGACACGTTGTTTGAAGGTCACCACTCAGCCTCCGATGATCGAGGGAAAACAGCCCAAGACTGTTCACCCTCGGACTTTAGCTCAAGTCTTTTTAACCTGGCAACCTCCTTGTAAATCTTTTCTGAACACATTCATGTCGGAAGGTTTGAGAGGGATATAGGACAAATGCTGGCATACAGACGAGGTTAGATTAGGATATCTGCTCGGCATGGACGGATTGGACCGAAGGGTATGTTTCTATTTGTGTATGATGCCAAAACTCAGAGCAAGATCAACTTCTGGAACTTGGTGCCGAAGATAAGATCAGTAATTGAGGCTAACAGAGAATGAGATTATAAGGTTTCTCCTGACTAAAGACCTCAATGGCTCAGAGAACAATCGAAGAAAATATTGAAAATACATTTTCCAATATCAATCCAGTTTAGCATTGCGTAATGAAGCAAATTCCTCAAATAAGTGAGGAACCACATGTGAATACAACCGGAAAATATTACATCACATTCAATTTGTCAACCGCGGAGGTATAACACGTGATATTGGGAGCCGTGTCTTTATGCAGCTCCAGTGGCGCAATCGGTCAGCGCGCGGTACTTATATGTCAGTGTCTCGGCGTGCGCAATGCCGAGGTTGTGAGTTCGAGCCTCACCTGGAGCAGTTTTGTCTGCTCATGGCCAAAGCGTCTATTGGAAATTTCCAGTTTCTCTGCTTTGACAAATGTCTCGGCAATCAATCAACGTATCCTGGAAATATTTGAAATCTGAACAGATATCTGGGGAAGCACATGAGCAGGTGATCTTGTTCAGCTCAAAAATGCTTCGAATCAGCGGCCTGCTTGATTTAAATTGCCGGCAAGCCATGTTTAGTTGGTATTTCTTTATTCAACTGGCTACAAACTCACACAGGTCCCTGAATGTGTCCCTGAAGAGGCCAGTGTGGGAGTGTGCCTCAGTCCAGGCCAGTGCGGGAGTGTGTTCCAGACCAGACAAATGCGGGAGTGAGTCCCAGACCAGGCCAGTGCGGGGTTGAGTCCCAGACCAGGCCAGTGCGGGAGTGTGTCCCAGACTAGGCCATTGCAGGAGTGAGTCCCGGAACAAGCCAGTGCGGGAGTGTGCCCCAGACCAGACCGGTGTGGGAGTGAGTCCCAGACCAGGCCAGTGTGGAAGTGTGTCCCAGACCAGGCCAGTGCAGGAATGAGTCCCAGACCAGGCTAGTGCGGGATTGAGTCACAGACCAGACTAGTGCGGGAGTGAGTCACAGACCAGGTCAGTGTGGAATTGAAAATACCGACCAGGCCAGTGCAGTGGTGTGTCCCAGACCAGGCCAGTGCAGAGTGAGTCCCTGTCTAGGCCAGTGCAGTGGTGTGTCCCAGACCAGGCCAGTGCAGGAGTGTGCCCCAGACCAGGCCAGTGCGGGAGTGTGTCCCAGGCCAGTCTAGTGCAGGAGTGTGTCCCAGACCAGACGTGTGCGGTATTGAGTCCCCGACCAGGCCAGTGTGGAAGTGACTACCAGACCAGGCCAGTGCAGGTGTGCGTCCCAGACCAAGCCAGATTGGGAGTGTGTCCCAGAGCAGGCCAGCGTGGGAGTGTGCCCCAGACCAGGCCACAGCGAGAGTGACTCACAGACCAGGCCAGTGCGGGAGTGTGTCTCAGACCATGCCAATGCGGGAGTGTGTCACAGACCAGGCCAGTGCGGGAGTGAGTCCCAGACCAGGCCAGTGTGGAAGTGAGACCCAGACCAGGCCAGTGCAGGGGTGTGTCCCAGATCAGGCCAGTGCGGGAGTGAGTCCCAGACCAGGCCAGTGCGGGAGTGATTCGCAGACCAGGCCAGTGCAGGAGTGCGTCCCAGACCACGCCAGTGCGGGAGTGAGTCCCAGAGTAGGACAGTGCGGGAGTGAGTCCCAGACCAGGCCAGTGCGGGAATGTGTCCCAGACCAGGTCAGTACGGGAGTGTGTCCCAGACCAGGTCAGTATGGGAGTGGGTCCCAGACCAGACCAGTATGGGAGTGAGTCCCAGAGTAGGACTGTGTGGGAGTGGGTCCCAGACAAGGCCAGTACAGGAGTGCGTCCCAGACCACGCCAGTGCAGGAGTGAGTCACAGACTAGGCCAGTACAGGAGTCTGTCCCAGGCCAGGCCAGTGTGGGAGTGAGTCCCAGACCAGACCAATGCGGGAGTTACTCCCTGACCAGGCCAGGGCAGTGTATGTCCCAGAGCTGACCAATGCGGGATTGAATCTCAGACCAGGCCAGTGCAAGAGTGTGTCACAGACCAGGCCAGTGCGGGTGTGAGTCCCAGACCAGGTCAGTGCAAGAGTGAGTCCCAGATCAGGCCAGCGCGAAAGTGAGTCCCAGACCAGACCAGTACGGGTGTGTGCCACAGACTAGGCCAGCGTGGGAGTGAATCCAAGACCAGGCCAGTGCGGGAGTTAGTCCTACACGAGGCCAGTGTAGTGGTGTGTCCCAGATCACGTCAGTACGGGAGTGGGTCGCAGACCAGGCCAGTACGGGAGTGAGTCCCAGAGTAGGACAGTGCAGGAGTGAGTCCCAGACTAGGCCAGTGCGGGAATGTGTCCCAGACCAGGTCAGTACGGGAGTGTGTCCCAGACCAGGTCAGTACGGGAGTGGGTCCCAGACCAGACCAGTATGGGAGTGAGTCCCAGAGTAGGACTGTGTGGGAGTGGGTCCCAGACAAGGCCAGTACAGGAGTGCGTCCCACACCAGGCCAGCGTGGGAGTGAGTCCCAGTGTCGGACACTGCAGGAGTGAGTCCCAGACCAGGCCAGTGTTGGAGTGAGTCCCCGAGCAGGACAGTGCGGGAGTGAGTCCCAGACCAGGCCAGTGTGGGCATGTGTCCTAGACAAGGTCAGTGGGGCAGTGAGTCCCAGACAGGGCCAGTGCGGGAGATTGTCCCAGACCAAGCCACTGCAGGAGTGAGTCCCTGACCAGGCCAGTGCGGGAGAGATTCCCAGACCAGGCCAGTGTGGGAGTGAGTCCCAGACCAGGCCAGTGCGGGCATGTGTCCTAGACAAGGTCAGTGGGGCAGTGAGTCCCAGACCGGGCCAGTGCGGGAGATTGTCCCAGACCAAGCCACTGCAGGAGTGAGTCCCTGACCAGGCCAGTGCGGGAGAGATTCCCAGACCAGGCCAGATGCAGGAGTGAGTCGCAGAGCAGGCCAGTGCGGGAGTGAGTCACAGACCAGGCCAGTGCGGGAGTTACTCCCAGACCAGGCCAGTGTGGAAGTGAGTCCCCGACCAGTCCAGTACGGCAGTGTGCTCCAGATCAGGCCAGTGCGGGAGTGAGTCCCAGACCAGTCCAGTGCGGGAGTGAGTCCCAGACCAAGGCCAGTGTGGGAGTGTATCCCAATCCAGGCCAGTGTGGAAGTGTGTCCGAGACAAGGTCAGTGGGGCAGTGAGTCCCAGACCGGCCCAGTGCGGGAGATTGTCCCAGACCAAGCCACTGCAGGAGTGAGTCCCTGACCAAGCCAGTGCGGGAGCGAGTCCCAGACCAGGCCAGTGCAAAGAGCGTTCCAGACCAGGTTAGTGCTGTAATGTGTCCCAGATCAGGCCAGTGCGGGAGTGTTTCCCAGGCCAATCTAGTGCAGGAGTGTGTCCCAGACCAGACCTGTGCGGTAGTGAGTCCCCGACCAGGCCAGTGTGGAAGTGACTACCAGACCAGGCCAGTGCAGGTGTGCGTCCCAGACCAGGCCAGTGCAGGTGTGTGTCCCAGAGCAGGCCAGCATGGGAGTGTGCCCCAAACCAGGCCAGTGCGAGAGTGACTCACAGACCAGGCCAGTGCGGGATTAAGTCCCAGACCAGGCCTATGTGGGAGTGTATCCCAGACCAGGCCAGTGCGGGAGTGAGTCACAGACCAGGCCAGTGCGGGAGTTACTCCCAGACCAGGCCAGTGTGGAAGTGAGTCCCCGACAAGTCCAGTACGGCAGTGTGCTCCAGATCAGGCCAGTGCGGGAGTGAGTCCCAGACCAGTCCAGTGCGGGAGTGAGTCCCAGACCAAGGCCAATGTGGGAGTGTATCCCAATCCAGGCCAGTGTGGGAGAGAGTCCCAGAACAGGCCAGTGCAGGAGTGTATCCCAGACCAGGCCAGTGTGGAAGTGTGTCCCAGACCAGGCCAGTGCGGGCATGTGTCCTAGACAAGGTCAGTGGGGCAGTGAGTCCCAGACCGGCCCAGTGCGGGAGATTAGTCCCAGACCAAGCCACTGCAGGAGTGATTCCCTGACCAGGCCAGTGCGGGAGAGATTCCCAGACCAGGCCAGTGCGGGAGTGAGTCCCTGACCAGGCCAGTGCAGGAGTGAGTCCTAGACAAGGCAAGTTATGGAATGTGTCCCAGACCAGGCCGGTGTGGGTGGGTGTCACAGACCAGGCCAGTGCGGGAGTGTGCCTCAGTCCAGGCCAGTGTGGGAGTGTGTCCCAGACCAGGCCAGTTCGGGAGTATGTTCCAGACCAGACAAGTGCGGGATTGAGTCCCAGACCAGGCCAGAGCGGGGGTGCGTACCAGACTAGACCAGTGCGTGAGTGAATCTCAGACCAGGCCAGAGCGGGAGTGTGTCCCAGAACAGTCCAGTCGGGAGTGAGTCTCAGGCCAGGCTAGTGCAGGAGTGAGTCCCAGACCAGGCCAGTGCAGGAGTGCGTCCCACACCAGGCCAGTGCGGGATTGTGTCTCAGACCAGGCCAGCGCGGGAGTGAGTCCCAGTCCAGGCCAGTGCAGGAGTGAGTCCCTGACTAGGCCAGTGCAGGAGTGAGTTCCAGAACAGGCCAGTTCCCGAGTGAGTCCCAGACCAGGCCAGTGCGGGGGTGAGTCCCAGAGCAGGCCAGTGCAGGGGTGTGTCCCAGACTAGGCCATTGCAGGAGTGAGTCCCATAACAAGCCAGTGCGGGAATGAGTCCCAGTCCATGCCAGTGCAGGAGTGAATCACAGACCAGGCCAGTGTGGGTGTGTGTCCCAGACCAGGCCAGTGTGGGTGTGAGTCCCAGACCAGGCCTGTGCGGGTGTGTGTACCTGAACAGGGCAATGCCGGAGTTAATCCCGGGCCAGGCTAGTGCGGGAGTGAGTCCCAGAGAAGAACAGTGCAGGAGTGAATCAAACTCCAGGACAGTGTGGGAGTGTGTCCCAAACCAGGCCAGTGCGGGAGTGCATCCGAGACCAGGCTCGTGTGGTAGTGTGTCCCAGACCAGGGCAACGCGGGATTGTGTCCCAGACCAGAGCGGTGTGGGAGTGTGTCCCAGACCAGGCTAGTGCGGTAGTGCGTTGCTGAGAAGGCCAGTGTGGAAGTGACTACCAGACTAGGCCAATGCAGTTGTGCGTCCCAGACCAAGCCAGATCAGGAGTGTTTCCCAGAGCAGGCCAGCGTGGGAGTGTGCCCCAGACCAGGCAAGTGCGAGAGTGACTCACACACCAGGCCAGTGCGGGATTAAGTCCCAGACCAGGCCTATGTGGGAGTGTGTCCCAGACCAGTCCATGCAGGTGTGAGTCCCAGACCAGGCCAGTGTGGGAGTGTGTTCCAGACCAGACAAGTGCGGGAGCGAGTCCCAGACCAGGCCAGTGCAAAGAGCGTTCCAGACCAGGTTAGTGCTGTAATGTGTCCCAGATCAGGCCAGTGCGGGAGTGTTTCCCAGGTCAATCTAGTGCAGGAGTGTGTCCCAGACCAGACCTGTGCGGTAGTGAGTCCCCGACCAGGCCAGTGTGGAAGTGACTACCAGACCAGGCCAGTGCAGGTGTGCGTCCCAGACCAGGCCAGTGCAGGTGTGTGTCCCAGAGCAGGCCAGCATGGGAGTGTGCCCCAAACCAGGCCAGTGCGAGAGTGACTCACAGACCAGGCCAGTGCGGGATTAAGTCCCAGACCAGGCCTATGTGGGAGTGTATCCCAGACCAGGCCAGTGCGGGAGTGAGTCCCAGACCAGTCCAGTGCGGGAGTGAGTCCCAGACCAAGGCCAGTGTGGGAGTGTATCCCAATCCTGGCCAGTGTGAGAGAGAGTCCCAGAACAGGCCAGTGCAGGAGTGTATCCCAGACCAGGCCAGTGTGGAAGTGTGTCCCAGACCAGGCCAGTGCAGGAGTGAGTCCCAGACCAGGCCATTGCAGGAGTGAGTCCCAGGCCAGGCCAGTGCATGAATGAGTCCAAGGCCAGGCCAGTGCGGGAGAGGGTCCCAGAACAGGCCAGTGCAGGAGTGTATCCCAGACCAAGGCCAGTGTGGGAGTGTATCCCAATCCAGGCCTGTGTGGGAGAGAGTCCGAGATCAGGCCAATGCAGGAGTGTATCCCAGACCAGGCCAGTGCGGAAGTGTGTCCCAGACCAGGCCAGTGCGGGAGTGAGTCACAGACCAGGCCAGTGCGGGAGTGAGTCCCAGACCAGGCCAGTGTGGAATTGAAAACCGAGACCAGGCCAGCGCAGAGGTATGTCCCAGACCAGGCTAGTGTGGCAGCGAGACCCGGACCATTCCAGTACAGAGTTAGACCCAGACGGGGCCTGTGCGGGTCTGAGACGTAGACCAGGCCAGTGCGAGAGTGTGTCCCAGATCAATCCTGCGCGGGTGTAAGTCAAGACCAGGCCAGTGCGGGAGTCTGTCCCAGACCAGGCCTGTGCCAGAGTGTGTCCCAGACCAGGCCAGAGCAGGAGTGAGTCCCAGATCAGGCCTGTGCCAGAGTGTGTCCCAGACCAGGCCAGAGCAGGAGTGAGTCCCAGGCCAGGGCAACGCGGGAGTGAGACCCAGACGATGCCAGTGCAGGAGTGAGTCTCAGACCAGGCCAGTGCGGGAGTGAGTCCCAGACCAGGCCAGTGTGGAATTGAAAACCCAGACCAGGACAGTGCGGGGTAAGACCCAGATGAGGCCAGTGCGGGAGTGAGTCCCACACCAGGCCAGTGCGCGAGGGTGTCCCAGACCAGGCCAGTGCGGGATTGAGTCCCAGACCAGGCCAGTGCAGGAGTGAGTCCCTGTCTAGGCCAGTGCGCGAGTGAGTCCCAGACCAGGTCAGTGCAGGAATGAGTCCCAGACCAGGCCAGTGCGGGAGTGAGTCCCAGACCAGGCCAGTGTGGGAGAGAGTCCCAGAACAGGCCAGTGCAGGAGTGTATCCCAGACCAGGCCAGTGTGGAAGTGTGTTCCAGACCAGGCCAGTGCAGGAGTGAGTCCCAGACCAGGCCAGTGCAGGAGTGAGTCCCAGGCCAGGCCAGTGCAGGAATGAGTCCAAGGCCAGGCCAGTGCGGGAGAGGGTCCCAGAACAGACCAGTGCAGGAGTGTATCCCAGACCAGGCCAGTGCGGAAGTGTGTCCCAGACCAGGCCAGTGCGGGAGTGAGTCACAGACCAGGCCAGTGCGGGAGTGAGTCCCAGACCAGGCCAGTGTGGAATTGAAAACCGAGACCAGGCCAGCGCAGAGGTATGTTCTAGACCAGGCTAGTGTGGCAGCGAGACCCGGACCATTCCAGTACAGGGTTAGACCCAGACGGGACCTGTGCGGGTCTGAGTCGTAGACCAGGCCAGTGCGGGAGTGTGTCCCAGATCAATCCTGCGCGGGTGTAAGTCAAGACCAGGCCAGTGCGGGAGTCTGTCCCAGACCAGGCCTGTGCCAAAGTGTGTCCCAGACCAGGCCAGAGCAGGAGTGAGTCCCAGACCAGGCCTGTGCCAAAGTGTGTCCCAGACCAGGTCAGAGCAGGAGTGAGTCCCAGGCCAGGGCAACGCGGGAGTGGGTCCCAGACGATGCCAATGCAGGAGTGAGTCTCAGACCAGGCCAGTGCGGGAGTGAGTCCCAGACCAGGCCAGTGTGGAATTGAAAACCTAGACCAGGACAGTGCGGGGTAAGACCCAGATGAGGCCAGTGAGGGAGTGAGTCCCACACCAGGCCAGTGCGCGAGAGTATCCCAGACCAGGCCAGTGTGGAAGTGACTACCAGACCAGGCCAATGCAGGTGTGCTTCCCAGACCAGGCCAGTGCAGGTGTGTGTCCCAGACCAAGGCAGATCAGGAGTGTGTCCCAGAGCAGGCCAGCGTGGGAATGTGCACCAGACCAGGCCAGTGGGAGAGTGACTCACACACCAGGCCAGTGCGGGATTAAGTCCCAGACCAGGCCTATGTGGGAGTGTGTCCCAGACCAGTCCATGCAGGTGTGAGTCCCAGACCAGGCCAGTGTGGGAGTGTGTTCCAGACCAGACAAGTGCGGGAGTGAGTCCCAGACCAGGCCAGTGCAAAGAGTGTTCGAGACCAGGTTAGTGCTGGAATGTGTCCCAGATCAGGCCAGTGCGGGAGTGTTTCCCAGGCCAATCTAGTGCAGGAGTGTGTCCCAGACCAGACCTGTGCGGTAGTGAGTCCCCGAGCAGGCCAGTGTGGAAGTGACTACCAGACCAGGCCAATGCAGGTGTGCTTCCCAGACCAGGCCAGTGCAGGTGTGTGTCCCAGAGCAGGCCAGCGTGGGAGTGTGCCCCAGACCAGGCCAGTGCGAGAGTGACTCACAGACCAGGCCAGTGCGGGACTAAGTCCCAGACCAGGCCTATGTGGGAGTGTATCCCAGACCAGGCCAGTGCGGGAGTGAGTCACAGACCAGGCCAGTGCGGGAGTTACTCCCAGACCAGGCCAGTGTGGAAGTGAGTCCCCGACCAGTCCAGTACGGCAGTGTGCTCCAGATCAGACCACTGCAGGAGTGAGTCCCTGACCAGGCCAGTGCGGGAGAGATTCCCAGACCAGGCCAGTGTGGGAGTGAGTCCCAGACCAGGCCAGTGCGGGCATGTGTCCTAGACAAGGTCAGTGGGGCAGTGAGTCCCAGACCGGGCCAGTGCGGGAGATTGTCCCAGACCAAGCCACTGCAGGAGTGAGTCCCTGACCAGGCCAGTGCGGGAGAGATTCCCAGACCAGGCCAGATGCAGGAGTGAGTCACAGACCAGGCCAGTGCGGGAGTTACTCCCAGATCAGGCCAGTGTGGAAGTGAGTCCCCGACCAGTCCAGTACGGCAGTGTGCTCCAGATCAGGCCAGTGCGGGAGTGAGTCCCAGACCAAGGCCAGTGTGGGAGTGTATCCCAATCCAGGCCAGTGTGGGAGAGAGTCCCAGAACAGGCCAGTGCAGGAGTGTATCCCAGACCAGGCCAGTGTGGAAGTGTGTCCCAGACCAGGCCAGTGCGGGCATGTGTCCGAGACAAGGTCAGTGGGGCAGTGAGTCCCAGACCGGCCCAGTGCGGGAGATTGTCCCAGACCAAGCCACTGCAGGAGTGAGTCCCTGACCAAGCCAGTGCGGGAGCGAGTCCCAGACCAGGTTAGTGCTGTAATGTGTCCCAGATCAGGCCAGTGCGGGAGTTTTTCCCAGGCCAATCTAGTGCAGGAGTGTGTCCCAGACCAGACCTGTGCGGTAGTGAGTCCCCGACCAGGCCAGTGTGGAAGTGACTACCAGACCAGGCCAGTGCAGGTGTGCGTCCCAGACCAGGCCAGTGCAGGTGTGTGTCCCAGAGCAGGCCAGCATGGGAGTGTGCCCCAAACCAGGCCAGTGCGAGAGTGACTCACAGACCAGGCCAGTGCGGGATTAAGTCCCAGACCAGGCCTATGTGGGAGTGTATCCCAGACCAGGCCAGTGCGGGAGTGAGTCACAGACCAGGCCAGTGCGGGAGTTACTCCCAGACCAGGCCAGTGTGGAAGTGAGTCCCCGACAAGTCCAGTACGGCAGTGTGCTCCAGATCAGGCCAGTGCGGGAGTGAGTCCCAGACCAGTCCAGTGCGGGAGTGAGTCCCAGACCAAGGCCAATGTGGGAGTGTATCCCAATCCAGGCCAGTGTGGGAGAGAGTCCCAGAACAGGCCAGTGCAGGAGTGTATCCCAGACCAGGCCAGTGTGGAAGTGTGTCCCAGACCAGGCCAGTGCGGGCATGTGTCCTAGACAAGGTCAGTGGGGCAGTGAGTCCCAGACCGGCCCAGTGCGGGAGATTAGTCCCAGACCAAGCCACTGCAGGAGTGAGTCCCTGACCAGGCCAGTGCGGGAGAGATTCCCAGACCAAGCCAGTGCAGGAGTGAGTCCTAGACAAGGCAAGTTATGGAATGTGTCCCAGACCAGGCCGGTGTGGGTGGGTGTCACAGACCAGGCCAGTGCGGGAGTGTGCCTCAGTCCAGGCCAGTGTGGGAGTGTGTCCCAGACCAGGCCAGTTCGGGAGTATGTTCCAGACCAGACAAGTGCGGGATTGAGTCCCAGACCAGGCCAGAGCGGGAGTGCGTACCAGACTAGACCAGTGCGTGAGTGAATCTCAGACCAGGCCAGAGCGGGAGTGTGTCCCAGAACAGTCCAGTCGGGAGTGAGTCTCAGGCCAGGCTAGTGCAGGAGTGAGTCCCAGACCAGGCCAGTGCAGGAGTGCGTCCCACACCAGGCCAGTGCGGGATTGTGTCTCAGACCAGGCCAGCGCGGGAGTGAGTCCCAGTCCAGGCCAGTGCAGGAGTGAGTCCCTGACTAGGCCAGTGCAGGAGTGAGTTCCAGAACAGGCCAGTTCCCGAGTGAGTCCCAGACCAGGCCAGTGCGGGGGTGAGTCCCAGAGCAGGCCAGTGCAGGGGTGTGTCCCAGACTAGGCCATTGCAGGAGTGAGTCCCATAACAAGCCAGTGCGGGAATGAGTCCCAGTCCATGCCAGTGCAGGAGTGAATCACAGACCAGGCCAGTGTGGATGTGTGTCCCAGACCAGGCCAGTGTGGGTGTGAGTCCCAGACCAGGCCTGTGCGGGTGTGTGTACCTGAACAGGGCAATGCCGGAGTTAATCCCGGGCCAGGCTAGTGCGGGAGTGAGTCCCAGAGAAGAACAGTGCAGGAGTGAATCAAACTCCAGGACAGTGTGGGAGTGTGTCCCAAACCAGGCCAGTGCGGGAGTGCATCCGAGACCAGGCTCGTGCGGTAGTGTGTCCCAGACCAGGGCAACGCGGGATTGTGTCCCAGACCAGAGCAGTGTGGGAGTGTGTCCCAGACCAGGCTAGTGCGGGAGTGAGTCACAGACCAGGCCAGTGCGGGACTGAGTCTTAGACCAGGCCAGTGTGGGACTGTGTCTTAGACCAGGCCAGTGTGGAATTGAAAACCCAGACCAGGCCAGTGCAGGGGTGTGTCCCAGACCATGCCACTGCAGGAGTGAGTCTCTGTCTAGGCCAGTGCGGGAGTGAGACCCAGACCAGGTCAGTGCAGGAATGAGTCCCAGACCAGGCCAGTGCGGGAGTGAGTCCCAGACCAGGCCAGTGTGGGAGTGAATCCCAGACCAGGCCAGTGCGGTAGTGCGTTGCTGAGAAGGCCAGTGTGGAAGTGACTACCAGACTAGGCCAATGCAGGTGTGCGTCCCAGACCAAGCCAGATCAGGAGTGTTTCCCAGAGCAGGCCAGCGTGGGAGTGTGCCCCAGACCAGGCCAGTGCGAGAGTGACTCACACACCAGGCCAGTGCGGGATTAAGTCCCAGACCAGGCCTATGTGGGAGTGTGTCCCAGACCAGTCCATGCAGGTGTGAGTCCCAGACCAGGCCAGTGTGGGAGTGTGTTCCAGACCAGACAAGTGCGGGAGCGAGTCCCAGACCAGGCCAGTGCAAAGAGCGTTCCAGACCAGGTTAGTGCTGTAATGTGTCCCAGATCAGGCCAGTGCGGGAGTGTTTCCCAGGTCAATCTAGTGCAGGAGTGTGTCCCAGATCAGACCTGTGCGGTAGTGAGTCCCCGACCAGGCCAGTGTGGAAGTGACTACCAGACCAGGCCAGTGCAGGTGTGCGTCCCAGACCAGGCCAGTGCAGGTGTGTGTCCCAGAGCAGGCCAGCATGGGAGTGTGCCCCAAACCAGGCCAGTGCGAGAGTGACTCACAGACCAGGCCAGTGCGGGATTAAGTCCCAGACCAGGCCTATGTGGGAGTGTATCCCAGACCAGGCCAGTGCGGGAGTGAGTCACAGACCAGGCCAGTGCGGGAGTTACTCCCAGACCAGGCCAGTGCGGGATTAAGTCCCAGACCAGGCCTATGTGGGAGTGTATCCCAGACCAGGCCAGTGCGGGAGTGAGTCCCAGACCAGTCCAGTGCGGGAGTGAGTCCCAGACCAAGGCCAGTGTGGGAGTGTATCCCAATCCAGGCCAGTGTGAGAGAGAGTCCCAGAACAGGCCAGTGCAGGAGTGTATCCCAGACCAGGCCAGTGTGGAAGTGTGTCCCAGACCAGGCCAGTGCAGGAGTGAGTCCCAGACCAGGCCATTGCAGGAGTGAGTCCCAGGCCAGGCCAGTGCATGAATGAGTCCAAGGCCAGGCCAGTGCGGGAGAGGGTCCCAGAACAGGCCAGTGCAGGAGTGTATCCCAGACCAAGGCCAGTGTGGGAGTGTATCCCAATCCAGGCCTGTGTGGGAGAGAGTCCGAGATCAGGCCAATGCAGGAGTGTATCCCAGACCAGGCCAGTGCGGAAGTGTGTCCCAGACCAGGCCAGTGCGGGAGTGAGTCACAGACCAGGCCAGTGCGGGAGTGAGTCCCAGACCAGGCCAGTGTGGAATTGAAAACCGAGACCAGGCCAGCGCAGAGGTATGTCCCAGACCAGGCTAGTGTGGCAGCGAGACCCGGACCATTCCAGTACAGAGTTAGACCCAGACGGGGCCTGTGCGGGTCTGAGACGTAGACCAGGCTAGTGCGGGAGTGTGTCCCAGATCAATCCTGCGCGGGTGTAAGTCAAGACCAGGCCAGTGCGGGAGTCTGTCCCAGACCAGGCCTGTGCCAGAGTGTGTCCCAGACCAGGCCAGAGCAGGAGTGAGTCCCAGATCAGGCCTGTGCCAGAGTGTGTCCCAGACCAGGCCAGAGCAGGAGTGAGTCCCAGGCCAGGGCAACGCGGGAGTGAGACCCAGACGATGCCAGTGCAGGAGTGAGTCTCAGACCAGGCCAGTGCGGGAGTGAGTCCCAGACCAGGCCAGTGTGGAATTGAAAACCCAGACCAGGACAGTGCGGGGTAAGACCCAGATGAGGCCAGTGCGGGAGTGAGTCCCACACCAGGCCAGTGCGCGAGGGTGTCCCAGACCAGGCCAGTGCGGGATTGAGTCCCAGACCAGGCCAGTGCAGGAGTGAGTCCCTGTCTAGGCCAGTGCGCGAGTGAGTCCCAGACCAGGTCAGTGCAGGAATGAGTCCCAGACCAGGCCAGTGCGGGAGTGAGTCCCAGACCAGGCCAGTGTGGGAGTGAGTCCCAGACCAGGCCAGTGCAGTAGTGCGTCGCAGACCAGGCCAGTGTGGAAGTGACTACCAGACTAGGCCAATGCAGGTGTGTGTCCCAGACCAAGGCAGATCAGGAGTGTGTCCCAGAGCAGGCCAGCGTGGGAATGTGCACCAGACCAGGCCAGTGGGAGAGTGACTCACACACCAGGCCAGTGCGGGATTAAGTCCCAGACCAGGCCTATGTGGGAGTGTGTCCCAGACCAGTCCATGCAGGTGTGAGTCCCAGACCAGGCCAATGTGGGAGTGTGTTTCAGACCAGACAAGTGCGGGAATGAGTCCCAGACCAGGCCAGTGCAAAGAGTGTTCGAGACCAGGTTAGTGCTGGAATGTGTCCCAGATCAGGCCAGTGCGGGAGTGTTTCCCAGGCCAATCTAGTGCAGGAGTGTGTCCCTGACCAGACCTGTGCGGTAGTGAGTCCCTGAGCAGGCCAGTGTGGAAGTGACTACCAGACCAGGCCAATGCAGGTGTGCTTCCCAGACCAGGCCAGTGCAGGTGTGTGTCCCAGAGCAGGCCAGCGTGGGAGTGTGCCCCAGACCAGGCCAGTGCGAGAGTGACTCACAGACCAGGCCAGTGCGGGATTAAGTCCCAGACCAGGCCTATGTGGGAGTGTATCCCAGACCAGGCCAGTGCGGGAGTGAGTCACAGACCAGGCCAGTGCGGGAGTTACTCCCAGACCAGGCCAGTGTGGAAGTGAGTCCCCGACCAGTCCAGTACGGCAGTGTGCTCCAGATCAGGCCAGTGCGGGAGTGAGTTCCAGACCAGTCCAGTGCGGGAGTGAGTCCCAGACCAAGGCCAGTGTGGGAGTGTATCCCAATCCAGGCCAGTGTGGGAGAGAGTCCCAGAACAGGCCAGTGCAGGAGTGTATCCCAGACCAGGCCAGTGTGGAAGTGTGTCCCAGACCAGGCCAGTGCAGGAGTGAGTCCCAGACCAGGCCAGTGCAGGAGTGAGTCCCAGGCCAGGCCAGTGCAGGAATGAGTCCAAGGCCAGGCCAGTGCGGGAGAGGGTCCCAGAACAGACCAGTGCAGGAGTGTATCCCAGACCAGGCCAGTGCGGAAGTGTGTCCCAGACCAGGCCAGTGCGGGAGTGAGTCCCAGACCAGGCCAGTGTGGAATTGAAAACCGAGACCAGGCCAGCGCAGAGGTATGTTCTAGACCAGGCTAGTGTGGCAGCGAGACCCGGACCATTCCAGTACAGAGTTAGACCCAGACGGGGCCTGTGCGGGTCTGAGTTGTAGACCAGGCCAGTGCGGGAGTGTGTCCCAGATCAATCCTGCGCGGGTGTAAGTCAAGACCAGGCCAGTGCGGGAGTCTGTCCCAGACCAGGCCTGTGCCAAAGTGTGTCCCAGACCAGGCCAGAGCAGGAGTGAGTCCCAGACCAGGCCTGTGCCAAAGTGTGTCCCAGACCAGGTCAGAGCAGGAGTGAGTCCCAGGCCAGGGCAACGCGGGAGTGGGTCCCAGACGATGCCAGTGCAGGAGTGAGTCTCAGACCAGGCCAGTGCGGGAGTGAGTCCCAGACCAGGCCAGTGTGGAATTGAAAACCTAGACCAGGACAGTGCGGGGTAAGACCCAGATGAGGCCAGTGCGGGAGTGAGTCCCACACCAGGCCAGTGCGCGAGAGTATCCCAGACCAGGCCAGTGTGGAAGTGACTACCAGACCAGGCCAATGCAGGTGTGCTTCCCAGACCAGGCCAGTGCAGGTGTGTGTCCCAGACCAAGGCAAGTGCAAAGAGTGTTCGAGACCAGGTTAGTGCTGGAATGTGTCCCAGATCAGGCCAGTGCGGGAGTGTTTCCCAGGCCAATCTAGTGCAGGAGTGTGTCCCTGACCAGACCTGTGCGGTAGTGAGTCCCCGAGCAGGCCAGTGTGGAAGTGACTACCAGACCAGGCCAATGCAGGTGTGCTTCCCAGACCAGGCCAGTGCAGGTGTGTGTCCCAGAGCAGGCCAGCGTGGGAGTGTGCCCCAGACCAGGCCAGTGCGAGAGTGACTCACAGACCAGGCCAGTGCGGGATTAAGTCCCAGACCAGGCCTATGTGGGAGTGTATCCCAGACCAGGCCAGTGCGGGAGTGAGTCACAGACCAGGCCAGTGCGGGAGTTACTCCCAGACCAGGCCAGTGTGGAAGTGAGTCCCCGACCAGTCCAGTACGGCAGTGTGCTCCAGATCAGGCCAGTGCGGGAGTGAGTTCCAGACCAGTCCAGTGCGGGAGTGAGTCCCAGACCAAGGCCAGTGTGGGAGTGTATCCCAATCCAGGCCAGTGTGGGAGAGAGTCCCAGAACAGGCCAGTGCAGGAGTGTATCCCAGACCAGGCCAGTGTGGAAGTGTGTCCCAGACCAGGCCAGTGCAGGAGTGAGTCCCAGACCAGGCCAGTGCAGGAGTGAGTCCCAGGCCAGGCCAGTGCAGGAATGAGTCCAAGGCCAGGCCAGTGCGGGAGAGGGTCCCAGAACAGACCAGTGCAGGAGTGTATCCCAGACCAGGCCAGTGCGGAAGTGTGTCCCAGACCAGGCCAGTGCGGGAGTGAGTCACAGACCAGGCCAGTGCGGGAGTGAGTCCCAGACCAGGCCAGTGTGGAATTGAAAACCGAGACCAGGCCAGCGCAGAGGTATGTTCTAGACCAGGCTAGTGTGGCAGCGAGACCCGGACCATTCCAGTACAGGGTTAGACCCAGACGGGACCTGTGCGGGTCTGAGTCGTAGACCAGGCCAGTGCAGGAGTGTGTCCCAGATCAATCCTGCGCGGGTGTAAGTCAAGACCAGGCCAGTGCGGGAGTCTGTCCCAGACCAGGCCTGTGCCAAAGTGTGTCCCAGACCAGGCCAGAGCAGGAGTGAGTCCCAGACCAGGCCTGTGCCAAAGTGTGTCCCAGACCAGGCCAGTGCAGGAGTTTATCCCAGACCAGGCCAGTGTGGAATTGAAAACCCAGAGCAGGCCAGTGCAGAGGTGTGTCCTAGACCAGGCCAGTGCAGGAGTGAGTCCCTGTCTAGGCCAGTGCGGGAGAGAGTCCCAGAACAGGCCAATGCAGGAGTTTATCCCAGACCAGGCCAGTGTGGAATTGAAAACCCAGACCAGGCCAGTGCAGGTGTGTGTCCCAGAGCAGGCCAGCGTGGGAGTGTGCCCCAGACCAGGCCAGTGCGAGAGTGACTCACAGACCAGGCCAGTGCGGGATTAAGTCCCAGACCAGGCCTATGTGGGAGTGTATCCCAGACCAGGCCAGTGCGGGAGTGAGTCACAGACCAGGCCAGTGCGGGAGTTACTCCCAGACCAGGCCAGTGTGGAAGTGAGTCCCCGACCAGTCCAGTACGGCAGTGTGCTCCAGATCAGGCCAGTGCGGGAGTGAGTTCCAGACCAGTCCAGTGCGGGAGTGTATCCCAATCCAGGCCAGTGTGGGAGAGAGTCCCAGAACAGGCCAGTGCAGGAGTGTATCCCAGACCAGGCCAGTGTGGAAGTGTGTCCCAGACCAGGCCAGTGCAGGAGTGAGTCCCAGACCAGGCCAGTGCAGGAGTGAGTCCCAGGCCAGGCCAGTGCAGGAATGAGTCCAAGGCCAGGCCAGTGCGGGAGAGGGTCCCAGAACAGACCAGTGCAGGAGTGTATCCCAGACCAGGCCAGTGCGGAAGTGTGTCCCAGACCAGGCCAGTGCGGGAGTGAGTCACAGACCAGGCCAGTGCGGGAGTGAGTCCCAGACCAGGCCAGTGTGGAATTGAAAACCGAGACCAGGCCAGCGCAGAGGTATGTTCTAGACCAGGCTAGTGTGGCAGCGAGACCCGGACCATTCCAGTACAGGGTTAGACCCAGACGGGACCTGTGCGGGTCTGAGTCGTAGACCAGGCCAGTGCGGGAGTGTGTCCCAGATCAATCCTGCGCGGGTGTAAGTCAAGACCAGGCCAGTGCGGGAGTCTGTCCCAGACCAGGCCTGTGCCAAAGTGTGTCCCAGACCAGGCCAGAGCAGGAGTGAGTCCCAGACCAGGCCTGTGCCAAAGTGTGTCCCAGACCAGGTCAGAGCAGGAGTGAGTCCCAGGCCAGGGCAACGCGGGAGTGGGTCCCAGACGATGCCAGTGCAGGAGTGAGTCTCAGACCAGGCCAGTGCGGGAGTGAGTCCCAGACCAGGCCAGTGTGGAATTGAAAACCTAGACCAGGACAGTGCGGGGTAAGACCCAGATGAGGCCAGTGTGGGAGTGAGTCCCACACCAGGCCAGTGCACGAGAGTATCCCAGACCAGGCCAGTGTGGAAGTGACTACCAGACCAGGCCAATGCAGGTGTGCTTCCCAGACCAGGCCAGTGCAGGTGTGTGTCCCAGACCAAGGCAAGTGCAAAGAGTGTTCGAGACCAGGTTAGTGCTGGAATGTGTCCCAGATCAGGCCAGTGCGGGAGTGTTTCCCAGGCCAATCTAGTGCAGGAGTGTGTCCCTGACCAGACCTGTGCGGTAGTGAGTCCCCGAGCAGGCCAGTGTGGAAGTGACTACCAGACCAGGCCAATGCAGGTGTGCTTCCCAGACCAGGCCAGTGCAGGTGTGTGTCCCAGAGCAGGCCAGCGTGGGAGTGTGCCCCAGACCAGGCCAGTGCGAGAGTGACTCACAGACCAGGCCAGTGCGGGATTAAGTCCCAGACCAGGCCTATGTGGGAGTGTATCCCAGACCAGGCCAGTGCGGGAGTGAGTCACAGACCAGGCCAGTGCGGGAGTTACTCCCAGACCAGGCCAGTGTGGAAGTGAGTCCCCGACCAGTCCAGTACGGCAGTGTGCTCCAGATCAGGCCAGTGCGGGAGTGAGTTCCAGACCAGTCCAGTGCGGGAGTGAGTCCCAGACCAAGGCCAGTGTGGGAGTGTATCCCAATCCAGGCCAGTGTGGGAGAGAGTCCCAGAACAGGCCAGTGCAGGAGTGTATCCCAGACCAGGCCAGTGTGGAAGTGTGTCGCAGACCAGGCCAGTGCAGGAGTGAGTCCCAGACCAGGCCAGTGCAGGAGTGAGTCCCAGGCCAGGCCAGTGCAGGAATGAGTCCAAGGCCAGGCCAGTGCGGGAGAGGGTCCCAGAACAGACCAGTGCAGGAGTGTATCCCAGACCAGGCCAGTGCGGAAGTGTGTCCCAGACCAGGCCAGTGCGGGAGTGAGTCACAGACCAGGCCAGTGCGGGAGTGAGTCCCAGACCAGGCCAGTGTGGAATTGAAAACCGAGACCAGGCCAGCGCAGAGGTATGTTCTAGACCAGGCTAGTGTGGCAGCGAGACCCGGACCATTCCAGTACAGGGTTAGACCCAGACGGGACCTGTGCGGGTCTGAGTCGTAGACCAGGCCAGTGCGGGAGTGTGTCCCAGATCAATCCTGCGCGGGTGTAAGTCAAGACCAGGCCAGTGCGGGAGTCTGTCCCAGACCAGGCCTGTGCCAAAGTGTGTCCCAGACCAGGCCAGAGCAGGAGTGAGTCCCAGACCAGGCCTGTGCCAAAGTGTGTCCCAGACCAGGTCAGAGCAGGAGTGAGTCCCAGGCCAGGGCAACGCGGGAGTGGGTCCCAGACGATGCCAGTGCAGGAGTGAGTCTCAGACCAGGCCAGTGCGGGAGTGAGTCCCAGACCAGGCCAGTGTGGAATTGAAAACCTAGACCAGGACAGTGCGGGGTAAGACCCAGATGAGGCCAGTGCGGGAGTGAGTCCCACACCAGGCCAGTGCGCGAGAGTATCCCAGACCAGGCCAGTGTGGAAGTGACTACCAGACCAGGCCAATGCAGGTGTGCTTCCCAGACCAGGCCAGTGCAGGTGTGTGTCCCAGACCAAGGCAGATCAGGAGTGTGTCCCAGAGCAGGCCAGCGTGGGAATGTGCACCAGACCAGGCCAGTGGGAGAGTGACTCACACACCAGGCCAGTGCGGGATTAAGTCCCAGACCAGGCCTATGTGGGAGTGTGTCCCAGACCAGTCCATGCAGGTGTGAGTCCCAGACCAGGCCAGTGTGGGAGTGTGTTCCAGACCAGACAAGTGCGGGAGTGAGTCCCAGACCAGGCCAGTGCAAAGAGTGTTCGAGACCAGGTTAGTGCTGGAATGTGTCCCAGATCAGGCCAGTGCGGGAGTGTTTCCCAGGCCAATCTAGTGCAGGAGTGTGTCCCAGACCAGACCTGTGCGGTAGTGAGTCCCCGAGCAGGCCAGTGTGGAAGTGACTACCAGACCAGGCCAATGCAGGTGTGCTTCCCAGACCAGGCCAGTGCAGGTGTGTGTCCCAGAGCAGGCCAGCGTGGGAGTGTGCCCCAGACCAGGCCAGTGCGAGAGTGACTCACAGACCAGGCCAGTGCGGGAGTGAGTTCCAGACCAGTCCAGTGCGGGAGTGAGTCCCAGACCAAGGCCAGTGTGGGTTTGTATCCCAATCCAGGCCAGTGTGGGAGAGAGTCCCAGAACAGGCCAGTGCAGGAGTGTATCCCAGACCAGGCCAGTGTGGAAGTGTGTCGCAGACCAGGCCAGTGCAGGAGTGAGTCCCAGACCAGGCCAGTGCAGGAGTGAGTCCCAGGCCAGGCCAGTGCAGGAATGAGTCCAAGGCCAGGCCAGTGCGGGAGAGGGTCCCAGAACAGACCAGTGCAGGAGTGTATCCCAGACCAGGCCAGTGCGGAAGTGTGTCCCAGACCAGGCCAGTGCGGTAGTGAGTCACAGACCAGGCCAGTGCAGGAGTGAGTCCCAGACCAGGCCAGTGTGGAATTGAAAACCGAGACCTGGCCAGCGCAGAGGTATGTCCCAGACCAGGCTAGTGTGGCAGCGAGACCCGGACCATTCCAGTACAGGGTTAGACCCAGACGGGACCTGTGCGGGTCTGAGTCGTAGACCAGGCCAGTGCGGGAGTGTGTCCCAGATCAATCCTGCGCGGGTTTAAGTCAAGACCAGGCCAGTGCGGGAGTCTGTCCCAGACCAGGCCTGTGCCAGAGTGTGTCCCAGACCAGGCCAGAGCAGGAGTGAGTCCCAGACCAGGCCTGTGCCAAAGTGTGTCCCAGACCAGGTCAGAGCAGGAGTGAGTCCCAGGCCAGGGCAACGCGGGAGTGGGTCCCAGACGATGCCAGTGCAGGAGTGAGTCTCAGACCAGGCCAGTGCGGGAGTGAGTCCCAGACCATGCCAGTGTGGAATTGAAAGCCTAGACCAGGACAGTGCGGGGTAAGACCCAGATGAGGCCAGTGCGGGAGTGAATCCCACACCAGGCCAGTGCGCGAGTGTATCCCAGACCAGGCCAGTGCGGGAGTGAGTCCCAGACCAGGCCAGTGCAGAAGTGAGTCCCAGGCCAGGCCAGTGTGGGAGAGAGTCCCAGAACAGGCCAGTGCAGGAGTTTATCCCAGACCAGGCCAGTGTGGAATTGAAAACCCAGAGCAGGCCAGTGCAGAGGTGTGTCCCAGACCAGGCCAGTGCAGGAGTGAGTCCCTGTCTAGGCCAGTGCGGGAGAGAGTCCCTGTCTAGGCCAGTGCGGGAGAGAGTCCCAGAACAGGCCAGTGCAGGAGTTTATCCCAGACCAGGCCAGTGTGGAATTGAAAACCCAGACCAGGCCAGTGCAGGGGTGTGTCCCAGACCAGGCCAGTGCAGGAGTGAGTCCCTGTCTAGGCCAGTGCGGGAGAGAGTCCCAGAACAGGCCAATGCAGGAGTTTATCCCAGACCAGGCCAGTGTGGAATTGAAAACCCAGACCAGGCCAGTGCAGGGGTGTGTCCCAGACCAGGCCAGTGCAGGAGTGAGTCCCTGTCTAGGCCAGTGCGGGAGAGAGTCCCAGAACAGGCCAGTGCAGGAGTTTATCCCAGACCAGGCCAGTGTGGAATTGAAAACCCAGACCAGGCCAGTGCAGGGGTGTGTCCCAGACCAGGCCAGTGCAGGAGTGAGTCCCTGTCTAGGCCAGTGCGGGAGAGAGTCCCAGAACAGGCCAGTGCAGGAGTTTATCCCAGACCAGGCCAGTGCGGAAGTGTGTCCCAGACCACGCCAGTGCAGGAGTGAGTCCCAGACCAGGCCAGTGCGGGAATGTGCCCCAGTCCAGACCAGTGCAGGGGTGTGCCCAGACCAGGCCAAAGCAGGGGTGAGTCCCAGACTGGGCAAGTGCGGGAGTCAGTCCCAGGCCAGGCCAGTGTGAGAGTGCGTCCCAGACCAGACCAGTGCAGGAGTGAGTCCCAGACCAGGCCAGTGCGGGAATGTGCCCCAGTCCAGACCAGTGCAGGGGTGTGCCCAGACCAGGCCATAGCAGGGGTGAGTCCCAGACTGGGCAAGTGCGGGAGTCAGTCCCAGGCCAGGCCAGTGCGAGAGTGAGTCCCAGACCAGGCCAATGTGGGAATATGCGCCAGACCAGGCAGGTGCAGGGGTGTGCCCAGACCAGGCCAGAGCGGGAGTGAGTCCCACACCAGGCAAGCCCGGGAGTGAGTCCAAGGCGAGGGCAGTGCAGGAGCGAGTCCCAGACCAGGCCAGTGCGGGGGTGATTGCTAGACCAGGCCAGTGCGGGAATGTGTCCCAGACCAGGCCACTGCGGGAGTGAGTCCAAGAACAGGTCAGTGCAAGAGTGAGTCCCAGGACAAGCCAGTGCGGGAGTGAGTCCCAGACCAGGCCAGTGCGGGAGTGAGTCCCAGACCAGGCCAGTGCAGGAGTGATTCCCAGACCAGGCCTGTGTGAGAGTGTGTCCCAGACTAGGCCAGTGCACGAGTGAGTCCCAGAACAGGCCAGTGCGGGCGTGAGTCCCTGACCACGCCAGTGCGGGAGTGTGTTCCAGACTAGGCCAATGCGGGAGTGAGTCCCAGACCAGGCCAGTGCGGGAGTGAGACCCAGATCAGGCCAATGTGGGAATATGCCCCAGACCAGGCAGGTGCAGTGGTGTGCCCAGACCAGGCCAGAGCGGGAGTGAGTCCCGCACCAGGCAAGCCCGGGGGTTAGTCCCAGGCCAGGGCAGTGCAGGAGCGGGTCCCACACTAGGCCAGTGCGGGGATGATTCCCAGACCAGGCCAGTGCGGGAGTGTGTCCCAGACCAGGCCACTGCGGGAGTGAGTCCAAGACCAGGTCAGTGCAGGAGTGAGTCCCAGGACAAGCCAGTGCGGGAGTGAGTCCCGGACCAGGCCAGTGCGGGAGTGAGTCCCAGACCAGGCCTGTGCGAGAGTGTGTCCCAGACTAGGCAAGTGCACGAGTGAGTCCCAGAACAGGCCAGTGCGGGCGTGAGTCCCTGACCACGCCAGTGCGGGAGTGTGTTCCAGACTAGGCCAATGCGGGAGTGAGTCCCAGACCAGGCCAGTGCGGGAGTGAGACCCAGATCAGGCCAATGTGGGAATATGCCCCAGACCAGGCAGGTGCAGGAGTGTGCCCAGACCAGGCCAGAGCGGGAGTGAGTCCCGCACCAGGCAAGCCCGGGAGTTAGTCCCAGGCCAGGGCAGTGCAGGAGCGAGTCCCAGACCAGGCCAGTGCGGGGATGATTCCCAGACCAGGCCAGTGCGGGAGTGTGTCCCACACCAGGCCACTGCGGGAGTGAGTCCAAGACCAGGTCAGTGCAGGAGTGAGTCCCAGGCCTGGCCAGTGCGGAAGTGAGTCCCAGATCAGTCCAGTGCGGGAGTGAGTTCCAGACCAGGCCAGTGCGAGACGGTATCCCAGACTAGGCCAGTGCACGAGTGAGTCCCGGAACAGGCCAGTGCGGGAGTGAGTCCCAAGCCAGGCCAGTGTGAGAGTGTGTCCCAGACTAGGCCAGTGCGGGAGTGAGTCCCAGGCCAGGCCAGTGCGGAAGTGAGTCCCAGATCAGTCCAGTGCGGGAGTGAGTTCCAGACCAGGCCAGTGCGAGACGGTATCCCAGACTAGGCCGGTGTGGGAGTGAGCCTGGAACAGGCAAGTGCGGGCGTGAGTCCCAGAACAGAACAGTGCGGGAGTGTGCCCCAGACCAGCCCAGTGCGGGAATGAGGCCCAGACCAGGCCAGTGCTGGAGTGTGTCCCAGACCAGGCTAGTGTGGGAGTTTGTCCCAGACCAGGCCAGTGCAGTAGTGCGTCCCAGACTTGGCCTGTGCGATAGTGTGTCCCAGACCAGGCCAGTGCGGGAGTGAGTCCCAGATCAGGCCAGTGCGTGTGTGAGTCCCAGACCAGGCCAGTGCGGGAGTGTGTTCCAGACCAGGCCAGTGTGGGAGTGTGTCCCAGACCAGGCCAGTGGCGGAGTGAGTCCCAGACCAGGCCTGTGCCATAGTGTGTCCCAGACCAGGCCTGTGCATGCGTGTGCCCAGACCAGACCAGAGCAGGAGTGAGCCCCAGACCAGGGCAACGCGGGAGTGAGTCCCAGACCAGGCCAATGTGGGATTGTGTCCCAGAACAGGCCAGTGCGCTACTGACTCCCAGAGCAGGCCAGTGCGGGAGTGTGTCACAGGCCAGGCCAGTGCAGGAGTGAGTCCCAGACTAGACCAGTGCAGAGTGATTCCCAGACCAGGCCTGTGCGAGAGTGTGTCCCAGACTAGGCCAGTGCACGAGTGAGTTCCGGAACATGCCAAATCGGGCGTGAGTCCCTGACCAGGCCAGTGCGGGAGTGTGTTCCAGACTAGGCCAGTGCGGGAGTGAGTCCCAGACCAGGCCAATGTGGGAATATGCCCCAGACCAGACAGGTGCAGGGGTGTGCCCAGACCAGGCCAGAGCGGGAGTGAGTCCCACATCAGGCAAGCTCGGGAGTTAGTCCCAGACCAGGGCAGTGCAGGAGCGAGTCCCAGACCAGGCCAGTGCGGGAGTGAGTGCCAGACCAGGCCAGTGTGGGAATGTGTTCCAGACTAGGCCTTTGCGACAGTGTGTCCCAGACTAGGCCAGTGCACGAGTGAGTCCCGGAACAGGCCAGTGCGGGAGTGAGTCCCAAGCCAGGCCTGTGTGAGAGTGTGTCCCAGACTAGACCAGTGCAGGAGTGATTCCCAGACCAGGCCTGTGCAAGAGTGTGTTCCAGACTAGGCCAGTGCGGGAGTGAGTCCCAGACCAGGCCAGTGCGGGAATGTGCCCCAGTCCAGACCAGTGCAGGGGTGTGCCCAGACCAGGCCAAAGCAGGGGTGAGTCCCAGACTGGGCAAGTGCGGGAGTCAGTCCCAGGCCAGGCCAGTGCGAGAGTGAGTCCCAGACCAGGCCAATGTGGGAATATGCGCCAGACCAGGCAGGTGCAGGGGTGTGCCCAGACCAGGCCAGAGCGGGATTGAGTCCCACACCAGGCAAGCCCGGGAGTGAGTCCAAGGCGAGGGCAGTGCAGGATCGAGTCCCACACCAGGCCAGTGCGGGGATGATTCCCAGACCAGGCCAGTGCAGGAGTGTGTCCCAGACCAGGCCACTGCGGGAGTGAGTCCAAGACCAGGTCAGTGCAGGAGTGAGTCCCAGGACAAGCCAGTGCGGGAGTGAGTCCCAGACCAGGCCAGTGCGGGAGTGAGTCCCAGACCAGGCCAGTGCAGGAGTGATTCCCAGACCAGGCCTGTGCGAGAGTGTGTCCCAGACTAGGCAAGTGCACGAGTGAGTCCCAGAACAGGCCAGTGCGGGCGTGAGTCCCTGACCACGCCAGTGCGGGAGTGTGTTCCAGACGAGGCCAATGCGGGAGTGAGTCCCAGACCAGGCCAGTGCGGGAGTGAGACCCAGATCAGGCCAATGTGGGAATATGCCCCAGACCAGGCAGGTGCAGGGGTGTGCCCAGACCAGGCCAGAGCGGGAGTGAGTCCCGCACCAGGCAAGCCCAGGAGTTAGTCCCAGGCCAGGGCAGTGCAGGAGCGAGTCCCACACCAGGCCAGTGCGGGGATGATTCCCAGACCAGGCCAGTGCAGGAGTGTGTCCCAGACCAGGCCACTGCGGGAGTGAGTCCAAGACCAGGTCAGTGCAGGAGTGAGTCCCAGGACAAGCCAGTGCGGGAGTGAGTCCCAGACCAGGCCAGTGCGGGAGTGAGTCCCAGACCAGGCCAGTGCAGGAGTGATTCCCAGACCAGGCCTGTGCGAGAGTGTGTCCCAGACTAGGCAAGTGCACGAGTGAGTCCCAGAACAGGCCAGTGCGGGCGTGAGTCCCTGACCACGCCAGTGCGGGAGTGTGTTCCAGACGAGGCCAATGCGGGAGTGAGTCCCAGACCAGGCCAGTGCGGGAGTGAGACCCAGATCAGGCCAATGTGGGAATATGCCCCAGACCAGGCAGGTGCAGGAGTGTGCCCAGACCAGGCCAGAGCGGGAGTGAGTCCCGCACCAGGCAAGCCCGGGAGTTAGTCCCAGGCCAGGGCAGTGCAGGAGCGAGTCCCAGACTAGGCCAGTGCGGGGATGATTCCCAGACCAGGCCAGTGCGGGTGTGTGTCCCAGACCAGGCCACTGCGGAAGTGAGTCCAAGACCAGGTCAGTGCAGGAGTGAGTCCCAGGCCTGGCCAGTGCGGAAGTGAGTCCCAGATCAGTCCAGTGCGGGAGTGAGTTCCAGACCAGGCCAGTGCGAGACGGTATCCCAGACTAGGCCAGTGCACGAGTGAGTCCCAGACCAGGCCAGTGCGGGGATGATTCCCAGACCAGGCCAGTGCGGGAGTGTGTCCCAGACCAGGCCACTGCGGGAGTGAGTCCAAGACCAGGTCAGTGCAGGAGTGAGTCCCAGGCCTGGCCAGTGCGGAAGTGAGTCCCAGATCAGTCCAGTGCGGGAGTGAGTTCCAGACCAGGCCAGTGCGAGACGGTATCCCAGACTAGGCCAGTGCACGAGTGTGTCCCAGACTAGGCCAGTGCGGGAGTGAGTCCCAGGCCAGGCCAGTGCGGAAGTGAGTCCCAGATCAGTCCAGTGCGGGAGTGAGTTCCAGACCAGGCCAGTGCGAGACGGTATCCCAGACTAGGCCGGTGTGGGAGTGAGCCCGGAACAGGCCAGTGCGGGCGTGAGTCCCAGAACAGAACAGTGTGGGAGTGTGCCCCAGACCAGCCCAGTGCGGGAATGAGGCCCAGACCAGGCCAGTGCTGGAGTGTGTCCCAGACCAGGCTAGTGTGGGAGTTTGTCCCAGACCAGGCCAGTGCAGTAGTGCGTCCCAGACTTGGCCTGTGCGATAGTGTGTCCCAGACCAGGCCAGTGCGGGAGTGAGTCCCAGATCAGGCCAGTGCGTGTGTGAGTCCCAGACCAGGCCAGTGCGGGAGTGTGTTCCAGACCAGGCCAGTGTGGGAGTGTGTCCCAGACCAGGCCAGTGGCGGAGTGAGTCCCAGACCAGGCCTGTGCCATAGTGTGTCCCAGACCAGGCCTGTGCATGCGTGTGCACAGACCAGACCAGAGCAGGAGTGAGCCCCAGACCAGGGCAACGCGGGAGTGAGTCCCAGACCAGGCCAATGTGGGATTGTGTCCCAGAACAGGCCAGTGCGCTACTGACTCCCAGAGCAGGCCAGTGCGGGAGTGTGTCACAGGCCAGGCCAGTGCAGGAGTGAGTCCCAGACTAGACCGGTGCAGAGTGATTCCCAGACCAGGCCTGTGCGAGAGTGTGTCCCAGACTAGGCCAGTGCACGAGTGAGTTCCGGAACATGCCAATGCGGGCGTGAGTCCCTGACCAGGCCAGTGCGGGAGTGTGTTCCAGACTAGGCCAGTGCGGGAGTGAGTCCCAGACCAGGCCAATGTGGGAATATGCCCCAGACCAGACAGGTGCAGGGGTGTGCCCAGACCAGGCCAGAGCGGGAGTGAGTCCCACATCAGGCAAGCTCGGGAGTTAGTCCCAGACCAGGGCAGTGCAGGAGCGAGTCCCAGACCAGGCCAGTGCGGGAGTGAGTCCCAGAGCAGGCCAGTGCAGGAGTGAGTGCCAGACCAGGCCAGTGTGGGAGTGTGTTCCAGACTAGGCCTGTGCGAGATTGTGTCCCAGACTAGGCCAGTGCACGAGTGAGTCCCGGAACAGGCCAGTGCGGGAGTGAGTCCCAAGCCAGGCCTGTGTGAGAGTGTGTCCCAGACTAGACCAGTGCAGGAGTGATTCCCAGACCAGGCCTGTGCAAGAGTGTGTTCCAGACTAGGCCAGTGCGGGAGTGAGTCCCAGGCCAGACCAGTGCGGAAGTGAGTCCCAGATCAGTCCAGTGCGGGAGTTAGTTCCAGACCAGGCCAGTGCGAGACGATATCCCAGACTAGGCCGGTGCGGGAGTGAGTTCCGGAACAGGCCAGTGCGGGTGTGAGTCCCAGACCAGAACAGTGCGGGAGTGTGCCCCAGACCAGCCCAGTGCAGGAATGAGTCCCAGACCAGGCAAGTGGGGGATTGTCTCCCAGATCAGGCCAGTGCAGGAGTGAATCCCAGGCCAGGCCAGCGCTGGAGTGAGGCCCAGTCCAGGCCAGTGCGGGACTGAGTCCAAGACCAGGCCAGTGCAGGAGTGAGTCCCAGACCAGGCTAGTGTGTGAGTGTGTCCCAGACCAAGCCAGTGCAGTAGTGAGTCCCAGACTAGGCCTGTGCGATAGTGTGTCCCAGACCAGGCCAGTGCAGGAGTGAGTCCCAGACCAGGCCAGTGCGGGAGTGAGTCCCAGACCAGGCCAGTGTGGAATTTAAAACCCAGACCAGGACAGTGCAGGGTAAGACCCAGATGAGGCCAGTGCGGGAGTGAGTCCCACACCAGGCCAGTGCGGGAGTATGCCCCAGACCAGGCCAGTGCTGGAGTGAGTCCAAGACCAGGCCAGTGCGGGAGCCTCTCCCAGACCAGGCCAGTGCAGCAGTGAGTCCCAGGCCAGGCCAGTGTGGGAGAGAGTCCCAGAACAGGCCAGTGCAGGAGTTTATCCCAGACCAGGCCAGTGCGGAAGTGTGTCCCAGACCACGCCAGTGCAGGAGTGAGTCCCAGACCAGGCCAGTGCGGGAATGTGCCCCAGTCCAGGCCAGTGCAGGGGTGTGCCCAGACCAGGCCAGAGCAGGAGTGAGTCTCAGACCGGGCAAGTGCGGGAGTGAGTCCCAGGCCAGGCCAGTGTGAGAGTGAGTCCCAGACCAGACCAGTGCAGGAGTGATTCCCAGACCAGGCCTGTGCGAGAGTGTGTCCCAGACTAGGCCAGTGCGGGAGTGAGTCCGAGACCAGGCCAGTGCGGGAGTGAGTCCCAGACCAGGCCAATGTGGGAATATGCCCCAGACCAGGCAGGTGCAGGGGTGTGCCCAGACCAGGCCACTGCGGGAGTGAGTCCAAGACCAGGCCAGAGCGGGAGTGAGTCCCACACCAGGCAAGCACGGGAGTGAGTCTCAGACCAGGCCAGTGCAGGGATGATTGCTAGACCAGGCCAGTGCGGGAGTGTGTCCCAGACCAGGCCGCTGCGGGAGTGAGTCCAAGACCAGGTCAGTGCAGGAGTGAGTCCCAGGACAGGCCAGTGCTGGAGTGAGTCCCAGACCAGGCCAGTGTGAGAGTGCGTGCCAGACTGGACCAGTGCAGGAGTGATTCCCAGACCAGGCCTGTGCGAGAGTGTGTCCCAGACCAAGCCAGTGCATGAGTGAGTCCCGGAACAGGCCTGTGCGGGCGTGAGTCCCTGACCAGGCCAGTGCGGGAGTGTGTTCCAGACTAGGCCAGTGCGGGAGTGAGTCCCAGACCTGGCAAGTGCGGGAGTGAGTCCCAGACCAGGCAAGTGCGGGAGTGAGTCCCAGGCCAGGCCATTGTGAGAGTGTGTCCCAGACTAGACCAGTGCAGGAGTGATTACCAGACCAGGCCTGTGCGAGAGTGTGTCCCAGACTAGGCCAGTGCACGAGTGAGTCCCACACCAGGCCAATGCGGGCGTGAGTCCCTGGCCAGGCCAGTGCGGGAGTGTGTTCCAGACCAGGCAAGTGCGGGAGTGAGTCCCAGACCAGGCCAGTGCGGGAATAAGTCCCAGACCAGGCCAATGTGGGAATATGCCCCAGACCAGACAGGTGCAGGGGTGTGCCCAGACCAGGCCAGAGCGGGAGTGAGTCCCACACCAGGCAAGCCCGGGAGTTAGTCCCAGGCCAGGGCAGTGCAGGAGCGAGTCCCAGACCAGGCCAGTGCGGGAGTGAGTCCCAGACCAGGCCAGTGCGGGAGTGTGTTCCAGACCAGGCCAGTGTGGGAGTGTGTCCCAGACCAGGCCAGTGCCGGAGTGAGTCCCAGACCAGGCCTGTGCCATAGTGTGTCCCAGACCAGGCCTGTGCATGTGTGTGCCCAGACCAGACCAGAGCAGGAGTGAGCCCCAGACCAGGCCAACGCGGGAGTGAGTCCCAGACCAGGCCAATGTGGGATTGTGTCCCAGAACAGGCCAGTGCACTACTGACTCCCAGAGCAGGCCAGTGCGGGAGTGTGTCACAGGCCAGGCCAGTGCAAGAGTGTGTCCCAGACCAGGCCTGTGCGAGAGTGCAGAGGGATCTGTGTGTCCTTGTGCATATCATAGAAAACCCTCTCCACTGATTGGAGTGTGGGTTCTGTACTGACATTGAATCTGTGTCTGAGCTGACCCTGGGGGGAATGTGGGGTCTGTACTGACATTTCAATCTGTGTCTGAGCTGACCCTGGGTGCGGTTATGGGTGATGCGTTCATAGTGAAACTGGGTCTGAGCTGACCCTGGGTGCAGTATGGTGTCTGTATTCATCGTGAATCTGAGTCTGAGCTATCCCTGGGTGGTGTCTCGAGGCTGTGTTCACAGTGAATCTGGATCTGCGTTAACCCTGGGTAGAGTATGGGGGCTGTGTCGCCAATGAATCTCTATCTGAGCTGAGCCAGGGTGCGGTTATTGGCGATGGATTCGCAGTGAATCTGGGTCTGAGCTGAACGAGGGTGTACAAGGGGGAGCTGTATTCACATTGAATCTGGGTCTGAGATGAACCTGGCTGTACGAGGGGGGCTGTATTCACATTGAATCTGGGTCTGAGCTGATCCTGGGTGTGGTATGGATGCTGTATTTGCAGTGAGTCTGGATCTGATCTAACCCTGTGTGGAGTATGGGGGCTGCATTCACATTGAATTTGGGTCTGAGCTAATCCTGGGTGTGGTATGGGTACAGTATTTGCAGTGAAATTGTGTCTGACCTAACCATCGGTGGTGTATGTGTGATGTATTCACAGTAAATCTGTTTCTGAGCTGACCCTGGGTGGGACAGAGGGGATGTGTTCTCAGTGACTCTGAGTCAGAGCTGATGCTGGTTGCGGTATAGGAGCATTATTCACAGTGATTCTGGGTCAGGGCTGACCCTAGTTGGGTAAGGGGGTTGTATTCACAGTGAATCTGGTTCAGAGCTGCCCCTGAGTGGGGTATGGGGGCTGTATTCACAGTGAATCTGGGTCTGAACTGAACGCTTGTTAGGGCAGGGGGATGTATTCACAGTGAATCTGGGTCTGAACTGAACGCTTGTTAGGATAGGGGGATGTATTCACGGTGAATCTGGGTCTGAGCTGACCCTGGGTGGGGTATTGGGGCTGTATGCACAGTGAATCTGGGTCTGAGCTGAACGCTTGGGAGGGTAGGGGGATGTATTCATGGTGAATTGGGGTCTTTGCAGACTCTGCGTAGAGTATGGAGGCTGTATTCACATGAATCTGAGTCTGAGCTAACCCTGGCTGTGGTATGGGGATTTGTTCATCTCAGGGTCTGAGCTGGCCTGGGTGTGCTATATGGGATGTATTCGTATTGAATCTGGTCTGAGCTGACACTGGGTTAGTTAAGGGGGATGTGTTCACAAGGAATCTGGGACTTAGCTGACCGTCAGTGGGTGTGGGAACTGTATTCACAGTGAATCTGGGTCTGAGCTGACTCTGGGTGGGAAATACGGGCTGTGTTTACAGTGAGTCTGCATCTGAGCTGAACCTTGGTGGGGTATGGGGGCTGTATTCACAGTGAATCTGAGTCTGAGCTGACTCTGAGTGGAGTATAGTGTCTGTATTCACAGTGAATCTGGGTCTGACATGACCATGGTTGGGGTATGGGGGCTGTATCCACAGTGAATCTGGGTCCGTGCTGACAGCGTGTGCAGTGTTGTGTCTGTATTCACAGTGAATCTGGGTTGTGAGCTGACCCTTGTTGGGTATGGGGTCTGTATTCACAGTGAATCTGGGTCTGAGCTGACCCTGTGTGATGTGTGGCAGATGTATTCACTGAATCTGGATCTGAGCCTACATTGGTTGGAGTATGGGGGCTGTATTGACATTGAATCTGCGTCTGAGCTGACAGTGGGTGCGATTATGGGCAATGCATTCACAGTGAACCTCAAACTGAGCTGACCTGGGTGAGGTATGGGAGCAGCATTAAGAGTAAATCTGGATATGTGCTGAACCTGGGTGGTGTATAGCATCTGTATTCTCAGTGAATCTGGGTCTGAGGTGATCCTGGGTAGGGGACGTGGGCTGTATTTGCAGGGAAACTGGGTCTGAGCTGACCCTGAGTGGGTATGGGGATTGGTTTCACAGTGAATCTGTGCCTAGGCTAACCATTGGTGTATGATGGCTGTATTCACAGTGAATCTGGGTCTGAGCTGACCCTGGGTGGGATGTGTTGTCTCTCTTCACAGTGAATCTGGGGGTGAGCTGACCCTTGTTAGGGTATGGGGACTGTATTCACAGTGAATCTGGGTCTGAGCTTACCCAGGGTGGGTATGGGGGCTGTATTCACAGTGAATCTGAGTCAGAGCTGAACGCTTGGGAGGGTAGGGGGATGCATTTGCAGTGGATTGGGGTCTGGGCTGACCCGGCATAGAGTATAGAGGCTGTATTCACATGACCAGGATATGAGCAAACACTGGCTGTGGTATGGAGGATTTGTTCTCACTGAATGGGTCTGGGCTGATCCTGGGTGTGCTATGCGGAATGTATTCACAGTGATTCTGTGACTGAGATTACCGTCATTGGGGTATGGAGGATGTATATTTACAGGAAACCTGCAACTTAGCCGGCCCTCAGTTGGTATGCGGACCATATTCAAAGTGAATCTGGGACTGACCAAACCTTAGTGGGGTATGTGGGCTGTATTCACATTGAATCTGAGGCTGAGCTGACCCTTGGTGGGGTATGGGGCTGTATTTACAGTGAATCTGGCTCTAAGCTTACCCAGGGTGGATTTGAGGGCAGTATTCACAGTCAATCTGGGTGTGAGCTGACCCTGGCTGTGGTAAGGGCAATGTATTCACAGTGAATCTGGATCTGAGCTGACCTTGTGTGACGTATGGGGGCTGTAATAACAGTGAATCGGAGTCTGAGCTGGCCCTGGGTACGGATATGGGCGATGCATTTGCCGTGAATCTAGGTCTGAGCTGACGCTGAGTGAGATATGGGGACAGCATTAACAGTGAATCTGGGTCTTAGCTGAACCTGGGTGCACTAGGGGTGTTGTATTGACAGTGAATCTGGGTCTGAGCTGACCCTGAGTGAGGAATGTGGGCTGTATTTGCCGGGAAACTGGGTCTGAACTGACACTGCGTGGGTATGGGGGTTGGTTTCACAGTGAATCTGTGGCTGAGCTAACCATCGGTGGCGTATGTGTGATGTATTTGCTGTGAATCTGTTTCTGAGCTGACCTTGGATGGGATAGAGTGGCTGTATTCATAATGAATACTCTATACCTCTCACTCGCAGCACAAGAAAGATTGAAACAAAATAAAATCTGAGATTACAAAAAAGATATATGAAAGTTGAGCAGATTTGTTTGTCTAAAATAAAGAATATTAAATTTGTGAGGGCGAGTAGCTTGCGCTTTTGTCCTATTGGTTATTGGAGGCAGATGTTCACAGGTAAAGGGACGGCTGGAAAATGGGAAACCTTCAGGAATGAGATAACAAGAATCCAGAGAAATTATATTCCTGTCAGGGTGAAAGGAAAGGCTGGTAGGTATGGGGAATGCTGGATGACTAAAGAAATTGAGGGTTTGGTTAAGAAAAAGAAGGAAGCATATGTCAGGTCTCGACAGGATAGATCGAGTGAATCCTTAGAAGAGTATAAAGGAAGTAGGAGTATACTTAAGAGGGAAATCAGGAGAGCAAAAAGGGGACATGAGATAGCTTTGGCAAATAGAATTAAGGAGAATCCAAAGGGTTTTTGCAAATATATTAAGGACAAAAGGGTAACTAGGGAGAGAATAGGGCCCCTCAAAGATCAGCAAGGCGGCCTTTGTGTGGAGCCATAGAAAATGGGACAGATACTAAACGAATATTTTGCATCAGTATTTACTGTGGAAAAGGATATGGAAGATATAGACTGTAGGGAAATAGATGGTGACATCTTGCAAAATGTCCAAAATACAAAAGAGAAAGTGCTGGATGTCTTGAAACGGTTAAAAGTGGATAAATCCCCAGGACCTGATCAGGTGTACTCGAGAACTCTGTGGGAAGCTAGAGAAGTGATTGCTGGGCCTCTTGCTGAGATATTTGTATCATCGATAGTCATAGGTGAGGTGCTGGAAAACTGGAGGTTGGCTAACGTGGTGCCACTGCTTAAGAAGGGCAGTAAAGACAAGCCAGGGAACTATAGACTGGTAAGCCTGACCTCAGTGGTGGGCAAGTTGTTGGAGGGAATCCTGAGGGACAGGATGTACATGTATTTGGAAAGACAAGGACTGATTAGGGATAGTCAACGTGGCTTTGTGCGTGGGAAATCATGTCTCACAAAATTGATTGAGTTTTTTCAAGAAGTAACAAAGAAGATTGATGAGGGCAGAGCAGTAGATGTGATCTATATGGACTTCAGTAAGGCGTTCGACAAGGTTCCCCATGGGAGACTGATTAGCAAGGTTAGATCTCATGGAATACAGGGAGAACTAGCCATTTGGTACAGAACTGGCTCAAAGGTAGAAGACAGAGGATGGTGGTGGAGCGTTGTTTTTCAGACTGGAGGCCTGTGACCAGTGGAGTGCCACAAGGATCGGCGCTGGGCCCTCGACTTTTTGTCATATACATAAATGATTTGGATGCGAGCATAAGAGGTACAGTTAGTAAGTTTGCAGATGATACCAAAATTGGAGATGTAGTGGACAGTGAAGAGGGTTACTTCAAATTAAAACAGGATCTTAACCAGATGGGTCAATGGGCTGAGAAGTGGCAGATGGAGTTTAATTCAGGTAAATGCGAGGTGCTGCATTTTGGGAAAGCAAATCATAGCAGGACTTATACACTTAATGGTAAGGTCCGAGGGAGTGTTACTGAACAAAAAGACCTTGGAGTGCAGGTTCATAGCTCATTGAAAGTGGAGTCTCAGGTAGGTAGGATAGTGAAGAACGCGTGTGGTATGCTTTCCTTTATTGGTCAGAGTATTGAGTACAGGAGGTCATGCTACGGCTGTACAAGACATTGGTTAGGACACTGTTGGAATATTGCGTGCAATTCTGGGCTCCTTCCTATCGGAAAAATGTTGTGAAACTTGAAAGGGATCAGAAAAGATTTACAAGGATGTTTCCAGGGTTGGAGGATTTGAGCGAAAGGGAGAGGCTGAACAGGGTGGGGCTGTTTTCCCTGGAGCGTCGGGGACTGAGGGGTGACCTCATGGATGTTTACAAAATTATGAGGGGCATGGATAGGATAAATAGAGAAAGTCTTTTCCCTGGGATGGGGGAGTCCAGAACCATAGGGCACAGGTTTAGGGTGAAAGGGGAAAGATACAAAAGAGACCTAAGGGGCAACCTTTTCATACAGAGTGTGGTACGTGTATGGAATGAGCTGCCAGAGGATGTGGTGGAGGCTGGTGCAACTGCAACATTTAAGAGGCATTTGGATGGGTTAGGGATTTGGATGAACAGGAAGGGTTGGAGGGATATGGGCCGGGTGCTGGCAGGTGGGACTAGATTGGTTTGGGATACCTGGTCGGCATGGGCAGGTTGGACCGAAGAATCTGTTTCCATGCTGTACATCTCTATCACTTTATGACTCTATGAGTAAAAGGGTCTTTCTATCTGAATGAAAATTTCTCAAATATTGATATTCACTGAAATAAATGTTAACCCTTTATGATCTGAACTTACATGTATTTGCAATGTGGGTCTTATTTGAAATCGGATTAGACTTCCATTGTTTCTCTTCCTCCCCTACACATTCGAGCTCAGCTTCATGTAGTGACTTTATAACTTACAGGACATCATAATTCATGGATGCATGGAAATATGAAAGTTAAATATGAATCTGCTGTTCTTGTGCCAGTTCTAAATAAAGGGATGTCAGGTTAACTTGCAGATTTAAGTGTACAATATAGTGTTGGGACTATATTAAGACCCCTCCAATTTGAAGGAAGTAAGTTAAAGTAAAATATAAATCAATTAAAAGATTGTGAGGTTTTGTGGTCTGTCACGTTAAGGACATCTTAGTGGTCATAAAGAGACTTTAATGTGAAGTTGGAGTTTAAAAGTGTTTGTAAGAACTTCACTCAGCTACAATTAGTTCTAAAAGACTGTGGCCAGATGAGCCACTCACAATGATGGATTTATGAAAAATAGACATTAAATGAGGCATTCTAGGAAATTGAGACAAACCTTGACCAAAATGACTGCGCTCAAAGACTCTGGAATAAACATGTTACAGAATCCACACAGACTGCAGCTACAATCATCATCGAAGAGTGTAGTGCTTGAAAAGCACAGCTGGTCAGGCAGCATCCGAGGAGCAGGAGAGTCAACGTTTCAAACATAAGATCTTCATCAGGAATGACACAGCAGCTGAAGACCATACAGTATACACTTGAATTTGAATTGAATGAAATCGACCTGAATGCCATCCCCAGGACAACTGGAAACATTGAGTTGTTTGCCAGACACAGGGATCCTCATGCCCTTATTTGGAGAGGGATACCTGACCTATGTGCACCCAACACCTCCAGGAATGGATGAGCAAGTACCACCCTGCCATCCACATGTCAATGCCTGGTTGGATTCAATCGATCAAGTGATGAAGTCCTGATCATTCTTTTGGAGGACACTAAAGACCCTCCCAAAAGGCTGGACAACTCCTGATTAGAAGAATTGCTGCAACACTAGGGTCAGGAAGCCCTTTATCAGGAATGCGGAGTGGTAAGGGATAAATAGAGTGGTAGGACTGCGGGGAGGTCGGTGCAAAGGTGATAGGTGGATGCAGGTAGGGGGTAATTGTGTTAGCTTGGTGGGAAGGGAGGGGCGGATAGGTGGAAAGAAAGATGGACAGGTAGGACAACATAGAACATAGAACAATACAGCACAGAACAGGCTCTTCGGCCCATGATGTTGTGCCGAACATTTGTCCTAGCTTAAGCTAGCTTAAGCACCTATCCAATTGCCGCTGAAAGGTCACCAAAGATTCTGACTCTGCCACTCCCACAGGCAGCACATTCCATGCCCCCACCACTCTCTGGGTAAAGAACCAACCCCTGACATCTCCCCTATACCTTCCACTCTTCACCTTAAATTTATATCCCCTTGTAACACTCTGTTGCACCCGGGGAAAAAGTTTCTGACTGTCGACTCTATCTATTCCTCTGATCATTTTTAAAACCTCTATCAAGTCACCCCTCATCCTTCACCGTTCCAACGAGAAAAGGCCTAGCACTCTCAACCTATCCTCATACGACCTATTCTCCATTCCAGGCAACATCCTGGTAAATCATCTCTGCAATCTCTCCAAAGCTTCCACATCTTTCCTAAAGTGAGGCGACCAGAACTGCACACAGTACTCCAAAAGTGGCCTAACCAAAGTCCTGTACAGTTGCAACATCACTTCACGACACTTGAATTCAATCCCTCTGCTAATGAACGCTAATACACCATAGGCCTTCTTACAAGCTCTATCCAGGAGGAGAAAGTGAGGTCTGCAGATGCTGGAGATCAGAGCTGAAAATGTGTTGCTGGAAAAGCGCAGCAGGTCAGGCAGCATCCAGGGAACAGGAGAATCGACGTTTCGGGCATAAGCCCTTCCTGAAGAAGGGCTTATGCCCGAAACGTCGATTCTCTTGTTCCCTGGATGCTGCCTGACCTGCTGCGCTTTTCCAGCAACACATTTTCAGCTACAAGCTCTATCCACCTGAGTGGCAACTTTCAAAGATCTATGAACATAGACCCCAAGATCCCTCTGTTTCTCCACCTCACTAAGAACCCTACCGTTAACCCTGTATTCCGCATTCTTATTTGTCTTTCCAAAATGGACAACCTCACACTTGGCAGGGTTGAACTCCATCTGCCACTCCTCAGTCCGGCTCTGCATCATATTTAAGTCTCTTTGCAGCTGACAACAGCCCTCCTCACTATCCACAACTCCACCAATCTTCGTATCATCTGCAAATTTACTGACCCACCCTTCGACTCCCTCATCCAAGTCATTAATAAAAATTACAAACAGCAGAGGACCCAGAACTGATCCCTGCGGAACTGATCCCTCCACTTGTAACTGGGCTCCAGGCTGAATATTTGCCATCTACCACCACTCTCTGACTTCGACTGGTTAGCCAGTTTTCTATCCAATTGGCCAAATTTCCCTCTATCCCATGCCTCCTGACTTTCCGCATAAGCCTACCATGGGGAACCTTATCAAATGCCTTACTAAAATCCATGTATACTACATCCATTGCTCTACCCTCATCCACATGCTTGGTCACCTCCTCAAAGAATTCAATAAGACTTGTAAGGCAAGACCTACCGTTCACAAATCCGTGCTGGCTGTCCCTAATCAAGCAGTGTCTTTCCAGATACTCATAAATCCTATCCCTCAGTACCCTTTCCATTACTTTGCCTACCACCGAAGTAAGACTAACTAGCCTGTAATTCCCGGGGTTATCCCTATTCCCTTTTTTGAACAGGGGCACAACATTCGCCGCTCTCCAGTCCCCTGGTACCACCCCCGTTGACAGTGAAGACGAAAAGATCATTGCCAACGGTACTGCAATTTCCTCTCTTGCTTCCCACATAATCCTAGGATATATCCCATCAGGCCCAGGGGGACTTGTCTATCCTCAAGTTGTTCAAAATGTCCAACACATCTTCCTTCCTAACGAGTATCTCCTCTAGCTTACCAGTCCGTTTCACACTCTCCTCTTCAACAATACGGTCCCTCTCGTTTATAAATACTGAAGAAAAGTATTCATTCAAGACCTCTCCTATCTCTTCCGACTCAATGCACAGTCTCCCACTACTGTCCTTGATCGGACCTACCCTCGTTCTCGTCATTCTCATGTTTCTCACATATGCATAAAATGCCTTTGGGTTATCCTTGATCCTATCCGCCAAAGATTTTTCATGCCCTCTCTTAGCTCTCCTAATCCCTTTCTTCAGGTCCCTTCTGGCTATCCTGTATCCCTCCACTGCTCTGTCTGAACCCTGTTTCCTCAACCTGATGTAAGCCTCCTTCTTCCTCTTTACAAGACATTCAACCTCCCTCGTCAAACAAGGTTCCCTCACACGACCATTTCTTTCCTGCCTGACAGGTACATACCTATCAAGGACACGTCGTATCTGTTCCTTGAAAAAGTTCCACATTTCCACGACATCCTTCCCTGACAGCCTATGCTCCCAACTTATGCTCCTAGAAGTCATGTCATGAGGGCGGTGCTGACCTGGAAGTTTGCAACTGTGATGAGGTGCGGGGAGGGATAATGAGGAAACTGGTGAAATCCACATTGATGCTAGGGGGTTGGAGGGTCCCGAGACACATTCTTCCTCCAGGCATTGGGTGGTTAGGGAGTGGCAATGGAGGAGGTCCAGGACCTGCATGGGAGTGGGAGGGGGTGTTGAAGTGTTCAGCCACAGGGCGGTGGGGTTGGTGGGTGTGAGTGTCCCAGAGATGTTCTCTGAAGCACATTGCAAGTTGGCATCCTGTCTCCCCAGTGTAGAGGAGACAGCATCAGGAGCAACGGATACAATAACCGACATGTGTAGAAGTGCAGGTAAAACTTTGATGGATGTGGAAGACTCCTTTGGGACCAAGGACGGAGGTGTGGGCGCGGGTTTTGCAATTTCTGTGGCAGCAGGGGAAGGTACCAGGAGGGCAGGGTGGGTTCTCAGGGGGTATGGACCTGATGCGGAGGGAATGGTCTTTACAGAAAGCGGATAGGGGTGGGGAGGGCAATATATATCTGGTAGTGGGGTCCATTTGTAGGTGGTGGAAATGTTGGTGGATGATACGAAGTATATGGTGGTGGGTGGGGTGGAAGATGAGGACCATAGGGAGAGGGGAAGGTTCCATCTTTGATGCAGTTGGAGAGATGGTGTTCAAGGGCGGTAGTGCGGGAAGTGGATGAGATGCGTTGGAGGGCATCATCAACCATGTGAGAGGGGAAATTGCAGTCTTTGAAGAAGGATGCCATCTGGTACGTTCTGTGTGGAACTGGTCCTCCTGGGAGTAGATGCAGTGGAGGCAGAGGAATTAGTATTAAGGGATAGCATTTTTACAGGAGGCAGGGTGGGACTTGTTGGGCTAACCCACCCAGACTCATTCCCCTATGTTAACTCCTTCACCTAACACTACGGGCAAATTAGCATAGCCAATTCACCTAACCAGCACATCTTTGGACTGTGGGAGGAAACCCGCACAGACTCGGGAAGAATGTGCAAACTCCACACAGACAGTTGCCCGAGGTGGGAATTGAACCCAAGTGCCTGGCCCTGTAAGACAGCAGTGTGAAGCACTGTGCCACCATGCCACTTGTTAGGACGCCTTAACTGAAAAAAAAAAACATACAATTGGATTTGAAGCTTCTCAAGGATGTTTGTCTTTACTCAGTCTTGTGATGAAGGCATTCTGTTCTGAAGGATAATCAGTTCAGATCTGAGAAGCTGAAATGTTCTTATTGATCATATAAGTCTTGAGGAGAGGGTAGCTGGTAAATAGCCAATGGATATTTCCTCTTGCATGGGAGAATAAAACTGGGGAAGTAATTTAAGAAAACAATACAAACATTTTAACACAAACATTGCGAAGACATCAAGCGTTTTATTTTTAAATTATGCTGCACATATAAACACACCTTCAAATCAAATAGGGGTATTTGTTGCTAACGAAACGGTTCTATGTACAACAACAGCAATGATATAGCTAAACGAAGCAGGGGATGTGGCAGAGTCATACAGTTCAGACAATGTGCAGAGAGACCTCACAGGGTCTAGTTTGCCTTCAGATAACATTATTGTGTAATTGAACTCAGAGGGGGAAAATATGCAACTTCCCTAAGAAGGAATGGCATTTTGCTCCCTCTCTCTTTTCCTCTTCCTCCTCACAGCAATGTGTGCAAGCTTATACACTTGTTATTTATCTTTACCACTCTTGGAGGTTTCCTGTTGAGCATTTATTGCAAACTTCCCACTGCCTAAAGCAAAGTGAATTCAGCCAAATCCAACAGTTCAAGGAAGACATCTCATTGACAGCAGCTTGTATAAGCAGGAAAACTTCAGATGCTGAATAACGTTTTGGATAATCTCTTAGTTTTTCCTTTATCTTGAGTTCAACTCGTAGTTGGCCAAAGTTCTTTCACGTTAGCACTCTGCATAGTCTGTTTGTCTGTTCATCATCAGATGTGTGTATGTGTGTGACTTTTTTGTATGTGGGACTGAGTGTATGACAGACAATGTACTGTTCTCCCTTTAACAAGGCTATTTTGTCCCTCTTTTAATTAAGAGAGGTCATAAAAACAGAGGTGAAGAAATGTCTACTTTACTAATGGCAGGGGGGAGGCCAATTCTCCGAGTTCAGTTTTTTTTCTAATTTGTAACAGAGAAGCAGCTGCAGAAAAAACAATCCATGCTTAGCAAATGAGTCTTGCCTGTCTTTTCACTCTGCAATCTCTCCTGCCTGTAAGAACCTGTGTTGGTATTTACCTTTTTCCAAGGGGTGTGTTTACAGGATATTATGTAAATTGGAACAGTTGCTTAGATAATTTTCTGAATCGAGTCAGTTGAGTTCTCAACTAGTTAAGTTATTCTAAATTCTGTTTTCCTTTCTTCAGTGTTTTAGCTGTACTATTTAAATAAATTTTGCTTTCTGAAAGCTGAGTGGTTTGATCAGCCACATCACCCCTGGAATATCCACTTCACATCCACCTTTACAATAACAAAAAGTTAAAATTTAGGCCACATTGTAAAAATATTTTAAGGGGGTCTGTATGTATGTGTGTTTGTGAGTGTTTCCGTATTTGTCTGTGAGAGTGTGTGTGTGACTGTGTGTCCATGTCCATATGTATCTTTGTGTGAGTGTGTATGGGTGTGAGTATGTGTCTCTGTATGTGAGTGTGTATGTGCGTATGGGTGTGAGGTTGTGTCTGTGTGTGAGTTATTTTGCGTGTGTGGGTGTGTGTGTATCCGTGTGTTTGTGTGTGCCTGTGTGTGAGTGTGGTGGTAGAAGATTGTTTTTCAGATTGGAGGTCTGTGACCAAGGGTATGACGCAAGAATCAGTGCTGAGTTCATTGATTTTCATCATTGGTAAACATGAAATGGATGTGAATATTAGAGGCTTGGTTAGAAAGTTTGCAGATGACATAAAATAGGTGGTATTGCAGACAGTGAGTAATATCTCAGAGTAGATAAGATTTATAATCATCTAGCAAGCAACAATTTGATTTCAGATAGTCAACATGGTTCCATCAAGGGCAGGTCGTGTCTCACAAACCACATTGAGTTTTTTGAGAAGGTGACCAAGCATGTAGATGAAGGTAGGGCAGTTGACGTGGTATGCATGGACTTCAGTAAAGCCTTTGATAAGGTTCCACACGGTAGGCTGTTGGAGAAAATGCAAAGGCATGGGATTAAGGGTGATTTCGCAGTTTGGATTAGGAACTGGCTTTCTGAAAGAAGGCAGGGAAAGGTGGTTGATGGAAAATATTCAGCCTGGAGTCCGGTTACGAGTGGTGTGCCACAAGGAGCTGTTTTGGGACCACTTTTTTTGTCATTTTTATAAATGACTTAGATGCAGGCATAGGTGGATGGATTAGTAAATTTGCAGACGACACGAAATTCGGTGGACAGTTTGGAAAAATGTTACAGGTTGCAGGGGGAGTTGGATAAATTGCAGAATTGGGCTGAGAGGTGGCAAATGGAGCTCAATGCAGCGAAATGTGAGGTGATGCACTTTGGGAAGAATAACAGGAAGGCAAAATATTGGGTCAATGGAAAGATTCTTGGTAGTGTGGATGTGCAGAGGGATCTTGGAATCCATGTACATAGATCCCTGAAAGTTGCCACCCAGATGGGTAGTGCTGTTAAGAAGGCATACAGTGTGTTAGGTTTCATTGGTAGAGGGATTGTGTTCTGGAGCCGCAATATCATGCTGCAACGATACAAAACGCTAGTTCGGCCACACTTGGAATATTGTGTTCAGTTCTGGTCCCCATATTTCAGGAAGGATGTGGAAGCATTGGAAAAGGTGCAGAGGAGATTTACCAGGATGTTGCCTGGTCTGGAGGGAAAATCTTATAAGGAAAGGCTGAGAGACTTGAACCTGTTCTCATTGGAAAGAAGAAGGCTAAGAGGGGCTTCGATAGATACATACAAGATGATCAGAGGATTAGATAGGATAGACAGTGAAAGTTTTTTTCCTAGGATGATGATGTCAGCATGTACGAGGGGGCATAACTACAAATTGAGGGGTGATAGAATTAAGACAGATTTCAGAGACAGGCTCTTTACGCAGAGAGTGGTAAGAGCATGGAATGCCCGACCTGCTAATGTAGTCAACTCAACCACATTAGGGAGATTTAAAAATCCTTAGATAAGCACATCGATGATTTTGGGATAGTGTAGCTGAGAATAGGTCACAGGTCGGTGCAACATCGAGGGCCTGTTCTGCACTGTATTGTTCTATGTTCTATGTTCTATGCTCTAAAACAGGAGGTTGATCAGATGGAAAAATGAGCCAAGGAGTGGTAGGTGGAATCTAATTTTGATAAGTGAAGTTTTGCATTTTGGAAAGATAAACCAGAACAGGACTTCTACTTATGGTAAGTTACTGAGGAGTGCTGCTGAACAAAGAGACTTCGGAGTGCAGGTTCATAGTTCCTTGAAAGTGTAGTCGCAGGTATACAGAATAATGAAGAACACATTGGCATGCTTGCCTTCACTGGTCAGTGCATTGAGTATTGGAGAGGGGATATCATGCTGCAGCTATGCAGGATCCTTGGTGAGGCTATTTTACAAAGCCTGAGTACAATTTGGTTGGCTCTGTTAAGGAAAGGATGTTGTTAAATTTGAGAGAGTCCAGCATCTGCAGTCCTCACCTTTGCCTTTTCAAAATGAATGTAATTCTTACCACTGAGAATTCTCTACAATAGCTTCCCAACCACCGATGTAAGACTCACCAGTCTATAGAACCCTGGACTATCCCTATTTGACTTTGTGAACAGAGGGAAAACCTTAGCTCCTCGCCAGTCCTCCGGAACCTCTCCAATGGCTGCCGAGGTTACAAAGATCATGCTCAAGGTCCCATTCACTTCCTCTCTTGGTTCTCTCTGAATCTGTACTCAATACCAATGGGCCTTGGTTACTAATGCTTTTCAAGAGACCCAACATTACTTCTTTGATGATCTCAAAATACCCCATCATATTATCATGCTCCACATTAAGTCTCCCTCTCATCCATATCAGTGTCCTGAGTGAATACTGATGCAAAGTACTCATTTAAGATCTTACCCATAACCTCTGCATCAAAGCACAATTTCCCTTCTTTATCATTGAGTGCACCTACTTCCTCACAGTTATCCTCTTGCTTTTACTGTCAGCACAGAATGCCTTTGGATTCTCTTTAGCCCTACTTGCTAAGGTCATTTCGTGGTACCTCCTTGCTTTCCTAATTCTCTGCTCGATTTCAAGAAGCCCTCTTAGATGTGCTTAAAAATTTTGCCCCATCCAAAGCTCTTACTTTAAGGGAGTCCCAGTCAATATTGGGGAAGTTAAAGTCACCCACGCTGACAACCCTGATATTATTGTGTCTTTCCAGAACCTGCCAACATAGGTGTTCATCAATGCGACGTGCCTGTTGCGTGGTCTGTAGCATCAACATATTAGAGTGATTGTACCCATCTTATTTATGAGCTCTACCCATACTACCTCAGTGGATAAGCCCTCCAGTATCTCCTCTCTGACTGCAGCAGTGGCATTCTCTGTAATTCGTAATGAAAATCCTCCACCTCTTTTATCTTCTTGTCTTCCTCATCTCAAACACAAAACCCTGACAATTTGAGCAGCTAGTTGTGTCTCTGTCTCAATCAAATCTCTGTAATGGTCACAATATCATAGGCTCATGTCCTCCGCAAGGCTCGAAGTCATCTGCCTTACCCATAGTGTTCTTTGGGTTGAAATAAACACACTTCAGCCCATTAGCACCAGTGTTCATGAACCTGTCTCTGTCCTTCCTTTTGGAATTACTGATTCTAACATCTACCTTCACTTCAATCCCTCCACTTCCTAACCTGCTGCTCTGTTTCCCAGCTGAAATGAACCTGTTTGTTTAGTGACTGGAATTAATGTTAGTCTCCATGGATTCTACCGGTGATACTGGAGTAATTTGCTTTTCTGTTAAAAGCAGGCTCATTTCAATGTGACACTCCATAGGGTCAGTGGCAGCATCATCTCCGACACTCAACAGCTCCAGAGACGGGGAAAGGAGAGATTAGAATCTGAGAACAAAGTCGGCTGGAATATTTCAACAATGGACCAGAATCTAGTAATACTGAAAATGAATGTTACAACAATGGACAGGACTGTATACTGGGATCTGTTGGCCCTTTCTGCTTTTTATGATAAGATTCAATTATCCTTGCGAATCCATTACATAATGTACATGACTGAATTCTTTTATTATCCTATCCTGGCTATTGTTGGTGTCCCTGTTAAGTCTCACTGTCCAGTTGTTATTTCTATAAACCATGTTTAACTCTATTGTTATTCTTTTCATTTATTCTACTGCCCTTGCTGCTGTTATTGCTGTTGATGAGACTCTGAATTTAGACATCACTCTGCAAAGCATTGCTAATTGCCTGTCTTCTCTTTGTCCCTCACACAAGAGGGACATTGCTCAGCTTCATCTGTAAACTACGATTCATTTTGATCCTGTCACCATTCTTTTCAGGTCAGGAACAAAAAATCACTGTCTTCAGTTCTGGCAATTAACTACTTTTCCTTCTTCGGATTCCATTCCATCCCTGTCCAATATCACAAAGTGCAACAGCTTTTCCACATATATAGTGATCCCTTTATCCCTGGCTTGATTTCCGGGCCCCATATCCTGACCATTATTCATTGTATTCAATAAACCCTCAAGAACATCTTTCACCGGATCAACCCAGCTGCTGCTTAAAGCATGAAATGTGAAATCCAGTTTGGGTATTCCCAGGACCCTGCTGACCCCGTTCCCGTTCACAAAACTGCATCACCAAAGCTCACCCAGAGATTCCACAGCTTTTTCCAGAAGTTAGACGGAACTCCGTTGCCCTTGTTATTCCTGACAGCTTCAATGTATGTTGCTGTTTACTCTTGCAGTGTCTCCACTTTAAAGTTCTCACACACGTGACGTCTCATTCCCAAATCTCTGTTAATTGTTTATGTTTAAACTGATTTCTCTCTGCTCTGTCTCTAATAGCGATTTTCACAGCTGCACTCCCTCAGTATTTGTCTTTTTCTCGTGCATCACAGATACAGATAGAGAGACATGAACTCAAGGAAGCACCACTTCCAGTCATTTACCGCAGAACCTGGAAATTTCCCCATGCTCGGTCACTATCTAGTGCAGGTATACCGAGCAAGAGAGTGATCAGTGCCAGCTTCCATGCTGCAAATATTCCACGTTACTGATCAATGCATCAGTGTGGTCTGCAAAGTGTCTTCTGCCTGTTTTGGTTATGTCTCGATGTGTTCTGCTCGGTAGATTCAGATTACGATATAACTGATCATTTCATATGATCTCACAGTCTCATTATTTAATAGTTCCATTTTGTATTGGACTCACGAAAGCCACAGTCCTCCAATTAGTCCGAATACCCTGATTGTACCCCATATTTCGGAAACTTTTACTCCAGTAAGTAATGACCCTACTCTACATTAAGGTGAATGATTTTCCTTGCTGTATCTTTCCCTGTCCACGTTATTTTTCTCCTGTGATGCATTGCTGTGTTATGAAGCTCAGAAACAATGAATTTGAATGTGTTGGGGTATCACCCATTTCAATGGGAGCTGGCTGTGAAGCTCCATATTGGAAAGGGGTTTCAACCCCACATTGACTCCCGGGTTTGAAACTTGCTCTGTGCCTGTGCACTGAGCGCCTGTGTAAGTTACTCTGAGCTGATCACGTGGACAGCAACATGCTGAAGACCTTCAATTATTATTGCAATGGACCCAGCAAGTAACTTGCTGGAAATAGGCATTCCAATTAATTCTGTTCCTGGAAAGATAGTGGAAGGACTGGAATGTTTTTGCTGGAGGTTATGCTGTGAACTGCTGGAGATATTTCAGGGAGACCTGAGTGTTTGACCACACAATTCAGAATGAAACTTGGGGAGCGCTGTTACAATGTGTCTTGGTTTTGTGCATGCACAAAAAATGGAGCAGAGGCTGCAGAGTGTGGAAGCTCTGAGAGCACAGCCTGAGTGGGTGTGGGGAACAGATCTGCCAGATCCATGCCGGGTTTGCGAGGAACAGCTTACCAAGCTCCAGCAAACCCAGGAAGGATGGGACCGAGCTCTGTGGTCACCTCTGTGCTGATTCGCACAACATCTGAATTTAGTTTCCATGATTCCACACGAGATTGTTGTTGGAAACTGTGAGGAAATCATTTCCCAGGGTTGCGGAACACCTCTTGTCAAACCCAGCCAATGAGGCAAACCCTAACACATAGCAAATGTGAGCAGGAGTAGGGTATTCAGAGCATGCCTGAACAATGAGTATCATTCTGGCTGATCGTCTATCTCGGTAGACTGCTCCTGCTTTCTTCTGAGATCCTTTGATCCCTTGCGATCTATAAACTATTTCTGAAACCTTCTTGAATATTTTTGCCTGATCAGGTAAGAATTCCACAGGGTCACCACTCTCTGGGTGAAGACATTTCCACTTATTTCAGTGCTGAATAGCTTATGCCCTAACCGTAGACCGTGACAGATGATTCCTGACTCACTTGTCATTAGAAACATTCTTCGTCTGTTAACCTGCCCAGGTCTATTTCCAATGTTACAAATTTGATGAGATTCCCCTCTCACCCTTCTGAAGGCTTTGTACTGGAATCCTCCTACTATGAAAGCCAACATGTCACTTGTCTTTGTCTCCTCCCGCTCACCTGCATGTTAATCTTCATTTCTGGAACAGAAGGGCACTCACATCTCATTACACCTCCCACTTTATCAATCTATCAATATATCGATAATAATCTGCCTTTCTGATTTGCTAAAATGGATAACCTCACATTTATCCACATTATACGTCATCTTCTTGCATTTGTCCATTCAATC